>NW_022900947.1:40407784-40424423 GCF_012274545.1 Fukomys damarensis | reverse complement strand
TCGGCCGGCTGCCGCGGCCCTCGGGAGGAGCAGGCCACCCACCGGGAGCTGGGAGCCCGCTTGTTTTCTTGTGTTTAGGTCTCGGAAGTGGGGGCCGACCGTGCCCCAGCTCCCTCTGCACACCCCTCTTAGCAGGCCCCACAGGCCTGGGCGATGTGCCGCATCCCAGGAGGGAAGGTCTTACTTTAGAGTCTGCCCTTTTGCTTCGGGGTGGAAGTGCACTTACTCATGACCTCGTCGGGATGCCCTGTGGTTCTCTGCCTTAGAGCCTAGTGACATAGGGTTTAGACGGGACCTGGACCGAGTAGGACCCTAATTGACAGACTGTAGTGAGGTTCACTAGCGTGTGTCTGTATGTCACACACACCCATAGATCTTCCCAGTTTCTTAACAGCTAATATCTGCGGAACTAACGCAAGTTCCTGTGATTCTATATGATGGAATCATAAAGATGAACATAAACTTAAGATGAGCACAAAGATATATATGCTTAGGAATTTTTAAAAATTCTGCAGTCTAATTTAAACCTTTCCTTGAAGCATGAACTTTGTGTTGGCTTCTTCGTTTGATAAGGGTTTCTGTATTACTACTGGCAGTATCAAAAGTCCGGTGTTATCCAACAGTAAGAAATGAAAGCTTCCAGAACGATCATGAATAATGAAGGATCCTGAAGTCTTGAACCAAATAATAAGTTGTCTGGAAGCAGCAAGTGTTGTAATGTTTCTCTGAGACGTCCACAATTTTGTATAACTTGAAGTATTGGTACTCTTTCATTTTAGATCTCTTGTTTCAGTCATAGATCAAATTTACATACTCGTCGAATACCTCTGTACTTCTCCAGTTCACTGATATAAAAGCTCCAGCAAGTCTGAGAGTGTCTGAAACAGTTTTCATTTTGCTTTGGTACAGAATGAGTGGCATGTGCTGTAAATAACTTAGTGAAACTGTAAGATTTCTCCTATAAGGCAGTCAGCAAAATCCTTGCATTTTTTAGTACTTTCTGTGACCAGCCATATTGTTGTTTGGGCATGCTTATGTAATGCTTTGATTTCTTTAGCACCTGTTAGTAGTTTACACAGTATTCAGGTGACTTAACTGGGTAAAAACACTGCATAATCATTGTCACAGCAGGATGACATGACAATGGAACTTATTACCACAATAAGTGACTGTTTTGAGTGTCACCAGCCTACTTAAGAAATATAAACAAATATAGTGTTTTTTTGTACATGTCACAATGTTTTTAGTCATAATTTGTGATTTAATTTTTATTTAAGTTTGACTCTTAGGACTTCTTTGGCTTTTTAAAAAACTTAGGTGTATGTAGGTACTTAAGGGATTTCCAGACTCTTCGTCCTTTCTATCCTTTCCCCTATGTTACTCCCGTGTCAAAGAAAAGCTAGCAAAATGTTATTTTTAAAGGATCAAACTAGAGTTGTTGATGTAGATCAGCAGCTTGCTTTTTTTCAGTAAGGACCTGATAAGAGTAGTCTTCTCATACCAAGGAGAAAATAAATGATCATCTGTAATCCAGGCCCTAGGTGTGATCACTAGCCCCAGAAAAATAAATAGATAAATCAACTATAGCTGCCCCTCCCAAGGCCAATTGAAGACAGGGTTTTCTGAGTATAGGGTTCCCAAACAGGAAAAGAAAAAAAAAAATCCCATAGGTGATTCTAATGTGTAGTTAGGATTGAAAGCTGCTATTCCAGGATATGAGGAGGAGCTATTTGATACTATTAGTAAATAGTATGCGTTTTTATAATCGGAGTTAAAATTTCTGTGATCTTTCTCAACCACTTTCCTCTCTTTCCAGTTGCCTTGGTTCTAGGTTCTGGGTTCAGACTTACCTCTGTCACTCCTTAAATAAATTGTGTCTTCAGTTTATATAGGAATAGTTGTAGTCCCTACTTTTTAAGGTTATTAAGGATTAAATATGATATGTGCAAATAATTCATCTCAATATTGTATTGAACTCATAAATACTTGCCTTTATTAATCATTATCCTCCTCAGATAAATTTTCAAGTAGGAGAAACATAGGTGTAAAATTCAGTTTTAAGCTGTTCATAGTGGTTTTATAGTCCTAGTATACTGGGATACAGGAGAAGGAGGATCCCAAGGCAATCTAGCAAGACTCAAAATTTTTAAAAAGTCTGAGGTTGTAACTCAGTGCGAAGGCACTAGATTGCAATCCCCAGTCCTACAAAAAAAGAAAGAAAACAAGAAAAAGAAAAGCTTTCATTTTCAAATCCTGCAGTGATTTAGTTTAATTTTTTCACATATAAACAATTTGTATGAACTTAAATTACTGTGAAGTATTTAATGAGAAAAGAATCTTTGTACAATGAAAGCTTAAGCCTGTTTGGTGGTGACAAAGATATAGTAATATAAAACTTTTAACACAATTTTGTCATGCATAATTCTCAGTAATACTAGAATGAATAGCCCAGGTAGCACTTGTGAACTTTTCTTTTCTTTTTTTTTTTTCGGTCCTGGGAATCAAACTTGGGACCTTAGGCTTTCAAAGCAGGCAGCGGAACCACTGAGTTAAATCCCCAGCCTGTAAACAGTTTTGAAATTGGCACTGACATGCTGTCACAACTGTTGAGACTATTTACTTTTCCTTGTCTTTAAATAAAAGGTATTAAAGCATTTATAGTAAGGCTATCTAATCTTTATCACCCCTCCCCTTTTTCTTCAGTAAGGACCTGATAAGAGTAGTCTTCCCATACCAATGTGAAACTAAATGATCATTTGTAATCTGGGTCTGTCTGAAAGGATATAGATCTATCTGTATGTTTTTCACAGATTTGAGTAGGCCTTTGCAGTTGAGTATTTCTATTTTTTTTTCTACCTTAATATGTACTGGTATTATCCTTATTTTAGATACCACTGTATTCTTGTAGGACATGAGTGGCATGTTATTGTGGTGATATGAAGAAGTAAATTGCCTTCCCTTTTTTGCCATGTAGAAACATATAGGTTTTGTAGCATAATCATATATAAATAATCAGGATGTAAAATGTTTAATTTGACTAAACAAAGACTACTTTAAAGTGGTGTTCAATACAAATATTTTCATATTGACCCCAAATAAGACATCTACTTTGTGCTAGGTGTGGTGGTGCATGCCTGTAAGCCCATTCCTCGGGAGGCTGAGGCAGGGATCACTGTGTAAAGACTACTTTAAAGTGGTGTTCAATACAAATATTTTCATATTGACCCCAAATAAGACATCTACTTTGTGCTAGGTGTGGTGGTGCATGCCTGTAAGCCCATTCCTCGGGAGGCTGAGGCAGGAGGATCACTGTGAGTTGGAGACCAGCCTGGGCTACATAGTGAGTTCCAGGTCAGTCTCAATTACATAGTGAGACCCTGTCTCAAAAAACTGGGAAAAAAAAAAAAAAAAGACATTGTCTTTGTACTTATGATGAATATTCTTTCTGAATATTGTTCTTTTTCTTAATTGTTAGATTTGTGTGAAGCAATGTGGACAAATCTTGTAAAGAAGTATATCTTGAAGAAAAGTAGTATTGGAAGGGAAGGAAATGATTAATTCTTGTTATTGTGTAATATTTATGTGCATGTAACTTAAAAGGTTTGAATTAACAATTCACTTAAAAGTAGATTTTCTTTTTTTAATTTCTCATGTAATGAAAATGAAAAAAATGTGATTTTTTTTAAAGGTAATATTAGCCTAATCAGTTAATATTTTTAAATTATGGCATTGTTTATCCCACAAAATAAAATCATAAAATCTATTTAGCATTTATTGAAGACTGCTTTTTCACAAGGATGATTTACTCTAAGGAATATGTTGATCCAGAAATTAGAATTAAAAAGGAATTTAAGGCCATATTTCCTGGCCAGTCTACCATATAACTGCAGTTATTTGATCCCATCTTCACACCTCTCCTATATCAGAATTGAACCTAGAGCTTTGCTAGAGTATGTATAATCTTTGACTTCTAACTTAAGCTGTGTCACAGAGCCAAATTACTTTGCTAATGTTATTCTCATCTGATTTCACGAAAGTACAGTGTTTGCTTGTATTCTCTTCTAAGGTACTGTCTTCACAAATAATATCTTCTCCTTTAGCACTAGTTTTTATTAGTGGCTAGGAGATATCACTGCTTGTCTTTATCTTAGGTATTCTGTGGGATGAAAGATTTAGAAATGTGACTTGAAGTGAAAAAATTGGGAAACAACTTTGGGGTGCAGAACAATCTTTGCATAGAGATATCACAGGAACACCTTAGTGTTCACTGACCTTTTAAATGATAGAGACAATAAACTATCTTTTGTCTTGAATGTTTCAGGATCTCAAGACTGCTGCTAATTCTGTGGTTAGCAGTAAGCGACCTGAACATGATTTGCCCAAATTACAGCATCACTTCAGTTATATGATTTTTAAAAACTCATCTTTTACCCCCTCATTATGATGTAAATAAAAGGTATATTCCTTTCAAAAAAATTCATTAAGAGAAAAGTTCTTTTGGTATGGGGCTTTGCTATATTCCCCAATGCTAGTCTTAAACTCCTGGTCTCTAGCAATCCTACTTCCACATGTCCTTAGTGCTGGGACTACAGGTGCATACCCCTGAGCTTGGTGTATTGGTTTTTAAAGATTAAACTTTTTGTTTTAAGATACTTTAAAGTCCTTATTGAGACTTCTCTGCAGATTCTAACGTTCTTTGAGGGCAGAGAATATGTTTATTGGTCTTTATTTTTCCGCTATTTAATGTGTCTGGAGTATTATAGGTCCTAAAATATTCTTTGAATGAGGAAATAACATTTTTTGTATCTTGTCAGAATTGCTGAAGGAATCACTTTATTCTTCTTAGTGAAAACAAATAGTATTTTATGTAACTCTTTATCACATTGGGAAACTATCACATGGCTTTTTTTTTTTATGAAATTTGGTATACATGAGAAAATAGCCAAATTAAGATGAAGTAAATCTCTATAAACAAGTTCCATTCCATGAGAATGTTCATAAATCAGATTATTTCATAATCCGAGAAAGTGAGTGAGTCTTAATAGTATATCTGTGAAAGTTCTTCACTCACATGTTCCTATTAGGTACTTTCTTTACTTTTTCCCCTGCAGTTTTTTTTCTATTCCTTATAGTGTGAGAAGAAATTAATCTGATTTAGAATTTGGTTTTGAACATATCTTTGGTAATATGGAGAAGAAATGCTAAGCATTTTAATGTATCAATCAGCAAAACTTCTTAATGACTAAGCTTTTTTAAGGAAATGAGAAAATGATAATGAACTGAAGCTTCCAAGTTGAATTTGATAATTTACATGAAGTTTCAGTTTAAAAGACTTTGGTGTTAGATTTCTGCCTATCAAGAAATGTGAAATTGCCTGATACCTAAAATTTTATAACTGGCTAAGTGTATATATAGGGAGAAGTGAAAAGTGAACTGTGTAATTATTTATGATGGTAAGTCATCAACGATTTTTCTAAATAATAACATTACTTTAAAAATAGTACTTTAAAAAAAGACTTTTGATTTTGAGTTACTCTTGAATTCCAATTTAAGTTTATAATATTAATAACTTAAAGGCCCAGGACAGTAAAACAACTATTCTCCAAAAGGAACCTTTTTCTCTAAAATGTGTATGCTTGAGGTTTCTAATCTACTATATAGCTTTTTTTTTTTTTTTTTTTTTTTCATTTTGCCAGGCATGGTGACTGTCACCTGTAATCTCAATGGAGGCTGAGGCCGGAGGATTGCCATGAGTTCGAGGCTAGGCTGGGCTACATATTTCAAGACCAGCCTAAGCTACATAGCAAGACCCTTTCTCAAAACACAAACAAACCCAAAAAATTATTTTCAATAAGGTTAAACTTTAAAATATAACTTCCAGCAATAGATCATCTTAAGTATACTCACACTGTCATCCTCTGTGTAAAATGTTTTGTGGTTTTTCTCCCAACCAAAATCTTTAAGGGAAGAGTCTAGGAATTTTATTATTTCTTTATTTATGGGGGGTGTGTGATTTCTGGCCAGTCTCAAACTCCTAGGCTCCAATGATCTTTCTTCCTCTTGGGCCTCCTGAAAAAGTGGGACTTCGGAGCTTCAGTAGTTGTATTTGTTTTTTTGGTTTTTTTTTCTTTTTTGAGACAGGGTCTCACTCTGTAGTTGAGACTGCCCTGGAACTTATTATGTAGCCCAGGCTGGTCTCGAACTCACAGTAGTCCTTCTGTCTCAGCCTCCCAAATGCTGGGATTACAGGCATGCGCCCCCACGCCCAGCTATAGAGCTTCAGTAGTTGTAGATTCCAGGTACTCCAGGCATGGCTGGGACTCCAGACCTAGACTGTGCCTAGGTCTAAGAATTTTTATTTTTAATAAGACTTTAGATGACTCTCAGGCATATAAGGTCAACATTGAATTTGATCTCTGTACTTGTCCAACTTGGTTTGCAACCAGCGTCATGGAAAGAATTAAGTTAGGGGCCAGGGATTTAGCTCAGTGGTGCCCCCATCTGCCTCACAAGCACAAGGTTCTGAGTTTGATCCCTGATACAAAATGAAAAAAAAATTAATTTAGTGAACTGAGACACCACTTTAGTTTCAGCAGGCAGATGAACTTTTCTGAACTTCACTTTCCTCCCCTGCAAAAGTGGGTAATATCTGTTAGAGGTTAGGTCTGTGATCAGAAATTATCTAATGACCTGGATTGGCATTCAGCAAAGTATTATTTCTCATATATTTTGATGTTTGTACATTTTAGGTTAAACTTTGCCATTTTGTTGGAAATCAATCTAAAATGTGACATACTTTTCTATTTTATAGCATGTTGAGGCTAGATCAGAATTACGAGACTAAAAGAATCATTTGATCAAAAGCAGATATTATCGGGTGGATACAGAGTGATTTTAGAGGCTTTTAAGTATTTTCTAAATGGCACTTTGGAGTTTATTGTGTGTGGGCTGTTGCTTTATGTTTACCTTTTATGTAATTGATCTGGTGTACTTGGAAATGAAACAGCCAACCTTACTAGAATGTATAAAGTAAAAAGGCCAGGGATTTAGCTCAGTGGTGCTGCACATGCCTTCAAAGCGCAAAGTCCTGAATTCCATCACCGGTACCGGTAAAAAAAAAGTAAAAGGTTTATTCTGAATGTTAAATTTGGGTACTTGAATTTTAGTACTGTACTTGTGCTTTTTGGATATTTTGTGTGCTCACAGTATTTTTACTTAATTTTTGAATATCAGCTGTCTTGTTGCAGTTCCTGATAAGTAATTTTACAAGTATTTATTAAATTTCCATTTTGTGTGAGGTAATGTGCAAAGGTCTGGATATATAGTTAAGAATGAAACACACAGTTTTGCCTTCATGGAGTTTACTGCTAATAGACAAATTGTATATGAGAAATTGCTACAAAGGCACTTGTAGAATGCTTGATGGTAAATAAGGTAGTAAGGGAGGATAGCATGTAGGTAGGATAAAGGAGTCTTGGGAAGAGCCTCCCAAGTCTGGAGAACAGCAGATGCCAAAATTCTAAGCCAAAACAAGCTTAGTTTACTTGAGGAACTGAATAAGTACTTTGTATTATGGCTAAATGTAGAACACAAAGGGGTACTGCCTTGAAATGAGGTTGTAGAGGTTAGTGGATGCCAGAGAAGATTTTGAAAGGAATTGTAGTGAACTTCTAGATGAGACTGTGATAATGACCTTGGGCTAGAGTGGGGGTCTTTAGATAAAGGACACATTACAATTGAGTATAAACCATCAAAGTTCACAACTTTTGTGCCAGATTGAAAAAGGACAGCAGTGGCCTCATTTACCATCAGATTCACCAGTTGTTGTGTGTTTGTGGTTTGTTTGTTTTGGCTTTGTGGAGGGTGAGGTCAAAGACCCAGGCTGCCCTTACTAAGTTGACTAGGAACTGTTTTGACACACTTGTACATCCTGTTCTGTTGCCACAGGGCAATAATGAACCAAGACAGCAGCATGTTCCAGAAGTGGAGAGGGCTATACAATAAGATAAGTTTTGAAGTGAGTACCTTTATAAAAAGTGATGCGCTCTAGGTATATGTATGGTGCTTGACAACCATTTGTTCATCGAAGCTGAGGAAAAGATCTTACATTTGAAACTAAGTTGGAGCCATTAGGGCTAAAGTGTTCTCACAAGGGTCATGAAGTAGTTTTGCTTTTTTCCTTTTTAATTTCTTTTACATTCTGCTCTCTGGTTTAGAGTTGTGGTAAAGCTGTACTTTGGGGTAACTTACCTCTTTTATTTATTTGGTACTGGGGATCGAACTTGGGACCTTGCACTTGAAAGGCCGGTGGCAGAACCACTGAGCTAAATCCCTGGTTTTATTTATTTTTTTGGTTAGGCTTTTTTTTTTAATTGATGACAAATGAATGACTATTAGTGAATGAACTTCCTGCAGGAGCTCCTTGTCTTTTTCTGTTTGATCTTGCATTGTAATACACTTATAATGGAGGCTGATTAGTTTGGCAAAGGAGTTCTATGTACTTGCCTTTTCTAAACTGTTCAGTTGTAAATGTTACTTGAATTGTTATTTCTTGGTAGTCTGTTGTGTTAGTCAGCTGTTCATTATATAGCAAATACCTGAGGTGATTAACTCATAAGGAGAAAGGTAATTTGGCTCATAGTTTTGGAAGTTTAGTTCATGATTGATTGGCCCTCTTGCTTTTGTGCTGTGACAGTACATACTGGTGGGAACATGAGATGGATAAAAACACTCACCTCATGGCCAGGAAGCATGGGTCCCAGTGACCAGAATCTTTTACTAGGCCTCACCTTTTAGAAGTTTCCACTACCTCGCAGTAGTGCCACTCTGGAGACCAAACCTGAGACACATGGACCTATGGGGAACACTCAAGATCCAAACAGTAGCATTTATATTATAAACTAGTTCAATTATGTATTTTTTGTAGGTGAACATAATTTAGCATCATTGTTTGCACGTAAGGTTTATATAAGTATGAAATATGTATAAAGTGGATATATAAAAATCTTTTTTTCCTAGTCTGGTACAGATAATTTAAAGTAGTTGGGTTAGATCAGCTGAATCCCTTTATCGTCAGAAGTTAGTTAATGCATTGCATTTTAGTAAACATTTATATAACCTTAACTGTTTGACAACATATGCAATTTGTTAATAATTAACAATATAATCTTAACAGAAAATAGTAAAATGGCAATGTTAGACTGTGATAAGGCTTATGATGCAAACAATTTAACATTTGATTTAAGTAATTAAGTCTTTGATTTTGCTAGCTTCAGAATAAGATTGTATTTTCATAGAGCTGGATGAAGCCAAACTATTCAGAATGTGGTCAGAGTTAAAATTTTTTGGCTTATTCTTTTTTGTTTTGTTTTTGGTACTGGGGATTGAACACAAGACCTTGCGCTATCAAGGCAGGTGTGGTGCCACTGAGCTAAATCCCTGGCCTGTTTTTGACTTATTCTAAGACAGATGTGTGTGTGTGTGTGTGTGTGTGTGTGTGTGTGTGTGTGTGTGTGTGTATCTTCTGGGTAGGCAGAATACACTTTTGGTTCCTTCCCTTCCTACTTGAGTTACATTGATATTCAGATGAATATTGAGCCAGCCAGATAAATTTAAAACAATTACAAGTGTCAAAATCTGTTAATTTCTTCTAGGGTCATGATTTCATCATCTCCAGAAATAACTAAAAATATGATTCCATTGAGCTGCAAGTTCATTGTTAGGAAATAAATGCTTTCTTCATTTGCTGTGTGCATAGCTCATGTGTTCAGTTTGAGTATGAAATTTCCAATTCATATGTTCATAGGTCTTATCATGCCCATGGAAGATAGAATTTTGTGAATATATCTCTACAGGTTAAGTGTCTCAGGATCCACTTATCTAAAACTGAATTAATAATCTTTCCTTCAAATCGGCTTCAACTGAACCCTTCCCGTTCCCAATTGGTGGCATATCCAACTTCTTGTTTGTTTAAAATAAAAGATTTTGACACATTCTTGATGTCTTTCTCTGTATCCATTCTGTCCGGAAGTCCATGGTTCTCTCTCTTTAAAGACCACATTTTGTTACTTAAACTGTGGATGTGAGTTGCCATTACTTGCCTTAATACTTTTCCCTCTTAACACCTTTGCTTTCCCCTCTTTACACTCTCCTTGGTATATCTACCATGGTGGTTTTTAAAAACATAAATCAGATTGTCTTTTCTCTGTATCAGCTCTCCAAAGGCTCCATATCTCTTTTAGTCTTAAACGGCCTACAAGACCTGTGATTAGGCCCTAGGTTACTTCTCTGGCTTCCCTACTTCTCTTCCACTTCCTTACCCTGCTCTAGGCATACGGGCTTCCTTTCTTTCTGTTCCTTGATTTACTCCATGCAGATTGCTAGCTAAAGGCCTTTGCACTGGCTGCTTTGTCTTTCTGGAATACTTCCCTCAGATATTAAAGGCTAGGTCCTTCATCTTCAAATCTTAGTTGTCTACCTAATGAGGCTTACTGACCTTCCTGTTTAGATTTACAGCTCAGCCACCTACCTCTTGGTCTGTACTGCCTTTTTCTTTTTTCATAGTGCTTTCTCTGTCATAACTTGAGATGAGCCAGACTTGTTGAAAGTCCAGAATTTTCACAAACTCCTTGTCAAGAGAAAAACTCTCAGTTACTTTTTTTGGGAACAAGAATGATGTTTTTAAAATTTTCTTAATAGCATCACTGCATTTGTACAGTGAACTCAGAAAACCTTGCCTTTTTTTGCTCTTAAAAATTTTGGGACAGGGCTGAATATATATTTCAGTGGTAACAGTTTGAACCCAACCCTATTTGAGAAACAAACAACTTTGGGACAGCATTTGATATTTGGGTCATATATAACTCTCTGAGCGGTCTGTTGCCATATCTGAGGAAAATAAAACCAAAAGCTAGATTTGCTTTCATAGTACATGTCTTGTTGATACCTAAACCAGAATTTAAAATTCAGACATTCCAGGCTGAGGATGTGGGTCAGTTGTAGTGTGCTTGCCTAGCGTTCTCAAGGCCTTGGATCCCATCCCCAGCACTGCCACAAACAACACCCTATTCCCTAGAGTTCAAGCATTCTTTCCATTGTGTTGACCTTTTACCTGCATCATAATAACTTTTTTGTACTTTTCAGTTTTTACCTTACCTGCCTGGATTTCTGGCCACATGCCTGCTTGACCATATTATCTAAACACCTTAGTATACATTGCTTGGCGGTCTTGAAACCAGCATTTCTCTTGTGTATTTGGTTTCCTCTATGTCACTTTCTAACCTTGGTTGGTAGAAAATTGGAAAATCTTTTCATTTAACATTAGCCAGCCTGATCATTGACTTTTATTTGGTAAGCTGTTTAATGAGAATATTTGTAAAGTCATTGAGCTCTTGACATTCTCTAATTATCTGGCTATTCATACTGGTTAGTAAATAATAACGATAACCTCTTTTAATAGAAGTATGGTATATAGTAAAAGACACTTTTATTATTTTGTAATAATTAAACAGCTGAGGTTTGTGATAGGTTGTGTCATGTATTGTTGGTGCTTTATGTATATGAATTCATTTACCGAGTTAGACAGTATTATCCTTAGTGTATGAGTAGGGAAACTGAGGCTCAGAAAAGGTAGCAGACTTGCTTAAAGTGACACATATAGTAGTACCTGGCTGTATGGGATTTCAAGTTAGGTTCCAGGGTCTGTTTGCTTAATTATTTTATTGAACCAAAGCAACAAAGTTATGTCTTTCTTGTATTATTAGTAAAAACATTGTAAAAAAAAAACACACATATATTGGGATTTTATGTACAAATGTGAAAATCTCAAAAGTATTTTTTTCTAGCTCCTATGAGAATGTTAATATATTGCTATATATTAGTCTTAATTTTATCATTTCTACTGATAGAAAAAGAAGCTCCCCCATTCTGAAATATTTTCTACATTTAGAATGTTATATTTAAGTGAACATTTTCTGTTTTTTTGGTACCAGGGATTGAACTCAGGTTCCTGAGCTTGCAAGGCAAGCGGTAGAACCACTGAACTAAATCCCTGGCCATCAAGTGAACATTTTCTATTCTTATAGAGAAAGCTGTTATCTTCAAGAGAGTAGGACCTAGTCTTGATCCTACATATTAATTAGCCATGAGACTCTACTTGGCTCTTATGCATTAACTTTTTTCATCTATAAAATATTTGGACTTATATTTGTGGTCTCTTCTAATTCAAATCCTAAGATTCTGCTTTGTGGAATTAAAAAGTAGTTTTCCCTTTAATTTCTAAGTTCTTTATAGTGTAAACATGCTTTAAAATATCCTTTAAAATACTCATAAAGTACTTTAAAAGTAGTAGAATTATCTGTAAATGAGAAGTGCACATATGTTTCCTCATTCTGACTTTAAAAACAAAACCCCTTTAATCATCTGATTCTCTAATTATAAGGAAAAACAAGCTTGTGTAAAACTTGAGAAGTTGTATTTCCCAATAAAGCAAAAAATAAAATCCCTATTATTACCAGGAGGCTAAGGCTATACCATATTTTGGTGTATTCTTTTTAGTATTTTATTCTTTTCTAGAAGTCTTGTTTAGAGTTAAATAATAATGTGTTATTAGAGAAATTGTGAAAAATAAAAAATGAATGCCATTTCAAATCTCATCACCTAGGCTTAACCAACCCCTCCCCCGCCCTCCTCCTCCTTCGCTCTCTTTTTCTTTCTTTTCTTTTCTTGATGAGATTTCAGTGTATAGCCCAGGCTGCTCTGTAAATTAGTGGGTTCAAATCATTCTCCACCTCAGCCTCCTAAGTAACTGGAACTACAGGCATGTACAACCATGCTCAGCTATTATTCATATTTTGATGGATTAAATTTTTGCCTTTCTCTGTGTGTAAATATTTGTATTAAAATTGTGCCATACTAGTTTCTTTTCTGCATTTCATGTCATAATTGGGAGCATTTGCCACTCTATTATTACAGATTCTTTTAAAGTATGATTATCAGGCTTGGTTAGATTTCAAAGAGCAGAACCACTGACCTGGTCTTAAAAGCAGTTAAAAGTTTTTTGTAAGAATGCCTGGGGCCTAAAGAAGACAGGAAGCTTTGCTCTCTTCAGACTAACTAGGCTTCAGGAGGCTGGAAAGTTACTGTTTTAGCTACAGTGCTGGGGAGTACAGTGCTGCCCTGGTTTCCTAGTTGTCTCACTTTTCTCAGTACCATGTGCTCTGTGCTCCCTAGTGCAGTGCTCCGTCACCGTGATTCACCTCCTTTCACTTCCAGCTTCTTCTGTTGTATTGTGAACTGGCAGACCACTTTTTCTCTGTACCTCATAGTTTTTACTTAGTTGGTTTCTGTTTACTTTTTGACTGTCAGTTATTCATGGTTTCACTGTATACTAATTTCAAGTTAAGCTCTTTCTCTGTATGTGCTGCTAAGCAGCCCAGAGATTAGCTGTACTAAAAGCATATGTTCAGTTGTCCAGTGAGCCAGAGTGCAGGGAGCTCCTAGATAGGCATTCACAGTAACAGGCTACTCTTTTTAGTATACATGCTTATGCCCTGTGATATCTTTTCAGATTGTACTTACAAGATATTTCTATTGTTTTAAACTTTTCATTATTAAAAGTAGCACTGCAGTTCAGAAGCAGGGGAAATAAACATTAAACAAATACTTTAGGCTAAAGGTAAAACCAGTTGAAACAATCAGATTCATGCAGTTCTGTATTTAAAAGATTGAATTCTCCAAAAGTCCAAATCTTACCTTAATTCAGAATAACAATGCAGTAATGAAGTCTAAAAGACATTAATATTAGAAGATAACAAGAAACATAGAAGACTTAAAAACTGAAGTAAAAAGGACTGGGGATTATGTGGACCTGAATTATACAAAAAAATTGGAACTCATTCAAGAAAACTTGGTTAATGAACCTAAACTGGTCTCATATAACAAAATACCTAGTTAATACCAAACAAAAGATTCTAAGAGAAAAAAAATTGATGGTATTGCATGTTATAAACTGGCTTGAAGTATTTATTTAACAACTGTTATCCATTACTGAAAAAGAGGTTCTATTTTTAAAAATATTATGAAACAAATGTCTTTAATACTCTTTCCATAACAATGCTACAGAACACTTGATTAATTTTTTAGCATATCTGTGTCAGTGAAACCAGTTTCTTCTGATACAGCTCTAGAAGTAAAGTTGTTAAGTCAGCTGGCCTGGGAGTGGGGGTAGGAATATATTTTAAGTTTGTTTTTTTTTTTAATGTCCTATCAGCTCAGATTCTTCACTGTTGTATCAGTTTGTAAATTTTTTTTCTTTATATAAAGTTCAGATCATGGTAATTTTGTACTTTTCATGTTATTTGCAAATTTATTTTTAATAATTGATATTCTGCTGAGATGATGTAACTTAATAATTCTTGCAATGTTGTGAATAAATATTTTTGTGAAAAATTTTCAGGACATAAATGCATTAATTTTTATCCACATTTCAGGGTTTTGTTTTGTTTTGAGACTGGCTCTTGCTATGTATTTCAAGCAGTCCTTGAATTTACTGTGTAGTTCAGGACAACCCAAACTTGCAGAGAGCCTCTTGCCTTAGTCTCCCAAGTGCTGGGGTTACAGATTTGCACGACCACACCAAATTTAGGGTTGTTTGTTTATTTGTACCGGGGATTGAACTCAGGACCTTGTGCTTACGAAGCAGGCAGAGGAATCACTGAGATAAATCCCCTAACCCTTGGGTTATTTTTTGTTACATTTCTAGAAGAAAATTCAGTGTGACAAAGATATAAATATTTTTAATGACAAATTGATTTCTAGAATACAGTGATAGCAATTTATAGTTCTGCTGACAGTATATTTTTAATCTTAAGATCTGACATTTTTTAAAAAATTTGTTAGTCTTTTAGATAACTGAATTAAGATTTTATCCACCTTGATTCATATCACTTTAAATTATTGAGTGCTACTTCTATCTTTTTAGATTAAGAGAATGTCAGGTTATTAAAATCTGAGAGGAATTTAGCTTCCCACCCTTTGTAGAAATCATTGCATTTCATTTGATGGGATGCAGTTTGACCTTTACATCACTGTCTCAGGCCATTGTACTTTTATCTTAGAACAAAGTTACTTTTACTGTATTTAAGGAGTAATTTATAATGTTAATTTAAACTGAAACATATATGTCCTGTTTTCATTGTAACATCTGTTTCCTGTCAAACTGGGGTGAGAGAGAAGTACGGTAGTATCAAGGTTGAATGATTTATATCAAATCAACACCCTGAAAATGAGACACACCTGCTATCCCAGCTACTTGAATGAGTCTAAGTTCCAGGTTCCTTAGGCAACTTTATGGTAGGACTCTATCTTGAAATAGAGACTCGAGAGGTAGTTCATTGGTAAAGTGTTTGTCTAGGTTCTAGCATGTGGTAGGCCCTGAGTTCTGAAAATTAAAGGTGACATTTTACAGTTATATTAGCTTTTGCAGTTACATTGTCTTTTCTGACCCATTTACTATCTTATCTTGCTAAAACTTTACCTGATACTGTTGTTTAGCTGGCCTAGATTTTAAAAAAGAAAAAGCTTTGCCAGAGATGAAAGACAGCAGAGGAAGTATTTCCTGTGGCCCATGCCAAGTAAGACATTCTGATGCTCAGGCTCTTTGCTAGGAGAAAGCATACTATGTGAAAGAGGACTTGTTGAAAAGAGTTGTTTTCAACTGCTCTGATGAGGGCAGTTTTTGCAGTGAACTAGTATAGAAGAAAGCCTGAATTATAGTGTTTGAATAATGAATGGGAGCTGAGGTAAAGATAACATGTAAAGAACTCTTTCAAGACATTGAAGCAGGAAAAGAGATGAATGCCATCATACATTGAGGGAGAAGAAAAACACACATAAAACATTCAGCCTGGGAAGACTTACATGGGTTTGTAGGTAGAGAGGGAGAAAGACAGTGTGTTGCAGGAAGCTAAAGGAGATGCATTTGGGAGCAACTGGAAGCTTTCTTCCCCTAAGAAGGTAAAAATACTAAAGACTAAAACCAGAAGGAGGCAAGGTAAAGCAGTTTATATTTGATGATAACTTTTTCTCTTGGACTTACCAGCTATGATTATCTGCAAAAAAAAAAGTTTTTAGAACAAAGTTAAGTGCATAAAGAAGAGCAACAACTACGGAGCATGATTAGGAACTAAATGAAGATTGCTTTAGTAATAGTAAGTACTGAAGGCAGAAATAATAACAATGTGATTTTTCTCTAGTGGCTTCAGCCAGGGGAATTGATGTGAGAAAAGTAAACAGTTTAATTGACCGTGAGTGTCAAAAAACATTGTAGAGATGCTTGTTGGAGTGTGGTTGAAATGATTGACTGTGGCTGGGCATGGCTGTGCATGCTCATAATCCCAGCAGTTTGTGACACTGAAGCAGGAGGGTGACTAGCCTGGGCTATTTATTGGCAAGCTTGTCTTTATTTAAAAAAAAAATGAATTTTGTAGTTTGGCAGATAAGGAAGGAAATGGAGTCATAGGCTGCAGCTTAGAGATGTGAGAAGCAGTAAGTTACAGCCAGAAGCTAAAAAACTTGATAAGGATGGAAAAGTAAGATGATTAATAGTAGTGGTAAGAGGACTTTATATATATATATATAT
>NW_022900947.1:40368642-40407629 GCF_012274545.1 Fukomys damarensis | reverse complement strand
ATATATATAGTTTAAAATTTCAGAGACAATTGAATATTGCATGTATCACAGTGAATGGCTTCATAAATTGAATGAAGGTGAATTTCTCATAATAGATGAGAATTTATAAAAGATAATTCAATAGGATTTTGGGTTAAGGATTTTTTTTTTCTTAAGAGAAGATGAAATTTCCTGATAGCAGCAGATGGACCTATTAGGAGTTCCAGAGGAAAGTATTTTTAAGGGGGAGCATATGTCAGGAAAGGGAGTCTGAATTGGAAGAAGATGAGAATGCAGATTAGAGTGGTTTATACTGTGAGTTATGGCTACAGATTGTAGGAATGATGTTATCAGAAGTGTCTGAGTACAGCAGGTCTGTTTTAAGACTATTTAGACCTTGGTGTCAAGTTGCAGTCCTCCTTCAAACTTCTGCCTAGAATATTACATGAACTTTTAAAATGATCTCAAATTATATAAAAATAAAATGGCCGTGTATATTATTCTTTCTTTTCTTTTCTATTTATTTGTTTATTTGTTTGTTTGCTTATTTTTTGTACTGGGGATTGAACTTGGGAACTTGCATTTTCAAGACAGTTGGTGGACCCACTGAGCTAAATACCTGGCCCTTCTTTTTAATTCTTTTGAGAGATCTTTTTATATAACCCAGGCTAGCATCAAACTTGGTATCTTCCTGTCTCAGACTCCCAAGTGCTGGGATTATGGGTGTGTACTGCCACACTTGGCTATGTAAATTATTTCTTTTTGTTTTGATTTTGATACTAGGGATTAAACTCAGATACCTTATTTCTTTAAAAAAGTCTCCTGTTTTAGGGTCTGGTGACATGTTATCTAGAAGGTATACAGTATTTGTGAATTGAATGAATTACTTTTCTCCAAGTATAGATTTCTAATAGATAAGAGCAGAGTAGTTTAAGTTTATTATCTTTGAAAATAAATGTTTTATCAATTCTGATGCCATATAATATTTTAACCATTATTCAAGAGAAGATCTTTTAGGTTATAGGAATAATACAATATAGTAAATGTCTACATTTTCTTTTATACCATCTAAGGCATGATAGTCAAATAGGTATTGAAAATTACCAACACAATTCTACTTTGTCAATTACCAGTTTTGTTTATTTTTCTCTCTCCTTTTTCTTCTACTTCTCCTTCTGCTCTCTTTTCCATACATTTTCCCTTCTCATTACTTGTGTTTACTCAGGATAACTACTAAAATTCACATCCATTGCTTATCTCCACCAGTAACATTCATAGCTAGGAAGTTTTGCTGTCCCATCTGTTAAAACATTGTGCACTGTTTCCACTTTATTCTTACTGCTTCTTCTTTAAAGGGTGCTAAACTGTAGACCCAAACTCAGGGAAAAGAAATTAAAGAGTTATAGAAATTGAAAAAATATATTACTTGAAATTATAGACGATAGCTCCAATTAAAGGAATTATCTGGTCTTTTATTTATGTATTGGTGATTAGTTAATATTGTTTCCTCATCCAAAAAAAATGAAATATTTAAGAATCAGTCTAACAAAGGAGGCAAAAGTCCTCTACATTGAGAACTACAGG
This sequence comes from Fukomys damarensis, assembly GCF_012274545.1. NCBI lineage: Eukaryota > Metazoa > Chordata > Mammalia > Rodentia > Bathyergidae > Fukomys > Fukomys damarensis. Next base: position 40,406,066 of record NW_022900947.1, on the reverse strand, counting down.
ACTCTGAAAAAAGATTGAAGAGGAGTTTATAAGAAAAATGGAAAGTCATCCCTGTTCAGTGTAGGAAGAACCAATATAGTGAAAATGGCCATACTTCTAAAAGTGCTATACAGATTCAGTACAGTCCCAACTGAAACCCCAACAGTGTATTTCACAGAATTAGAGAAAAAAAAAATTCAAAAATTCATTTGAGCCGGGCGTGGTGATGCACACCTGTAATCTCAGCACTCGGGAGGCTGAAGTAGGAGGATTGTTGTGAGTTCAAGACCAGCCTGGGTTACATAGTTCAAGGTCAGTCTCAACTACGCAGTGAGACCCTGTCTCAAAAAAAAAAAAAAACGAAAATTCATTTGGCACCAGAAGAGACCTAGAATAGCAAAAGCAATGATAGGCAACAGAGACATAGCAGTGGGTATCACAATCCCCAACTTGAAACTATACTGCAAAGCCATTGTGATAAAAACAGCATAGAACCGGCAAAGAAACAGACCCAAGGATCAGTGGAATACATTAGAAGATGCAGAAACAACTCCAGACATACTCAGCTACCTCATCTTGGACATAGCCAACCATCCTCACTAGAGGAAAGATAGCCTCTTTAATAAATGGTATTCGAAAAACTGGATTTCAGTTTGTCACAGATTAAAACTAAACCCGAATCTTTCACCATGCACTAAACTAAAATCCAAGTGGATTAAAGGTCTAAATTTTAAAAAAGAAACACGAAACTTGCTAGAAGATAGGTAGAACTCTTGAAGATATTTGCATAGGAAAAGACTTTATGAACAAATCCTAAGTAGCATGATAAATAGCACAAAGAATCAACAGCTGGATTCTCATCTTAAAAAGCTTCTGCACAGCAAGAGAAACCACTAGCAGAGCTAGGAGACAACCCACAATGTGGGAAAAAATTTTTACCAGCTGATCCTTAGACAAAGGTCTACCATCTAGAATATATAAAGAAGTCAAACAAATCATACCCCCAAATGTAAAGACCCAATTAAAAGGAGCATCTGAAATAAACAGTCATTTCTCAGACAGAGAAGTAAAAGCAAATAAACATGAAAAATGTTCAACATCACTGTCATTCAAGAGATACAGGCCAAAACCATGCTTGAGATTCTACCTCACCCCAGGAAGAATGGCTGCTATCGTGAATCAACCAATAACAAAGCTGGCTGGGTTGTGGGGAGAAAGGAAGCTTTCTTCATTGTTGGTGGGAATGCAGTCAATATGGTCCAACTATATTGATTGTGGAAATCAATATGGAGATACCTCAAAAAACTATGATTAGAGGTCCCATTTGACCCAGCTATTCCTCTGCTGGGTATCTTCCCAAAAGAATTAAAAGAATCATACCACAGTGATACATGCTCACCCATATTTATAGCAGCACAGTTTTTAGTAGCTAAAACTTGGAAACAGCCCTGTTGCCTCTCAGCTGGAGATGGGATAAAGAAGATGTGTTTTTTGTTGTTGTTATTGTTGGTTTTTAATAAAATGGAGTTCTACTCAGTCATAAAGAACTTGAGACATTTATAGCTAATTAGGTGCACATTGAGGCTATACTCTTAAGTGAAATAAATTGGACACACTTGTAAATACCAAATAGTTTCTCTGCTGTGAATAACTAAAAGTGTAAATACAGATCAAAATGTATAATTGATAATGTGAAATAGGAAGAAAGGGTCTAAAGGGGAAGTAAGGTTTGGGGAAAGGGAATGGAATTAATACGAGAAAATGAAAAAATGAAACAAAAGTTTTTGTAAATAAGGAGGGAGGGGGTGAAGGGAGGGCAGGGGAATGGGGAAAAAATAAAAACCAAGATTAAGTACAGGTACAAATTTCCAATGATAAATGTAAGTGTCTTGTATAGCTAAAATGTACCAGTAAACTTAATGAAAAAAAAATTCAGCTTCCTAATGTTAAATGAAAGTTTTGACCAACTGTTAATTGCTTGTTGTATTTCATAATTGCTTATTATAATGATTTTTGTGTCATAGACTCATTATCAGCCTTCCTCTTTATGTGAATCTGCATTGTTTACTTGACCTTTATTAAGTTAAATCATGTAATTTTTTAAAGTAACTGTGATAATAACATCATCTTATTTTTTTTTTCAAATAGATTTGGACTGAGCAACAAATTTGAATCAGAATTTCCTTCTTCATTAACTGGAAAAGTGAGTTTCAGTTATTTATTTATTGTTTATGTGTCTCGAAATTCAGACTTTTCCTAGCAATTAAAAAGCATACATGCTAACGTAGCATGTTTATTGACATACTACTATTTTTTAAACTTTTTCTGTAGGTAGCTCCTGAAGAATTTAAAGCCAGCATCAACAGAGTTAATAGTTGTCTTAAGAAGAACCTTCCTGTTAATGTACGTTGGCTACTTTGTGGCTGCCTTTGTTGCTGCTGCACATTAGGTTGCAGTATGTGGCCAGTTATTTGCCTCAGTAAAAGAGTAAGTTGAATTATATATTTTAATTTAAATTTAGAAGTAGTTAAGTTGTGTATTTATGTAGCTTTTAATTTTTTGTTTTGTTGTGTTTTGGGTTTTGTTTTGTTTTTTTGTTTTGTATTTTGGGGGTTTTTTTTTTTTGGTACCAGGGATCAAATTCGGGTCTTTGTGCTTACAAGGCAGGCACCGGAACAATTGAGCTAAATTCCCAGCCCTCCAATTTTTTGTTTTAAATAAACTACACTATTCTGGCTGGACATGGTGGCACATGTTTGTAATCCCAGCACTTGGGAAGCTGAGGCAGAAGGATTGCTGTGAGTTGGAGACAGCCTGGGTTACATAGTGAGTTTAAGGCCAGCAGAACTACATAGCGAGACCCTTTCTCAAAACTAAACAGTTATGACTAGGACTTTCTTGCCAAATGGGGGAAGTATAATTTTTCTAGTCTATGACTTATCTCTCTCTTATCTCTTGCATTCTTTGTTTGTTTGTTTGTTTTGGTACTGGCCATGGAACTCCAGACCTTGCCTTTGCTCCAGACCTTGCCTTGAGGCAGACAGTTGAACTACTAAGCTAAATCCCTGGCCCTTCTTTTGCATTCTCTTAATGTCTTTGGCAGAGCTAAAGTTTTTAAAGTACAGTTTATCCTTTTAAAAATGGGTTTTAGTGTCATATTTAAGATTTTCGTCAGCCAAAGTCATGAAGATTTTTCCCTTTGAGCTCTTCTCCATTTTACATTTAGGTCTGTTATACTATGTTTTGAGTCAATTTTTATATGCGTATGATAGGTCAAAGTTCATTACTTTTGTACATGATTCTTTGGATTTTCCAGCACCAGTTGTTGAAGTCTGTATCCATTTAACTGCCATTATGTATTGTTAAAAATTAAATCATAATATTTGTGTGGGACTGTTTCTGGACTCTTGTCATTTATATTCATCTGTATACCTGTCTTGATCTTAATACCATGCTGTCTTATTTACCATAGCTTAATAATAAGTCTTCAAATCAGATTAGGTGAATCTTAATAATTTCTGTTTTTCAAATTGTTTTAGTTATTCTGATTTCTTTGTTTTTCCATATGAATTTTAAAAATCAGCTTGTTAGTATCCACAAAAGATGGCTGAAATTGTTTTTCTTTTTTTCCTGTGATTCTAGGGCTTGAATTAGGGCCTTCACATTGAGCTTACCCCCCCCACACACACACATACAAACACCCATTCTCCCTTTGGTTTATTTTTATTTTGAGATGGCCTCACTAAGTGGGCAGGTTGGGCTCAAATTTGTGATCCTCCTTACTCATCCTACCAGAATGCTGGGATTATAAGTTACACCACTATACCCAACTAAAACACTGATATTTTAATGGGTGATTGCATTCAATCAGTGTAGGGAGAATTGGAATCTTAATAATACAGGTTTTTGTTTTTTTGTTGTTGTTGTTACTGGGGATTGAACTCAAGTCCTTGTGCTTGCAAGGCAGTTGGCAGAACCACTGAGCTAAATCCTCTCAATTTTTATATATTTATATATCTCCTCAAATTTTATATATTGCGTTTTTGTTGCTCAGTTAAGAATATTCCTGTTTCCCTCTTTTACTTATGCATTAAGAAATATATTAATGTCCACAAACTTTTCAGTTATTGATTTATAGTTTAATTATCTTACTGTCTGAGAACATGGTGTGATTTCACTTGTTTGTTAGGTTTTATGGCTGTAAATTTAATGTATCTTGGTAATAGGTTCTTAAATTTTTATTTCTATTTTGTCAGGTTTATTGAGGTTATAAGTGGCATAGAACAAACTGCATATTTAAAGTTATCATTTCATGAGTTTTGTCACATACGCATGCATGCATACACATGTTTACATCAAGATACTGAACATATTTTCTGTCCCCAGAAGTTTCCTTGTGCCTTTTTGTAATCTCTCCCATCCCTTCTAGGCAACTACTGATGTTCTCCTGTATATCACTGTAGATTACTTTGCACTTTTAATTCATTTATATAGATTAAACCATACAGTATTCATTCTTGTCCTTTATTCATTATTTTGAGATTCTCCCATGTTGTTGGTTCAATAATTTTAGTTCATTGTTAAATAATGTTCTATTACATGGATATACTGCATTTTTTAAATCCATTTATCCATTGCTGGGCATTGTTGTCATTTCCAGTTTTGATCCATGTAAATAAAACTGTAATATTATTGTTTGAGTTTTTTGGGGATATATACTTTCTTTTTTCTTGAGTAGACCATCCTAAGAGTGGAATGGCTTGATCATATAGTATATATTTAACTTTTTAAAGAACGGAGAAACTGCCAAGAAAGAGGTATTATATTTTATATCCTCACAAGCAGTATATGATAGACTTTATTCTGCTACGTACTTGTTAATGTTAATCTTCAATTTCAGCCATTTTCATAGGTGTTTAGTGTTATCATTATGGTTTTAACTTGCATTTTCCTAAAGATTAAATGATTTTAAACATCATTTTATGTTTATTTTCTGTTGTGTATTTATGGTGAAATGTTTGTTCTTTTTGCCCAATATAGTTGAGCAATTTTCTTGTTGTTGAAGTTATGAGAGTTCTTTACATGTTCTGGATACAAATACCTGCTTTGCAAACATTTCTCATAGTGAATGGTTTATCTTCATCCTCCCAAAATTTTTTAGGAAGTGTTTTAATTTTGATGAAATGAAGTTTATCTATTTATTCTTTTATGGATTGCCCTGTGGCTCTTCCCGTGCCATGTCACAAGGATTCTCTCCTATATTCTAGAAGATTTATATTCTTATGTTTTACATTTGGAGTTAAATTTTTATATGGTAACAATGTATGAAGTTTTTTGTTGTTGTTGTTGTTGGTTTTTGTTTTTTTTTGGCACCAGTTACATTTGTTAAGCAAATGATTGCTGAATTGTCTTTGTATGGAAAAAAATCACATATTCATATCTGCAAGGGTCTTTTTTTTTTTTTTTGTGGTACTAAGGATCAAACTCGGGACCTTGAACTTGTGAGGCAGGTGCAGTGCCACTGCACTAAATCCCATGCCCATACAAGGGTCTATTTTTTGCCTTAGTTCTGTTTTATCTGTTTATCTTCATGATAGTACCATCCTGTCTTGAGTATTCTAGCTCTATAATTATATCTTGAAATTGGGTTATGCTAGTTCTTCAATTTGGTGTACTTATTTTTTGAAATTGTTTTGCTATTCTGTGTTGTTAATACTGTATATGAATTTTAGAATCAGCCTGTTGATATTTACTTTTAAAAAACCCTCATTGGATTTTAGTTTGGATTGCTTTGAATTTATGGATCAATTTGAGAAAATTGGCCTCTTAAAAATAATTTTATCTTCTAACACATGTATTAGTACCTCTCTCCATTTCCTTACATCTTTAAAATTTTCTGAGTGGTATTTTATAGTTATTAGTGACCTGTATATCTTTTGTCACATTTATCATAAATATTTATTTTAATGCTACTTTAAATGATATATTTTAAACTTTTCAGTGTTTTATTTTTCCTTGGTAGGGTTTATGCTAAACTTATCTATTTGTTTCAGGAGTTCTTTTTGTAGATCCCATTAAGTTTTTCATATACAGTCATTTATCATGTACATGAAGATAATATTACTTCTTTCTAATCTGGTTGCTTTTTATTTTCTTTCCTTGCCCTATTGCCCTGGTTTAGAATTTCCAGAGAAGCATTTATTGGAAGGAGTGGAACTGTACCCATGGTTTTCTTCTTATTTCAGAGGGATTATATTCAGACTTTCATTATTAAGCAGTGTCATATTAGTTTAAGGGTTTTTGTAGATGTCTTTCATCTGCCTTGAGCAAGTTTCATATTATTATTTACTAAGCGTTTTTTTTAAAGATACAGAATAAATGTTAGATTTTGTTCAGTGCTTTTTCTTTAGTGAAGGTTGTATGGTTTATCTTTTTAGTTCAAACAGATGTTGGATTACATGAACTTAGGACCTTGTGCTTGCTAGGCAGGCATGGTGCCACTGGCCACTGAGCTACATCCCCCGGTACTGTTATTTATATTCTTGTTGGACATGATAAACTGAAAATTGTGATCTGATTTTGTTTGTTCTCTTTTGCTTTGAATAAGTTTTACATGTGTTTGTGAGGGATATTTTTCTGTGGTATTTTCTTTGTAATATCTTTGATTTTGGCATCTGGGTAATGATCTCATAAAGTGAGCTGAGAAGTATTTTTTTCTTTTTCAGTTTTCAGAATCTTTGTAGAATGTGTATTTTTTTCTTGAATTTTTTGAAGAATTCACCAATGAAACCATCTACATTGGATTTTTCTTTGTTGAAAAAGTTTTAAAACTGTGAATTTAATTTCTTTAATTGATGGTTGATCCTTATGTTGTTCAAAGAGTTTATATACTTTACCTCTGGCATTGAATTGTAGGCACAGAGTTCATAATACTTAATAATCATCCGTTTATCTGTAAAAGCTTTAGTCATGTTATTTCTCACATTTTTGAAATTGTTAATCTTTCAATAATTTTTCTCTCTTTCCCTCTTATTTCCCCTCCCTTTGTCTCTGACTAGTATGTCTAGTTGGGGTATTCTAGGCAAGTGCTCCACCACTGAGCTATACCCCCAGCACTTGGATTTTATTTATTCATTAATTTTAAATGACTTACATTTTGTAAACAGTACTGTAGATTTGGTGGTATTTTAGGCGGTGAGGTTATGTGGTTTTTTCTTGTTGTGGACTTTTAAAACACAGGCAAAAACACTAAAATAAATACAAGATAATTTCAAATTATAATCAGTGCTTAGAAGACAATAAAACAAGAAACCTCAGTCTTTCAGTATATTCTTGGTAAGAGCCTAGGAGCTTATAAAATGAATAAAGTGCTTCCGCTTTACGTATAGATTTTATGCTGTTTACTTTGCAAAAGTTCATTGTTAATTTTTTTTGCTTCTTCTCTATGCCTGATTTGTAATATTATACCTTAGAAAATTTACGTCCAAGTAAATGGATATCACTTTCTTGTGTGTACTTTCAGCCTGGCTTACTTTTTGGAGAAAACACATTTCATAATTTTACCTTGTATTGTGTTACAGTATGCCTTTGTTTTGTATGTTTTCTATTCTTAAGTAACTATTTCAGTTGTCTTAAGATTTTGCACATTGTACATCAGTGACATTAGTGACTTTACAGGTGAACATGTTGTTAGTCCTTATCCTTTCTGAATGAAGAATAGTTTTCAACTGTTTATATAATAATTTAATTTTATTAGTTTTCTTGTTGTCCTCCTCTTCTAAAGTGCTTTACTTTCTTGCATATGATGACCAGATGTACAGTATGTGGCTTTCTAAAACTGATCTCTGGATTTATTTTAAATATTGTATGTCCATTTCTTTTGTCTCTTATTTGCATTCAATCCTTTTTCAGGGATTCATTCACTAATGAACAGGGATGTAACGTATAGCTGGTGATGGCTAGGACTTGCACTTTGGTGCTAAACTTACTGACTTGTAATATGATACCAACTTAGTCTCTCTAAACCTTGGCTGTTACCTCTCTGAGATGAAATAAATCAAAACACATTTTAAAGCATCTTACTGAAATTTTAGTTACGCGAGAGCCTTAAAAAGTGAACAAGGGAAGATGAATGAAGTACGTTCTTATAACCACTGTTATTATTGATTAGAGATGTAGAAAGTCATTGCTGTTTTCAAAGAATGTTATACCATTTGCTTTGACTTGGTAAATGTAACAAAAATTGATAAGGACTTTCATATGTTCTGATGATCTTAGTCTTTATTACCCTCTTTTTCTTGACTTTTATATGCTTTCACGATAGGATAAAGTTTTATATTAGTATAATGTGTGATGATAAGTTTAGCAATATGGCAATTTACAGAAATTTCCATCAGTTGCCAATGGAGAAAATAACTGGAATTATAGGATCATGTGTAAATTAAAAGTATCTTGGTTTTATAATTTAAAGTCATGTTGTTTTAAGTTTTTGACCTTTACATATACTTTAATGTAATTTAAGATATATAACACTTGATTTATAATATCAGTTACTACAAATCACTAAGTTCTTGATATTTACATACAGCTTAAAATGTAAAGTCTGTATTTATATTCAATGGAACAATATACTTCAGGAAGCAAATGAAGACAGCATGTCTGTTTGATATCACCAAGGCATATTATACACTTAATCTCTTGTAATTTAATCCCCCCCCCCAGTACTGGGGAACTAACTCAGGATCTTAACTTGTGTTTAAGAGGCAGGAGTGGCTCCACTGAGCTAAATCCCTCACTTTTTAATTTAATCTTTACAACAGTTCTATGTGGTAAATGTCACGGCCACATTTCTTCTTTTTGGGAGGGTACCCAGGGATTGAACTTGGGTCCTTGTGCTTGTGAGGCAGGTGGCAGAACCTCTGAGCTAAATCCCCGGCCCATAGCCACATTTAATAATGAGTGTTTACTATATACCAGGGATTAAGTTAGTTTATTTGTATTGTGTATTTCTTCAAATTCTAAGAGTAGACATTCACATTATTCCTATTTAAGAGTGAGGAAACTGAGGCTTAGATATCAGTAACCTGTTTGAGATCTCCCAGTTTGTAAAACTAAGCCATGCGTAGAAGAATTTCAGCCTTACAACTCCAGGTCTCCTGCTTTTTCTACTATTTTTGTATAGCTACAAAAATCAAGCTATTGTTTTATTCTTATAATTTGATTTTATACCCAGAGTGAGGGCTTGCCTAGGTTCACTTGAGAGCTTAGAAATAAATTTAACACATTTTACAGGTTAGGAAATTCAGATCCTTTGGTAGTTTATTAGCTAAATTTATCCAGTTAGTTGATAAATGATAGCAGTATCTAAGCATTATTATATCAACTTTTGCAGTGTTCTGTTTAGTTTTTTCATCAGCTTTATCATTATAATTGTTTCTGACTAATTTAAATTTATTTGCATTTTTTAAAGAAATAAACTCAGTAAAGGAAGAGGCTATAAAGTAGGTAAAGTAGATTGAGGAGAAAAGTACATTTAATAGGATTTTGTACAAAGTTACAGATGAACCACTAAGAATTGATGTATTTCCTTGTGCTTCTGTTCAATTTTTATAAAAAACAAATGAGCCAGGCATGGTGGGCACACTTGTAATCTCAGTGCTTGGGAGGCTAAGGAAGGAGGATCGTGAATTCAAGGCCAGCCTGGGCTACATAGTGAGTCCCAGACAAATCTAAAGTACAGAGCAAGATCCTGTCTCAAAAAATATATTAAAGATTCCTACAACCTAGCAAACAAATGCATGTGATTTTTGGTAAAGACTTCTCCCAACACTACATCCTTTTGTAATGTGCACATTTACTCTTAGATTGAGAATGCCATAAAATGAGTTAATGCAATGTAGGAGGAACAGAAACTGACTGAAAGAATTGGATTTTCTTTACCTAACACTGGGTGTTCGGTTTGTGGTTTCATTGACCCTTTCATACTATCTCCCCTATTGTAAAATTCAGGGATAAAGAAATACGTTTAACCTTTTTGAAATCTTATGTCATTCATTTTACAAAAGTAATCTCGTATAAAAGGTTCCTCATAAGTAGAAGAATACATTTACTGCTACTTTATTTAAAAGAGTGGATTGACCTTAAAATATAGGAAACTGGCTCTTATATAAGTTAATTTTGATATATTAATGTGAACAGAATTGACAGTTTGTTTTTTGTTTTTGTTTTTGTTTTTCTTGAGATAGGGTCTCACTATGTAGTTCAGGCTGGCCTTGAACTCACTATGAGCTTGAATTTGCAGCAGTCCTCCTACCTCAGCCTCTGGAGTGAGTGCTGGGACTACAGGGGTGCACCACCATGCTCAGCTCTAACAGTTTGTTAAAACATAAAAACAAGTTACTAAATTTTTATCATAAAGAGGCTACTCATAAAATGTGAATTTTGAGCCTTAAATATACAGATAGATGGCAATGAAACTTTAAAGGTATGTTAGAAACTTCAGGAAATGTGCTGGCACATCTGTAATCCCAAACACTGTAGGCTAAGGCAGGAGGATCCCAAGTTTAAGACCAAACAGCTCAACTTATCAAGACTGTCTCACTAGAAAAAGGGGTGGGGCAGTGTATAGGGTGCTTGTAGCATGGACAGGGTCCAGGGTTCAATTCCCAGTACTACCAAAACAAACAAACAAAACTAAAAAACTGTGAGAGCCACTAGCTAGCCTAGTTCATAAACTCTTGATGAAATTTCATGTACTCTTAAATTTTTTGAGGTTTTCACTTGTAGGCCATGACTCAATACACCTTTATGTTGTAGGCTGTTGTTGTTTGGGGGTGAGCTCTGCTTATGGTGCTAGGTTGGCCTTGAACTCCTAGGCTTATGTGATTCTTCTGCATCAGTCTACTTATTAGATGCGTACCACCACATTCAATTTAAGAGGATTTTGTTCTTTTGAGTCAGGGTCTTCCTATGCAGTTCAGGCTGGCCTCAAACTCATTATGCCCAGAATAGCCTCAACTTCTAGAGGTCCACCTGCCTCAGCCTCCCAAGTTGTAGGATCACAGCAATGTACCACTACACCCAGCTTTAAGAGGATATTTTTGTCACACAAAACGTTAGCATTGCTTCTCTTCATCTAATAATAGTGCTTTTTAACAGATTACTAAAAGTGTTGATCTCATGACACTTCACTGAGTATTTCAGTGTATCTAGTTTTTCAAAAGTTAATGTTCACATGCAAAGTTTCCTATATACAGGAATGGAATTTGCTTAAAAATTCATTTGAGGATCCATTTGTATTTATGTTTTTTTTGTGGGTGAATTCAGTTTGTCTCTTAATTTTGAGATACTGTATACCATTTAATTTGTTGTACATCTCTGGAATATAAGACTTGACATGAATCCAGAACAAGTGAATCAAGTCATTTCTTCAGAAGTTTCTCCTAAATTAAAAAATAATTTATTCTAAATTATATATGGTTGGGCTGGAGATTTAGCTCAGTGGTTCCAGCACCTGCTTCACAAGCACAAGGGCTTAAGTTTGATCCCCGGTACCAAAAAAAAAAAAAAAAAGAAAAAAAGCCAGGGATTTAGCTCAGTGGTTCTACCACTTGCTTTGCAAGCTCAAGGACTCAAGTTCGATCCCCAGTACCAAAAAAAAAGGCAAATTATATATGGTTTTCTTCTAATCACATAACTGAAAAGTATTATTTAACTTATTTTAACAATTTCAATTTGTACACATGTCAAAAGGTTTGTATGTATCATTCTGATTTGAAAAACACTTAATAGTTAAGATTATGAATACATGCAATACAATCGTTTACCTAAAGCTTAATTAATGCATTATAAATTTAGGAGTTTCAGATTTGTTTTAAATAAGAAATTAAACGTTTGAAATACTGCTTTGACATCCGTAATGTTCTGAATAAACTAAGATTTTTTTTTTTTTTTTTTTTTTGTACTGTGGATTGAACTTGGGACCTTCCGCTTTCAAGGCAGGTGGTGGAACCACTGAGCTAAATCCCCAGCCAAAATAAATTTTAATTGTATGTTTAAATTGCTAAACTTTCATAAATGGTTATAAAAGTTTGCAAAATGACTTTCAAGCAATTGATTGTAAATAAATTAATCATTGGTAATGAATATATACTATTAAGTATCAGTGATAACGAAGTAGGAGAAAATACATTCAGGATTTTTTGGGTGGTTCCTTGTTGCTCTGAAAGAATTATTTATATATGAAGGCATTTAATTTGTCTATAGAAATAATAATTTTTTATGCCTTAAAAGTTATGTCTTCAAGGGCCTGGCATTTAGCTCAGTGGGTCCTCCACCTGCTTCACAAGCGCAAGGTCCTGAGTTCGATCCCAGTACCAGGAAAAAAAAAAGAAAGTTATGTCTTCAGAAAAGTAACAAAAACACTTTATAATAAATGAAATTTGAATTTTTGGGAAATCCTAATCTAAGTAGTTGGGTTTTGTTTTTGTTCTTTTTTTGGTATTGAGGATTGAACTCAGGACCTTGCACTTGCGAGCTAGGTGCATTGCTACTGAGCTAAATCCCCAGCCCATTTGAGTTTTGTAAATGTATTTCGTCTGAGCCTTACTATTATAGATTCTTTTTTGGGAGTTATGAAGATTAACATCTAATTTTTGATTTTTGATTAATCATTTATCAATTTTGTGAATCATTTAGATCTTTTTACTTTGTTGTAATTTTCATATTTAGCTTATATACCAACAATTTAAAAAGAATTAAAGGCAATAAAAATAGAAAAGTATCCTAATTTTTCTTCTACTTACTGCTCTATTTATATCTACTTCTTGGCTATTTTAGTAATTGAATTGATGTTTCTGAATCTGTTGTTACTTTTTACTGTAAGCTGAATTTGCTCTGTGAGAACTAGTTCACCAGTGGGAAAAATATAACCATCGAGGTGTTGAAGAAATTTTGTTTTTGTTGTTTATTTACAGTCATTCAAAGTGAATTCTGCTAAGGGAGATGGGTGGGAATCCAGATGCTTAGAGCTGTCCTCTCTTAACCAGGTTAGCAACTGACATTCTCACAGGAAGTTGTTTTGCTTACATGGGATAAATTGATGGTCTAGGTCTCTTAAATTAAAAACCCTTGATAAAATTAGATTTCTTGTTATCATCTTAGGCAGTTAAGACTGAGGCTTCATTGGTAAAGAACCACTAACCTGTTCGTTCACCCCACCCCCAGGGCGTGAGCTCTGAAAAGGATTAAGGCCCACGGTAGGGAAGCTTGTACTGAAGCCTGCACTGCCCTTTCCCCTGTTCTTTCAGCTAAATAGAAGGTTTTTAGTTCCCATGACTATCAATTTGATGCTTTTCACAAGAACTAATTTTTTTAAAATTAAGATGTCATATTTTTAAATATGCCTAGAAAAATGGTTTTGTTGGTATTTCATTTTGACAGATCTTATACAACATATTTTTTGATGCATATTAATTTGCTTTAACTTATTTTGAATTTGGAGGTCAATATATACATTTAAAATTCAAAGACAGGTTTTTATATGGATAGGTTTGCTTGTCCAGTTAGTAACTTTTAGAAAATGGCAGTATTGAGTGTTATATTTCATCAGAAATAGCTGTCTGACAACACTGTGGACATAAACTCTTTAACTTATTTCTAGATGATTGCAGTTGTAATGTGCTTTCTTTTTATTGAGACTTAAAAGCTTTGAAATCTCTTTTGTAAATGCCGAAGTGTCATATTTTTTACTATCTGCCAAATTGGTATTGTATTTAATCTTGAAAATATATTTTGATTTTGTTAACTAAAAATAATTGCAGAATATTAAACATTCTCAATAGTTGAAGCTTTTTTTCCATTTAATTTGAGCTTTTGTTGTTACTAACAAATAATTTGTGCCACAGCTTCTTTTCTTTCCTTTTTTTTTTAAATCACTGCTAGAATCTATGTACTTGTCACCTTAGTGTGCTAGAAATGTTCCACTCAAATCAAGGGTTTCTCTTTGGTTTTGTGTGTTCTCACCTGCCCCTCACTGTAAATCATTGAGATGTCAAGTGCAATGATTAATTAAGCTGCACGTGCAAGTGCTTTTTTTTTTTCACCTGTCAAGCAGGAAAGAAGTCTTACAGCAAGAATTAGATGGTACTGATTCACAGCTTTTATTTCAGTTTGTCAAGTATGTAGAAATATTGTGTATTTAGATGCTTATGAAGAAAATGGCAGAGCATGGTTTGTTTGGTTTAGAGTTCTTAAATATTGTAAGATACAATTATTATAGCAAAGCCTATCATTAAACTATTAATTAGAGGCAAAGAATAAACTCAGAATTCCTATATAATCATTTTGGAATTTTAAGACTCATACTTTGTAATTTTCTTTTATTCAAATGCTGGTATTGATTGAAGTTACTTAAATACTTTTAAATTTTGAAGTTGATTGCATTTATATTTGTGTGCATATGTATCATAGTGAGACTCATTCTCATTAAAATATATTATGGATTTAAATTTTTGATGAGATGATGGTGGCAATATTTTTATTCTTTCAGTAATAAATATTTGTAAAATGTAGTATTAAGCTTTTGGGTCCTATTTTTATGTGGAAATATAAAACAATGAACTTAGAAAGCTTTCTATCCCACCCTAGTTCTTTCATCCCTTCTTCCCTTTTAAACTATCAGTAAAAAGTAAAACCTCAAATTGTATAGTAATCTTAATCTATTATTAAAAGGTCCTAGAAAGGAAGATTACAAGGTAGATTCAGGTTTTGAATCGGTTTTACCATTGGTTTAGCAGCGGGTGGGCAGGCAGATGCCTGCTCATAGTAGAACCTATTGCCATTTTTCACCATTGATAGAGTAGCCTTTCAGAGTCAATGAGCTCTGTCAATGTGAGCTTGTCAAGGCTACAACTTCATAGACCTGAGAGGCGGTTTGAGAGGTCAGCCCTTTTCAGGTTCGCTGTGATGCAAATGAACTTTAATGCTTAAACAACTATTGGAATTTTTATGTCTGCTCCTTGTTCTTTTTTCTTCACAAAGTCATTGACGAGACATTCAGTGCTTTTTAAATTGGAAGTTGCATTGTGCTAAAGACCTAGTACAGATTTACGGAGGGCTGAAAGCAGTTAGATCATGTTCTTTTCATGGTGCGATTAGAATCAAATCGATTTCCCTACAGCCTTCAGCATTCAGATGGCAATTTTAACAAAGCTTGGGGGCTAGACAAGGGACAAAACGACTGAACTGAATGTTAATTACACTCTGCAGCCTTATTTTCTTTTGATTTGGGGCTGACTGGCAACTAAATTAACAAAAAGTGTGACCATAACTGCTGCCCTATTTTCATTTAAAAGGAGAGCTGCCTCTAAAAGGCTATCTTTACAAAGAAACAAGTGAGGTCTGCTGATCATTGTTAACAAGGGCACTTTTTTTTTCCTTTAAAATTCTTGCCAAAAAGACTGTTCAGAAAAGGTAATGTAATAAATTAGTCATTGGTGTATTATTACTCAGAGAGGTAGTTGATTTTCTCAGTTTTGTGGTATAAGCTTGGGAAATGTAAAGCAGTAGTGGTAATTCGTTGTAGCTGTGAATTATAATTGGTACCTATCTGCCTTTGGTGTGTCTAACTTGCTCAACATACTGAAAGGTAATATTGGACTGCATTACAGTAGTACTTTAAATAAACATTAACATCTTATTATGTAACATTTAAACGTCAAGTCCAGCTTGATCCTAACAATTTTTATGTAGCTCATCCTTGATTGGCATGCAAATTTTCATATTTGATTAATACTTATTTACAGTGGTACCAAATTAATAGCAATGGATGCTTTTATCCTCCCTCTCAAGAAAGCTGCAGCTGCACCAAGTTGCAGTTGATCCTGTGGCAACACTGTCACTTTTGCACCTGCAGCTGTGTCCATCTCATCCTAACACCTGGCACCATGAATTATCCTCTCCTTTATTTATCCTCCCAAGCAAGAAACATTTTGTGCTGCATATTATATATTGCAGTAATCAAGTGAAGCAGATTTCTCAGTTGATTCCTGAAACAGTACTATTGGATTAAGAATTTGATTTCCTATCAGATACCACTTTTTATGTTAGTAAAATTTTGGCTGTTCTTTTTTCTGTTTGTTTTTTAAATTTTGGCTGTTCTTAAAAAAAATCTACCTGGAATCCAATAAACTGGCTTTTCAATATGGGCAGTATTTGTATATTAAGTCTTAAAATTAATTTGATTTTATTGGTCTTTTTATTTAATTTCTATATTTACCGACAATATTTTTAAAGTAATATTTAAGTTACTTTTTGTTTTAAAATACAACATATATGTTAAGGAACTTTCTATTTAAACATTGCAAAAATATATTTGAAAAAAAGTGAGAATTTAAATTATTTGATAAATGACATTAGTCATTAATAAAATTGATAGTTTTAAATGAGAAATAGTAAGTTTGAAACAGTTTTTAAAAGATATATATACTTTAAAACAAAGCTGTGTTTGGTTAAAAAGAGCACTACTTCTGTTTAGGTTGCTATTTAGTGCTAGAGCATTGAAGCAATACACACCACCCTATACTTAGTCACTGTCTTATACTTCTCCCCTTTTCACACAAAAGCAGCTGCAAAGCAGTTTTTCTAAAACCAGTCAAGAGTAAACTTTTTCCTCATTTGTCTTCCAGACACGAAGATCGATTGAGAAGTTATTAGAATGGGAAAACAATAGGTTATACCACAAGGTGAGTACCACAGGGAGCAGCTTCGTACTGTTGGGGCCTGAATTGCACAGTATGGAAACAGATGCTTTTGTTGAACTAAAAATATGAAAGGTGAACAAATGGGTTAGTCTGTGTGCTGCAATAAAATAGAGCTCATTTTTCTTCTTTTACTCTCCTACTTGTCTAGCTGTGCTTGCACTGGAGACTGAGCAAAAGGAAATGTGAAACGAATAACATGATGGAATATGTAAGTTAAAGGGCTGTTTTGTGAGTTTCTCTATTAAATGATCATTTATTTTGCTTCTGATCTTATTCTTTCCATGATTATTAATCAGCAAAGGTGTCAGGAGCTTAATCTCCTGAGTGCAAGGATTTTCTACGGTTCACAGATGCATGGGTTTCATGTGCAAGACTTGATTTATAAAGTTATGAATGACTTGAAAACAAGGCTTCGCTGTGTTCTGAAAAATAATAAATTAATTGCCAAGATAAAATAGCCTGAACATGTGTTGATGGAGTGTGAAATTTTAGATGCTGTATAAAGAATAACCACAACTTTGGTTACGCAGCAAGTCAGATATGGCTTTTTTATATAATGCTAATCAAGTTTCCAAGTATGGAAGAAAACCTTTCAGCCAAGCCACTGGAGCTTAAGAAACCTTTAGCCTTTAGAGACTTTAACTGCCTGTATACCTTAGTGCCTTTAGAGAATCTTTTAAAGTGTTATTAGAATATGGCTTTGTAAAAATTATCTTAAAAGTAAACAGAAGAGGACATACTGATTGTCTAGTGTTTAATTTTGCATGTATGTGCAATTTTAAAACTTTAATTTACAGATTCCCTAATTTATTTGAACAGTTGATCTCCTTTTTGAGAAGTTAGGGATACTATAGAAAATTATGAATTTTTATTTATTCTCCTTGAACTTGAATGTTTTAAATGTGGAAAGGTTATTACATTAAATGAAAAAGATTTAAGGAAGAATTAATTACTGAAAATTAAAACTAGAGCTTTTGTGAAGTGCCTGGTATATTTCTGATGAATTTTGTCTATTCTTTGAAACAATATAACCATCATAGATTGTATGTGTGTGCATAGAAGATTGATGAAAAGTATTTAAATAGTGAAAATTATCATAAAATCATTTTTCTCCGTTAGCATTTTCTGCTTCTTTTATTATTATGCTCAAATCTTGTGCATAGAAGATTGATGAAAAGTATTTAAATAGTGAAAATTATCATAAAATCATTTTTCTCCGTTAGCATTTTCTGCTTCTTTTATTATTATGCAGTCAAATCCCATTTTTAGCATTGAACATAAAAGATATTTTTTAAGTGTCTCTTTTTTTTGTAAACTAGCTCTATTGAATTAACTGAATAATGTAGATTTTACCTTTATTATACCAAATGTTAATTTATGATGATGAGAAAGGCACTTGATAATTCTTTATAATTATTTTTAAAAAGCACACTTGAGTAACATGTTTTCAGATCGACTGTGAAAATACTGGTCTTGTATTTTCATCCTAGCAGGTTTATGTATATATTTTGGAGAGAGCGATAATTTAGGATATTTAAAGGATCTTGTGAAAAATTATTTATTGCATTTTAACCCAAACATTAAGCCTAAAACTGAGGTTTTATTTGTTTTTGTGCATTTTAAAACTTACTTTGGAAAGGAAAACAGTAGTTACTCCTGAACTGAGGTATTGGTCAGTTATAGAGCACTTTCCTAGCATGTACAAGGCTCAGGGTTCAGTCTTCACCACCACAAAAAAGTTATTTGCAACGCTGTGATTTTGAAATAGAGCTATGTAAGTATCATTCATTCATAAAATATGCTGTCTATTTTTAGAGCCTTTTATTAACAAAAAATTTGATAACTTAAAACATTCTGAACATGTAAAATAGTTTCCTTTAATCTACCTTGAATTTTATGTAATTAAGCACTTGCAAAACCATTATGTTATTTTTCACATCACCATAAAAAAAAAATTCCAGAAGAGCAGTAAAACAAAAAATATTTTTACATTACTAAAAGATTTTTTTTCTAGATCTTCTGTGTGTGTATTTGTGGTATCTGAAAGTGGGAGTAACATAGCTTCAAAAATTCCCTAAAAGTAATTTTTAAAGATAAATAGAGCTAGTGTGAAGAGAGTGCATACTAATCTAATGAATTTGAGCCTTTTTACTATGTGTCTTTCTTTGCCCTCAGCTATTCTGTAGCTTGCAGAAATATTATGTTAAAGAAAAATAATTTTTCTTGGATCATGTTTTGAATATTGGAGATAATGTAGAAAAAATAGTAACTTGATACTAGCTTTTCTTTATTCACATAAACTAGAGAGGTACAATATAGAAGAAACAAGACAGTAGCCAGTTTCTGTATACAGTTTGTAAAGGAAGAGTATAAAATATCAGTCATCTTAACCATTCCAGAGGCTGAAGCAGGAGGATTCCAAGTTTGAGGCCAGCTTGGGCAACTTAGTGAGATTCTGTCTTTTAAAAAAAAAAAAGTGAGATATCTGTAGTAGAGTCTTGCTTAGCATTCATGAGACCCTGAAGTACTGAAAAAGAGGAAGAAGAAGAAAAAGAGGAGGGGGGGGCAGCAATTCAAATACAGTCAAAAATATCCTTAACTTTCAATTATGTAGAATACACTGTAAAATGTGATGCCCATACCGAGGGACTGAAATTCTTAGACCACTAAATGTGGGTAGGTTTGAAATATAGAAGTATTATTGAGTATTAATTTATAAGTAAATTGAATATTTAATCATCATGTTTTAGTATATCATGTTTAGAGGTAAAGTCTTGTCATCTAGTTAGTTCCTCAATTTTACAAGTGAGGAAGCTGAGAAAGAGGAAAATCTAGCTCAGATGAAGAAGCTATATGAGAAGAAGTATTTTTTAACAGGGAGCTAGTGAATATTTTATGGGCAAATAATAAGTGAGCAGATTGGCAAAGGTAGCTGAGCTGGTAAAGGGTTCAGTACAGGATAACCAGAGTAGGACTGGAGTATTTTTGATTGAGTTACCTTCTTTATTGAGGCAGATTAAAAGTGATAGAAATCAAGAGTAAAAATGAAGGTTCCTGGCTCAGATGGCTTTTAAATTTGTTCACATCTGAAGCTCATATGAAGACACAGTGTCTGAAAAAACAATGAGGAATCTGCCAAACTTGGAATTTGTTCAAATCAGATAATTTTTGCTCTTTTCTGTTCTTTTGTCATTTTTTGTTTAAAATAGGATCTCCTTATATAGCTCAGACTGGACTTGAACTTGCTATCCTTACCTCAGTCACTCAAATACTGGCATTACAGGCATGTGCCAACATCTCCATCTTCAAATAATTTTTTGACCAGCATCTATTCCAAACAGAGTTGGTGCAAAGGAAAGAGTTAATTGTATTATAGGACAGATCAAGTTTGGAATAAAAATTAGCTTTGGTCAACTTTTGTTTTTCTGTGTTATTGTGAGTTTTTTGTTTATTTTTCTTTAGTTTCTTACTAAAAGTTCTTTTAGAATAAACTTAAATTAATTTTGCTGACCCCAGAAGAGAAAGACTTAAAAAAAAAGAGATCGGTGACCCTCCTGTAGAGGTCATTTATCCTGCTATGATAAAATGAGGGCTGTTGTAGGATTTAGAGAGTGCCCTTGGAAGAGGGTTGACAAGAAAGGGACCATAAAGAGAAGTACTGGGTTAGTTCCAGTCACATAGTACAGTAGAAAGGGCGAGGCTTTGGCAATCATTTATTTAAATACTCCAAAACCCAAGATTCCAAATAATGGGAACATCAGTATTCTTATCAGTAAAATGAAGATGATAATACTTGTCTCATAAACTGTCTGGATTTAAGTAGATGCCTTTAATATAGTATGAAACACCTGTATGCAGTTAGTTTTCTCATCATGTGTGCATGCCTGGGGCGCACTGTGTTGCCCATCTCCACTTACCTTCTCAGACTTTGGTATATTGTTATTTGCTTCATAGAGTTGAGGAATTTTATGTATTTGGTAAAGGTCTAGAAATTTAAAAAGAAAAATTGTCAGTGATAAGGTTCTGGGTTATCAGATAAATGTCTGTTTAAGGAATGCAAAGTGGTAATTGTGAAATGTGAATGGATTTTCAAAAAAGCCATGATAGAGTATAACTGAAATTTTAAGATCGCTTTCAGTTAAGTATAACTGAAATTTAAGATCTGAAATTTTAAAAATCTGCTTAACTCTTCAAATTTTTTTTCTTTTCCTTTTGCAGGTCATCCTCATAGAATTTTTACCAAAGACACCGATTTTTCGACCAGATTAGCGTTTACTTTATTTATAGAGACTTTCCAAGTATGTTGTCTTTCCAATGGTGCCTTGCTTGGTGCTCTCCTGGTGGTGACATAACATTGGTTCTACAGAATCATGTGGTGTTTTTGTTTTTTTGTTTTTTAAATAAGTGCATGTTCTATGTGTGCGTATTTGTCAAACTTTGCCAGTTATTTCATACAGATGTTTAATACTTAAGTTATTGTGCTCTCTTCTGTTATGTATTCTGATTTTCAAGAATTACTGTTTTGTATTCTCAAAAAAATACATTTGAACTTAGCATAAAAAGTGGCCAGCCTTTTTTATTTTATCATTTATAAATTATATCATTTATAAATTCCTTAATATAGAAAAACACTGTTGTAAGGCTCTACTTATCTATCCTAGCAAACATAATCTTTGTTTTTTTTTCTTTTTAATAGTTATTTTAAACTAATAATTTTTCTTTAATAGCCTTTTGGAACCAAACATGCCCTTTCTCATACAATTCCTAATGTTTTGTTTATAGCAGATAAATCTGTTAACATTACGAAGACCTATAAAAATTTTTAAAGTATTTCTGTCTTCAGAGGTAGTAAGGCAGGATTTTTATTAGACTAGACAAATCAGTGAATGGTATGCATGCATCTAATGGTTAGAGCTCAGGATCACAAAATATAGTAGCATTACAATCTATATATATTTTTATTAAAATATTAATAATGGCTTTACTTGGGTTATTTTTATTGTTTATCAAATCTTATATACAAAAGTATGGAAGTTACTTTTAAAAATGTCTAAGAAGAATATTTCTCCCAAACTAACAGTTGTAGAATGGGTATGTTTCTAGTTTCAGAAAGAAAAGTTTCTAGAATTAAAAGTAAGCTGGTGTTCAGTACCCCCATTGATATTTAGATGATTATTACTAAGAAATGGAGAACATATTTAGTACTGGGTTTATCTACCCATTCACTTTCAGTCTGGTTATGTATATTTATTTGATTGAGAGTGACATACTAGTTTGAATCAGCTTAGTTTATTGCTTTTAAATATACATGTACACATACATATTTTTTTCTCCTTTTGGTTGTACATATCTCCTTGCATTTTTAAACTTTTAAAATTTCTGAATGACCTATGTGTACATTTTTGTTTTTATAAGCCTGCAGTTATACAAGTTTTAATGTGTATCAAGAACTTGTTCCATGCAACTGTGGTATCGAGCAATAATGTGAATAACTTTTGAAATTATATAAACTGTGCTTAGTAATTTGTATTAAGAATTGGTACCACTATACAATATCTTTTCTTGTATTAAATCTTTTAAATACCAGTTTCATTAGTTTATGTAAAAGTATTTTTAAAAAATATATTTCTTTGCACTTCTCCAAAGTACTGTATACGTCTATATAAATTTGAATAGTTAAATGCCAGTATTATATCCTAATGTTATATATTAGACATTAGGAACTAATCTTAAAATTAAGATTTAAAAAATTATTTTTTTGTCTGAGAGTTACTTATTTTCATTGGCTCCCTAAACTTAACTTGAATTTATGGAGCACTCTTTCTCTGAAGAGCTCAAAGTTCGAAGAATTCAAATACTTCTCACTTTTATTTAACTTATGTCAGGATGTGTCTTAC
This sequence comes from Fukomys damarensis, assembly GCF_012274545.1. Lineage (NCBI taxonomy): Eukaryota > Metazoa > Chordata > Mammalia > Rodentia > Bathyergidae > Fukomys > Fukomys damarensis. The sequence continues at coordinate 40,383,430 of NW_022900947.1, read as the reverse complement.
TTCCTTAAATTAGTACAGATAAAAGTAATTCAGAAATTCCAGAAATTCCAGCATTCAGAAATTCCAGCATTCCTCTGTGGTTTCAGTGTTAAAGATACTGTATCTCCATGTACAGCTAAATCTGCCTCGAGATTCAAAAAGAGCAGAAAACTATAATGACTGTGTAGACTATGCAACATATTGTTTCTGTATAAAATTGTGTAAATCCAGGGCCAGGGATTTAGCTCAGTGGTTCTGCCGCCTGCCTCGCAAGTGCAAGGGCCTGAGTTTGATCCCTGGTATCAAAAAAAACAAAAAAATTGTGTAAATCCATAGTCCTGTAGTCATCAGCTTTATAACTTATTAGACATAATTTTCCTGCTAGTCTGTGATAATTTTCAAAATTAATATATTCTTTAATCATATTTTAACAATTTCCATAGTTGATATTAATAGGACTTTGAAAAGCTTTTCTAATTTTGAGGGTATGTCACTTGTTTGAAGAAATGTGTAGTATTATACTGCCAGTGTATCTGTATTATCTTTAATGCCTAATCTGTGGCATTGCATAAGCCACTTAGACCTTGAACAGTTAGAATTTCATGCTTGAGTTTTCATTAGTATCCTTCAGTGTGTTATCATTTCTTGAATCTTGAATTTAAGTGCTTGTGTTACTGAAACTTAGAAATGTCAGAGAATCTTATGTTATCAGCATCAGTCCAAGGAAATACTTAAAATTAAGATTGTCCTTCAGAGCCTGTTCTGGTTTACAGTTTGTAGGACATGAATCATAGGTGCTTTTTAAACTGGCCAAGAAAAGATATTGGCAGAAAATCCAATGTATAGATCTTATAATGGCTAAATGAATAATTTCTGTACTCTCTCTCTCTTTTTTTTTTTAAATACATTACTGGCCTTTTATAGGTAGTCACCATTCCTGTATAGAAACATTTTTTTCTCAAGTAATTGTACTTTACAAATCCTTTTTTTTACTCCTAGTCCATAACTTTGCATGTTTAGGTTAAAATAGATCTTTAAAAAGCCTAATGACTAGTAACACTGATGTGAAACAATTGACTTCTAAGGTAGATACTGTCCTTCCCTCGAAAGGTGTTTGATTGCCTATTTAAAATGATCATCACATGCTTTATTAAGACTCCCTAATGACTAGATGTCAGTCATTTAAAATATGAACCTAAAATCTCCAAATTAAATTTGGTCTAAAATCTATAAAATAAATTTAACAAAACCTTGAATAATAATAAATAATTTTCTTATTAGAAAAGCTTTTTTACTAAATAATTTTAAATCATGAAGAGCCACAGTTTCCCCAAGGTTGTATTTTCACTATTTATATACAGTTTCTGGTTTTATATTAGAAATAGGCCAGCCGTAAGAGACTTTGGCAACATTCCATTTCAATAGTTGGTGGTAAAATTATATTAAGTAGTAATATGTATAGTTGGGCTCCAGTTGGCATGAATGCAAATTACAACTTTCTTTGGTATCTGGCTACACAGGAACACCCTTTAGCTGCATGCCAGATGTTTGACTGTGAATACTGCTTTGGCTTGATCTGTTGGTCAGTGGTACTAAATCAGAAATGCAATGTGTTTAAAACTGTTTTTGAACTCCAGCATGTCATCCTGGACGCTCTTTCTTTCTGTCTTTCTGAAGTACCATGGATCCTTCCTTTGGCCTCTGGATGGCCAAGTTTTCACCTATACCTGGGTATAGTTCAGTTACCTTTTCATCATCTTTCTCAAAGCTCCCCATGAGAATGTTAATTATTTTGCATTCTTAGCTAGATATTTAGAAGGCCACCTAAGTGATGTTGACTCATACCCTCATACCCTCAATTCTGCAAAGGTGATACTGGATTTTACAAAGGGAGTTTCTTAATTGTTGCAGTGGTGCAATTGATGTTTTTCTTCTTAACAGATCCTGTCTGTCCAGACTTTCCTGAAAAGGATTACTAGGATGGTTGAACTTGAGGCTGCTTCTCAAACCATTCTTCTTGAAGGAAGCTGATTTATGTCTTAATTTTTGGGAGGAAGGAATAAACCAATGCTTAAACAAAACTATTATCCCAGAGTGGTTTATGTGAAATATTTAGCCCTTCATAAAATGAAATGTATAATTTTTCATTTATGTAGTAGCCAGCTTTATTTTGTTTTTGGAACATATTGTTTATAGAAGTTGAGATTTGAAGGATATCTATAAATCTTGAGTTACTTGTCTGCACATATACAAAGATTTTTAGATAGCAATTTAAGAAAAGCCTAAACATTTATATCATTAACCATAATTCTGTGTACTTGTTTCTGTAATAGCAATCAGTAGTTTTTGCCACAAAATGCCATATGAACCAGCAAAATATTCAGTGTTATCTTACTTGGTAATACTGAAAACAAAAATGTAGGATGCTGTTGCTGATTTTGAATTCATTTCTGATATGTTGCACTATTTATCAAATTACTTGGCCTGTTTGATTTTATGCTATGACTACCTCATGGTGTTATTCTGTGAAACAGTGGTTTCAATAATATTTCCTGTTATTTGTTAAATCCTATATAAAATTTAATTACCTAAATGCTTAATAGTAATGACTGAGCTATTTTGAATTATTTAGTGTCAGCACAAACCTGAATTATGGTCAAAATTTATTTTTTTGTTTTTAATTTTTTGAGTTTATTGGCACATTTCAGGTATACAGTACAGTTACATTCATTATTGGGATCTTGTACCTTTACATGACAGGTCTTGGTTCTCATTTTTTCCCCTTATCCCTACCCTCCCTTCACCCACTACTCCCCTCCCTATTTACAAACACTTTATTTCCAGTTTTTTCATTTTCTCATATTTTTTTTCCCTTATTACCTTTCCCCTACCCTTCCCACTTTCCCTACACCTTTAGCCCTTTTCTTCCTATTTCACATTGTCATTTATCTCATTAGGATCTTATGCACTATTATAGTTTTTCACACCAGAGAAACTATTCAGTATTTACACGTGTGTGACATTTATTTCACTTAGGAGTATATCCTCAATATGTATCCATTTTCCTGTGAATGAATCTAATTTCTCATTCTTTATGGCTGAGTAGTATTCCATTTTATAGAAAAACCATATCTTCTTTATCCAGTCTCTAACTGATGGGCAAATGGTCTGTTTCCAAGTTTTAGCTTTTACAAACTGTGCCACTATAAACATAGGTGTGCATATATCACTGTGGTATGATTCTTTAATTCTTTGGAAAGATACCCAGCCAAAATTTATGTTTAAATTAAAGAGATTGGGCACTCCCTATATATAACGGCCTTGTGAGTTTAAAAATCAGAGAAGTGTTAAACATAGTACTTGAGAAATGTTCCTTTCTTATTACTATTTTGGTTTTTGTAGTTTAGGTTGGTCTTGAACTCACCATGTAGCCCAGCCTGACCTTGAATTCATGGCAGTTCTCTTCCCAAGTGTTGGTATTACAGGCACCACATGCAGCTGAAAAGTTCCTTTAAAAGGAACTTTTAAAATATAAATCTGACATACTTAAGCAAAATCATGCAGAGGATTTTTTATATTGCCTCTACTTCGTAGATACACACTGCTCATAATTTGAATATAACTTACTTTTTTCTCTTTATGAGAAATAAACAGTATTTTACTTTCCAAACTTCATCAGAAATATACCAGTAAACTGATTGTCCAAGGCATTCTTAATTTTTGGCAAATAAACTATTGCAACTTTGTTGCTGCTTTTTAGAGAAACATAGTATGAACCTTCAGGAAAAGATAATTGATTATTGTTTTTTCTATTCTCTTATACTAAGATAATATGTACAGTTTTTTTGTTTACTTTTGTTTTTTTCAGTACTAGGGATTGAATTTGGGGCTTTCTCACTGAGCTATATTCACAGTGCTGTGCATCATGCACACTTTGGATGACCTTGAACTTGTGATCTTTCTGCCTCAGTATCCCAGAGTGCTTGGATTACAGTCATGGTGCCATCATGACCAGCTCTGGTTCTTGATTTAGTAAAGCTGTTAATTTGAGTTTTTCCTCTTAATATAAGTACTATATAGATTTAAAGTCTAGAAACACCGAAGACTTCTTTCTCTAGTAGCAGTTTATTAAGTAATTACAACAGTCTAATTATATTGCTGTGAAATCTTTATAAAAAGGGCTTCTCTTCATTCATGTTATCAAAGCTGTTTTTATATTTTCTATTTCTTTTTATATTTGTTGTCCTCCCTGAAGTGGTAGATGTGACTTAGTGGTGGAAGGTGAGAGTAGCAAAGTAGACAGTACTGGGAGTCAAGATGCTGAAATCCACTGGCTGATACAAATCACTGCACTGTGAACCCACAGTGCTCATAAAGGTGAAAGGTGTGCTGCAGGGTCAGACGTTGCTCCCAGCTTTATGCTTGCTTTTATGTACTCTTGTATTCAATTACAGTGGTTATCATTGTTTTAAAAAAATACTGTTGGGCTGGGGATTTAGTTCAGTGGCACCACACATGCCTTGCAAACGCAAGGTCCTGAGTTCAATCCCTGGTACTGCAAAAAATAAAATAAAATTTAAAAATTTAAAAAAAGACTGTACTGCCCGGCATGGTGGTGCATGCCTGTAATCTTAGCACTTGGGAGACTGAGATAGTAGGATCATTGTGAGTTCAAGGCCAGCCTGGGCTACATAGTTCAACTACATAGGGAGACCCTGTCTGAAAATAAATAAATAAATAAATAAATAATTTTAAAATACTGCGCAAGATAGAATTTTCTTCTACTATGATGTCCTTTAGGATGGTAACAGGAGGGGCCGGAATTTAGCTTTTTGGTTCCGCTGCCCATTGCCAAAAAAAAAAAATACAACCACCTTGCTTGGTGGGGGGGAGTTTACTTCTTTTATAATTTAAATGTGACTTTAGAAAAAAAATTATAGGAATTTTTTTCATGTGCTTAGATGAACAACAAATACTTTTTAAATAAAATACATTTCTGGTAGGTAATTGGTTATACTGAAGAAGTGGTCCTTTTCAGGTGTGCTTTCAGATAATTCTAGTAACGTTCAAGAGAGTCTAGTAACATTAAAAATAAAGTGAAAGACCAGGGATTTAGCTCAGTGGTACTGCTGTCTGCCTCATAAGCGTAAGGTCCCAAGTTCAATCCCTGTCACCAAAAAAAAAACCGGTAAAATACAAAGTTGAAGTTCAAAGATTATATTTTTCCTTTCGTTATTTACAAATTAAAATTATTGTCAAACAATCTAGTTAAAATGGATTATTTTGTTAGGTAAATATCTGTTTAAATGTAGAGCACTTACAGTTAAGGTGACTTTGGAGGAGCCTTGACTTTTGATCCCTTGTTGGTTACCATATATTTTAGTTATAAAATTGAGGCTCCATTGATTGAAATTTTCTAGTGAACAAATAGAAACCTAATATGACCTAGGGGCATTTTTTTAAAACCTCTTTGTTAATTAATGTAATATATTAAGTGAAATCATAAGTCCCTTTTCATGAAGTTAACAAAAGTGAGGCTGGCCAGGCTCTGTGGTGCATGCTTGTAATCCTAACTATTGCGGATTTGAGGCCAGGCTGGGCATAAAGTAAAGTAAAGGCAGGCAGGCAAGGTAGGGTATGCTTAGCATTCTCTGGGTTCAGTTCCCTTTATGATAAAGAAAACAGGCTGGAATTTAGAGGCTCCATCACTTTGAAGGAAATTGACCAAATTAATCTGTTGAAATGACTATGTAAGTTGAATACATACAAACACCTTCAGGAGATATGACTTACACAGATATCTGGGAAGAAATAGAGCAATACGATTATTTAGGAACTGGGTACACTGAATTTAAAGAAAATTTTATGTGTTGATGGATTTACAGTTGGGATAAAGAATAGGAAAAAGGGTGTGGGAATAGAGCTCTGGTAGACCTCTAGCAAAGCATGCATAAGGACCTGAGTTCAGTCTCCATCACTGCATGGGGGAAAAAGGAAGAATGCAACACACTCATTAACTCTTTCTCCAAAGATTTCCTTTATCCCTAAAATTTAAATGAATGAAGCTTTTAAATAGGATTATTATCCTATTTAGGCTTTCAAGTAGAGGCAGATAAAATTTAATCACTATACATATTTAGTATGTTCTAACAAATGACTTTTTCACACAAACGTTTTTTCAGTTTGACCCAGATTCAAGTGTATACCTTTATAAAACAGCTCTATATTAAGTGGAAAAGATATATAAACCTGTGCATAATTACAGATAGAAATCTAAGATAAACATTACTCAGTTCACTAAGATTTTTCTTCATTAGGCAGTAAAGATATTTTACATCTATCACTTGGATTTATTTAGTTAAGATACAAATGTTAGTTGATTTTAAATAAGACATTTAGAAACTAAGTTGTTTTGAGAATATTTTATATTTCCTTGAATCATCTCACTTTAAGAATTGAATCCTTATTTCCTGAATTTCCACTCTTTCACTAATGTTTGCATTCTAACAAAATGTGAATATTCTCAGAAGTGTATTAAATTTCACTCTTCACAAGTGGAGACTCCATCAGAAATGCCCTTGCTCCTTGCTGTAGTTGTGATCTTGGAGTCCACTGGGGAAAGCATAAAATATAGCCCAACCTTTTGTACCTACAGTTTTACATATTGTTAGGTATCCATTCAATTTTCTTTGCATTGTGTGTGAGATGAATATTTCTTGAGACTTTTTGTTTGCTTTGCTAAAGAAATCAACCAAGGGAAAAAAAAACTAAAAAAACAAACAAAAAACACCCTGTAACTCATGTGAAGCATGAGGGTGTTGTAATTTCAGTTTGCAAAGCGGTGTGATACAATGTTGCTGAGCCAAAAGCACATGATAGATTTAATGTAGCCAATTGTGTACCTCTGAAAAAAAGAGTAACTGTTCCTGTGAGTTAATTTTGGATTTTTTCAAAATCTCTCTTTTAGGCTTTGTGCTGGATTCTTCCAGACAAATGCGTATTCCATGTGGGCCACTGTTCTGCTAAATGCTCTCAGTTCTCCTTTTGCAATCAAGATTATGTTGCTAAGGAGATTTTGCTTTTATTGGTGCCATTGATTTGTGTTAATACGTTTTGAATACCTCTTGGTATTCTTCCGTAGACAAGGCCAAAAGAAAAACTTCCCCGAGTTTCCCAATTTACATTACAAATGGAGCGGTGGTGTAATGAAGCCGATATAAAGTGGGCAGTTGAAAGGGAACTAAAGAAGGGCACTCAAGTGAGAAATGAAGAAATGTGCCGAGTGCAAGTCTGTGGGCTTCCCTCAGTCCAGCTGCAGGAACTGGCTGCGGCCAGAGGTTGAGTGAGCACCTCCCTCCGCAGAGACCACCCACTCTTGGAGGCTGGGCTGGCAGCATAGATAGATACCTTGCCGAATAGCTTAAGGCCATGTAAAAAGTGAGGTGCTGAGCTGAAGGTGCAAGAGATGGGTCTCTTTCACTCTTGATGCTTCTTAAATCATGACTTAAACCAGACTGCCTGTGCCTTCTGACTTGAGATCCTTTTGTAAGGAAGTCCTGTAGATGAACCAGTTCTAGTTCTGAGGACTAGCGTATTTCAATCTAGTTGATAATGACTGCCTAGGTGAGAAGACTGAGCTAGATCAAATTACTTGTAGTTACCTGTTCCCTTCTTACTATCACATTCTAGATGCCGAAGTCTCTCTGTTCTTACTGTAAAAAACAAATACTCTTAAGTAGGAGACAACAACTAGACTGGCTGGCTTCAACCAGTGCAGCACATCAGGTGATGCAGTCATACCCCTTTAGTGGCACAGTTGGTTCAAATAACGTAGTGTAACCTTTTTTAAAAAATGCAGTGACAGATGCCTGTAGTTCCAATACTAGAGGTCACAGCCTTGGGGCTCTGAACTGGGAGGATCCTTGAACCCAGTACTGTTTGTTAATTACTTTAATAAAACAACTGTAAACATTGGTTCTTTAATGTCAGGTGATCCAGGCACAATGCATACATTGGAAACATTCTGCTATCTTTGGGAAGTATGAAATCTATAAAAACTTAGGAGAAAAATTTTTGTTTCTGTATTCACCATATCATTTCAGTAGATACCTTTTAACCCCAAAAGATGCTTGTCAAATCACTGCTTCAGATGGATAAAATCCCAACTTCGAGGCCAAATGTGATATTTTTGTTATATCACAAAATCTTATTTACTTGTACAGTGCTTCTGGGATTTTCACCCTGTAATATTTTTAAAGCTTTTAAAATTAACTCCAGGGCCAGGTATTTAGCTCAGTGTTGCCGCCTGCCTCATAAGTGCAAGGACCCAAGTTCGATACCCAGTACCAATAAAATAAAAAGTAAAATTAACTCCAGCCTAAAAACTAAAATTAGAAAAGATAGGAATTTATATTTTTACCCCAGTGGTTTTGGTTGTATTTCTCAAAGGTGTCTAAATTAATGGTAACATTCTTCTGTTGCATAATGCTAAAGTTAGGAACTCTAGAATGGAAAAAGCTAAAAATTGATTACAGGTGAAATTAATTATAGGTAATATATTTTCTAAGAGTTTTATTTTTGAAAAATTGGGATTACTGCACTGGAATTGACTCGGATTGAGACTTATTTTTCAATGAATTTTTAAAATTTGAATTTATGTCATTTATGTCATTGTACATATTCTTGGGGAACAGTGTGATTTTGCACCCAAGGATATAGCATCTAGTGATCAAATCAGAGTAAATATCCATCTCAAACATTTATCATTTCTAGGGCTGGGGAGTTAGCTCAAGGACAGATCACTTGCCTAGCATGTACAGGGCTTTGGGTTTGATCCCCAGCACCCCCCACACTCACACACCAACCCAAAAAACAAAACATCATTTCTTTGTGTTAAAACATCATTTCTTTGTTTTAGAAGTATTCAAAGTACTCTCTTGTGTCTATTTGGAATATACAATGGTATTATTAATTGCAATCGCCCTATCTTCCTTTGGAGCACTAGAACTTAATCCTTTTATTTTTGTACCCATTAACTCTTCTCTATCGCCCCTCCTGACCTTTCAACCTATGATAACCATTATGATATTCTCCTTTGAGATCAACTTTATTAACTTCTATATACATATGGTAAGAACATGTCATAGTCGTCTTTCTGTGTCCAGTGTATTTTACTTAACATTATAATGTCCTGGCTCATCCATGTTGCTGGAGAAGACAGAATTTCATTCTTCTTTATGGCCAGATAATTAAATTATTTTAAAATTTAAAATTATTTTTGCCGGGAAACCTATAAAAATAGACATTTGTTTCATGTACATAAAATATGAACAGTGGTTTTATTGTGAGCATCAAACCTGTTACAACTCACTGAATTATTTCCAGAGATACGTAGAATTTACCAGAGGTATTCTAAGATTTACGAGTTTTGAAAGGCAGTTTTTCAAGTCATCTGTGACACACCACTTACTGTGTGCTGGATGGTAATTTTTTTTTTTTTGGTACCGGGGATTGAACTTGGGTCCTTGTTCTTGCAAGGCAGGCGGCGGCACCACTGAGCTATATCCCCGGCATGGATGGCAATCTTAATGTGTGTGTGGTGCTGGTGATCAAACCCCGGGTCTCACACATGCTAGGCAAGTGCTCTACCACTGAGCTATATGTCCAGCCTTGCGGCATGGTAAGTTTGTAACGAAGTCAACCATTCTGCCCTGATTATTTGACCATTGATTCTGTACATACTGTGTGTCAGCTTTGTGTTACCTTAATTGAAGTAACTTGAGTAAAAATAGGTGTCACAGTTTTGGCTGTTTTCAGGTGTGGTTGGCTTTGGACCTAGGGAAAGGAAGCACATCATGGCAAGGTGTACATGATAGAGCAAAGTCGCCTACCTACCTCAGGGCTGAAAAGCAAAAGGAGAGGAGACTGGGGCAGCACAGTTTGCTTGAAGGGCAGGTTGCCAGAGATCATCCTCCCTCCATCTAGGCCCTACCACCTCCCAAAGCTGCCCTGTGTGGAATCAGCCTTTAACACGTGGACCTTGGAGGACCCTTTAGGATCCTAGCTACAGCATGATACTTTGGGCAAAGTTGATTTGGAGCAACTCTAAATGAAACCACAACATGGTTTTAAGTCTGTCAAAACCATCAACTCTTTGGTTTTGCCAGGAAAGAGCTTCAAAGAAACTATGCTGGTGGGAAAGCATCTTTTTTCCCAAGTCCACCAGTGTTGGATCTCCTTTTAGCCATATCTCTATGCATTTTTTAAAAAGCTGCATCTTGAGCTGGAAAAAAAAGCCAGGTATGTCCAGTGGGATGTGCATGAGACCCAACTGGACTGCAATAAAAAGTAAGCCAACTGGGAAAGTCGCAGTTTGGTTTTTAAATATATATGGCTGTACTCTGATGTATATTTTGAATATTTTTCTCAACACATCTCTCATTCTAACATTTTTTTTCATTACTGGGGGTTGAACTTGGCTTTACATATGCTAGGTAAACACATTGCCACTGAGCTATACCCCTAGCCCCCACTGTAACCTAATTTTATTATATTAGATGTAGCACATTTGTCATTTGTCTTAAGTTGCTATTGACAGTGCCAGGACCAAAACCTCAGGCAGATTACCTGTAGCTCAAAAATGTGGAGTTCTTTCCCACATAAAGGTATAAATAGAGACACTCTTTCTGCAAACATAGCTGTAAAACTTGTATAATTAGTCATTTGAAATCCATACAGGAAGTCATCATCAACTCCAGAAGAGCATTGCTGTGCCAGCACACCTAACAACCAGTTGTGGCCTCTCCCCGCAGAACATTTCTTGGCCATCTCTGTAAGTGATGCAGAGTGAGTTCTCTCTGTTGCTCAGTCTGAGAATTGTGACTCAGACATTTAATTTATTGCTCACCGTGTGAAAACATTTAGAATGTCTGGCAGCCTACCAGACACAGAGTTAAACGTTTGACAGCCTGACTAGACTGCTGGGTAGCCAACTTCACATCAGATTAAACACATTCTCTTAATGATGAATAGCTTGAGACCCAAAAACTTGATTTCATTATAAAAAATGCAAAGTGTGTTGTTTTCCATTAAAATTATTTTGTTTTCTTGCCACCATACTGTATGGTTATCAAGTGTATTTTCTTCAGTGGTGATGAGATGGGAGGAATTTGGGGAACTAATACATTTTTTAAGAAGGACTCCTACAAGGTTGAACACAATTCAGCCAAAGGATGAACATTCATTTTATACTGAAAAATTTACATTTCATTACAAAGGCAGGACTACAAGTTTTAAATTACAAAGGTAAGACTGCAAACACTGGTATGTGTATGTGTGTGTGCTCATCCAATTTTCCATTCAGGTAAATAATACAGTGCTAACTATATACTGCTTTTTTGCCATTGATTCCCCTTTTTATTTTAAAAGAGTAAGCTAATTATAATGTCATAACATTAATTTCAGTGAGATACTTCCATCTATAGATCTATGCACATAAACACCATGCATGTTACATATTCCTTCTGTAACAAGTGAAGGGTACTCTGGGCGTTCAGATGTGTGGTAAAACTCTTGCTGGTCCATGTGGATAGAAATGAATGAACTTGAAAATGAGTGACAATACAAAAATATAGCTGGGCTTGGTGGCATACATATATACTCCCTACACTTAGGAAGCTAAGGCAGGAAGATCATTTTCTCAAGCTCATTCTTAGCAATTTATTGCCTTAGCAAGATGCTGCCTAAAGAAAAAGGGGAGGAGGAAACAAGATGTAGCTCATTGCAAAGACCCTGGGTTTAGTCCTTAGCACCATAAATAAATGGAAGAATGAATGAATAAATTAATTAAATATTATATGGTTCATCAGAAATTATGATAGAATTATTCAATTCCAGTTTGCCATTCTTCCTATTTTGGGAAGATCTGTGGAGTTGCAAATAATTTGAAAGTGTGATAGAAACAGTGGCCAATGTAACGAACTGACATGTTTAAATTAAGAACCCCAAGCTCTAGGGAGCAGCCTATCTAGCAGACTGCTGAAGGATGATTGACAAGCAAGTGCCTGAGAAATGAAAGGAAAGGCACAACTTTTAGTTACTGGCCTCAGTAAAAATGATATCATGGCTTTGCACCGTGGTTAGATAAGGTTTGGGGTTTCGATTTTTTGTTTTTTTAAGACAAAGCCTGTGTATATCATTCAAACTGGCCTTGAGCTCATACTGTATATCCCAGGCTGGCCTTACATTGGTGGGAGTCCTTCAGCCTCAGCCTTCTGAGACTACAAATTTGTGCCGCTGCACCTGGCAAGGAGTTTTCTGAGGGTCAAACTATCATATATGTAAGTTGGAAGTGTAACTATACAATGATAAGATTACAGTATCTAAAAGTAGAAGTGTTTTTACTGCTTTTATTTTTTTACCAGATTTCCTCAATTAAAAACATTTATCTTGGGCAGGGGATGTAGTTTAGCGGTAGTGTGTTTACCCAGCATTCGTAAAGCCTGGAGTTTTGATCCCTTGCACAGCAAAAACAAAAAAGAACTTCCTGTGAAGTTTGAAAATTTACAAATTTAAAAACAATAGCTTTCACATCTATTGCTGATAAAAAGAAAACTATAAAAATACTTTAAATCACAGTTTTTATACTTTCATACATGGATATTTTCTCTTGAATTAGTTAAGTTTATTGGTACATTTTAGTTATACAATACAGTTACATTCATCATTGGGATCGTGTACCTTTACATGATACGTCTTGGTTCTTATTTTTTCCCCATTCTCCTGCCCTCCATCCCCTCCACCCTCCCCTATTTACAAAGACTTTGCTACCACTTTTTTTACTTTTCTCATATTTTTTCTTTTCCCTTCTTACCTCCCCCTCCCACTTCCCCTACTCCTTTAGACATTTTCTTCCTATTACACAATATATACATTTTGATTCTTTACACTTTCAGTTTTTCATACCAGAGAAACCATTCGTTATTTACACGTGTCCTATTTCACTTAAAAGTATGTCCTCAGTGTGCATCCACTTAGCTATAAATGTCTCTAGTTTCTCATTCTTTGTGGCTGAGTAGTACTCCATTTTATTAAAACAAAACAAAAACTATCCAGTCTCCAGTTGATGGGCAGTGGGCTGTTTATGATTTTTTGGAGACAGAGTTTTACTATGTAGTTCAGGCTGGCCTGGAACTCACTGTGTAGCCCAGGCTGACATTGAACTTGTGCTGATTGATCCTCCTGGTTCAGCCTCCTGAGGGCTGGGACTACAGGTGTGAGACATATTCTTTTATAAATATGTGTTTTCTCTGATTGTATACTGGAGCTCTGTTAGATGCTTACAACATTGTGGAGTTCTCAAAGGAGCACTGAGCAGTGTAGCCTTTTGATGCTGCAAGTTACTGTCTTCTGGTTGTTGTCTTTATTGCTTTTTTTACAATAGTGTCTTCTTCCCGCATTCTGCATGCCTATGTTTCAACTGTATGCCAACCCTTGAATGCCACCTTTTCAAACATGAATGGCAAACATAAACAAGTTCTTGGTTCTTTCCTGTTTCCCCCATTGAATGACTTTTTAGTAAATGAACGTTAAAACCATCATTTAAGGGCCGGGGATTTAGTTCAGTGACAATAGTGCCTGCCTGGTAAGTGCGAGGTCCTAAATTTGAGCCTGGATACCCACCCCCCCAAAAAAACAACCCTCATTTACTCATCAAAACTGCATTCTTTATATGAGTATGTAGCAATATGATAAGTGAAATTCAACTAATTCTTTAAACGAGAATGTTAATTACATAGGAAATAGAATGAAGGAAAGGAGCTGAGAATGAAGAAACCTAGATACTTGAACAGTGTGATAAAAGTTTTTTAGGAGGGCCAGGGATTTAGTTCAGTGGTTCCACTGCCTGCCTTGCAAGTACAAGGTCTTGCGTTTGATCCCAAGTACAAAAAAAAAAGTTTAGGATATTTAGCTTAGAAGGAGTAAAGAAAGATCACTTTCTTTTTTTTTTTTTTCTCCTTGCACTGTTGAGGTTGAATCAGGGCCTTAGGCCCTGTTAGGCAAGTTCTTCAACCAGCAAGCTAATATCCTCAGCCCCTTCTTAGTTTTGTTCTGAGGCAAAGTTTCACTAAGCTTTCTGGTCTGGTCTTGAACGTGTAATCCTCCTACTTCGGTGTGCCAATCATCACACCCAGCTAATTTTGTTTTTAACTGATTAAAAATGTGTGCCAGAGATAGAAAGTCAGTTGTAGTCTTATCTTGAAATAACATTTAGATTTCAAAAGTAGAATATTTGTTTTGACAAAATGAACATTTTATTTTCTTCATCAAGAAAGGGTGTAGGCTTTAAACATTTTGAAATTGTTCAATAACAAAATTGTTAAAGTTTTAAACCCAAATCCTATAGAAATAAGAGAATATCAAACATAATTCAAACAAGATGGATTTGCTAAATGGAAATGGATTTTTTAAAATAATTGACATTTTAGGCTACCCCCCACCACTCCCAAGGTCTCACTAAATTGCCTACATTGTCCTAGAACCAAGTTCTTCGGCCTTAGCCTCCCAACTAGTAGAGATTATAGCCTTATGCCACCATACCCAGCTTTATTATTGTTGACATTTTAAAGACACTTTAAGCATGTGTTTTCTTTATCCCCAATTTTATTTTTAAATTTTATAGTAGATGATTAGCTTATCCTTTTTGCTGAAACTAAAGGAATACAGCTCAGCTTTTTAAAATCTACCTTTTAGTAAGATATAACAACCTATGTTTAAATAAATACATTGCCTCATCACACACCAGGTGTGT
>NW_022900947.1:40347632-40368423 GCF_012274545.1 Fukomys damarensis | reverse complement strand
TTTTTTTTCCCCCTCACCCCCAGCAACTACATGTACAGTTTCAAAGAATATATTTATTGATGTTTTGGGCATCAATTCCTAGATCAGAAGGTACAAAACAAAGTAGCGTCAGCATCTGTTCTATTCAGTTTACTTCCTCTGAGCAATCATTCTAGTGTGAGTTTTGTTTTTGTTACTAGTATTTATCTTCTTCCTAGCTACCAAGGAGACATTATTACATTGTATTCCCAAATTGAGGATGCCTAGTAGCCTGGACTAGCAGATAAAGACTTTACCCCCAAAACGTCGCAGTTTACTTCCAAAAGATGACACTGCTATCACCTAAAGACCTTTGAACTGATTTCTTGGATGGGAAAGTTTCTTTTTTAAAAAAATTCAGTGACTTAAGTTGTCTTTCAATTCACAATAGATTTTAGAAAAATAACCTGAAAACCAGTTGTCCATCATGGCTAAATGCATGAATATAGATCTAATTTCCATTACAGACAGAAACATACTGCTAATGAAATTGGAGACATTTGGATTGTCCTCCTTAGTAAAGTTGGCCTTTAAGTTGACTTGACAAAGGAAGCTTCAAGGAATATGTGAAGCACAGCCCCTCTCCAGACCAATGCCAAGTGGAGGGACAAAGAGCAACGAGACCTTGCAGCTTTGGCCACACTGAGGCTGTAGAAGCAAGCATGTAATGTGCATGGTCAGTGTCCTCACGCAAGGAAGAGAGAGTGGGTGGCAAGACCACACTCTGCACTGGGAGGGAAGGTTACCAGTTGAACGTTAGCATGTGTGCAAAGGTTGAGATATAAACACACCATGTTAAAAATTGAGGGGTTCTGCGTGGCTGGAAAATAAGAGAAACAGTCTTGACATAATAACTGTCAAATTAAGCACCAGGAACTTGAACCAGGAATGGGAGAAGAGACACAGTGTCATGCGGGAATATTCATCCTTGAGGATATGAGAATGTGGACCTTGTCACGGCTATCACTGATAAAGCTATCACTGACCTTGAAATAAACTGTGATATGCAAGCTTTAAAGAACTCACTTTTTAGCAATGTGACCAAACAACAGGTAAGATGGAAAGAACAGAAGTGTAAAAAATCTCTATTGCCCTTTGTTAAACTGAAAGACTGGCAAACTAACAATTTAGCGTAATTGGCCCAGGGAATCTTTTCGAGGGTCAGACCTGAAATTTAATTCCTGTTCTATCTTTTGGCTGTGTAGCCTAGTTACTTAACAGGTCTGTGTCTTTATTTCCTCATTGGTAAATTTTATTTGTTAATAGCATCTATTCCAAAAAGCTGCGAGGATTAAATAAAATAATGAATGTATTCCGTGGGCAATATCACTCAACCAAAGACCCCTGGGAGCACATGGATATTCAAAGTTGGACTTTCTGTTTGTTAAAATAGCCACACATCAGGAGAAATCAGATATTGGTAAGGCCTAATTTTAAGTGACCGGTAGGATTCAAGGAAGAAAGAATTTGCACCCAATTTGGATTTTCTTAGGAAGTGGGGTAATTTTATGACGGGTTTTTTTTTTTTTTTTTTTTTTTTGATACCAGGGATGAAACTCAGGACCTTCCTTGCACTTGTGAGGCAGGTGGCGGCACCACAGAGCTAAATTCCTGGCCCTTATGACTGGGTTCTTTTTTTGGTACCGGGGATTGAACTCGGGTCCTTGCGCTTGCAAGGCAGGCCACCGAACTGCTGAGCTAAATCCCTGGCCCATGCCTGGGTTCTTAATGGACTGTAGTTGGGTGGTAAACACCAGGTGTTATGCACTCTGTGATTCCAGCACTCAGGAGATTGACACAGGAGGACTGCCAAGAATTTGAGGCCAGCCTGGGCTACAAAGTGAGTTTAATGCCAGCCTGGACTACATAGCGAGAGACTGTCTCAAAAAAAAGAACTGGAGGTGACAGCTGTAATTGTCATGAAGCAGCAGCCCCTCCCATTAGGTGTGAGAATTGGGTGTTCAGTGTACTGTGCTTTGCACTGTGACTCTGTTCTGGTCTGTACTTAGACAAGATCTAAAGAGGTCTTTTCAGTTTGTCTCAATCATGGTCAGATATTCGTGCTCTGTGAGACCAAGTTCTTGTTCAAGGGGAGAACCCACAGGATGGGCTGACTGATGGTAACAGCCAGCTCCCTTGAGCCAGGAACTGCTTTTCTCATTCTCATCCTTTGGCAGAATGCCTCTCATAAGGGTAAGCTTGAGATCTGTTCTCTAAGGAATCATGATGTTGAGCCCAGTCCTCACATGTGTCCTGACCCTAGCAGAATAGTCATTTTGGTCCTTTAAAAAAAAAATTAACACAACAGTGTTATTTTACAACAGTTTTTATTGGCCAGCACCTTCCTACTTCTTTTTTATATGAATAGATTTGTCCTGTTGTAGTTTTTTACTTTGAGTTTTTTTTTTTTTTTTTTTTTTTTTTTTTTTTTTTTTTTATACTCAGAAAAGTCAGAATGTTAGACTTCTATTAACAGATTCTTTGAATATTTTTATAATAGTGTAAAAGCTTTGACTATTGTACTGGTCAATAGTCATCACAATTGAATTTATATTTATTAAGAACAATTACTCATAAATGTGTGTGTTCCCTGCTAGACCATGAAGGCAGGTACCTACCAGCCTTGTTATTTCATCTCTAACTCCCAGTGCAGAGCCTGGCACAGGTGAAGTGTTGAAGAAATGCTTGTTGAATAACCACATGAGAGGAAACAAAAAGAAATTGTGCTTGGGAAGAAGAGCTGAAACTAATGTGTTGAATGGCTTTTCGGTGCCATGTGCATTATAGCTGTGCAGAAGTTATAATTAAATTCTCACAGAAGTCGCAGGACACAGAAATCCTTACTCTGACTTATATTACAGTTCAGTAATTTGCCCTTCTAGGAAGGAATAAAGGTTGGTTCCAGATCTGTGGTTCATCAAACACTTAAACGCATATCTTGGATTGGAAGTGCAATCTTCCATAGACTATGCGTAGCAGTTGTCCTTTGTAATCACATCAACTCCCTCCTCTGCTGTCACAGTCACCTAGGAGTCCGAGTGGTGGTGCTGCTGTTTGTTCATTTGGCAATGCTAGGGGTGGAAGCCCTAGCCTTGCACATCCACCGGAAGCACTGTCCCACTGAGCGAACCCCAGCCCTCCAATTTATTTTAAACATAGCTATCTCCTTAATCTGTGCTTGCAACTAACATTTCAATGGGGCTGGAGAAAAACCTTAAAAAGTCAATGCCAACTAATTTCAAGTTTATTACTACCACAAATTTCAGTTAGAGACTACCCAAAGGCTTTACTGTACTTTGTAAATATGTTTTTTCTCTTACTCTCCAAAATTACTTTATGGTAACGCTATTCTCTCTTCAAATTTCCAGTGCCAATCTTCTCTTATTACTGGGTCATTCAGACAGCATAGAAGCATTTTTTCCATTTTTCTGTTTTGGCTTCCCACTTTAAAACAGCAAAATCTTCCCTTGGCTGCACGTCCCCTCTGCCCACTCTCACACACCTTCACAGACAGTTTCTCAGGTTTCCTCACATTTGGAGGGCTGTTTCCTCAACTGCCCCTAACTAGGCTTCAGTTCCTCTGTCCCCAAAACTGCTCTTGGTGAGATTACCACACCTGCTGGACATGGTGACACACATGGCAATGTGGGAGGCTGAGGAATGCAAATTTGAGTCCAGCCTGGGCAGTTAGGTTAGCCCGTCTCCAAAGGACAAAATAACAAGAGGGGGCGGGCTGGTGATGTAACCTAGTGCAAAGGACCTCAGTTCAGCCCTCCAAACTGGAAGACAAAAAGTACTCTCCACTTGCAGATCAATAGTTGGCTCTCTCTTACTGCCCAGAATTTTCACAGTTGCCTGTTCTGTCTCATGGTGGGCACTTACACCTTGATGTGTTAGAGGCCTGCTGTCCTGGCTGCACACTTCTGGCTGTATCCACTGCCTTGAGCTTCTTTTCCACCTCACTGTTCACGTACTCCAGGGCGCAGGCCCAAGACTTCTACCTTCTCTTCGGATCTCATGTCAGTGGCTCCCTGGTTCAGATACCATTGTAGGGAACATGAAAGGGAACATTACCCGAACCCCTGCCGTGAGTCCTGGACTCCTGTGAGCTGAGCCACTATAATGCAAAGCAAATTAAAACAAACACAGGAAATGAGACTTAGAGAAGTATCTGAGCTTTGGGCCTGATCAGTGCTGCTCTGGCCCGAGGCACCCCGAGCTTGCCACTATTTATTGGGTTCATAGGAGTATCAGATGACTCAGAGGGTGCTGGAAATTCTAAATTGACAAGGATCTTAAAACCGAGGATGTATCAGATGTCTGGAAGGTGGTGGTGATCCTAAATTAACAAGGATCTTATAATCGGAGGAAATACCAGATGACTTGGAGAGTGGTAATCCTATGATGATGAAGATCTTATGCTGATGAGGCTCTTGGGTCCATGAGGAGTTTAAGTTGATTAGGATGGTGAGATGAGCAAAATTGATAAGGAATTTGTGCCTCCCCAGGTGAAACCTTTCAACTCAGTTCTCAAAGACCCAGGATGTCTTCAAGTGATATAACCTTGCTCTTGAGCATCACAGCGTCACAGGATTATTATTAGGCCTCAGGCAGCCCTAATCATAATTTAATTGTGAAATGATTTTTCCCCAAAATTTTGTAGAATGGCTCCTGACACATCATCGCTATGCAAATGTGTATTACCAGTCCTAACCTTTCCACCCAAACACCACTTAATCCTTATGTACTTGAATAACAAATAGGCATTTCACGCCTAAAGTGGCCAAAGCCAATTTGGATGTTCTCTCTGGGAAAGTTTGTTGTTTCTTCATTCTTCCTCACCTTGTACAGGACACTCCCTCTTTCTCTTTATTCAAGACAAAACCCAGAGTTGTCATTTCCCCTCCAAGCTCTATGCCCTTCCCCTCCTCAGTGTCCACAGTGCTTTCACTTCTCTCCGTATTCATTGGCTTTGCTTCTAAGTTTCCATTATCTTCTCTTCTCCTTGAATTACTACCTCTTATCTAAGGGTCCTTCTAACTTCCTGCCCAACCTTGTGGCACCTGCCTGTCAAAAGCCACTATTCCATCACACTGCGTCTCACCTGCTCTCGTCTGGCCATGTAGTCATTTTTGGTCACTGACAGAGGCAAGTGAGGCCCCCCCACAGGGCCCTGTCCATTGCTGCTCTTGCCTGGAATGGCAACTTCTGTTTGCCCCCAGGTCTCTGGAGAACAGGCATCTTTTACTCTTCCCAGCCACCTGGGCTGAGTTAGCCCTCCACTCTGTGGCCATCGTGTTGTACACTTCCACTGCCTGGGCTTATCTTATTCCCTCTCTGTCATTTGGTGTATGTCATCTGTTAAATATAACAGTGCCCTCGAACTGATGACCTAATCTCTCAACCCCTTCAAATAGGGTTGAGGATGTAGCTCAGTGGTAGAGCACTTGCCCAGCATCCGTGAGACCCTAAGTTAGATCCCCAGCATTCGCATGTATGTGTGCACGTGTGTGCATGCACGCACGCACACACACACACACACACACACACAAGCTGAGCACTTTCAGAATGAGAAGGGTGAGGATATGTTTGAATCAGCATGAGTGGGAAAGCTCATTGGTAAATGCTCAATATAGACTAAAACAAAAGAGGGACACTGTCTTGTTACACAGGTCTCCTCTCCTATACTTGGACATTTGTGTGACCTTGGATGTAAATAAACAAGCATCCTTCCCTGATGCAGCTGATGAAGGGCAGTCAATGTTGTGTGATGTGAAGCGAGATGAGACAAAGGCTGGAGTCTGCTTGGAAAAAGAGTAAATCTGGGGTCAGTCATGATTTCAGACCACACTCAAACTCTGAGGGAAAACAGAGAAAAGCAGCATGAACATCTGTCCTTTCTGTGTTTGTCCAAAAAGCTGAGATCATGGCCTGAGAGTGCAGGGGTCTGGGCTGTCCTTCTAGCCATAGACTCCATCTTCCTTTCTCCAAACTGTGTAAGGTATATTTTTAAATGTGGAAACTCCTGAATTCTAAACAAGTTCCTCATGGGTGAAAGCTTACCAATCCACAAATAAAGGGCTCTTTCAATCTATAGGGTTACCACACTCACCTTGCTGGCATTCTTACAGGCCTTCCTTACCTGTGCAAGGCAGTGTTCTAGCCAATATTGTTAGGTTGCAAGACAGGGAATTGCCAAGTGTGCTGGCAGCACACAGTTGTAGTACTAACACTTGGGAGACTAAGGTAGGAGGATCACCGCAAGTTCAAGATTAGCCTGACCTATATAGTGAGACGGTCTAGAAAAAAAAAAAAAAAATCAATAAAACAAAATATAAGGAATCAAGGAGGATAGAAAAACTATCAAAATATATTTTCTATCCGTTGGTCTATTCATGTGATTGCTGTCTGTAAACATGTGGCATTATGATTTGGGATTGGATTATGTGTTGAAAACAATATTTTTGCCAAATGAGATGGGATCATTCTAGAAAAGCTGAATCATTCTAGAAAAAGGAAAAAAAATATTAGCTGACATGAAATTTTAAATGCAGTGGAATTGTTTTTCCTTTAATGACAGAAAATAAAATAAATGTTTTTCTTTTTAAAGTTATTTGCTCATTATTAATGAATTGGAATATATCAAAAGTAAATTAGGAATAATTCTGAGCATCATTACTTATCACTTTAGTTAAAACAGAAATCCACTGTGCCACAGACCAGGTCTTACTGCTGAGAGATAACTAGAGAGAGTTACGACTGGACAGCACCTGTGTGGCCGGTGTCCTGTGGCCTAGGCTTCAGTAATCTCTTCCAGCACAAAGTGTCCAGTTTTACTGTGTGAAGCTAATCTGACTGGCTCCTGTCATTATTTTGTAACTCATTGCAATAAACCCAACCCCTTAGGCCCTTACCGCCATCACTGTCAGTCAAGACGCACTCAGTGAGGGCCTCAGAGCCTGCTGCTGTGCATCTAATCCATCGGCTTCTCCCTGGAGAGACGCTAAAGAACATAGACCAGTGCCTTTCCTTGATGGCTGAGCACATCACTGCTAGGGAGTTTGAATCATTTAACTGTATTGGGGCGGGGACAAGCATGGCACAGAAGGGATTTCAGCAGGCCCACCTTCACCTGGAGTTAAAAAAAAAAAAAAAAAAACAACAGCCCAAGCTGGCATAATGGCAGCTATTTGGGAGGCTGAGGCCAGAGGATCATGAGTTGCATGGTCAGAGCTGATCTCAGAAAAACAAAACAAACAACCCTCATGAGTACTAAGGCTTCCCTACAAAGGAATGACGTTCATCGAAGAGAATACTGAACTCTGAAGAGTGAATTTTAATGGTAAGGAGAACTCTTTCATATCCCTTTTTCTAGTGTGAAAAGCCTGTGGGGACCAGGGATGAGATGCAGGTAGTGGGTATGTTGACATATTTTACTTTCTTGCACCAGAATTGCAAAAAGAACAGACTGAACAGCACAAATGAGCCAGAATATTTTCTTTTCCTCTATTCCCCCTCTTTCTGCATTGGGTTAGAGTATTTAATATTAAAATCAGCCTGGAGTTCTTAAAAACCAGGACACACTGTGTGTGTGTGGAGGGGGGAACAGAACAAAAAGGAGGCATTACCATACCTTCTGGGACACTGCAAGGCCACTCAGGGTGGGGCCCCTTTTCTGGGAAACAACAGAGAGCAAGGAGGGGCAGCCTAAGGGATCACAGTGGAATGCGACACAGGAGGGAGGCAAAGACAAGGCGGGAGGAGGGGACAGGCATTTGTGGGTTTGGAACATTTTTGTACCAGGCTCTCCAGCCTTCTCTGAAAGCTCCTCCTCTGTGTGCAAGGACAGAGCAAAGAACAGGGGTCTGTGGGCATGAGAGAGGGGCTGTCCTTAAATATCTGGTGGTGGCATTGTCCTCAGCTCACCAAGAGGACCCAGAACAATGTGACTCCTATTAGAAATGAGAACAAGTACCTATTGTTTAGGCTTAAACAGCTCTAAGTGTTTCTTCTAGAGATAATTAATTTAATTAAAATGGTCCCTGAAGCCAAACCAAGCTTTATATTGAGAACGCCTCACACATTCCTTCCAAATTCTTTCCAAATAGGCCTATTCAGAACTAGCAGGCTACCAGCCCTGCCACTCACTAGTACTTATGTTGGAACAGAGGCTTGGGACAGTGTCTTCCTTGACTGGGGGAGTGGCATTCATTAGTTCTGATATAAAGAAAAGATGGCCTTTCGCCTGTAGACTCTGCTCCAAAATAATGTGGGCATTTTTTTCCCTTGTGGTTCAAGGCTTACTTTCACCACCTCCACCCCACCCCACTCGGTACCAGGGATGGAACTCAGGAACCTTGCACTTGCAAGGAAGGTGTGGTGCCATTGAGCTAAATCCCTGGCTTACTGACTGCATCCACATCGAAAGTCCACCTAACAGCCTCCGTACAAGGTGCTCCATGAATGACTGCATAAATGAATGAAAACCCTTTGGCTGGGAATAGATAGGCTTTTTGGCTTGTTCTCTTCTGGAGTAAGTAAACTGATCATTTGATCTTAGATCTATGCTACCAAACTGTCATGTACTTCACAGGGGACATAATAAGACATGGTGGCGCTCACTAATAGCTGATTATGGTAGAGATTTGCAACACATTTATTCAAAGCCGTGAGGTTGGCACAGGTAGGGAAGCTGAATGTGAAGCTACAGGGTCTCGCTATGTAGTTGAGACTGACCTGGAACTCACTGTAGCTCAGGCTGGTCTTGAACTTGCAGTGATCCTTCTGCCTCAGCCTCCCAAGTGCTGGTATTACGGACTTTGACAGTCTTTAGACTTTCTCCTGCTCTCTGTTTCTTTGTCAAATAAGGAGACTAGACAACCTAACACATTTTTGTAAAGTTTAAGTAAAATATTTCACTCATTCAGCACATACTGAATGTCTGCTATGTGCCAGGCACTGTTCTTGGTGTTTAGGTTGCATCAGTGAACAGACTAAAGACCCTTATTTTGGCAGGGCATGGTGGCACATGCCTGTAATCTCGGCTACTTGGAAGGCTGAAGCAGGAGGATTGCAAAGTTTGAGGCCAATCTGGGCAGCTTAGTGAGACCTTGCCTCAAAATAAAAAAGGGCTGGAGATGGAGCTCAGTGGTACAGTGCTTGCCTAGCATGTGCTATGTTTGATCTCCAGTACTACATCAAAAAAGAAAGAAGAAAGCATTATATGTTTGACACTTACAGACTAGCGAGGGCAGGGAATGAATGGGAAGCCAGAAAACACACACATCTAATAAAAAATATATGATGTGTTAGATGTTCCACATGCTAAGAAAATAGCAGTGTGGGGTCAGAGTTGCAAGGCAGAGCTGGAGGCCATGGAAGACTTGTGCGTGGGTACACATGAAGGCTCCTGAGCAGGTGATGCTTGAGCAATGATTTGAAGTTGGTAAAGGAACAAGTCACATGAGCATCTAAAAACAGAAAGTGCAAAGCAAAAGCAGCTGCCAGTACAAAGGCCAGAGGGTGCCCAGCATGTTTGAGAGCAAAAAGGGAAGATATCAGTGCGGCTACATCAGGGGAAAGAACTGCAGACCTGGATGTGCAGGACCTAGACAGAGGCTGTTGTCAAAGCTGGGTGGAGGGGGAGCTCCCTAATTCAAGTGCAGAAGGTGGCTGGTGTGGCATGGGAGGTAGCAGGAGGGCTGGACTGAGTGGGTGCAGAACTCACAGGAGCTCCAACCATGGACTGGCAAAGGCAGACCGAGGTGGTGGTGGAGTCTGCAAGGTTTTCTTCTGCATCTCTCATCTCGTTAGAGATGCAGGTAGTCGAGTAATCAGCTGAGAGTAAGGGGGCACCGAAAGAAGAAAGTATGAGGATAGCGTTAGGGTGAATGGAGGTGGAAAACGCATAGGTTGAGTTTCCTTTATTCAAAAGTCCAAAATCTGAAATGCTCCAAAATCCAAAACTTTTTGAGCACCTATGCGACACAAAATAATTTCAGATTTGGGATTTTTAGATTCTGATGCTCAACCAGTAAGTTTATACAAATATTCCAAAATCTAACAGACTCTGAAACCTGAACTGCTTCAGATCTCAAGCATTTTGGATCAGGAATATTCAGCCTGCACCATGAACACCAGGCTGCAGCAAGGGCACACTTCCAGGTTCAGGGTCAGGAACTCAAAAGGAGGACCAGCTGGCAAGACAGGTTTTCTCAGAAACATTTAATGGCTCAGTGCGGGCAGTGGTGGATGCCAGGGGTGAGGAGGGAAGATGTCTCCCAGGCAGGTGTAACAAAGTGAGAGAAGGGCCAAGATTGGAGGATTCCCAAGTCATCACGTAAGAATTAACAAAGACTGTCAACAAGGGAAGGAGAGAAGACCGTCCTTGTGTGAAGAAAAGGATGGAAGAACCAGCAGAGGGGACCCCATGGTCTAGTACGATTTGGAGAGTTGGGGTTCTAGAAGGAGTGAGGTGGAAAGATGGGGGTGGTGAGGCCGGAGCAGAATGTGCTGAGATGCTGAAACACTTCTAAAATTTTAGGACAGTCACTGGTCCACAAAAAATACTTGGAAATTGATGCCAGTCATTAGAATTGATAAAATTTTATCAAGACCTTGGGGACCAGAGATGTCTTGTCTTGTGGAGTTCTTCTGATTGCTGGAGATCCTCGTGTGTGTGTCTACTTCCCATGGGGTGTTGGAACATACACTGTAATCAAATGTAGAACACTGTCTTCAACAAAAACTCGAATGTTCATAGGATGTGGGAGTTCAAGCCTCACTCAGGTATAGGCCATCTTTGCATGTTTAATAAGTTTGGGTCCCACATTTTAAAAGCACTGGGTCTTTAAAAGCATCCGAGATTTCAGAATTGCAGACAAGAGAAGGTGACCCTGCCCTGACATTTGACAAAGCAACATGAACTTGCGGAAATCCCTTCATCCCTCTAGATGTTATTTATTTCAGGATGAAAAAGAGGTCTCTGAGTTGGAAATCTCTGAGCTACTCTTCTGCTCAACATTCTGTGATTCCTTGATACCCACCACTGGATTTTTAAAAACAAATCGCTTTATTAAAAGAAATATTTTTTGTACTAGGGATTAAACCCAGGGTATACTATCACTGAGCTACATCCTCAGCCCTTTTAATTAATTCATTCATTCATTACTATATTTACTTTGAGGTAAAGTCTTGCTTAGCTCAGACCTTGAACTCACTATGTAGCTCAAGCTGGCCTCGAGGTTGAAGATCTTCCTGACTCATCCACTAAGTGCTGAAATTACAGACATGTGCCACCTTTTGAGGTAGGATTTCACTAAGTTTTCCAGGCTGGGCTTGAACTTGCAATCCTCTTGCCTCAGCCTCCCAAGTATCTAGGATTTCAGGCATGTGCCACCATACCCAGCTACTAATAAATTCTTCATAAATCTACTGGATAAAAAGGCTAATCCCAAATCTTGTATTAATAAGTGGACTTACTTTGATTGAACTTACAGTCTTCCTCAAATGGATACTATCAAAAGAATTTAGAAACATCCATATTCAAAGGTAAAGAAAAGTATAAGTCAACCCAAGGCAATTTAACATTGATCAAATTTGGTGAAACCTCTGAGGTCAGATAGATCAGGTCAGATGACTTTTATTAATACTTCATAAAAATAGTTTTTAAAAACCATTGTATAATTAAGTTAAATATGATTTTTTAATAGTGAAGCATTTTCCAGTAGATGTGAAGCCACAACTTGCTCTAATGATTAAATGGGACTGATTTTTAATTTAGTGGATAATATCATTGCATATAATGTGCTTATAAAATGCTGAAAAAAGATGTGTCCTTGAAGTCAATGAAGTTCATCTCCTGCTTTTGACAGGCTCTATTAATTATCTCAGCAAATCCTTCCTTTGTAGGCACAGCAAAGGTAAATGTCAGCCCAATTTTGTGTAATTACCACTTGTTCCTCAGGGAAGCTGTCCAATAAGGAATTCACTAAATGCAAGGGAGCAAGATTGCAAAGACCAGAGCCCAAGCTCACATACAGGAAGTGGAATGTTCTGCATATATTCAACTGCATTGCCTCTTAGGCTTGACTTTGAGTCTTGTTCCTCAGATTTACTTTGCACAATGGGTTTTCTCCTTCCAGGTGTTCTCCTACTCCCCTTTCTTCCTTTTGGCTTAGCTAAATAATGCTACTCATTTATAAATAACCAGGATAGTTTATAGCTTCTTAGAGAAGACTTTTCTGTCCCTATTGAAATATGCTCCCTGTAGTGGCTGGACTGGCCCCCATCTCCCCAAAGCCATCTATTGGATGACAAACTGTGTCTGTCTCAGACACATTGCTTCTTGGGGGCCACCCTATGTGGTCTACAGACTGATTACCAAAGACGGACCTGTACACTGCACATCCAGGCCTGGGTAAAACAAGGCCAATTTCTCCTGTATCTCTTGAGGCCTAAGAAAAAAGGAAGGAGGTGGACCTAGTTAGAGAAGTTGAGAATGACCATTCCTCATCATCCCAGGCCCAGCGCTTGTGTGGATGCAAAAGGAAGGTGAAGTTGTTCTTGCAGCTGAGTAGTCCCTAAGCAGTCTAGGACTTCATTGAATCAGGACAGAGACCGCACTTGTCTTAGGAGACTTCAGGAGGTAAAATAATAAAGGTGATAAAGATAAAGATGCTGTCTTTAAAGCACTCGTTCCATAATATAACATGTATTTATCAAGCACCTATACCAAATTCCACGTGTGACATCTAGCTAGGGAGCCCCAGGATATCCTCTTTTGTCCTTGCCTCTGTTAATATGATGTATTACATTTATTGATTTGTGTATGTCGAACCATCCCTGGAACAAATCCTACTCGGTCATGGTGTATAATCTTGATGATTTGCTGTATTCTGTTTGCTAATATCTTATTGAGGATTTTTGCATCTATGTTCATTAGGGAGATGTCCTCTTTTTTGGTTTGATACTTCTTTGGCTTTGATATCAGGGTAACGCTTGCTTCTAGGAATGAATTTGGGTGCATTGCTTCCCTTTCAGTTTCATTAAAGAATTTGTGAAGTTGCAGCATTAAGTATTCTCTACATTTCTTATAGAATTCAGTTGTGACTCCATCAAGACATTGGTTTTTCTTTGTTGGTGGGTTTTTAATTACATCTTAAATTTATTGACTGATATTGGTTTATTTAGAATTTTTACATCTTCTTGAGTCAGACTTGGTAATTCACGTGTTTCTCCAAATTTGTCAACTTCTTGTGTGTTTTCCATTTTATTAGACTGCAGGCTCTCAAAATAGTTAATGATAAGCTTCTGGATTTCTATAGGATCTGTTGTGATTTTACCCTTTTTATTTCTAATTGCTTGGATTGAGTCTTTTCTTTCTTTTCTGTGATAAGGGTTTATCAATTTTATTTAATCTTTCAAAGAACCAACTCTTTGACTCATTCATTCTTTGTATTATTTTCTTAGACTCAATTGCATTAATTTCTGCTCTGATCTTCATAATTTCCTCCCTCATATGAGCTTTGGGCTTGACTTGCTCTTCTTTTTCTAGAAGCTTGAAGTTCAACATCAGGTTGTTGTCTTAGTTACTTTTCTAAGTAACTAAGTATTGCTAAGAAAAAACACCTGACACTTATTTTTATTTATTTCTTTAAATTTTATGTATATGTATGTATGTATGTATGTATGTATGTATGTATATATTTTTGGTATCAGGGATCAAAATTGGGCCCTTGGGCTTGCAAGGCAGGTGTCAGAACCATGAAGCTGAATCCCCAGCCCCTACCTGACACTTAAAGTAAAGGAAAACAGGTTTATTCAGCTCACAATTTGCACAGGTTTCAGTCTGGCAGACAGACATTGCAGAGGAGAAGCAGTCCTTGGCAGGCAGAAGGTAACAAAGCAACAAAGAAGGACCACAGCTCTTTTTATTCCATGTGTCTTATCCAGGCTGTTTAGGGCAGGTAGAACTCTCATCCTTAATCCTAGTGCCCTTGATCCGAGCATTGTACCATGAGTCAGTCACATACTCTAGATCCAGGCCAACTCTGAAAAAGCCCCACCTTTGACTGTGTAGGGTTTGGGGAGATACTTAAACACAAGCCATAGCAATTCTTTATTGGAGCTTGTTCTGCTTTTCTGATATGAGAATTCACTGCTATAAATTTCCCTCATAGGACTGCTTTCATTGCATCCATACGTTCTGGTAGGTTGTATTGGCATTATTGTTTAATTGTAGAAACTGTCTAATGTCTTCTTTGAATTCATCTGTGACCCATCCCTTATTCGGGGGGGGTGTTATTTAATTCCCATGTATTTATAAGGTTTTTGTGGTTTCTTTTGCCATTGATTTCCGATTTCACTGTACTATGTGCTGATAGTATGCATGGGATGATTTCATTTCTTTTGCATTAACTATGAGCATGTAGTATGTTAACTAGTATGTGATCTGTTTTGGAGAATATCCCATGTGCAGCTGAGAAGAATGTGTATCAGTATGTTGTGGGGTGGAATACTCTGTAGACATCCACTAAGTCCATTTGTTCAAAATTTTGGTTCAGTTCTGATATTTGTTGTTGAATTTTTCTCTAGCTGATCTATTTGTGACAGTGGGCTACTGAGGCACCCATTACAAGTGTATTAGTGCTTATTTGATTTTTCATGTCTGTTAATACTTATTTCATATAGTTGAGTATGCTAGTATTTGGAGCATATATATTTATGACTGTCATCTCTTCCTCTTGGATTGTTGCCATTACAGGGATGTAGAAACCTTCTTTGTCCCTCTTAATCAGTCTTGGCTTGAAATCCACTTGGTCTGCAAATAGAATAGCCACTCCTGAGGGGAGGAGGGGGTGAAGGGAGGGCAGGGGTAAGGGGAAAAAATTAGAATCAAGACTTGTCATGTAGAGGTACAAGATCCCAACAATGAATGTAACTGTACTGTATCCCTAAAATGTACCAATAAACTCCATTAAAGCTGAAAAAAAAAAAAAAAAGAATAGCCATTCTTGTTTTTTTCCAGGTTCATGTCACATGGAGTATTTCTTTATTTCTGTTTGTTGACTTTTGGTGTAGGAATTTCTTTTTTAGTTAAATGTGTTACTGATATTCAGCATAATGTTGGATCTTGCTTCTTGATCCATTCTGTTTCTTTTGGTAGGAGAATTGAGACCATTTATATTGATGGTTATAATGATGTACTTTGACTTATCCTTGTCATGTTACTTTCCTGTTGTTTCTATTTCTGTTCCCTCCATTTAATTGCTTGCCCAGTGGATTCATTCTGTTGGGGTCCATGGAGTTGTAGTCCTTGTTAGCTCCTTCTAGAATGTTCTCCAGAACATTTTGGACATTTTGATTTGGTGGTCATGCATTTCTTCAGGTATTCTTTGTCATGTAAGTATCTTATTTCTCCACCAATTTTGAAAGACAGTTTTGTGGGTGACATCAATCTGGAGTTGTTTACTTTTAGGGCTTGAAATACTTCACTCCAAGCTTTCCTTGATTTGAGGGTTTGTGTTGAGAAGTCTGCTGTGATTCTGATAGGTTTTCCTTTATAGGTGATTTTTTTTCTCTAACAGCTCTTAATATTCTATTCCTGTGTTAAATTTCTGGAATCTTGACCTTTATATATCTTGGTGTAGATTTTTGTTAATCATGGCTAGTTGCAGTTCTATATGACTCACTTATCTATATGCCAAATTGTTTTTCCATGCTTGGGAAATTTTCTGCCATTACTTCTGTGAAGAGGTTTTTAAAATGTCATTTGAGCAATCTCTTGCTTATTCATGAACTCTGACCAATCTTATATTATTCTTCTTTCCATCATCTAGCAGCTGTTGGATTGATTCTTCAAGGTCCCTTGTTATTTTTAAAGAAATCTTTCTTTTCCTAATAGCTAACTGCAATCCTGTCTTCTATATCTGACATTCCATTCTCACATTGGCTCATTTTGCCATGTGTACCTAACAATGGAATTTTTAGTTTCCTGGATATCTGTTTGAATCAATTTCATGGATTCCATTTCTTTCCTATACTGGGCACTCATGATTTCCATCATTTTCCTAAGCTCCTCTATTTTAAAAAAAAATCTGTACCCAGGGGACTCTAAACAGCTAGTAGATGGCGAAGAGATGGTGAGGTGGGTGGAAGTGGGGGAGGTAGGTGTGGGGAGGGAAGGGGTAGCACAGAAAGTTGGCTTCCCTCCCTAGGGTCCAGACTTGGGAAAGGTCTTGTTCATAAGCTGGAGGGCCCATCCCCCATCTGGAATGGAGGTGATGGTCAGATATAGTAGATGTTTCCAGACACATATGACTTGCACTGTGCCCTGGGGGCTGTGGCTGCTCGAGGTCACAGTGGGTGCCACTTGCCTGTCAACCCCCACCTCCCATTGGCTGAGAGTGCCCGGTGGCCCTGCAAGGCCAGGCACAAGCTGAGGACAGAGGAATGACAACTATTATTATGAATACATAGCTGAAGTTTGTATGCTCTTTCCCTCTTTCTTGCCTTCTCTCCAGCTCTGCATGGAGAATACTTTTTCACTAGATTCTCACTGGAAGCTTTTAAAAGGGTCAGAGAGAGGATATGGTGTGTATTTGTGGGAGAGAGAGAGAGAGACATACACATGGACAGACTGACAGAGAACCCAAAAATGAGCTGAGGATCAGTGATTGATAAAGAGAAAGGACTTTATGAGTGGACCCTAGGTGCCTGTGTACAGAAGGGACAGAAGCTGGGCACCAGATGGATGGATGTCTCATACAGCACCAATGAGGCAAAGCCTTTCTGGTCAGTGTGTGTCTGAGGAAAATGGTCCAGTATCACCACAGATGTTGTTAGAACTAAAGAGTCTTTTATATGTGTTTTGAAAAAGGGTCTCATTATATAGGCTGGACTCAAACTGGAGCCAGTACTCCTGCCTCAGCCTCCAGAGTACTGGGATTACGAGTGTGTGCCACTACATCTGGCAGTAGAAACAAAGAGTCTTGAACCCAAGTCCTGTACTACGTATGAATCTTCACTTGGATGAAATCCTGGGATATTTGGATGTGCTTGAACTTGAAAGGCATTGTGATGAAAAGTCCCTTCCACTTTGGTTGCTCAGCTGGCTATGTCTTTTAGAAAAACATCAGACCACTTCACTGTGGGTTGGAGCTAATGAGAAAAGGAGGAGAATATTTGTCAACATTATGAATATATGTCTTCACCTTGTGAGACAAAAATGGGTCATTTGAAGGGGACCAACTAGTTTGAGTCCAAGAGTTTGATCAACTGTCAGGTTGAACCAGGAAAAAGAAAGAGAGATGGGCAGAATTTTGTAGCATGTTGTATAGGTATTAATAAGTGTCAGGGAGGAAGAATAAGGAAAACACTCAGAATCAAATCAAGCACACAGAAATTCTAGTCAGTGAAGTAGAAAGCAAACAGGCATCAAGTCTACAAATGGATTTCAGAGCTGGGAGAGACAACACCCACTAAAAGGCATGGACTTGGAGGTGCTGTTGCCAGTTGCAACAAGAGCAACAAGTAGCAACAAGAAGCATTCACACTGTCAAA
This sequence comes from Fukomys damarensis, assembly GCF_012274545.1. Taxonomy (NCBI): domain Eukaryota; kingdom Metazoa; phylum Chordata; class Mammalia; order Rodentia; family Bathyergidae; genus Fukomys; species Fukomys damarensis. Next base: position 40,350,843 of record NW_022900947.1, on the reverse strand, counting down.
AGTTATCATGGGGAGAAACATATCTTATACCTCACGTTGACTGAAGTAAGTCTGAAATGACGTCTGTGAAGTCTGACAGGTCTCACACCTCAGCCCCAAACCTCCAGTGAGCACCCTGCTTGTCCCACTCAAGTAGCAACCTCTACTGGGTTAGGGCTTCCCTCCTTTCCCTTTCTTTCTTGCTTTCTCTTTTCCCCTTTCCCTCTCCTCCCCTTCCTGCCTTCCTTCCCTTCTTTCCCTTCCCTCTCCCTCCCTATTTCCCGGCTCTCACTTCCTTCCTTCTTCTTTTGGCCCTCGTCCCCCTCCTTCCATCCCTTCCTTTCTTCTTGGAGTGAAACCCAGGCCTATTGCATGGGCGCACGCACACACACACCCCACCATCACCACCACCACCTTTTGGAGACAGGGTCCCACTGAGTTACTCAATTGTCCCTGCTGGTCTTGCACGGACATTCTCTTGTCTCAGCCACCCAGAATGCTGGGATTATAGGTATATACCACGACGGCTGGCTTAGGGTGATTTTCTTAATAGTTCTTCAAAACTTTTCGTTGTTGTTGTTGTTTCATTTTGATTTTTGAGACAGGGTCTCACTATGTAGTTCAGGCTGGCCTTGAACTCACTGTATAGCCCAGACTGGCCTCAAACTTGCTCCTATCCTGTCTCAGCCTCCCAAGTGCTGGGATTACAGTCATGTACCACCACACCCAGCTTAAAACTGTTTTCTTAGTAAGTCTTTTAATTCTATTAATTCGGAGTTAAGATGGTAGTGACACACATGAAATCCATAGGTTTAACATTTTTGTGTAAACTCAAGAAGCAGTTTTTATAATCTTGGGGATTGTGTGTTTGTTTGGCATTTCAAATATTTGTAAAGGAGGATTTGACCTGCTAGGGAATTGTGATGTCAATTTAAAGAATATATGTTGTAATTTCTACTTGGTATAAAGAGATCTTCAAAAGCCTTTTGGAATGCTTAAATGAACTTGAGGTTTACTAAAGTTTCATTGCCTAAACTTTTGAGAACATTTTGCTTGTTAGAAGCATTTGAAGTGCTAAAAGACTTCCAGTATATTAGACGTTAAAATGCATTTTGTAATGGAGTTTAACTACGTTAATGAGTCCATTTAGGGGAAGTTAATTCCTGTACAGCTCAGAATTTGAATCCCCTGGAAAATGATCAGTAAACTCGACTACGCATATAAATAGAATAACAAGGGTTCTATGTTGAACTTCCAGATTTAAGAAAACTAGGTTTAGAAATAGTTAAAATGTATTTCCTTAATAAATTTATAGCAAGTTTTAAAAACCCAAGGGATCTGCAAATAGTCTCAATTATGCTCTAAAGCAGGCCTGGGAAGTGGCTGTGGGGAGCCCTGAGCGGGCAAGGAAGCTTCCGGTCTCTCCCATTGGCCCGAGCTCCAGTTTCTATCCAATCAGCCATCAGTCCAATCAGACCAGGCAATTGATTCTCATCTGTGAACTGCAAGTGCCCGAGAATCTAACGTAAGAAAGTGCACAATATAATGATAATAGAAACGAAGTGCTCAAGAGTGTAATACCCCTGAATCATCTGGGAAACACCCTCCTCCTTGGAAAACTGACTCCCATGAAACCAGTCCCTGCCGCTTGAAAGGTTGGGGACATATGTTCTAGAGTCCCCATGAGGAGCACCAAAAAATGCATCTTGACATAAATAATTCAGATTCTCAGCAGAGTCTAGTAAGTTGAAAGGCATTTTAAAGCCAAGAACTTTTTAAAAAGTGTACTCACCTCTAGCACACAGACTTTCAAAGACACAGCCTTGAAGTTTACTCATGAGCTGTTCAGGTCCACAATCTGTAGGGCTCCCTCCCAGTCACTGCCACCACCTGAGTCACCCCCAGAACCGTCCAGAACAGAAGAGAAAAATCACTTCAGAAACCCCCACCCAGGTTCTCCCATGCTGTTTTCTGGTCTGATTGTCAATTAGAATCACAAGAGTTTGCTCCCCCCCTCCTTAAAGAACCCAGAGGTAAATCCTATATTACAAGTTGGAAATGGCTTGGAAAATTCTATTTTGAAGATGACACTCGGCCTTCTGAAGAGCCTATTTTCTTTGTGGTATAAGGCTGCCTTCCTAAAGGCCAGGATGTTCAGGGATACAGCCTGAGATTAAAGAAGACTGGGCTTTTCTGCAGATTGCCAACACTTCATGGTTTTGGGGAAGAAGCACTTTAATCCCTCTGGTGCTTCTGAGGGCTTGAAAGAGAAAACAATATTCATCACCAACAAACTGTGGAACTTGCTTTCCCCATGAGGACTGATAAATCAGCTGGTGGAGTAGTAGGGGTCACCCTCATGCTGTTCTATGATGCTTGGTGTTGACAAGCCTGCTCTTTCCCCACCTTTGTGAAGAATTTGAGCCAAGCAGAGAAGGAAGCCCAGAGACACAGTAAATATTTTTCATAATCCAATATGCAGGTGGGAGAGCTCTTGAGGTTAGCTGCTCAACCCAGAGGCTGGGTACAAGATTTAGCTTTGGGTGATACCCTCTTCCCTTCTTCCTGAAGCCTTTTCTTCCTGAAGATTTTCTCCTTCAAAACAGTCATCCTTCAGTGACAAAGGCATTAATCCCAGGATTCCTCAAATTATCAAAATCTGAGGGTGTTCAAGTCCCTTATAAAATACACAGTAGCATTTGCCTATCACCTATCCATGTATCCCCATATATGTAAATCATCTTGGTGTGACTTATAATACCTAATGCAATGCAAATACAAAGCAAATGTGTGTTACATTGTACTCTGTAGGAAGCAGTGGCAAGAAAAACTGTCTGCACGTGTCTAGCCAGTTGCAATTTTTCCCCAAATGCTTTCCATCCATGGGTGGCTGAATCTGAGGATTCAGAACTTGCAGACGCAGTGGGTGGACTATCTTGCTTATAGTATATAATGCTGCAGGTAGTGTATGTTTTTCTTACTCCTACCCCAGAATACCTTAGAGCAAAGCCTGTGTTTTATTGCTCCTTGTATTCCACTGGGACACTTTCTAGAGCAATTGGTATATTCCAAGTGCTCAAAAAAAAATTGTGATCAAAGAAATGAGCTGTAATAACCATTCATGACATTAGAATGCTTGTAGGGCCGGGGATTTAGCTCAGCGGTTCGGTGGCCTGCCTCGCAAGCGCAAGGACCCAAGTTCAATCCCCGGTACCAAAAAAAAAAAAAAAAA
>NW_022900947.1:40339555-40347536 GCF_012274545.1 Fukomys damarensis | reverse complement strand
AAAAAAAAAAAAAAAAAAAAAAAGAAAAAAAAAGAAATGCTTGTAGAAAGAAAGGAATATTTTCCATTTGTTTCAAGTTCTGCCATTTTGTCCTTGAAATTTCAAATGTAGAATTAACTAACTGCATGGCCATAATGTGTTATTCAATATGTGCATATTTTATTAAGAGTAAGATCTACTCTTTTTTTTTTTTTTTTTTTTGGTACCAGGGATCAAACTCAGGACCTTGTACTTGTGAGGGAGGTGCTGGAACCACTGAGCTAAATCTCCAGCCCTAGTAAGATCTACTCTTAATTACCAGCACTAAAGGAGCAAGAATTCTAGAATTTAACTGGAATAGGTTTCATAGATTATTCATCTGGCTAATAATATCATTATTAACAACATTATTAAATATAGTAATACATAGTATTTATTATGGCACTCATGATATGCCATTGTGTTAAGCACTATATATACATTATGTCTCTTAGTGACTGAAAGAAACAATCTTACAAAGTAGGATGCCAAAGAGGAATGAAGGAATCTCAAGGCTCTACTCTAGTGTTTTGTTTTGTTTTGTTTTGTTTTTCAGTGCTAGAAATAAAACCCAAGGCCTGATTCTAGGCAAATTCTCTACCACTGAGCTACACCCCTAACCCTCCATTCTAGTTCCTGGAGCTTTAAGCAACAAGACTCTGGGAAGAGTGTTATGGCTCCTGTCCAGATCAAAGTCTCATGTAGTTATAGGTGGGGCTTTGTCAGAGGTGGCTAGATCTAGAGTGTGATTCTGGGATTAAGGATGTGATTACTAAATTAGTTCACTGATTGGTTTGGCACCTGCCCTAAACCAGGTAGCCTAGGTAGAATATAAAAGGGCAGAGAGAAGTTGCTATTGTTCTTTTTGTTTTGTTTTGTTTTGTTTGTTTGTTTGTTTTGAGACAGGGTCTCACTATGTAGTTGAGACTGACCTAGAACTCACTATGTAGCCCAGGCTGATCTGGAACTCACAGCGATCCTCCTGCCTCAGCCTCCGGAGTGTGGAGATTACAGGCATGTGCCACCATACCCGGCTGAAGCGGCTATTGTTAATTGTTTGCTTTTGCTGTCCTTGGCTTCCCATAAAGTATTTCTCCTCTGCGATGTCCCTCTACCATGGTGCCCTGCCTTGGAGACAGCCGACTATGGACTAAAACTTCTAGAAATAGCAACCTGAATAAACCTTTCCTTCTTTAATTTTGAGTGTTGGGTTTATTGTCTCAGAGAAGAGAAAAGTAACTAAGACAAGTAGTTTACTTTTTTTCTTTTTGGTTTTTGGTGTTTTGTTTTTTTTTTTTTGGTACCGGAGATCGAACTCAGGCCCTTGTTCTTGCAAGGCAGGCAGCAGAACCACTGAGCCAAATCCCTGGCCCAAGTTTGCCTTTTTAAAAAAATCTTTTCTAGGCTAGGGATGGAAGCCAGAGCCTTTGCACTGAGCTAAATCACCAGCCTTTCTCTTACTCACTCACTCACTCGTTCAGAGACAGGGTCTCTTTAAGTTAAGTTGTCCAGTCTGGGCTGGAAACTTGTGATCCTCCTGCCTCAGCTTCCCAGAGTGCTGGGATTACAAGCATGTGTCACCATGCCCATCTTAGTTTTATCTTTTATTGATTGAAAGATCCTTCTTAGAACATCCATTGTCATTTCTACTGAGGCAGTTTTCAAAGTATCGAAGATTTACTCCTTTCTCTTGTGGTACTGGGAATTGAATCCAGGGCCTCACATGTGCGAGGCAAACACTCTGCCACTAAATGCATCTTGGCCCTCACATTTTCCTCATGTGACATCCTTCCCAGAGGGAAGCAAGAAGGCAGCCATTAGGGCCTCCTGAGATCCTTCTCCAGCCTCTCTGCGTACAGATTCCAGAGATCCCACAGCAGCTCGAGGAGCCCCACTGGCCTTCTTGCACCGGAAAATGGAGCTGAGAAGGAGGTGATTTCCTTTCCTTGAAACACCACTCCTGTAGGTGTCTTGCCACCTTGTAAAGAGATCTCTATTGTTACACAGCACAACTGGCACAGTAGGCTTCTGGAAGATTAAACTGTTATCAATCTTTCATTTTTAAGGACATTTTCAAATTGCTACATAGGATAATAAATTTCCAACATTACAGGAACCAAATAAAAGATTAGTGCGATTAAATGAAAGCCGCCTCCAATTAATTTAATGTAGACTAAAAACTGCAAAATGGTTACTAATACTTATCACAATTACAATGACATTAAGGAGCCCTTTTGGGTTTTTGTTTTTTTGTTTCTTTGTAAATGGGATTTAAGTAACGTACCCTATAAGGATGATAAATCTAACTGCATGACTACCAGGTGCAAGGATTCTATTTGTGCGGCATGAACGAGGCTGCTAATCCCCTCTCCCGTTCTTTCTCTTTGGCAGCCAACCGCTTCCTGGTGTGTGCTGTAATAACAGGCAGCTGTCCTGTCGGCCCCACTGAAAAATGAGATAATAAGGCAGGAAAACGATGTCCTTTATGTCTTGAATATACCACTTCCTGCAGTTTTCTTCTCAAATGCTGTGAGTAACAAGGATCTGGGCAATTTTCACACTGTTTCTTCTTCTTCAAAAGTTTGTCCAAATTCTTGGTGAATGTCATTTCCCTTTGGGACATTTGGTGGAAAAAGAAGCAGCCTGCTTCATTGCACCAGGACAGAAGGCTTCCAAAAAGCCTCTGAATGGGGTTTGTGAATGGAAATCCCTCCTCAAAAGCTACTGAGGTGATCGGAACTGTCGCTAGGGCCTGGAGGGATGGCTTTGGCTCATGTAGAAGACAACTGCTGTGGACCTTTCTGCAGTGCCACTGGGCTAACATGCCCTTTTAAAAGCTGCCACAAGAGCAACAATATCCTATGACTCTCAAGAAAGGGCCACCTGGTGGTCTCCTGGCCACCAGGGCAAATGGCGACTTGCAGGGAGGGACACCTCACCCTGAGAGCCCAGGGTGGTGTGTCGTTGCTTGTCTGAAGAATCCTGTCTCTCTCCCTTTTTACACTTGATCTTAGCCAAAAGGCTGAGAAGCAATTTTCTCTCTTTTTGCAAAAAAGGAAAGTTGAAGCGTGCACCAGAGGGTGAACTCAGGCATTTTGGGGTTGGTGCTTTTCCCTAAGACAGGGTTGCATTTCTTGGCATTCTTTTCAATTCACACTGCCCCAAGACCAGTAGCTCAGTGAATCCCGCTGACTGAAATGCTGTTTGCAACTAGAGGAAGCTTAGTGTTCATAGATCCGGATCTTAGCATATGGGTTGCAAGGACTTGTTTAACTGCCATTCATTCCTTCGTGAACTGTGCCTGCTGGCTGGGATGGAGGCAATGGCCAGAGAATCACATTCCCAACATCTCACGCAGGTGCCATTGTGTGTGTGTGTGTGTGTGTGTGTGTGTGTGTGTGGAGTTCTCATGTTCTGAACGAATCTTGATTGAAACAACCTGAGAGAAAAATGCCTGTTTAGTTCCATCAGTTTATTCCGATGGTACAGACTCTGTATCCCTTGGGAAGAAGGATCTTCCTTCTGTGACAAAGTAGGATTTTTCTTTCTTTCCATTTGCTGGAATGAGCCTTAAAAGAGCTGCAAGACAGGGACTGCTTGGGGATAGGGATGCTGTGCCTGCCATTTGTGGAGGCCTAGGGGGCTGCACAGCCTCCAGGACTCATCCTGAGGGGGACTTTGTCCAGTCTGCGGCAGGGGAAGATCAAGCCGCACCTAGGGTTAAGAGCAGCCATGCAGGGAGTGGCCCTCTGGAGAGACAGAGGGATTTCATGACCTGGTAATAAAGTTCACTTTGCAGACTGACACCTCTTGCTCACTTCTTTTCCTCTTTTACCTTTGAAAGACTGGCCAGGGTGAGAGCTGACCTACCTTTCCTGAGGGAATGGGACACCTTGTCATTCAACGCAGCCATCTTCTCTCTGGCCTCCTCCCTTTCCCATCCCAACATTTGTTTTTCTCCCCTTTCATTCTTATACGCAGAATTGAATTATGTATCTAATATTTATTGAACACTTATTGTATGGTTACGCACCAGTTCAATTACTTTAAGGTTATTAAGTCACTGAATCCTCTTAATGACCTCTTAGGGCCTGGAGGGATAAGATATTTATCCTTAATAGAAATAAGATATTTCTATTAAACTCATTGTACAGATGAACAAATTGAGGCTCAGAGTAGTTGAATAACTTCTTTAATGTTTCATAGCCAGCAAATGGAAAGAATAGGGAGGTTAAAAAGCCTGGGTTCTAAGTTTTTATAAGCCCTCTAAGAGTAGGTGACGGATTCATCTCAAATTTTCCATTTCAAGGGTTCAGTAGCCACAAGTGCTAGTGGCCACTGTATTAGAGGAGGCAGGTGAAAAATAGCCCCTTGATCACAGCAGGTAATAATGGACAACATTGCTCTAGAAAATCCCTGACTTCTAGAATCTTATGATACTTATAAAGGCCAAAAGCAAAAACCAAACAAAAACAAATGAAAGTGTTCTGTTAAATGTATAGAAAATGAAATATAACTCATGAAAACCTTTTATGTACTATTTACAGGGCAACAACAACAACAAAAATCTTTCAGGGAAGAAATTTCTAATGCAAGGACTGAAAATCAGTCCCAGTAACAAAGGAGGCTGGCAAGGGAAGATTGAATGTCTGAATCTCATCTGGGTACCTTAGCGAGACCTTGTCTGGATAAAAAATAAAAAGGGCTGGGGTTTGAATCATTGGTATAAGCCCCTGGATTCAGTCCCCAGCACTGACCACCACCACCACCAACAAAGATGCAGATGCCACAACAGTTTGTAAAGTGGAATGCCATTTTTGTTAAAAAATAACACACGCACACACACACGCGCGCACACACACACACACGCCACAGAAACCCCTGGTAGGACAACCACACGTTGCTAACCAGGGTTATATTTACTACACAGTAGATGGTAGGGGTTGATGTTTGGGAGGGGTTACATTTTCTTTTTACAGTTTTTTTAAAATTATGACAAATGTGATTTGTGTTGATAGAAAACATTTCTAGAAAATAAAATTCATTGAGTGAAAAAGAGAAAAATGTTTTGTAAAGTACATCCATTTAGTGTTTGGATAATAAGATCACATTCGCAATCAAGTCACAATTTTAAAAGCGCTGTTTTACCCTAAAGACATTTGTGGGTTTTTCCCCTTTTTTCTTTTTCTTCCCCCCCCAGAAAAAAGAGCCCTCAGACCCATCCTCTTTAAAATTTATTTTTTTTATTTTTTTGAAAAATGGTCTAAGTTGCCCAGGCTGCCCTCAAATTTGAGAATTTGGGATCCTCCTGAACAGCTAGGATTATAAAGGTGCACCACTGCATCCAACAGACATTTGCATTATGCAAGAAAACAAATTCTGTTAACTATAAGTTAAAGGACAGAAGCTTAGAGGAGAGAGTTGCAGGTGGCATGAGCCTGAGCAGGACCCAAGAGAGCACTGGGTCTCCTCACTGGGGCCAGAGACTAAGACTGCACTCTCCATGACCCAGCTGTGCAGAGAAGGAGCCCCTGTGACATCCAGGGACCCCGCAGGAAGCTCCTCAGCTTGCAGGGAGAGGCACAAACCTTAGAGAGGGGGAAGGCAAGTTGGGGCAACAAGCAGAGGAGGCTGCAGGTGGTGCAGAGGTGAAGTGTGGGGAGAAGACCCTGGAGCTCAGTGCTCAGGGCTTCTGCTCAACACCCTGCTGCCCTTTGCCAGCCCCATGTCTGTCACCTACCAGGTCTGGATCTAGCAGGCTAAGGCTGTAGGAAAGGGACAGGGACCAGCCATCAGCAGACAGCAAACGGCTCTCCTGCTTAGCCCAGCACCTGGCCCATTCTCATCTTCGCTTACTCTCCTGCATGTTCGTGTTTTGCTCTTTTCCAAACTAAAGAGAATCCCACTCTGACACATGCGAACACACACACACACACACACACACACACACACACACACACATTTTAACACATGCTAAATGTGTTTGCAATGACAATGAATACATTTTTTAAAACAGAAAAGAGAAACTGCACTGCGATAAATTCCAAATTTCTCCACAGCTGTTGGTTTTCAAGGGAAGTACAATGTGGCTGTGCCCTGGGTCATCCCAGGTCTATTAGGGGCTCTGGTCCTGCACTTTCCCCTGGGACCAACTACTGAGCTTTTCTACCTCAGCACTGTCTGAGTGAGACTTCCCAGACTGGCTTCCTGGGGCAGGCCCAATGACCAGCTCACCTACACACAGGGAGAGGATGGCTTGCATGACTATGGGGCTGAGAAAAGGCCTGGCACTGGGGCAGACCAGAGCTGGCTTGTGGGCAGAGGAAGCCTCCCTGCTGTGTGTTCCCCTCAGGCAGCTGGCCGAGGGACAGACAAGAGTGTTGGTCACTTGCATGTCCTTTCAGCATGGAGCACATTTGTGGTTTATAGCGTCTGTCAAGGGATTGAAAGGTCTGAGGTTCAAACTCTCAGGGTCTCAAGGGAAAAGAAAAGAACTCTTAGTAGGAAAATATTTTTAGCAGCTCCTCTCAAGGGTGCATTTGTGAGGCCCTAACTCTTGACCCCTGTGCGAGAAAGCGTGTCTCTCAGTAGAAAACCGGAAGGCGTGTGACCCCAGGGCCCAGTGACAGATTCCTTCTGGGCCTGGCCACACAGGCGCTGTGTGGAGCTGCAGCCCAGACTGGGAGGAAGGGATGCTAGGCCAAGGGAGGCCTCACTGAGAAGCCTTTCAGACCTCTCCAGTGAGAAATGTGTGTCCTGGTGTGCTCAGAATATGTGGTATTTAAGAGCCCAGGGTACAGGGAATGAAAGGCAGGAAAAACTCTTTTTTTATCCCTTGAATTTAAATGCAAAGAAAAAAAGTTCTCCATGACTTCACTAACAAAAACACATAAAAATAAGGTACTGCCATTGTGACTTGTCTTTCCCTACAGGAAGGCAAAATTTTGAGCTAACAACTGGGCTCCTCAAATCCTCGCAACGTAGTTTTGAGAAGTGGCCTCTCTAGCATCATCACTAGGAACAAATATAGAATCCTTGTCCAGGATGTGTATTTTTTTGGGGTCAGGAAGAGTCTTTGCCAGGCAGCCACAGGGGCTGCTATCTCCTTGAATTTAAGGAGATTTCTCCTGTGTCACTTGAATTTATTCTTGCTATATTGTTGTTAGGCTCCAATTCCAGACAGAGTAATTTTTGCAAGGGACAGAAGCAGTTGACACTAGGTGCCAAAGGAGTGCTTCTTGGTGGCCTACTCTGACCCCTTCTGTGTGCTAAAGCGCATGAGCCCCCCCCCATGAAACCTCTGTCTACCCAATGAAAGTTTCAGTGACAATATTTGTCACTTAGGAACCCCTTGCAAGAGCTTGACGTTTGTGTGCATCAGGAATCTGGGGGACAGAACACTGCGGCCAGAGTCACAGCAGAATCTCTACGGAATGGCCTTTGTCTTTTCTTCCTAGCACAGCACAGCCAATCCTAAATGGGTCATCATCCTCAGGGCCTGTCAAGAAGAGCCAGTGAAATGGTTACAAGTAGAGATATTGAAACTAGGGGCTGGGGATTCAGCTCAGCAGTTGAGTGGCCTGCCTTGTAAGCACAAGGACCTGAGTTCAATCCCTGGTACCCCCCAAAAAAAAGATATTGAAACTTTTCCTAAATATTTTTACTGTAATTATTTGCAACAATTACGCAAGGGGCCCCTGTAAACCTTTCCTAGGAATAGGGTTAGGGTGAGCACATGTCTGGAAACACACCAAGTACAATCCGTTCTTGCTATTCAGGTGGTGATGTTCCACAGAGTCACTGCAAATACTGAATTAGAGGACACAGCTGAGGATGGTGCTGCAGACTGGTAATCTCAGCACTCTGGGAGGTTGAGGCAGGATAATCACAAATTTGATCATAGCCTGAGCAGCTTAGCGAATTAGCAAGACTGTAGCTCAAATAAACACAATTTTTTTTTTTT
>NW_022900947.1:40309858-40339464 GCF_012274545.1 Fukomys damarensis | reverse complement strand
GGAGGGAGGGAGGGAGGGAGGGAGGAGAGGGGGAGGGTGAAAAGGGAAGAAGGGAGGGAGGGAGGGAGGAAGGAAGGAAGACAAGACAAGATAGAACTGTTGCTCCTGAGGATATACAGGACTAGATTCCTTTGAGCCTTTGGTCACAATCTCTCAACACATATCCTTGTTTTATGTGTATTTCTGTTTAAGGATACCTCATTTGGAATACACTGTTTATTCATTGACTCTGAGCCCTTGACCAGCAGCGCTGTCATGTTTGGGGGAGCCAAGATGACCTAACTCCTGTATTCTGCCTTTGCTTCACAATGCACATTGCCCACTTCTTGCACTTGGGAACATGAGGCAGCAGGTAGCACTGCCCCTGCGGTCAGTTTAAACAGTGAAATCTGCAAAAGCACAAAAGTGCAAAACCTGATGCTATGTAACTTTAGGAAAGTCCCACATTTAGTGTATGTGCTGCCTAGGCGAGCACAAGTTTCCAGGTTTAGAGTAAGAAAGGTGAAACCAGGAGGGCAAGGCTTCACCATGTACAACCTCAGTAGGAAATTGCCTTTGGGGGAATCCAATTTCTGTCACTCTGTGTATGTCTACAGATGACTATGAAATCTTGGCCACCCATTAGTTTTGGGGTTGCAATATATTTTACTGAGCAGGAAAATTTACAGATATGACATTTGGGAACAATGAGAACCATTGAGAACTAAGAACTCAGATATCTCAGAGTAAGATTCTGGAAATCCTATTCAGATACCACATTTACCTGACGATCTACAAAGTATACTTGAAAAATATGGGGAATGTTTAAATTAAAATAAATGTATTGCAGTAAAAGACACATTGCTATTAATTCCTCTCAAAATATACTCTCGTAGAGGCTGGGGATTTAACTCAGTGGTTCCGCCACCTGCCTCACAAGCACAAGGACCCAAGTTCAATCCCTGGTACCAAAAAAAAACAAAACAAAGACAATACACCTCCATGCTTCTAACTCCTTCTTGCCACTCTCTGGAGCAGTTCTGAAAGTCCTCTTTTGTGGGTGTCTTTAGTCACACTGTTGTGGTTGCCTTTGTGTCATGAATCAGTTCAAACCATTCACCTTTTGTGGTCATTTGGACTTTGAGGAAGAGCCAGAAGTTGCATGGTGCCAGATCTGGCAATGAAGACACACTGTTAGTTTTCATAAGCCCACTCTCTGTTGGATTAGCACCTGGCAAGAACAATGGGACAGAGTGTGTTTGAAGTGAGGGGAAGTATTTTGAGGAGGATAAATGGCAACATATCTTTTACTGTAGTAATTTAAGCACTCACTGTATATTGTGATCACACCTTGTAAATGTATCATTGCTATTTTGCTTCTACTACCCTCCAGGGAGGGAAACATGATACTATTTCTGCCTTTTTAATAGAATTATGAAAATACTTCTTAGCTTCAGTGATGAAGAGTGCTAAGTGGAAAGGTTTAGAAAGGTTGGTACTGTATTTAGAGTTGGTGAAGGCTGGAAGTTATGGAGGAGGGCTGCTGTCCCAGAGGCAGCAAACCACAAGGGCCATATGCGTGGGGAGCCTCTCAGGAGGGTCCTGGACCCTAGAAGACCATGGTCCTGAGGCCCGAGTGCTACCCCACCCAGCTCCCTCCCTCCCCTCCTTGTCCCCCAGACGACTTGCCAGAATCACTGCACTTCAGTATTTCGTCCCAAACTGTCCTCACAGACACAGTTGATTTGCCCACTTCTGAAAGCACTTTCTACTTATCCCTCTGGCTGGAAACATCTGTTCTGAGACCAGTTTGTTCAGTGTGGTGACCCTGGGGTCTTAACTCTTTGGAATTAGCAACCATTTCTGTATCTCTCTCCTCTCTGGCAAACCCCTCCAGTCCTAGTGCTGAGTGTTGGGTCTGAGCAGGTAGAGGTGAATGAGTCTCATCTTACCTGGTGAACTGGCCTCTGAAGTTTTTACCCCCACCATAAGGTCTTTAAGCTGCCCAGCTCCTTGCCTCTTGGCTGGGGCCACAGTTTAGGAATGGTAGACTGCTCTGTAACCTCTTGACTCAGGACTGACCTCTGGCCCTAAATTTGCTGTGGTCCTGTCCCAATTTTCCAGTTTCCTGACCTCTTGATTGTCTTTCTCTGGGGCAGCCACAGGCTCTGTAACTCCCAGCCTGCCTGCTTAGCACCTTCCTATGATGCTTGGCCCTTCTGCTGTACCCAACCCCACTCCCACACAATGCTCCGATGATTCAAGTCTCTCTCTCTCTCTCTGGAGAGGGGTATGGCTTCTGTGCCCACCACAGAGCATCCTGCCAAGTTGGTTTACCAAGGAAGAGCCAAGACTTGGGCCTAGCCTTGCTACTTCCAGGTCTGTTTTTGACTGATGAGCTGCTGAACAGGCAATCTGCAGAGTGGGTGTTGAATTTTCTTCTAGCACAGTGATAATCATAGAATGTCAGGGGAAGAAGAGAAAATGTATTCCCTTATGTCAAAGTTAAAAACGGAACCCCAGAAAGGTAAAGGAACTTGCCCGAAGTCACACAGCTAACTAGAAGTAGGACTAGAATGCAGGCCATCTGGTCCAAAGCTGATGCTTAGTATAATATAATATGTGTGTCTCCTATTTCTTTAAAGGTAGCCCATGAGAGAAGGAAGGCAACACCTTTCATAAGGACCTGAGTTCAAGTGCAGTTATGACACTGTAGCTGGTTTAAGCCAAGGGATTTGATGAGGGAGCAAGATGCTTACAACATTGTTAGGTGGGCTGGAAGATTAGGCCCATGCTGGCCTCTAGAAGTGGCTATCAGAAAGGTGCACACAGGACACTGCTTTCTGTCCCTCTCTGGGCACTTGAGAAACTTCTGTCCTAGCCACTGGTCTATGCTCCCTTGCCTTGACTGTGACTTGGGAATCAGAAAAACCACTCCCAGGACCGCTCCCATAAAACTATCACATGTGCTGCTCTGTCCCTGCCTAGTATCATTTCTAAATCATGTACCTGACTTGGGAAGGGTGGTGTATGCTTTTATTGGTAATTGCTCAAGAGGCTGAGGCAGGAATATCACTTGAGCCAGGAGTTCAAGGCCAGCCTGGGCAACATGATGAGATATGTCTAAAACAAATAAAAAGCAAATTTACATCTCTGGCCAATGCACCTGACTGGTATAACCTAAGTCATATCCAGAATCCTGTCTCCCTGGGCGTCTGAGATATCTGGACTTAGGCTTTTTGAGCAATGCAATACAGACAGGAGGAAGCTGGACTGGATCTGAGAGATCAGATGCAGAGTTCTTACCCACTAGGCTTCAGTTTCCTTTTCTATAAAATGGGAAAACAGATTTTTCTGATTTCATAGTTATTGTTAATAATATGAGGTTGTATTGTAAGTGAAGCACTATTCCAGGGACATCACAAATGGTCAATAGGCAGTAGTTATTATTTTTAAGATTTTAGCCATGAATTTTGTGCAGGTTTCATGGTCTATCTTAAACTGTTTTCAGTTAATTTCTCCGTGCACTCAGCCCAAGATTTTAATCTTCTTCAGCCCTGACTGTAAATTAGGCATAGCTGACTTTGTTTACAGAAATTAAGGTTTCATTAAAATAGGGCTTAAAATCTTATCAAATTGAAATAGACTTTGGAGAATTATCTTATCACTTCTTCTTTTACAGAAAGAAAAATAAGCTCAGAGCAGACCAAAGCAACCATGGTCTAGATAAAACCACGAACTAATTTCAGAGCCAGAACCAGCACCAGTCTAATCTTTCCAAAACAACCACAGAGATGGTGGCATCTTTGATTTTGCAAAATATTACAAAACCATATAGTGAGTTCCAGTTTTAAAAAAAATTTTTGTCTTGGCAAAGATATGCAGGTTGAGGGTAAATCTTCATTATTCTAAAAGAAAAAAAACAGCACAAAACAGTCTGTCTCAAACAGCAGTCATCACTAAGAATGAGAAATTTTGGAGGTATAGTAGTACTCTTAAAATCAGGAATTAGATGAGCCTGACTTCTAATCCTATTGTAACTTAATGTTCCAAAAGTCCTAGGTAATGCACTGAGAATAATAAGAAACAGAGCATGCTAGTAAGAAGCAGACTGAATTGTCATTATTTGCACATCTTTGGTGTTATACATAATGTGTGATTGTCCACTAAGAAAATACAAAAAGAGACCGTTGAAAACTTGCAGTCATACATATAATAAGAATCCAACGATATGGCCAGTTAAAAACATATATATTTAAAAAGTTAGCTATTTCCTTTATCTCAGTAATAATGAGTTTGAAATTATAACGCAAAAGTAAAATCCTATTCTCAACATGAACACAAATCATCAATTACCTAGAAATAACTTCAGGAAGATGTGCAGGACTTGTAAGAAGTAACAGTGCTTTACAAAGGGACATAATATAATGGAGGCTTGAATAAATGAAAAACAGACTTCGTCCCTGGAGGTAAAGACTAATAGTATAAAGATGTTACTTCCCTCTCCCTTTAAATGTATCTCCAATAGGCCTGGGGATTTAGCTCAGTGGTTCGGTGGCCTGCCTTGCAAGTGCAAGGACCCAAGTTCAATCCCCGGTAGCAAAAAAAAAAAAAGAAAAAAGTATCTCTAATAAAAATCCCGCAAAAAACAGTCTACGGGGATTTTGACAAGATGATTCTAAAACTTCTCTGAAAGCACAGGTAAATATAATCTTAGAAATCCCACATTTTATTTATGGGCAGCTATATACTTAGATAGAGCTTTACAGCACATACTGGAAGATTTCATGTTGGATTCATGTTCATGGCCACTCATAAGTTGGGGGGAAGGCAGGTGGACTAGGACCCACAAGGGACTTCGGATCAATCTGTTATATTTTATTTCACTCTCTGAGGAGACTGTGTTAAGATGTTAACATTTGTTAGTAGTAACAAATATGGTAGGTAATGTTTTAGTATTGTTCTATGATTTCATTTTTCTGTGGTTTTATTTTTTCTTGAAAGAAGACTGAGAGGCATGATGTGTACACTGCCAGATATTTTAAATTCTTAATAATTAATATAGTGATGGCTTTTGTTCAAAAATAAATCAATGTCACAAAAATAATAATGAGAAGCTAGAAACAGATTCAAGGGAGGAAGTCTTTCAAACCAGTGAAGAAATGAGTAGAGGTTCTTATGTTAAAAACACCATTGCACATGAGATAATTGTTTTTGTCTTTTGAGACAGGGTCTTAGTATGTGCTTGGGGCTGGTCTTGAACTCACAGTGTAGCCGAGGCTGGTCACCATCTTGCGATGATCCTCCTCCCCTAGCTTCCTGAGGAAATAATTGTGTGTTTGTTTTATCAGAGAAGTTTTAAAAAAGTAAAAAATGAAAGTACAAAAGAGAAAGGGGAATACATTGTTGCATATTTATCTGGTTTCAAGATAAAGAAGTCAAAAATCTCTGAGCCCAAATATAAAATACTATTTAATGGTAATCAATTCATTGAAGTAGGATGAGAAACAGATATACATAAACTTCATGGATGAGAGGGAATTTGTATAGTCTTTTGGATGAATAACTATAAAAAACATAAACTTTGACCTAATAATTCCATTCAGAATTTGTATTAGAGCAATGACCAGAGAAGTACAAAAACTTTGATGTACAGGATCTTTGCACTTGCACATATCCTATGTCAGAATGTGCTTCTAGAGGAACCTATGCTAAGATGTCTAGGAAATTTCTAGGAACACAGTTTGGAAAATACTTGCTCTTCTCTGAGGAAACACAGAGACTTTAATTTCACTGTTCAGTGAGTGTTAGCTCTTTATGCAAAGTAAAGCACAGAACACTGAATAAGCCCTATGAGTAGCTCCTGAATTTATATAATTTCTTCCATATTCATTCTTTGAAAAACTATACCTTTCTTTCTGTCTGTCTGTCTGTCTTTCTTTCTTTCTTTTTTTTGGTACCAGGGATCGAACTCCGGTCCTTGTGCTTGAGAGGCAGGCGGTGGAACCACTGAGCTAAATCCCCAGCCCTTTCTTTCTTTCTTTTAATAAATCAGAGACATAGGCTTTATTTCCAGTGATTAACCAGCTTAGTTACAATGTCTGAATTTAATTTTCCCTCTCATGGCTTTTAATAAACAAACCATTACGGGTTAATTAGGAGAGGGGGAATGACTGACATCTATTATGCACACATATAGTGTACAGGTATATGGTATTGCTCAGTAACCTTCCTAGGAAAATTTTGTTTTACATTTCCTGGCTCTGCCTATAGTATGTTTCCTCTGTTTGCAGGAAGATAAACATTGACACTATGGTGCACATGGAAAGCAGCAGTGAGAAAAGCACCTGCTCGTGATTTCTTATTCTGTTGCTGCCTTTCAGGTGAAGTTTTGAGAAGAATCACAAGGGCATTGTTTACAATTAGGAAAACTGTGGATATTGACTCTTTTTAAAGAAAATTTAAAAACTAGGTGGTGCTGTTTTATGTTCGCATAAAGGCCAGTAGTTATTACATTAAAATTCATTTCCCTATCTTTGTTTATGCCCCTGATGTTACTTTTTTCTGTTATTCTAAAATCTTTTAAGAAAGTACAGTACAAAGAAGTAGACTTATTTTTTCACTTTGTTTATTCCGACAGAATTCGATGTAATTTAACCTTTACATGCTGTCATTATTTTTTGTTGTATTCCACTTAAAAAAAAAATCCTTCTAATTCATCTCTGCTTGTCCAAGTTTAGTGGAATAGAAGTGCATAGATCAACAGAATTACAATGAAGATGAGTGTTTACAACAATACACAAGCATATATTCCATTGCTTAAGCATTTAGTCTAGCTGAATGGAGAGGTGACATGAATCACATTGGGATTAAAGCCCTCAATTTTTATATATTTGTTTCAGACAGAAATAAAATCATGTCAGGCATCATTAATTATTAAGAAGTATTCCATTGAAATGTCTCCACGAGTAGTTAATGTGTTTCAAGATGGTGTGAAATGGTCTTGTGGGTTGAAGTGTAAAAAAAAAAAAAATTGTATTTTTCTGGGTATCTGTTCCAAGGTTGTCAATGTTTACAGAATTAATATTAATTCAGAGGGACTGGAATTAACTATTTTTAAAAAGTATAATTACATTGGACATAATCATAAACACAGGTTTATACTTATAGACAACGGAAGGACTAATGAGCATTTCACCTGTTTGCCTGGTAGATTTTTCCCCGAGACTGAATAATTCAGATTATTTTCAGTCCAAAGAATTTGTTCCACTTATTGGCATTCTTAGAAGTTTGTTTCCAGATAATATTAGGTAGGTAATGTTAGTAAGCTAGTAGTGTCAATTTAGATATTGAGAGGATGGAGTTAAATTTAATTGTTGCACATGAGCTGAAAACTAATGGGACAGCTGATTTAGCACAACGGATTATACTAGGCTTGGTTCATGTGGCAAAATTTAAGACAATATAGAAACCAGTTTCTTTCCTTGGTCAAAGCTTGGGAGGGGCTTCAGCATGGCAGTTTCAAGGTGGTCAGGAGTTCTAGCTCCTGCTGTGTGGCTCTGCCCCTTTTAACCATCTAGTTCAGGTCCTTTTGGGAAGGAGGAAGGGACAGTAAGGAGAAGCCCAGAGAAGGTGTATATCAGCTGTCTTTAAGGAGATTTTTGACTTTTAAAAAGAGAGAACAATTGTTACACTGCCTTGGAGTTAGGTGTGGATATGGATCAAGCTCAGGCCAATAGCATACAAGCAAAATTTAGACTACCATGTATCCAGTTAAAAACTGAGGATGATTTTGCTAAGGAACAAAGTAAGAAGAGGAATTTGGATAGCAGCTGGCAGCCTGTTCCATAGTAAAAGCAGAATCTTGGATGTTAGGAACCCTCTAACTGACTTCTACTTATCTGATAATCCTTAGAAGGCCCTGGGCTCTTTGAAGATTAAAAAAATGCTACAGATGCTTCTGTAGGAAAAATGAACCTCTGCTTGTATGTGGAACTCTGTAGTGTTGTTGTCTCTGGAACTTATCCATATATCACGGCCTACGATTTAATTTTGTTGTTGTTGTTCTTAAAGCTTTTTATTATAAAAATAAATTCATATCAATTATACAGATTAATAGGCTTCAGTATGACATTGACAGATATGTATATATTGTACTTTAATCATTTCTACCAATCCTACTACCTTTCTTTTTGTCACATTTTATTTCTTAAAATATATTTATTAGTGCTTGTTAGTTTTTCTAGAGTATTGGATTTCAATACGGTATTTTCATACATGCATATAGCATATTATGCTCATATCCTTTGCTCCTTTCTCCCTTCCTTATATTCCTCTCTCTCCTATACTTATTCTCTTCCTCTTGTCTAACAATAATCACCTTCCTTCTTTCATGCCAAGCCTGAGGGATTTTTTTTTGTGTGTGTGGACCTACTTTTAATATTTCCCTCACAATTTCAAGTACACCAATAGAAGATAGGGCAAGCAGGCAAGGCAATCAATCAAGCAGAGAGGAAAGGTAGGGAACCAACAGCAGGAAAATAATATGACAAGGATAAGCCAATACATATTCATTATAACAATCAATGTAAATGGTTTCAATGTACCAATCAAAAGAAACAGACTAGCAGAATGGATAAAAAAATAAGGTCTAACAATATGTTGCATATAAGAAAAGAAAATCATAGACTGAAAGTCAAAGGATGAAAAAACAAAACTCTATGCAATAGGAATCCATGAAAAAGCAGGGTTAGCTATTTTATCTGTAGACAATATGAACTTCAAGCCAAGATTGATCAAAAGAGACAAAGAGTGTCCCTACATCCTTGTAAAGGGAAAACTCTAAGAAGAGATAACAACCATAAATATATATGCACCAAATACGAGTACACCTAACTATATAAAAATCATTAATGGACATGAAAAATCTAATAAGCACTAATACAATTGTAATAGGGGACCTCAATACCCCACTGTCACAAATAGATCAACTAGATAAAAAATCAACAAAGAAATATGAGAAGTGAACCAAACCCGTGAACAAATGGACTTAGTGGATGTCTACAGAGTATTCCATCCCGAGACATATGAATATACTTTCTTCTCAGCTGTAACATGGGATGTTCTCCAAAATAGTCCACACACTAGCCCATAGAACATGCTTAAGTAAGTAAAAATGAACTGAAATTCTCCCATGCATATTATCCAATGAAATTGGAAATCAATAGCAAAAGAAACCTCAAAAAGTCCATAAACAGGGCTAGGGTGGTAGTGCTGCCTGCCTTGTAAGCTCAAGGTCCTTTGTTTGATCCCCTGTATGGGTAGGGGGGAGCTTCTGCATAGCAAAAGTCAATAGACACACGGGAATTAAATAACACTTTCATGAACAGCCAGATAAAATTAAAGAAGAAATTGACAGTATCTACAATTAAATGATAATGCTGATGCAACATAAAGAACTTATGAGACCTCATGAAAGCAGTCCTAAAATGAAAGTTTAAAGCAATGAATTCTCACATCAGGGAAATAGAACAAGCTAAAAAAAAAAGAAACAAACAAACAAACACAACTTAATGTTGAACCTCAAATGTCTAGATAAAGAAGTCAAGCCCAAAGCTCATATGAGGGAGGAAATTATAAAGATCAGACGAAAGATTAATGTAATTGAGATGAAGAAAACAATACAAAGAATCTTTGAATCGAAGAGTTGGTTCTTTGAAAGATTAAATAAATCCTTAGCCAACCTTATCACAAAAAGCAAAGGAAAGATTCAAATCCATGTGATTAGGAATGAAATCAATACCTACTTCCAGAAACTGTACTCTAATAAGATAGAAAACACAAGAAATGGGCAGATTCATAGATACATATGAATTAGCAAAACTGACTCAAGGAGACATAAAATTTCTAAATAAAGCAATATTAGTCTATGAAATTCAAAATGTAATTAAAAATTTACCAACAAAGAAAAACCCAGTTCCTGATGGTTTCACTGTTGAATTTTACAAGAAATTTAGAGAAGATTTAATGCCACTACTCTTCAAACCCTCTAATGAAATTGAAAGGGAAGCAATATCATTCCTGGAAGTAAATGTCATCCTGTTACAAAAACTAGAGAAGAATCTACCAAAAGACTTCTGGATGAAATAACCAAATTCAGTAGTACAGATGAATACAAAATGAACACTCAAAAATCAGTAGCATTCCTGTACACAAATAACAAACTCACTGAGGGAGAAATTAGGGAGACAACTTCTTTCACAATAGGATCTCCCCAAAATGAAATAGGAATTAATCTGACAAAGGAAGTAAGTGAACTTTACATTGAAAATTATAGTACTCTGGAAAAGGAAATCAAAGAAGATATCAGAAAATAAGGGAAAAGAAAAAATATGAGAAAATGAAAAAATGGAAATAAAGTACTTGTAAATAGGGAAGGGAGGAGGGGGTGAAGGGAGGGCAGGGATAAAGGGAAAAAATGAGAATCAAGACCTGTTATGTAAAGGTACAAGATCCAAATAATGAATGTAACTGTACTGTATACCTAAAATGTATCAACTCAATGAGGAAAAAAAAAAAGGAAAATGAAAAGATAACCCTTGCTTTTGGGTAGAAGAACCAAAATAGTGAAAATGTCCATACTCCCAAAGTTGCTATACAGATTTAATGCAATCCCAATCAAAATACCATTAGCATACCTCACAGAACTAGAGAAAACATTCCTAAAATTCATTTGGAAACAGAGGAGACCTAGAATAGCAAAAACAATTCTGGGCAACAAAGGCAAGGCAGGGGCATCACAATCCCTGACTTGAAATTATACTACAGAGATACTATAATTAAAAACAGCACAATACTAGCCGGGCACGGTGGCACATTCCTGTAATCTCAGCACTCAGGAGGCTGAGGCAGGATGATCACTGTGAGTTTGAGACCAGTCTGGGCTACATAATGGGTTCCAGGTCAGTCTCAACTACATAGTGAGACCCTGTCTCAAAAAACAAAACAAAACAAACAAACAAAAGCACGATACTATTTTTAAAAAAAAGAAAGAAAGAAAGAAAAAAAAGACCTGAGGCTCAGTGGAACAGATTAGAAGATTCAGAAACCCAAAATACACTCAGCCACCTTATTGACAAAGCAGCCAAATACTTTCACTGGAAGAAGATAGCTTCTTTTAATGGTGCTGGAGAAACTGCCTTTCTACATGTCAAAGACTAAAACTAGACCCATGTTTCTCACCATGCACTAAACTAAAATAAAAATGAATCAAAGATATAAATATTAAAACAGAAACACTAAATCTGCTGGAAGAGAGAATAGGTAGAACTCTTGAGGACATAGATGTAGGCAAAGACTTCATAAACAAAATCTTGATCCTATGGGAAATATCACAGAGTCAACAATGGGAATCTCATCTCATTAAAAAGCTTTTGTATGCAAAAGAAATCACCAACAAAGTGAAAAGACAAACCACACGGTGGGAAAAAATTTTGCCAGCTGTTCCTTGGACAAAGGACTAATATATAGAACATATAAAGAGATAAAAAAAAATTCAGAACCCACAATTTAAAGACCCAACCCCAAAAATAGGTTTCTGAGATGAATAAACATTTCTGAGATGAAGAAGTAGAAAGAACAGATAAACATATGAAAAAAAGTTCAACCTCACTGGTCATTTGATAGATATAAATTAAAACAGCGCTGTGATTCCATCTCACATGAGAAATAATGGCTATTATGAGGAAATCAACCAATACTAAATGCTGGTGGGGCTGTAGGGAAAAAGGAACCCTTTTCCACTGTGGGTGTTCAGACTGGTGCAACCAGTGTGAAAATCAGTGTGGAAATTCCTCGAAAAACTAGGGATTAGAGGTCCTAATTGACCCAGCTATTCTCTTTGTGGGTATCTGCTCAAAAGAATTAGAAGTATCATGCTACAGTTACATATATATAACACTTATGTTTATAGCAGTACAGTTTGTAATAGCTAAAATTTGGAAGCAATCTAAATGCCCATCAACAATGAATGGATAAAAAGGATGTGTTTTTTTAAAAATTGAATGAGGTACAGCCATTAAGAAGGATAAAATGGAAACATTTCTAAGTAAATGGATGCGCCTTGAGACCATACTCTTCAGTGAAATAAATAGAACATACATATGTGTAAATATCACATTGTCTCTCTGGTGTGAAAAATGGAAAGCATAAAATAGTTCAAAATTTATAATAGATGTTGTGAAATAGGAAAATATTGTTCCAAGTAATACTATATATCAGATACTTTGATAATAATTAAAATGTTTTATTCAAAAAAGGTATAGTTTTTTTAGGAGATGAGTTGAAAGACAGATTAGCAATTGAAAATATATTCTGTTACGATCGTGATACATAGTGTATTTACCATCGCTATTCTCTATTTTTCTTAATAAAATTTTATTTTTTCATAGAAGTGTTTTTATAGTTCCTTTATTAAAATCTACTTGTATTGCAGTAAGATAAAAAAATTGAAAGAATAAATTTCCTTCTGAGAACAACTTTTGCTCAATATCACACACACACACACAAAAGATTTTTCTTTGGAAAGTTTTGCTGTAAGACAGGTTTTTGGAAGTTTTTGCTATATATTCTTGTAGTCAATAAATGTTTGCTAGCAAGCTCTGTGTGTTAGTTGCTAGGGCAGCCCTTGCAAATCTGAAGTTACCATGATACTCTGTTAAGCACTGACTGAGTAGAGGACATGGAATGGGGATCCTTAAGTGTGCCCTTAATTTTCTCCCTATAACAGTGAGGAGACAATCTGTCTAAGATTCTGCAGCTAGCGAGAGTGGTAGAGCTTGTGTTTGAACCTGGGCCTAACCCTAGTGCCTTTTGAAAATTTGATGAAATAAACACTGCCAGGACCAGGAAGCACATTGAGAAGAGGGTATTTTAGTTGTTCAGTTTCAAATTCTTGCCTTGGTTTATGTGATAGGAAGCTCTTTGTGCCTTAGTTTTTTGTTAATAATTCACAGAGCCACTTAAAATGTTTAAGTATGTGATGATGCTACCCTCTTGATTCTGTAGTTTTTAAAATTTACATTGCAGGGCCAGGGATTGATCTCAGTGGTGCCACTGCCTGCTTTGCAAGCATGTCTGGAGTTCAATCCCTGGTACCCCTCCAAGAAAATTTACATTGCAATCAGCATATGACACACACTGACTGTTGATCTTACCTGAGTTGTACAAACTGTTCATATTTGAAAATGTCTTATCAGCATTCAGATTCTAATAATCATGAAAAAATTCTGTGCTAACCACCTTTCCCTCACCTTGCAGAGCAGAGCTTGCTGGCTGTGTCCTCTGTCTTCTCACAAGCTGCTGTCATGGATGCTGGTGGCATCACATGAGAAAGTTGGCAGAAAAGTTGTTTGTTTCAAGCTGAGGTTTTTGCCTCACCCTCAATACAGATATTCTCATAATTTCTTCTCTTTCACCACGTTTATTTCTCAGTGGACACCTCTACCTCTTGCTTCTCAGAAACATTGTTTTATTTTCTTGCTGATTCTAATTTTGATAGAGTCTAGATGTGATTAAACTTTTCCCAGTAAGCACAGCACAGGCAGTGGTCGGCCTGAGTTGCTTTCCCATCTCTGGATGTAAAGCATTTGATTGTTCTCTGTGCAAGTGTCGATTTGCAATAAATTCCAGGATGATTTGGTGAAACTATCTTAGAAGAGAGAGGACAGTGTGCTGAAGACCTGCTACAGTTCTCTGCCAACATTCCTGTTCTTCACAACAGTAAATAGCTCAGAGTTTTTCAAGGTTCATTTGTCTTTCTGGAATGTTTTGTGTCTTCTTATACACCTTTTTTCCTCTAATTTGTAGTAAATTTAAGTAGGAAACTTCATTATTCAAGTTTGTAGAGGTTTCAGTCCATAATCAGCGGGCTCCAAAGCAGGGTGGCATATGGCAGACAGGCATCACAGAGGAGAAACAGCTCATGGCAGGCAGAAGGTAGCAAAGTAAGCAACAAGCAACAAGTGACAAGCCTATACCATTTCTTTTGAGTTCACCATCCAGTTGCTAATGTTTGTAGAAAAACATTATATATAAATGATGAGGTTTCCATGTTGGAAGAGGACACAATCGATACTTACTGTAGTAATTCAATCCTCATAGTTTGTTTAAAAAATGCTAAGATATTTCATGTTGAAGAGCAGAAATTCAAAGTCTACTTGTTATTTGTATAGGTGATAGGGAGGATTACTAATTACTTAATGCATTTGTGCTCTAGTGATAAGTGTAATTTATAAGCAACCCAGTTTAAGAATATAACTTAATTGAAATGAATTAAAGATTTAAATCATATGGTGTACACAATCCCTGGGCTTCCCCTTGCTCAGTAAGGTAGGAGAAGGGACTGTAGGACTGTTCAGTCACCCAGTACCTGCCTTCACTGTGCCTGGATCTCTGCAGGCACAGTGAAAAATGTGATGGGAGAAGTGAAGGGAAGGTTCTCTCTGAGTGCAAGAGGATCTTTTCAACCTTGGGACTTCTAATGAATTCCTCATATGGATGTCACATCAGCTCATTAAGTCTGATCACCAGATACTCTGCTTTTGCCTTTTGAGTACATAGTAAATTTGTAATTCTTAGTCCCTTTACAGTACAGTATGGATCTTAAGCACCCCAAAGGCCCGTATTGTAAAGGATGATCCCCAGCATGGCACCACACTGGCAGGGACTTAAGAGGTGGGGCTGTGTCGGGGGTGTCGTGGTCACTGGGGGCCTTCTCCTGAAGGGAATAGTGGGACCCAGCCTCTCCTCCTTCAAGTCTGGCATAAAGTGAACAGTTTGCTCCCCTAGACAGCTGCCTACTTGTACTGTCACAGACCCAAAGCAACAGGATCAATCTACTATGGACTGGAACCTTCAAAACTATGAATCAAAATAAATCTTTCTTTTTAGAAGGTGGTCTATCACAGGAATTTGTTACAGTAATGAAAAGCCCACTTCTACTCCTTGTGGTTTGAGTCATATGACCAGTTCAAGATCAAGATTTTAATTGTTTATTTGAGACTTTCCAGAGCTCATTTTTAAATTTTTGAGACAGGGTCTTGCTATGTTGTTCAAGCTGGACTTGAACTCACTGTGTAGCACAGACTGACCTTGAGCTCATGGCAGTCTTCCTGCCTCAGCCTCCTAAGTGCTAGGATTACGGGCAGGTACCACTACACCTAGCTCCAGAGCTCATTTTTGTCCTTCATCTCCATTCCAGATAGTGGGTGCTTGATTATTCTGGTTTGTAAGATCACCTATGACAGGCAATAGATGTGCAGCACAAAAAGAAACACATCTTTATCATTTTAAGCCACTGAAGCCTGGGAGAGGGCATTATTTGCTATCACAAAATAACACTGATGTCATAGTTTTGGAGAAGCTGCTGAAGAGTCTGTTGTCCATGAATTCTCCTACCCTGACAGGCCACTGTGCCTGTTTATAACATCTCTCTCCTATCCTCATTCCATGTCAGTTTTGGAGATTACACATTACTTACTCTTTGTGTTTTTAAAACATTCTAGCAAAAGCCAGAGTTTTGCAAATCAAGCTTCAAACCACATCAAGTCTTAATAATGAAGTTTCATGAAACATTTGAAATTGTTCTAGAAAATCCAACCTCACCTGATCCAGAATGGCATTTATTCATATGACTGCTGAGCTGGTTACAAAGGAAAAAGAAATTTAATCATGAAACATTGCCGAGCAGTTATTAAATAATATCTAGTCCCTAATGGCAAATTCATTTTCATTTAATAACAAGTGATTGTGAAGTATAATGAACAATAGGGTAGCAAGCAGAATTTTTGTTGACATTGTGCCAGGTTCTTGGGTGCAGGGTTATAATGCTATCCATCTTCATGAAGCACACTTTGGAAGGCATTGCTGAACAGTGGGAAGGAAAGGCAGATGACAGCTTCATTAGTCATGACTAGGTAATCCTAGCCCCTTTCTCTAGGGAATTATTAACACATTCCTAAACACCCCTTGGTTAATGGCATCCAAAAAATAAGAAGGGATCAGTTGTATGACCTTGGATATTATCCAACTCTATCTTCAATTGTCTTTAGTCCCAGAGCAGTCTCTCCTCCCTAGAGCTCTCTGGAATGCCTCTGAGAAATGGGACCTTCTGAGCCAGTATGGTCCAAGATTTCAAACCTCTTGCCCAGATGCACATGGTAATGCATGCCTTGTAATTCCAGAATTCAGAAGCCTGAGGCAGGAGGATCCCATATCCAAGGCAAGCCTGGGCTGCATAGTGAGACCTTGTGTTAAAAAATCAACTATCTCCTCCAAATAAAAACTAAAACTTAAAAAAATGAAAACTCAAAAAACAAAACAAAACAAACAATGAAACAAATTCTTGCCCATTGCTGAATATCCAATGAGGAAACTAAAACAACAACAAAAAACTCTTCATGGTATCTGCCTGGTGGGCAAGTTTAGGTTGTAGCATTTGATAATGTATGGATTAGCCCCAGACTCCTTCTCTAGCTCTAGGACACAGAGCTCCAGGAGTTCTTTGGGAGTCCAGGAAGTGCATAATAAACAGCAGAATCAACAGGTTCCTGTGAATTCTTGCAACTAGGTATCCGCAGTTAGCTAAAAATTTGCCTAATCTTCCAGAGCTAGGTCACTTTGCCTGGGAGGTTTGAAAAGCCCCTGAGTGTTTTTGTGACTGTGATGGCATTGCCTTTCAGTTTTTGGTGAGTCATCTGGGTGGGGTGTGAGGAAGGCTGGCAGGGAAATGGTTTATTCTGAGGGTAAATGGAGTTTGCAGTGCAGGATGAAGCCACGGAAACGGTGTCTCTGAATCTCTCTGCTTACTTCATGGTGTAGCAAAAGGGTCTAAGAGTTGAACTGAGATGAACTTAAGTATTTGATCTGCTGTGTGAAAAAGCTAATTACCCCTTCTTAGCCTTCCTTTCCTTATCTGCAAAATAAGGACAATGGTTTCCATCTCAGAGTTTTATGAGGATTAACCAATCAGGCAGAGTACTTTGCAGAATGTGTCAACAAATATTTATTCCATCACATGTACTCAAAACAATTGCATCTGTAGTAAATATGCACAGATGGTTTTCCTTATTATTCCTTCAGTGACATGGTATAGCAGTTATTTACATGGTATTTACCTTACGTTTTCTAAGTAAACTAGAGATTATTTCAGGTGTCTGGATGTTCATGGGTTATGTGCAAATATTTCCCTGTTTTGAAGAACTGGAGCATCTGAGGATTCTGGTACCCAAACATAGAGACCTGGATCAATTCTTGCTTGGATACAGAGAGATTGAGTGTGTGTATAATCTATGTCCTGTTTCAGAAACAAAGCAAATTAATCAGATTTATAGAAAAGAAATATCATAATGCATTTTATCGTGCCCACTACTCCAAATTAAATTGTAAGTTTCTTAAGAGAAGAGGAGTTATGGACAAATAGTGGCATACACTTCTGGCCATCAGATGCTGGTTTAATTCTCGCATGAACTCCATTATTATCACCTCCAATTTCCAGATAAGGAAACTAAGCAGAGAGGAAAAACACGTTGTCCAAGTTTCTGTGGGCAGTCAATTTTGGAGCTGGGATTGAGTAAGAGGGAGCACTGTGGCAGCACTGTATACCATGGTGGATTTTATTTTTAAATATTCCATACCATAGAGCCTGCACTGTTTTCTCCTTCTGCTGCCTCCACCTTTTGTGAAACAGAGTGATGTGTTTTCTGATCTAGGCAGCATGAAAAAATCAATTTTTAGTGAGTCTTGACAGCAATTAAATTCATAGCAATTATAATTGTGAAGTTGTTTTCATGTCTTTTCTTTGAAATCATTAAGAATATCCTTTTTCTCTTTTTGGTCAATATTTGGAAGTGATTTCAACTGTTTATTTTCTGTTAAAAATGCCAATTTTTGAATTCCAACTGGAATTCAGTACCAGTTACAATCAATTTGGTAAATATGCAGAAAGTACTTAGTACAGCCCAGCATGGTGCCACTCCCCACAACACAAAAACAAACCAGGGTCTTCTCTGCCTAAGGAGGAGCCTTGATTCCACTGGGGGCGTCTCTGACTTGGGCATCCAAGTGGGTAATTCCGATGCATCCGTTATTCTAGACACTGGTTGGAAAGAACCAAGACCTGTTAGCTTCCGTCCTTCTTCCCTCCTCTGCCACACTCATAGGCCCAGCTTTAGAGCAATGTATCCAGGGTTTCAGGGCCGGAGAGACACAGCCATTGCCCTCAGTTCGCATTCAGTGCCTTAAGTCCAGGCGGGGTCCACTCCAAGAGGTGGCACAAATGGGCCAGGAACAGACATGGCTGGCTTTCACCACATCTGACAGATAATGGGGTAGTCCTGTCAAAACATCTGGATGCCCAGAATTAACATCGAGTCACTGGGAAACAAGCTAATTAATTAATTAATTAATTGGTACTGAGTTTATTGGTACATTTTAGGTATACACTATGATCACATTCATCGTTGGGAATTTGTATGTGTACATGATATATCTTGGTTCTTATTTTTTTCCCATTCCCCTGCCCTCCCTTTGACACCTCCACCACTCCCTACTTACATAAGATTTGTTTCCATTTTTTCCTTCTATTTTCATCCCCCCACCTTTCTCTTCTTTCCTCTTTCCTGTCCCACCCCCCTTAGTTCTCTCTGAATATTTTTTTCCTGTTTCACAATATCTATTATGCATTTTGGTCCTTATTTACACTTTCAGTTTCTCACACCAGAGGAAAATAGTCTGTATTCACATGTGTCTTATTTGTTTCACTTAAGAGTATGGCCTCAAGGTGCATCCAATTAGCTATAATTGTCTCTAATTTATCTTTTTTGTGGCTGAGTGGTACTCCATTTTATTTTTAAAAACCACACCTAAAATGTACCAATTAAATTAATTTTTTGAAAAAACATCTTCTTTATCCAGTTACCAGTTGATGGGCATTTGGGCTTTTTGCAAGATTTAGCTATTATAAACTGTGCTGCTATAAACATGGGTGCACATAACAGCTTAATTTCAGAGTTTTTAATGTTTTGAAAACAAATGATTGGAAAGAATGTAGTTTCAGGATCCTATCTTGTCTTTCAACCTGCATGAGGTACAGGACTGGGGCCTTTGCACTGAGCTACGTCTGGGACTTCTTCTTTTTGGCAGGGTCTCACTAAGTTTCCCAGGCTGGACTCAGACCTGCAGTCTTTCTGCCTCAGCTTCCCAGAGTACTGATACTATAGGCCAGCACCATCATACCTGACTAGGTTTTACCTTCTTAAATCAAACTTTCGTGTTCCTGGAAATGCCCAGTACAATTAGTTCGTAAGTAATCTGACTATACAGAATACATTTTGTGGAAATGAGAAATAATTCACAAAGTGTCAATTCAAAAGTTCTTTAAATTCCAGTTGTCCTCCCTCTATGGCTTCAAATTTCTAGAAACTCTGATAATATTCCTACCCTCACTTAATCCACTTCCACCCACAAAATAAAACAAAAACAGTGATTTAAATGATTAGCTGTTCATTTTGTTTTGTTTTGTGAGACAAGGTCTCACTATGTAGCCCAGGCTGGCCTTGAACTCATGATGATCCTCCTGTTTTAGCCTCCACAGTACCGGGATTACCACTGTGCTCCTCCATGCCTGGCAATGAGCTCTTCATTTCCAAGTAACTTGGGTGAGGTTACCACATTGACTTTTAGTTGGCACAATTTTAACAGGGCCAATCTGAAAAACAAGAGCAGGATTATACAGCAATAGGAGTGTGTTGCATGTGTGCGTGGTGTGTGTATCTCTGTGTGTGTGTGTGTGTGTGTGTGTTGGAGAAATCAGAACTTTTTTTTAGAGTACTGTGTAGTCTTTAGATAGGCTAGTTGGCAGTGCCTTTACATTGTACTCAAATTTGTTATTTTAATAAACCATTCGATTATAGGCTATAAGCACTTCACCTTTTTCAGGGTGTAAGTATTGTTTTCCTGTGCAGAGTGCACATTCTTTGAGGAATGGTAAAGTTTTTGTTCTGGTTTAATCTCCCAGAAAAGGGGGGAAGGGAGGTGGTGGGAGGTGGCGAAGGATGAGGTAGGGTTTAGAAGAACAGGATCTAACTACAAGGTGAAAGCAGTGTGAGTTGGCATGGGAGAGGCAGCCAGTGAAGCTACCTAGAGAGCTGAGAAAGATCTAAAGACAGATGATAATTCAATATGGGATTATGGAACCACCACAAGATGAAAGCAAGAATTATTTAACCATGTTTTTTTTTTTTCCTGCAAAGGTTAGAATTAGGGAAAAAGCATTTTAGATCCCTCCTGTAAACTGTACCCTGAAGTAAGTTTCACCTGGCACTTGCTAATTTTTTCTTCACTTGCCCTTTCATCTGCCTGCCTTCAGGACCTAGCTCCCGCCCACACTCAGCTCCTCCACAGCACTAGAGCTGTTTGATTGCAAGAGTGGTGGCCATACCTGGCATGATAGTGCACGCCTGTATTTCTGGCTGCTCTGGAGGCTGAGGCAGGAGGATGGAAATGTGCATTTTCAGTTTAGCAAGACCTTGTCTCAAAATAAAGATTTGAAAAGGACTAGGGGCATAACTCAGTGGTAGAACACTTGCCTAGCATGTGTGAGGTCCTAGGTTCAGTTGCCACACCACCAAGTACATTGATGACCATTGTCACCCATTGACTGGCCCAGGAGCGAACAGAACGAGTTTGAGAGTTGATACAGAACTGGGATAAAAGTCAAATTTCAGATTTGCTAGACATACACTTACACGAGGGAAGGAGAAAATGTAGACCCCCTACGCGACTGTTTCGCTAGCTTCTGTGCATATGCTTGGTGTATGGTGGCCCTACACAAACTGCATGACTTTACCAGGCAGACACAGTGCCCGACCTCAGTCTAACCTCACAGTTCCTCAAGTATCTTCAACAAAAGAGTCCTCCTAAGCCAGTACTCCATGGAAGCATTTTTCTGATATTCTAGAGCAAAATTGAGGATTAAATGCAGCAGGTTCAAGGCACCAGCAGAAGAAGAACGTGGCCAAAATCAAGTCGGAGGCCTCCAGAGGGAAGGTGGCTGCTGCCTCAGAGAAAAAGCATTCCCTTCTCTTCCCCCCCCAACCCCTCAGATGTCATGGCACAAAAGACAGGGGTGAGCTTGATTGCAGATGTCCCTTCTTCCCTCCAACTTCTCTCCAGGAATCCACCCATGCCTCAGGCTGCTTCTTTTCCTGTGCCCAGTGCTTTTGGAGCCCAGATGGGAAGGAGGCAGAGGGTGCACACGTGTGCCAAATGCCTGCAGCTCTGGTTGATCCTGGTTTGGGGCTGATTATCTGATTGTGACAGGAGAAGGGGCTGGGGAGAAAGTGTGCTTCTCATTCTTTGGTGATGTGTAAATGTATTGCCATTGGCACTTACTAGGTAGCTCTAAGCCAGTGATCGAAAAAATGTTTTCATTGGCAGGAGAATGCATTTTACATCCACATCCATGCGAATCTACTTTTTGGCAGACTATAGAAAGTTTGTAGCTTAGGCTCTTCCAGCTCCTCTATCTACTGAATCCAACCAAAGTCTCAAGACTCCTCCATGAAGTTTTTCTCAACAATTGCAGTCCTCGCTGATTTCTCCACAATCTTAGCCCTTGCTGCAGTGATCATCTTCACCAGGGTCAGAGCAGACTAATGGTAAAGGAAAGACGCTGGAGTGTCAGGACCTGACAAAGGCAAGTTCCAAGACCCAGAAGGGCCCTTCCATGTGTGCGAATGGCCATAAGCTTTCGGGAAAAATGCAAAGTAAGACTTTACTCTAGCGGGCTAAAGCTGTGCCTTCCCCCACTGTGCTTTCCTCTCCATCACTTTCCCTGGAGGAGGTTCGTGAGGATGTAGAGGCCTTGAGTACTGTGGGGAGGGCAGTTGAGGAGAAGCTGATCTGGAGATTTATTTATCTGGGGCTCAGTGGGATCTTCTTCTGTGGTCCACAGTCACTTCCACAGAGAGTTAAGCAACTGTTAGTTGCTCTAGGACTGGAATGGCATCCTGGTCCTACTGTGATTTCAGTGTGTTCTGCAAGGCCCGGCACTATAAATTTGTAGGTAATGAAGAAGCACAAGTGGAAAGTGCACAGATGGGAAGCTGTCTGCAGAATGCTCTTTCACTCGTCCTTTATATAGTATCAAGAGTGGAATATTTGGTTTTCACTGGTGTCCGGTCAAGACAGACCTTCTCCTTAGGAAAATAGTCAATAGTGCAGTGTGTATATTTGCAGTGCACCACATGACCACCACACTTTTAAAATGGGAATCAAAGTAAAATAGTTCTGATTAGAATTCATGTGTATGTCGAGCATGTAGCTATATCAGTACTATAAGCTGATAAATATGATAAATTTATTCATGCCAAACTGCACTTTAATGCCTGCCAACACATTGGATCAATCTTAGCACATCTTAGTACACCTTATCCTGATGAAACCTGGTGATGCCAGAAAAGGAACATTAAAAAGGACTAAAACCATAGCAAAGCAACCTACATGTTCCTGTGACAAAGTACTCACACGCATTCGTCATAGCCCTTACGCATAACATAAGGGTAATTTGATCGGACAATTACATAATTCAAGTCTAACCAATAAGATTTTTCTTACTATTACATTGCTTTTTTAATAGGGGCATTTAAAATACATTTGAATTATGTTCTCTTCTCTCTGTGAAATTGATACTACAAAATTGTTATTGTAATCATAAAAAATGTATGTGCCAAAAAAAAAAATGAAAAGAAAAAGAGACTATGAGAGGCGTACTGTGTAATTCTTCAGGATTTTGTTGTTCATGATATTTGCCATGTTTTAAAATGTATAACTTGTTGCGCTTTAACATGTCAATCTAAAAAATTCTCTTCCATACCTAATTTTGTACTTATATTTTGGAGTTTTTTTTTCTTAGTAGCTTCTCTTCTGTCTAAAAGCTTTGTATCCTATGCATCCTCAATCTGCTATGGAGAACAGCTGAGCAATTTTTAACTGTGTTCAACTCTTTTACATTATTCTTATATAAACTATTGAATTTAGAAAGTGGCCATGATCGTTTATGCTTGGGAACTGACATTTGGCAACACAGAGCTTTATGTAGACAGTAACTAGCACAATCTCCCAATGTTCCAGCTTCACTATTAATTTGATGTCCATCTCTTCGCTTTCTTCCCCAGCCAGCTCATTGTGGTTAGGTGCGGCTTAAGTGCAGGGACCATGCGTTCATTTTTGCCTCTTCCCTGCGACCCTGGGAAATTAACTGAATCTCTTAGTGCCTCCTCTGAAAAAGGAGCATTTAATTCTCTTGTCCCTCTGTTTTAGGGGTTCTGTTTAGGGCTTAGATACAGTAAGTATCCAACGTGCTGTACTTATTATATCTTAGTTTGTTTGGAAAATTCATATATTACATTTTCTTTTCAGTTATTTCATGTGCCTAAGTATATCGGTCTCCCTGCTCCTAAGACTGTAAATTCAAGATTAAAGACTAATGGAAAACATCTTTAACGGCTCATAATTCCCAGAAATCCATGGATGTGAGCGCCATCTAGCTGCAGTATCTGTGGTTCTACCGACCACCAGGCACAAGTCGGCGGATCTGGCTTTAGGGGCTCTACAAGCGTCGTAAGATTTGTCACAGTGGAGAATGACTGGGGTGACAAAAATTTGGAACCAGATTGGGAAGCTCTCACAAGTAGTTAGAGATCTGTCAGAAGCAAAGGGGATTTTTGAAATGTGGTGAGATGGACATCTACAGGAAAGTAGTGTAATTTGGAATTTCTGCAAAACTCCAAGGAGCCCAAAGCAAATGCTGTCTCTCCATCCATTTGAAACAGCACTCAGGGATGATCCTAACGTGGTCGTCTCTGAGGAAGGATGGTGATAATTTGGAAGTGAGACTTTCCAAGATGACACAGGTAAAACAAAAAAGAGGGTGAGATGATTAAAAAAATCAAAAGATGAAGAAGTGCTTAGAAGAAAGTTGTTTGGGTAGATATCTTATTTAGGAAACAAAAACTGGTCGACTAATCAATTATAGGGGCTGTGTACTGAAGGATACAGTAATTACCCAACCCTCTCCTGTCTCTAAATTCACAATCTGACATTTAGTAAAAGGGAAAAAGGAAAGCTCATTCTAGAAGAGTATGATTCAACTTTGTTAACAAATGCATAACTACACTAGACTAGAAAAAGAGCTGGAAAGAAAAACAGTAAAATATGAACTGTTCTTAGGGGAATGCAATTATGAGAGAAAGTTTTATTCCTGGTACGAATACATAATTCTCCATTAAAATAAACATGCATTAGTTCTGTAATAAAAAAAACCCTCCTATTTAAAAACAATAAGCTATCCTTTTTTTTTTTTTTTTTTTTTTTTGAGACAGTATCTCACTATGTAATCCAGGCTGGCCTAGAACTCATGGTGATCCTCTTGCCTCAGTCTCCCAAGTTCTGGGACCATAGGTATGTACTACCACGCCTGGCTGTTATCCACTTCTATTGCATGTAGTGTTTTGCATTCTTGCTTCCATAATTTTTTTTCATTATTTGGTCTTGTACTACAGTAACTTGTAATTTCAGAGTTTAAAAATACCTTGCCTCATAAATGTGTCCATAGAATACAATTAATTTCCATTAAATAGAACTCTTTTATTGAGTTTATTGGTACATTTTAGGTATACAGTGCAGTTACATTCATTATTGGGATCTTGTACCTTTACGTGACAGGTCTTGGTTCTCATTTTTTCCCCTTGTCCCTGCCCTCCCTTCACCCCCTTCTCCCCTCCCCATTTATAAACACTTTATTTCCATCTTTTCATTTTCTCACATTTTTTTTCTTTTCCCTTATTACCTTTCCCTTACCCTTCCCATTTTCCCTACACCTTTAGCCCTTTTCTTCCCATTTCACAATATCAGCTATCTCATTAGGATCTTATGTACTAATATAGTTTTTCACACCAGAGAAACTATTCAGTATTTACACATGTGTAACTTATTTATTTCACTTAGGAGTATATCCTCAATATGTATCCATTTTCCTATGAATGAATCTAATTTCTCATTCTTTATGGCTGAGTAATATTCCATTTTATAGAAAAACCACATCTTCTTTATCCAGTCTCCAACTGATGGGCAAATGGGCTGTTTCCAAGTTTTAGCTATTAAAAACTGTGTCACTATAAACATAGGTGTGCATATGTCACTGTGATATGATTCTTTTAATTCTGTTGTAAAGATACCCCCAGCAGAGGGATGACTGGGTCAAATGGAACCTCTAGTCTCAGCTATTTGAGGTATCTCCACATTGATTTCCATAGTGGTTGCACCAGGCTGCACTCCCACCAACAATGGAGATGGGTTCCTTTCTCCCCACAACCCCGCCAACATTTGTTATTGGTTGATTTCTTGATAGCAGCCATTCTTTGGGGGTGAGGTGGAATCTCAGTGTTGTTTTCATCTGCATCTCTTGAATGACCAGTGATGTGGAACATTTTTTTATATATTTACTTGCTACTTTTACTTCTTTGTCTGAGAAATGTCTGTTCATTTCGGATGCCCATTTTTGAACTGGGTCTTTGTATTTGGGGGGGCTGATTATTTTGAGTTCTTTATATATTCTAGATAATAGTCCTTTGTCTGAAGAGCAGCTGGTAAAAATTTTTTCCCACATTGTAGGTTGTCTTTTAGTTCTGTTGATGATTTCTTCTGAAGTGAAGAAGCTTTTTAATAAGATGAGATCCCAGTTGTTGATTCTTTCTGCTAGTTCCCGTGCTACTGAGGATTTGTTCATAAAATCCTTTCCTATGTCAATGTCTTCAAGAGTTCTGCCTAACTAATCTTCCAGCAAATTTAGTGACTCTTTTTTAATATTTAGATCTTTAATCCACTTGAATTTTAATTTAGTGCATGGTGAAAGATATGGATCCAGTTTAAATCTTTGGCCAGTTGGGATCCAGTTTTTCCAACACCATTTATTAAAGAGGCTATCTTTCCTCCATTGAGGATGGTCAGCTCCTTTGTCAAAGATGACATAGCTGAGTACATCTGGGTTTGTTTTTGTGTCTTCCAATCTGTTCCACTGATCCTCAAGTCTGTTTCTTTGCCAGTAGCATGCCGTTTTTATCACAGTGGCATTGTAGTATAGTTTAAAATTGGGAATTGTTATACCTGCTGTGATGTCTCTATTGCCAAGGATGGCTTTTGCTATTCTAGTTCTCTTATGGTTCCAAATGAATTTTTGGATTCTTTTTCTAGTTCTGTGAAATGTAGTGTTGGAATTTCAATTGGCATTGCATAGAATCTGCATAGCAGTTTTGGTAGTATGGCCATTTTCACTATGTTGATTCCTTCTACCCAGGAGCAGGGGATATCTTTCCATTTTCTTATATCCTCTTCAATTTCTTTTTTCAGAGTGCTGTAGTTTTCAGTGTAGTGGTCTTTTGCTTCTTTTGTTAAACTGTTTCCTAGATACTTCATTTTTTTGGATGCTATTGTGAAAGGAATTGTTTCCCTAATTTCTCTCTCAGTGAATCTGTTGTTTGTATACAAGAAGGCTATTGACTTTTGGTTGTTGACCTTGTATCCAGCTATTCTGCTAAAAGTGTCAATTAAGTTGAGAAGTTTTTTGGTGGAGTTTTTTGGGTCCTCAATGTAGAGTATCATATCATCAGCAAATAATGACAGTTTAACTTCTTGTTTTCCTATCTTTATTGCTTTAATTTCTTTCTCTTGTCTAATTGCTATGGCTAATGTTTCCAGAACTATATTGAAGAGGAGTGGTGATAGTGGGCATCCTTGTCTTGTTCCTGATTTTAACGTGAAGGTTTTCAGGTTTTGGCCATTTAATATGATGTTGGCTGTTGGTTTTTCATAGATAGCCTTTATTAAATTGAGATATAGACCATCTATTCCAATTTTTTGCAGGGATTTTATCAGGAATGAGTGTTGAATTTTGTCAATGCTTTTTCTGCATCTATTGAGAGGATCATATGGTTTTTGTCCTTGACTTTATTAATATAGTATACTACATTTATTGACTTACATATGTGGAACCATCCTTGCATCCCTGGAATAAATCTGACTTGGTCAGGATGGATGATCTTCTTGATGATCCTCTATATTCTGTTTACTAGTATCTTATTATGGATTTTTGTATCTATATTCATTAAGGAGATTGGCCTGTAGTTCTCTTTTTTAGTTGCATCTTTCCCTGGTTTGGGCATCAAAGTGATACTTGCTTCCAGGAAATTTGGAAGTATAGCTTCCCTTTCAAATTCATTGAAAAGTTTGAAGAGTAGTGGCAGTAGTTCTTCTCTAAATGTCTTGTAAAATTCAGCAGTGAATCCATCAGGAACTGGGCTTTTCTTTGTTGGTAAATTTTTAATTATATTTTCAATTTCACTGACTGTAATTGGGGTATTTAAAATGTTTTTAATCTTGTTTGTTCAACTTTGGTAATTCATAAGTATCTAAAAATCTTTCCATTTCTTCTGTGTTTTCCAATTTATTAGAGTACAGTTTCTCAAAGTAGGTATTAATGATCCTCTGGATTTCTGTTGGATCTCTTGTGACTTCACCTTTTTCATTCCTGATTGCATGGATCTAAGGCTTTACTTTCCTTTTTTTGATAAGATTAGCCAAGGGTTTATCTATTTTATTTATTCTTTCAAAAAACCAGCTCTTTGTTTCACTTATTTTTGTATCATTTTCTTAGTTTCCATTGCATTGATTTCTGCTCTTATCTTTATAATTTCCTCTCTTGTTCGAGCTTTGGTTTTTTCTTGCTCTTGTTTTTCTAGGAGTCTAAGATTCATCATTAGGTTGTTTATTTGAGCTAGCTCTGTTTTCCTAGTGTAGGCATTCAGTGCTATGAATTTTCCATGTAGAACTGCTTTCATTGTGCGCCATAGATTCCTGTATGTTGTATTGGTATTTTCATTTATTTGTAAAAACTGTCTGACTTCTTCTTTAATTTCCTCTGTGATCCATTAATTGTTCAGGAGAGTGTTGTTCAATTTCCATGTGTTTATGAAGTTCCTATGGTTTCTTGTGCTATTGATCTCTAGCTTGATTGCACTATGATCTTATAATATACAGGGGATAACGTCATTTCTTTTGCATTTATTCAGGCCTGTTCTGTGAGCTAGTATGTGGTTTGTCTTGGAGAATGACCCATGTGCAACCGAAAAGAATGTATATTCTGATTTTGTGGGGTGGAATACTCTGAAGACATCTATTAAGTCCATGTGTTCCAAAGCTTGGTTCAATTCTATTATTTCATTGTTGATTTTCTGCCTAGATGATCTGTCAATTTGTGATAGTGGGGTATTTAGATCCCCCACTACAATTCTATTAGTGATTATTTGGTTTTTCATGTTACTTAATATTTGTTTTATATAGTTGGGGCATTAATATTTGGTGCATATATGTTTATGATTATCATCTCTTCCTCTTGAATTGTTCCATTTACAAGGATGTAGTGGCCTTCTTTGTCTCTCTTAATGAGTTTTGGTATGAAATTTGCTTTGTCTGTGAATAAGATTGCTACCCCTGCTTTTTTCTGGGCTCCTGTCACCTGGAGAATTGTTTTCCATCCTTTTACTTTCAGTCTATGGGCTTCTTTTTGCACTAGGTGTATTTCTTGTGTACAGCATATTGTTGGATTTTGCTTCTTAATCCATTCTGACAGTCTTCCTCTTGATTGGTGATTTGAGGCCATGGATATTAATGGTAATAACTGATATGTACTCATTTATTATTGTCACATTGTTGTCCTTTTGTTGACTCTTTTTACTTTTCCCCTCTCTCCTTTTAGTTTCTTGCCTTGCCTATTTAATTTGGTCTATTGGGCCTCATGGGGTTGTGATCTTCATTGTCTTTTTCTAGGATATTGTTTAGAATTCCTTGTAGTGCTGGCTTGGTATTCATGAAGTTTCTCAGGCACTCTTTGTCATGGAAGCATCTTATTTCCCCATCCATTTTGAAAGAGAGTTTTGCAGGATACATCAGTCTAGGTTGGAGGTTGTTTTCTTTGAGGACTTGAAATATCTAACTCCAGGCTCTCCTTGACCTGAGGGTTTATGTTGAAAAGTCTGCTGTGATTCTGATGGGCTTTCCTTTGCATGTGATTTGTTTCTTTTCTCTTACTGCTTGTAGTATTTTGTTCTTCTGTTGGGTTTCTGGGATCTTGATTATTATATGTCTAGGTGTAGATTTTTTTTAAAATTGTGGCTAGGTGGAGTTCTATATGCCTCACTTATCTTTGTGTGTAATTCTTCCCTTCTGTTTGGGAAATTTTCTGTCATTAATTCTGTAAACAGCTTTTTTAGGTCATTTGTATTTTCTCCTACTACTTCATGGATTCCTATCGGTCTTATGTTATTCTTCTTTGCATCATCTAGGAGTTGTAGGATCGGTTTCTCATGGTCCCCTACTGTTTTCAAGAGACCTCTCTTTTCACAGTCACTGACTGCAATCCTATCTTTTATATCTAAAATTCTATCTTCTCAATCTTTTATTCTGTTGCATACACTTTCAATAGAGCTTTTAATATCCTGGATATCTGTTTGAAT
>NW_022900947.1:40219984-40309746 GCF_012274545.1 Fukomys damarensis | reverse complement strand
TTTTTTTTTTTTTGGTCAGTTTCTGTTCTAGAGTCTCAAATCATGACTTCCATTTTGCTCACCATCTCTACAGTTATCTGGCAAATTATTTCTGTTTTGAATTTTTCTAGAGCCTGATTGATCTGTTTTGTTACTTCCTGTGCTGTGGGTTCAGGGTGTCTGGCTGGTTCACTATCAGACTTTTCATCCTCATTTGCCCTACTGTTTGCCATTGGTGAACTGGAAGTCTGTCTTTGTGTCTTGCTTAAGTGTTTTCTCATTTTGTTGTTGGGTTGTCCTTGTTTTAATTTCTGGGTTATTACTTTAATCTTCCTGATATATTGGCACTTTAGCTTTTGAGTCTCTAATGACTCATAAACATTCTCATTTTCATGATATCAGAGAAAACAACTTATTAAATCAATTAAAATCCTTTATCCCAATTAATACAATCAGCAGCACAATAGGTTCAAGCACAACTTGCAAAGTGACCACTTGTGGTAGTCATTAATCTATCACCTTTGAACCATGTGAATTAAATTAAAATCAAGAAGCAGCCCAAAATATGTTTGCAGTGAATATGCTTTTTCAATATAGCATCTTTACCATTTAGGATGGGGGCTTAGACAGAGTTAGGATGAGAGGAGTAGATAAGTGAAAGAATTGGAGAAGGTTTGAAGTGAAGCCAGAGTACATAGAATGACCATACAATCTTTATGAAACCATTAAACTCAAAAGCGATGGAAAGAGTGCAAGAATAAGGACAAGAATATATCCCCTTAACAGTAATAGGGGCTCACTTTCCCTTGAAACTATTGACCCATGAGTGAGGTAAAATGACAGAAGCAAAAAACATAAAGAAAAAAGAAAAAATGATAAAAGAAGAAGTCTGAGTTAGGGGAGGAACAGGAACAGAAAGGGTCACGAGGGATAATATGGTGTAGCAAGAGACTGAGTTGGAGAATGAGGACAGAAAAAAGAAAGAATTTGCAGAGTGGAATGAGGAAAAGAAAGAAAAAAATGACTTTGTAGGGCCTCTTTCAGACTATATCTCTGCTGTCATAATATACCATGTGCACAGCCATGTCCCCTGATCTCAGCTAGCCAATGGCAGACCCCTGCGACTCAGACTGACCTCAGGCCACAAGGCCCAAATTAAGTTCCCCGACCTGCAGGGTTGAACTCCACACAGTTCTATTACAGGTGTCTCCCGCCTTTTCTTTAAAGATGTTCAAAGTTGGGAGCTCAGAAAAATACCTTTTGTGGCCACCTGTGCCTCTCCAGAGTGGGTCCAAGGACTGACTCAATCAGGAGGTCTGAGAGCCGGGGTGGGATGGGGTGGGGTGGGGGTTCAGAGGTGCCCTTGCGGATACCTTCCTTGCTGGAGCTGGTGACAGAGCAGGCAGGGGAGGTCATGGCTACCAGGTCCCTCCTAATGGGCCCAAGCAGGCTGGTGCAAGAGCAGATCGCAGAGCCACCTTCTAAGTCTCACCTTCCTCGCTGGGGCTGGTGGCATGCAGGCAGGGTAGGGTACAGCTACCCCTAAATAGAACTCTTGATTGACTCTTTCTCTATGAAGAAGAAGGCTTTGCAGCATGATACAAAAACTAAAATCCACAAAAGACTTATCTGTCAATTTATCTACTTATCTAGATAAATTAATCAATTTATCTATTTAACAATATAAAATTTTAAATTTCTGTTCAAAAAAGCCTACCGTAAAGGTTTTGAAATTGGAGAAAAACATTTACAATATACCTGACAAAAAAATTTGAGATCCATAACACAAAGATCTTCCACAAATCAATGAGAAACTAATTTTCATTAAAAAAGTATGTAACAGAGAAGTCACTAAAAAATTCAAATATCTGTTGAACAAATGAAAAATATTAATTTAAAAAGTAATTTTAATGTGAAAAACAACAATAACAACACTGAGCCAGGCACTTGGGCACACAGCTGTAACCCCACCTCCAAGTTGGAGGCCAGCCTGGCCAAACTAGCGAGGTGCTGTCTCAAAATAACATAACAACAACAACAAAAAATAACATAAAATAGGGCTGGGGTAGATCATTTCCCTGTCATACACAAGATCCTGAGCTCAATTTCCACCAACACACACACACACACACACACACACACACACACATACACACACACACGATAAAAAACGTATGTTTTCATCTGTGAGATGGACTAAAGATGAAAAGTGATTCTTTTTGTTGACTGTGATGTGAGTAGATATATATTTTAAACTTTTCCAGAGGAAATATAAATTGTCAGGCCTTTAAAAAAAGTAGTGTGATAATAACCTTCAAATCTATAATGTGAATGTGCTTTGACCCATCAATTTACCATTTAGGATGTTTTCCTTTAGAAATTCTTTGACAAGTATCCCAAGACATATATAAAAAATGTCTATTACAGTATGAGTTGCTAGAGCAAAACAAACAAACAAATAACTCCCCCAAACCCTAAAAGTCTACTTACTGATCTATAACTGCTTTATTTTCAATGTCTGGAAGTTATCTGGTATATAGTAGGTTTGCAGTAAATATTTGAGTAGTTATATACATTTTTCATATGTTAAGATGAGGTACTACTTGAAGTACATAAAAGAGGAAAAAACACTGGGAAAAACTTGTAGATCTGCATTTATCTATCTGTTATCTGTCTAATATGTCTACTAAAATTTTTTTGGATAAAAGCTTAAACTCTTAAGAGGCAATCCAATATTTGGTTTTATTCACTTCTATTTTCCTTACATTTTTTCCAAGTTGAGACTTTCCTTGGTATCATGGAGGACAGTGTAGTCTTTGCCTGTAACCTATGCAACCCTTCCCTATGTTTTAAACCATCTCTAGATTACTTATGATACCTAATATAATCTCAGTGCTAAGTAAATAGTTGTACTATAGTGTTGAGGGAGTAATGTCTAGAAAAATGTCTATACATGTTCAGTATA
This sequence comes from Fukomys damarensis, assembly GCF_012274545.1. Lineage (NCBI taxonomy): Eukaryota > Metazoa > Chordata > Mammalia > Rodentia > Bathyergidae > Fukomys > Fukomys damarensis. The sequence continues at coordinate 40,306,802 of NW_022900947.1, read as the reverse complement.
GACACAATTTTTTTCCCAAGATTTTGGTCTGCAGTTGGTTGAATCTGCAGACAAGAAACCCACAAAGAGAGGGCTGATTGTAGATGTTATTTGTAGGGAAAAATGTTTTATATTTCAAGAAACAAATAAAAACAAACAAACAAGCCAGATTCTCTGCACTAGCTCCTCCAAAGCTTTCCTAGTGGCTTCGTTTCCCAACAGAGTAACCATCTCACTTCAAATATCAGTAAACCCTCAACCAGAGCCTGAATTCAGCTCTCCCTTCCCCAGTAAACTTTTGCCTGCAATCAGCAGCCAAGTGCCCTGAAGATAAAGGACTTCTGACATTACTCAGAAGGAAAGGCTGACAGTGATTCCTACCTCCTGGCCACCTCAGAGGGCCAATGCAGCAGGATAGGAAGGAGAGAGGCCACAGCAGCAAAGATATGGGCTGACTCCATTTTTCTGCCCTCTTCCATGCTGCTGGCCTGGCCTCTTGCCTGGGTCCCGCTGATATCATCTCAGTTGGTCGGGACTCAGCGGAGGCTGCCCCAGAGGTGTCTCTGAGGGGTTTGTTGCTTCTGTTGTTTGCCATGCTGAGCTGGAACCCAGGGCCTTGTGCATGATGTAGTGCTATATGTCCAGTCCCCTGCTGAGGCTTTCTATTTGTAACTTTCTGTATTTACCTCAGGCATCTCAGCTTGTGCTTTCCAAGCTGGCTGTTAATTCACTTACACATTATTTTTTAGAAAAGTCCCACCTCTTAAAAAAGTACAGTCTGGGTGGAGAGTGAAGCATGCATTAGGCCCTGGATTCCATCTCTAAAAAAGTGAACTAACTTCTGGTCACTGCCTTACACCCAACTAGGTCTGTTCCTAACGTCCAGTAATGGCCAAATCAGGTAACCACCCTGGAACTCAGTCTCCTCCAAAGGGGTCTCTGGAAACAGCTGGGAAGGAGGTGGGGGGAAGGCAGTCAGGACAGGGAAGTCTGTGGTACTTGCGTGGGACCAGCTTCCCCCTGCTCCTTTGGGAACCCTGGAGTGCAGTCTGTTCCTGGAGTTGATGCATCAGAGGCAACCATGGGGCAAGGCTGTCCCCTTAGGCTGGGCTGAGTAATTCTACGAAGAAATGTAGAGTGTGACAGAAGCATCAGCAGCCATCAGCAGCCAATGCCTGGGGACCTGGAGATAGGTAAGGTGGGTTGGGCACACACACTGCACTGCAGTGATAGTGTCTAGGCAAAGTAGAACAGCTTAGCATTATGGCCAAGTCTACAGCTCCAGCAATTTGAAGACTCAAAATCCAAAGGTTACTCAAAGAGACAGAGAGAAATCTTTGTTAGCTGGCTAGCTCAGAGAAGTTTGACTGCTCCAAATTCTGAGCCCTGAGCCGCAGTAGGAGTCAGCTTACAAACAGTTGGGGAGAGAAAGTTGAGAGGAACCATTTAGGACAGGAGACAGCTAGAAGCAGGAACCTCTGGGGCAGAGTTCACAGAACAGACTTTTGATACATTGAGCAGGTACCTTGGGCAGCCCCAACAGTTCCAGAACATTTTGATACATTGAGCAGGAATACCATGTAGCACAAAAGGTTACATTGCTGGGACAGAACAATTTATGGTAACACACGGGGGCAGGACAAGGCTTGTTCTATTGTGCATTATTGCTTTATCAATAGCAGTAGACCCTGGCATTCATGGAGCACTTACTATTGCTTTTCTTTGAAAATAAAACCTACCTGGAAAATAACTCCTATCATAATTTTTCAGGATGCTCATCATATAAGCCCTGTCCCCCAAAATAAGCCACAGTTCAGATGTCAGCCAGGTGGATGCATCTTCTATAACACATGAAAGATACATTGAATTGTAAAATAATAATATTAATATATCATTAAATATAAATAATATTATTGACATCAATGCTTAAATGATGCTATAAATTACAGTTAGGTATTTGTAAATACTCAAGTGGGTGCCTTCGGATGAGAGGTAAACACCTATGTAAATACCTGAACTTGAGGCTTAGTGTTGAATGACGCACTTGATAGTGAACAGATGTGGTTGTGTCTAGTATGAATCTTTATAATTCAGGACATCATGCGTTGTAATGGACGTACTTAATGCACTCATGTGAAATAAAGAAATATTTTCTGATTTTTAACACCTGCGAGTTTTCATTGCTCTTGTGTGGATCATCATTTTTAACTGTCATCATTTCTGTTGCCATTCCTGTCTTGTTAAGTATTCAATTAACACTTGATTTAATGGAAACTGTGAAGCCCAGCCTGCAAGAGGTCATGACTTGGCTGAAGAATTCCTGGGATAAAATCGCTGACAGCTGTAAAGCCAACACACTATGAGTGGGCCACATGGACAAGAAATGCTCATTTAAGGAGAGCTCTATTACTGGATGTGAGAGATTGGGGCCAACGGTTCCATAGGAATATAGTCTCAAGAAATTCAGGCTGATCCCTGGGTACGGTGGCTCACTTTTGTAATCCTAACACTCAGGAGGATGAGGCAGAAGGATTGCAATGAGTTCAAGACCAGCCTGGACTACATAGTGAGATGTAAAAAAACAAAACAAAACAAAACAAAAAAAAAACTAAGAAATTCAGGATGGGATTTGGAGAGTTATGATATCCCAGAACAAGATGACCTGATTGTATTTAAATAAATATAGATTTTTCATATGTGAATAAATGAGATTGTTGTACATGGAAAAATAAGATATCCCCTACAAACAAGTCCTATGGCATCGTGTGGAACAAAAATTAGTATAAGACCCAGTCTTCTTTTCAGGGAAATATGGTGTCTTCTAGGTACTGTGTTCTAATGCCTTTCCATGCACCATCACTTGATGCTCACTGCCACCCTATGAAATAGACACTTCATTCTATTATTATATGCATTTTACAAATGGATCAAATGAAGCTCAGAGAGATTAAATAGTTTACCTATGTCTACATTGCTGGTAGGGGTTAGTCCTGGGTTGGAAAGAATGATCCCTGAAAGGTTCCTGTGCCATTATAGAAGAGTAACTTTTGTTAGGAGTTTCAGACTTATGCCATTTATTTATTCAACCAGTTACCCATTCACATTATATTTATGAATATAAAATCATCCTATGTTCCAGAAATTACAAAACTAAATCCAGCACATCTCCAGCCTTCCAGAATATCTCAGTCTGTTATGTGCCATTTGAAAAAGCCAAGGAGAAGGAAGATGAGGCTGCTGGGCCAGCCCTCCCTCCCTCCTGGGGCTGCCACCTCTGAGCCAGGGGTAGGTTGCAAAAGATCTTGCTGAGTGAGGAGGGAGAGAAGGAGGGGTGAACTTACAGAACCTTTAGAACTGGCTCCATAAGGAAGCAAAATTTATAATCATGAAGGAGCTACTGTGGTGATCCATTGTCACGAGTCTTCCCTAGTTATCTTTGAAAAAATAAGGAACACAATGCAAGGCTCTTATCTTTCTACCTTATTCTGTGCAAAGCTAATTGCAATCAAGGCAGGTCTAGTTAGGGCAAGCTTCCATCTTTATCAGAATCATTTTCTGGCTGATAGAGATCCCCACCCCACCCCAGTTGGGTTGCCCAGCCAAATGGAGTTCACAGTTCACAGTTGACTGTATAGAATTGGACACAATTTTTTTTAATGGAATTATGGCCTAGGAAAAACATTGCTAAGAGATAGGATCAATCCTCCATTTGATCATTAAAAGGTTAATACTATTATGCAAATTTCCAAAGGCAGTGTGTGACTGCAACATTTTTAAGAACCACTAAGGAAGCAACAACTTTCTCTAACGCACCAATGCATTATTTTAGTGCCTCGCAGAGTGCCTGGCAAAGTACTACGTGCCTAGTCAATGTTTATTGCTCATTTTGAAAATAGGAACTTTTGATGTTTCCTTCTCTCTTTCTAATGTTTACATGCAAGCTTTGGGGTTTTTTTTCCCCCTATTAAGTTTATTGGTACATTTTCGGTATACAATACAGTTACAATCATCATTAGGATCTTGGTTCTTATTTTTCCCCATTCCCTTGCCCTCCCTTCACCCCCTCCACCCTTCCCTATTTACAAACAAGCTTTGTTTTTGTTTTGTTGCTAAGGACCAGAACCCAGGCCTTGCACATGTTAAGCACACACTCTACCACATTCTTGCTTTGTTGTGCAGACCAGCCTCAAACTTGGTATGTAAGCCAGGTTGGCCTTTGTCTCTTGAGGGCTGGGATGACAGGCTCAGATATGTACCTTGAGAGTAATCCCACAGCCCAGGCTTTACAGAATCACTTACGAGTTTCAGGTCTAAGTACTGAGTCATACTAGTTCCTATGTCTTGAGTATGCTTTACATGCCAGAGTTTGCTGAACAATTTAATAATAATGCAATTCTAGCAAACATGTACATAGCTAATGTTTATTTAAAGTACAATTGTGAATGCTTTACACATAGTAGCTCATTGAATGAGAACTGCACCGATTAACTGTATTCTTCTTACCAATGAGAAAAGCTAGGTTCCATAGATTGGGTGGCTTGTGTAAGGTAGTTTAATCTAGGATCCTAACCCATTCTACCGTGGCTGTACAGTTGAAAGAAAATGCTGAAGCCTGTTGTAGACCTAGGGGACAGAACCCCAAAGGTTCTGGAGCATGGTTCTGAGGTTGGCCTCCTGGGCACCTTTGGGTATGGAATGAATACAGAGGGCTCTCCTTAGCTACCTTGGGTCCACTAAAATGATTATATGGGCTTGGCAGGCAGAATTGTATCTTAAATTATTTTCCAAGATGTCCTGTGTAATGGCTGTTTATTTGAGCAAGTTTATTTCCTGTTGGGGGTGGCTGCTTGAGGAAAGCTCCCCAGTGAACTTCTGGGAGCAGAGAAGTTTGCTGGGAGGAGAGGTATGGGTGGAAAAGCTGTGTCTTTGAAGTTCTTGGCTTTTCTTTAAAGTGGTGGCTTCTCTGTAGACTTGGACAATGATGGCATTTGGGGTGAGGCAAAGCCTTCAGAGAGGCAAGGGGAAGCCTGTGTAATGAATGTCATCTCACCTCCATACACATTCCAGTGCAGGTGGACTCTAAAACAACCTGAAGACAAAGATCCACATAGGCTCCACCACTCCTCATGCAGCCCAGGCACATACAGGGTTCCCAGTGAATGTTTGGGTGCTGAACTTTGTCTCTTCTTCCTTTCCTCAGCTTTCTTTTTGCTTTATGCCATTAAGAATTTATTTCAACTCTAAACATTTCTTTATTTGAGGAGTCTTGCAAGATCTTTCAAACACTGTCAAATGAACAGCATATTGGTGATCAGCTACATTTGCAGGAAAGTTTGAGAAGATTTCTTTCGAGGACTGAGGGACAGCTGGCTGAGGATGCTGAACATTTTGTGGTTTCTCAGTCAGTTGTTGTTGGTTCAATGAATGGATCATAAAGGGTCAAAAATCCCACCAAGAGTGGGGAGTGAAATATGGGCCAAATGCCACTGGATTTTTCTTCAATAGTTACAGCTAAAATATGTGGCAAAAGAGGTGAAAGGGAGGGACACATTAAGGTAAATAAACTCTTAGATTTGAGTCTGAGCAACTTGTGTATCTTGGTGACTTTGAGAATAAAAAGACACAAGGAGCACTGGACTGGGGCACAGAAACCAAGAGTTCTGTTCCTCATCCATAGTCGTATGACCTTTGGAACCTGATAGTTGTTGTAGGGTTCTTTGCGCTGTAGGATGTTTAGCAGCAACATTTGCTTCTCTACCCACTGATCCCCATACCATATCCCTTTAACAACTGTGTCTCCAACCAACTCTCCAGACATGGCTAAGCATTTCCTGGGGTAACCCCAGATTTAGTGACTGGTGCCTAAGCTCCACTTCTGTAACCACAACTAAATATCTGAGTGTGGCCACTTTATAAAGAGTACCATGATACCTCAGTTGTCAAACTCACTTTGTTCTACCATCCTGTTTGAACACCCAAAAGTTTGAGAACTGAATATATTTTTCTCATTAAAAATGATGGAAAACTAAATGATGGGTTCTGAGACCCACATATTACATTTATAAATTCATCTTTCCAGAAGTTTAACAAACTTCACAATGATTTCTTTCTTTCGCTCTATCATGGTTCTCATAGTTTTTTTGTTAGCTTTACGGCTGGTATCTCTAACTTTCTTTGAACCCATACTTATGATCTCTTATGAAAACAAAACCAAAAAAAAACATGATATGTTTTAACACAGTAATGCAGGCACTGTATGTTGTCTGGGTGAGAACAGCACTTAGACAGAGTGTCACCCTTTGTCTCCTAGGTTAATTGCAATGAGTGACTCACTCTTGGCCCATACAAGTTTTTTCAAGTAGGATTTTTGGTTCAACTATGAGACAAAGTTACAAACACTGAGCAGATTTTTTTATTCCAACTTTGCTGTTCGAGTATTGGAAAGTTTGACGTTAGAGCCATTCAAAAAGTGAGGTGTCACTGCAAAGGTATGTTTAGCTCACAGAAGTCCAGGAGAGTGGCATAGGCATCTACTTGGCATTCGGTGAAGGCCTTCTTGCTGCATGAGATGGTGGAGGCATCATATGTGAGACAGGATCAGTTTTCAAGTTGCAGGCCTTCTTGTTTCTATAAAGCCAGTGAGTCAATCATGGGGCCCACACTCATGACTTGATCTGATCCTCATTACCTTCCAAATGTCCTACCTCTGAATTCTATTAACATATGAATGGTGGCTTGGGGGTGTAGTTCAGTGGCAGTGCACTTGTCCCCAGCGTGCATAAGGCACTGAGTTCCATTCCCAGCACCATAAAACAAAATGGAAAATATGAATTTAGAGATTAGGTCTTCCCTAATTTATTTAGGGGTAAACTTTTAGGAGATACATTCATGCCATAACAAGTGGATTAGGGTTAGATCTTGTGGATCACCATTAGTAATCATCAGCAGAGGTGTTGGGGTGTCAAGGGTACAGTGGGATGCTGGGAAAGGCATGCAATGTAGCAGATGAAATTTACAGTGTATATTGGAAATGGTCTGGCAAATGGTAGAATCCTGGACTGCATTGCTACTGGTCTTAGGGAGAAAGGAGCTATTTGTGGTTATACATGTGTGTAATTTCGGCACTCTGGGAAGCTGAGGCAGGAAGATCCATGTTCAAGCCCAGCCTGGCCAACTTAGCAAGACATTGTGTCAAAAGCAAAACAAAAAAAGTAATAGGCTAGGGATGTGGCTCAGTGCAAAAGTCTTGAGTGCAGTCCTTAATGCAGGTTGGTGTGGTATGGGTAGGAAAAACATCAAGAGCTAGCTGGACACCCTATGGACTGAGAGGAATGGAGCCAGCCCAACTGGACCCAGAACTCTGGCTTGGGCATGCAGACTTTCTTACCTCTGGGCCCATTTGCTCATCTGTCAAATGGAGCCAGTAGCATTTGCCTCCTGGAGCTGCTAAGAAGATTTGAGATATGTATGGAGATATGTATATAAGATACTTAGCCAGTGTCTGCAGTAAAATGGGGCCCATTGCTGTTTCTATGTTTAATATCAAGTTGCACGTAGGGGCTTCCTATTGGGAGCTGGAGAACCAATAGCGGGCCTTCAGCAATCTATCATAATTGAAATATGGGCAAGCCTTGCTGGGCCATCTGTGGGACTGAAGCTGCAATTGCCTAGAGAACAATTGCCATAGAGATGACAGAGATGGCACTATAGGTTTTTGTTTTTTGTGTTGTTTTGTTTTGTTTTTTTAAAACAGGGTCTCACTGGGTAGTTGAGACTGACCGAACTCACTATCCTAGAGAACAATTGCCATAGAGATGACAGAGATGGCACTATAGGTTTTTGTTTTTTGTGTTGTTTTGTTTTGTTTTTTTAAAACAGGGTCTCACTGGGTAGTTGAGACTGACCTGGAACTCACTATGTAGCCCAGGCTGGTCTCGAACTCACAGCGATCCTCCTGCCTCAACCTCTCAAGTGCTGGGATTATAGGTGTGCGTCACCACATCCAGCTCTTTTGCTTTTTTAATACTAAGAGAATTTGAAGCAATCAGCTGTTCTCAGTGGACAAGAGTCTACAGTGTATTTAATACTGGAAAGGAGCCAAGTAGGAGGAGAAAATATTCTTTCTCCATAGAAATGCTTCATTTATTATTACATTATATTTATTATATTTATATTATTTTTTGTATTTTTAAAACAATGAAAATGTAATGAAGCACAGTTTTGTGGGCTGTGTACCAGACCAACTACAATGGGATCTACACACCACCTTTAAAGCAACCGTTGAAATTTATTGCTGTATTATCCTCTCCTGCCAAGGAGAAGAGAAAGGCTCAGTGAGCTTGTTATTTGCCCCCACCATGCAACACAGGTAAGTGGCAAAGTAGGAATGGAACCTAGACAATTCTGTCTCCAATGCGTGAACTTTTAACCACAGTATTGCACATAGCTTACACAAAGGTTGAAGGGAAATCTTCTGGAGACATTAACAACATCCAGACAACCATTTCTCCCATTTATTATCCATGTGTCCACATTCTCCATCTTATTTTCTTCCACACACACACACATCTGTTGGTATTCCGTTTAATTTCAATTCTTTTCATCTTTTTCCCCCCAATAAATATTTTACTCATATTTAATGCTATATTTAAAACATCAGGCATATGAGAGAGCCCTTCAAAGGAACAGGCGCTAAGGATGTCTGAAGAAATGCTTTGACAGTGGTCTTTATCTCAGACAGCTGAATGTGATTTCCTCCCAGATGTGGTCCTAGTAACTCACTGAATTGATCCTCAGCGCTTCAGTACTGACTGAAATGGCACCAAGGTCTGAGCTATCCAGGGACCCTGGAGAACTGACCTAGACCTGCAAATTGTGATGAGCTGATTGATTCATACATGTTCCCCTTGGCCTGTTTGATCTTCATCAACAGCCACATTAACAAGCTGATAGAGGATATGACCACTGGCATCTTGGAGTAGTGTCTTCCAGTCTCAGGGCTTCAGAGTGGTCCAGCTGCCTCGGCCAGAAGTACTGGCTCGGTCCTCCCTGGGATAAATGCTGGGTCTTCCCTGAGAGGTGTGAATGGGCGTTCATCAGGAAGGTGTTCTGTGCCACATGGGTGCAGTTGTTCTGGGCTCCAGGAGCTGGCTGGAGATTCTTTGTTTCCTGAGATCTTCTACCAGTGTCGCAGGCCAGACCTTCACTATTTTTCTAAAGGAAATGTCACTCCTGCTGGCAACCTCCCAGGAGTCAAATTGCCCCCTGCGGCCCACTCTCATCACTGTGCTAAGGTGGCGTATCCCCCAAAGAGGTGCTAATAAGCTTTGAAGAGGAAGCAGATATGAGAAGCCAGGAAAGGGCAGCAACTGCTTAAGGGGGCACTTTAGAGCCACCCCCTGGAGGGTGTCTCCTGCTCACTGTCAGGCTTTGGGACCTTTTGGGACTTTGTCCTAATCAGCCCTCTTGATTATCTCATGAAGCCACTTTCAAGCTCATACTCCTGCCTCTGTCTGCCTGCCAGCCCTGCCCTCCAAGCCTTTGGAGCTGTGCTCTGGAAAATGCTCCTTCTGCAGAGTATGTTTCCTGAGCCGCCATGATGAGTCAAAGATGGCATTCTAGAGAAACAGGGTCATCGAGAAAGAGCTCTTGGGGCTGCAGTCTAGTTTTCTGTCTTATCCATGCCCCTTACCTGTGGTCTTGGCTGCTCTCTGACAGAAGGGATGGAGAGGCCAGTCAGGCCTGCAGACCAAAGCACTAGCAGCCAAAAGGCTCAAGACAAAGCTGCAAGGCTCACGATGCTAACATGGGGCTCTGAAGACACATCAAAACCGTTGTGCTTTGACCCTTTCTCTGCTCCAGGCCTTCTTTCCTTAAGCACCCACCCCAACTACCCCTCCACTGTACCAGGGAAACTGAAGTTCCCCACACCCAGCCCGAAGGCACAGGGGCTTGTGACTATGAGCGCCATGTCTCAGTAGTCACCCTGACTTTAGCTTCGGGTCTAATATGACCAGCCTCTTACCCTCCCTGGGCTCTTTTCTCACAGTGTAATAATATTAGCATGTACCTTATAGTTTATATGTGAAAAATCACATGAACATGCAAGAGATTTTTTAAAAATTGAGGTAAAATACACATAGCATAAAATGAGCCATTTTAAAGTGATGGATGTTGTGGTTCACGCCTATAATCCCAGCACTCAGGCAGAGGAGGCAGAAGGATTTTGAGTTCAAGGACAACCTAGACTGTGTAGCAAGACCTTGTCTCAAAACACATAAAAACAAAGAAGTTAACAGAAAAGAAAACAACTTGGTGGCACTAAGTACATTCACAATGTTGTACAACCACTACCTCCATTTAAAAAAATATCTTCTTAATCCCTGAGTTAAAACCTGTACTCATAAAGTAGTTGCTAGTACTACCTTTCCCATCTGGCCCTGGTGGCCAACAGTTTGCACTTTTGTCTCTGGATTGGCATACTCTGGACATTCCCTAGAAGCAATGTCTTACAGTGTTTGTTTTTGTGTGTGTAAGTGTCTGCCTTCCTCCATTCAGCTTTGTGTTGTGTTTACCCATTCATCTGTACGCGGACACCTGGGTGTCTGCATTTTGGCTGTTGTGAATAGTGCTGCTAATCACATTCAAGGGAATATAGTTCTTTTTAACTGTTTACTAAATGTCAAAGAGGCACATCAAGTCTGGAGTCTTGTATTGATGACTAGAAGATTCCCCCGTACAAGTTATTCATAGTTTAGTGCTCATAAATGAAAGGACCCTTCAAATATATGCTCATCTAAAACCCATCTATTCCCCACACTGACACACTGCAGCTAGCTATAAGTGTTAGGAAACTGTGTGGGGTCCTGCTCTAGCATACTTGCTTGGTTAGGAGATCTAACCAGGTCCATGCAAGATTAGTTTTATAAGTGTGCTTCAAATTTTTTTCTAGAAAAATTAGAATGTTACTCAGCCTCACTGAATTTTTGAATCTCACTAAGCCTTAATTTTCTCAACTCAAAAGGGATAGTAGTGGTAGCCCTGGTTTACCTGGGAAATTAGTCCTCGGTATAGGCAAGGTCTTTAGACCTGAATTTCCTCTTCTTTATTTCCTATTAAAAATCAAAAGAAATATTGATTTCCTTCTGAAAGAAGGAAGCACAATCCACTTGAATTTACCAACATACATTTGTTGACCAGCTACTACTATGTGCCAGGTTGCATTTTTGTCTCTGAGGATATAGCAGTGAACAGAGCAGACTAAAATCCCTGTCCTCATAGAGTTTCTATTCAAGTGGGAGGAGACAGACAATATGTGAATAAATTTGTGTGCTGAAATGTGGCACATACTCTGCAGGAAAAGAAAGCCAGTGAGACCAATAAGGTGCACTGAACAGGGGCAAGGCTGGGACTTTCTACTGTCCAAAGAGTGCTGTGACCAAAATGGACTTCCTGGAGGACATGACATTTGAAAAAAGACTGAGAGAGATGAAGGGAAGAGCCAGGTGTGTATTAGGGAACCAGTAGGTCCTCCCCCCAACCAAGGGGAGAGGTAACAGCAACTCTGAGGCAGGAACAAGGTTACAGTGTGGAGAAGAGGCAAGATGCCAACAGGGAGTAAGGAGAGGCCCTAGCAGGGAGGCCGTGGGAGCCAGGTTGTGTCTGGCCACGTGGCCTGGTCTGTGGAAAGGACGAGGGCTGTTATAGAGAGGGTGAGGATTGGGAAGGAGTGGCAAAGGCTTCCAGGAGTTGCCCAGCTCCATGGAAGGAAAGCCAAAGTCCTTACTTTCATCACCTAGAAATCTGAACTCTTGAGCCAAATCTCAGCTCAGAGATGTCCCTCTTCTTCACCCTGAATATGGAGGGACATAACTGCAATAAATTTATCTAAAAAACTTAATTTGTTTTATTTTGTAATTCTAGTATTAGGCAATACTTCATTCCAGAACATAGAATAAGTATCCCAATGGGCTGGGCAGAAGAGGTTGGAGTTTGTGCGTGTATGTGTTTCTGGGGACAAAACCAAGAGGTTGGTCTTATAGTTAGAGAAGGGATGGGGAAAGCAGAGAGAATGAATGAAAAGTCACTTTCCTTGTGATGTGGAGACAGGGAGACAGAACAATAGAAAATTAACAGATGGGTTAACTCCAGCTTGCGTCAGTTACTTTCCTGTAAGGATTAAAGCATTATCATTATCACACAGATTGCAGCTAGCCTGTTTCAGGAACTTAGCTGTGTCTCACTTCTGATTTCTCAGAAAGTCAGACAGCAATGTAATTTCAGTTGGGTGACGTGAGACCTCAGCACGAACCACTCCATTTTGGTTTCTGGCCTGGTCTTTTGAGGTACAGGGCAGGAGCCCAGTTCCCAAACAATGGCCTTCTGTTGCTTTTATTCTACTGTTTATTGAAGACAGGGAGGATATCACCATGCACTCATGCTCAGGCCAAACATGGCTAATTCGCTTCCTCACAGCCTTGTGTCCAATCTATTAACAGGTTTACCTGACCTCTCTCCCCAGTGGATTCAAATCTGGCCACTGCTCCCCTGTGCTGCTTGCTAGTCCAAGTCACCACTGTCCGGCCCAGCCTGCTGCTATGACCTCCCCATCATTGCCCCTGCTCCTGCTCCTCTCTCCACAGTTCACCCGCCACAGAGCAGCCACAGCGGTCAGTTTAAATAAAATACAGATAATCAGAAATAGGAGGGGGACCAAGAGAAGACAGAGGTGAGAGAGGGGAGGGGAAAGGGATGCAAAAAGAATGGAGACGTGTTAGGTCCATGTCCCAACTCCCCAGGGAATGTGATCATTATATACTGTAAATATGTGCTAATAAAACATTTAAAAATGAAAAAATAAAAAACACAATGCATGGTTTTAAAAAGGAAAACCCAAAAAAACACAGTTCTCTGATGACTGTACCATACTCCCTTTGAAGGCCCCCAGGGACTTCTAAACACATTCAGGGAAAAATTCAAGCTCTTTGTGGTGACAAGCCCGCCCCTGAGGTCAGGGCTCCCCTGTGGCCCACTCACCTGCTCACTCAGTCCGCTCCAGCCACCCTGACCTGTGAGCTCATCACCGGGCCCTCGCACCGCATTGCCCTCGGCCCTCAGCACAAAGTGCCCTTTGCCTAGTTCATGCACCCCTCCAGGCCCAGCCCAAAGGTCAAAGGGGTTTCGAGGGTCTCCCAGTCTTAAGTGAGGACCCTTTCCTAGGAAGCCCATCACATAGCCCTGTAGCACCAGCAGGGTGTGTGTTAGGATTTCCACCACACTAATGACAGAACTGGCACCCAGGTGGCCTCAGCGACTCACCCACCAGCAGCAGTGAGTGTGAAGCACATAGCCAGCTTGAAACAGGCCTTCTCCTACCATGCTAGAGGGAGAACCACTTGCTTGTGCTGTAGACAGCAGCTCAGCTGAGCAACAGGAGACGTGGCGGCGAATCATCCCTGCATCCACTGGGCATTTACTGTATACCAGGGTGCCCGGGGGACCCCGAAGCAGGCTGCAGCCTCTCTGGGTCTGGTGCTTCTAGGGAAGACCAGTCTTGCATGCAAGCCGGGGTGAGAAAGCAGATTCTATCTTGTCTGTGTCCACAGCAGCAACCAAGGCGTGGCCTGGTACTCACCCTACAGCTACAACAGCAGGAAGCAAGGATGGGGTTCTTTTGGCAACTGGGCTTGTCCTCAGGGCTCCGCATTCTTTTCCTGGTACGTCTCGGGAACTAGGCAGACAACTGTAAAACACTCTGTCCTTGTGCAACTGACATTCCAGAGGGGAAAACAGGCTGTGAAATAAATGCGTAATATCATGAATTAATAGGATAGATGGTGATAAGTTCCATGGAGGAATGTGGCCCGATTCACATGGTGAGAAGTACTGCAATGCTAAGTATAGAAGGAGACGAAGGCCTCACTTACAGATGATAGGAAAGCAGGGAAGGGAATGAAATGAGGGAGCAAGGCAGAGAATGTCAAGGCAACAAGGCTCCTAGACAGAGGCCACAGTAAGCGCAAGGACTGTGAGGTGGAGGCAAACGTGGGGGCTTCACAAAACTCAAGTGCAGCTGGCTGAGGGAATTGAAATGAGTACGGAGGATAAAGTGAGATTGGAATGGCCGTGCAGGCTGCTTACTGCACAAGAAGGCACCAAACTTTGCAGCCCAGAAGCGAGATAGTTTCTGCCTGGAGGAAACAGCGTTTCTGCGATAGCAACATGCTCTCCTTTTAATAGCTGTCACTTATTCTGCAAGGAAAAGATATCCACTGGAAAGTTTGGGACAGAAGAATGACAGCATCTGACTTATTCTTTGGTGACTTCATTAAGATCATACAGTAGGGGCCAAAAATGAGATCAGAGAGACAAAGCAGAAATTTTAACAAATGATGATGGTTTGGCCACCTAATGGGATTAGCAGTTTGGTGGCTTTATCAGTCAGTCTAGAGACAGATACGCCCTGGTTCAGGATAGTCCAGAACCCTGTTATGGTGGATTGCAGCCCCCTGAGAAGCACAGTTCAGGCAGCTTCGGCCTGTGCAGGCACACTGTTGCCCAGCCATGGAGGGGAATTGGCCTTCGCCCCCTGTTAGCATTAGAAGTCTCCACTTAAGGAGTACCTACTGTGTCTCAGGCTTGGGCTAAGAAATTTGCACTATCATTTCCCATATGCCTCAGCACAACCACACAAGGCCGCTCCTAAGGAAGCCAAGATCAAGAGAGCTAAGCACGATGCTGGAGACAATGCCATTGGTGAACAACAGAGCTGGGATACCAACCTCTCTGATCTTGCCTGCACCAGAGCTCTCCTGCCTCAAGGTATGTCATCCTCCTGGGATGTGGTGAGGACTTCTCAGATGTGCTCTCTGCTGGAGGTCTAATTGCAAAAACAAGCCTCTTCTACCACCCCTGCTAGATGTGAATCTCCCCAAGACCTTTGCTGTCTTGTATTCCAGACAAATTAGCCAATCAGACGGATGATTAAGAAATTGTTATTCTTGAAGAGAAGGAGATGCCATAATTTCCTTTGGTAACTCAGTTACTTCTGGTAAATAATGACTTGACTAATAAACTATCACCCAGGTGGGACCTTATCTTTTCATCTAGTGCCTAATAAGATACTGCTAAACAGATAAAAAGGAATAATGAGGTTACTGGAGCACTTTAATGGAAATGAGTGAGCCCCATAGAACAGATGAGCTCAGGAGTGGGAGAGCCGTAAACCCAGACTGATCCCAATACACAACTTTTTTGCATAACCTTTAACCTTTGGGGAGAGGTAGGAGGAAAGGAGAGAAATGAGCCAGACAGAGGTGGCCCCAGGAGGCAAATTCTTTGTAAAACAGTAGGGAAAGGCTTTTATTTTTTTCTTTTGATCAAATTGTGTGTAGCCAGAGAGTTCTCAGTTTAAATTCTAGCTCTGTCCTTTAAAAGGTGTGACTTTGAGCTTACCTTTGAGCCACAGTCTTTGCATGGGAAGAGGGTGGGTAAAGTACTTTTAAAGGACTTGTGTGGGCTACAGGTATAGTTCAGTGGTAGAGCACGTGCTTAGCATTCACAAGGCCCTGGGCTCATTCTTAGCACCCACAATTTACAAATAAATTGTATATGGTGTCTCAAGCTCTGTACCAGGAGCTCTCAGGGACTTATGTCCTATTTACACTGGATAATAACACATAGGAAACAGAAACTCTTATTACCCCCATTTTGCAGAGGAAGTAACTGAGGCATGGAGAGAGTGAATAAGTGCCTGGCGGTAGCAGGCACTTAGGAACAGTGGAGCTGAGATTTGGACCTATTCTGTCTGAGCTCTTAACCGGGCCTCTATTTCCCCACACCGTCATGGGGGAGATCAAAGAGAATGCTGTTCCTGAAATTACCCTGTAATACAGAACCCAAATAGTGCTATGCAGCTGTGCAACTCACTGAGTTATGATCAGGAGTGTTATCTCTTCTTGCCCAGGAGCCAAGAGAATTGGGAACCAAAAAGGGTGCCTTCCTCTGGCCCTCAAGTAGCAGGGAGGAAGATCCGGCATTCTTTGGTGTTCAGAGCCTTCTAGAAGACTTGGCCTTGGTTCTGGCCTGAAATGCTTGTCCTCTAGTTAAAGAGGAGGACCTGCATTAGTGCATCTCATGGGACCAGGAAGTTTCCTGTTGGACCATCAGAAACCCTTAGCTCCTCATTAAGTTCCTCTGTGCCAGGAACTGTGAGACCAATGTCACGTAAGTTACCTTATGCAATATAGTAACTTTGGCTAGATCATTCTATTATTTTCTTGTTGTAGCAACGTGGAAATTGGCATCTCAGCACAGTGAAGCAATGTGCATGTGCTCACACAGCTAGTAAGGGGTGGAGCTGGATGAAAACATGATTCCAGGTTTCTTCATACAGTACCACGTAATGCTCTCTTTTCTCTTCCCATAACGTTGCTCCTATTTGCCCAAGAATAAAGTAGCAAGCCTGCCTGAAGTATCAGAATACACTTTGCTTTTGTAATAGAGGTTTGCCCCAAAACTGTGCCTCAATTTATTATATAAAAGCTAGATCATTAAAAGAAATGCCTTCAGAGCCCTTGCTATAATGCAAAAGCATTTCTAGATACCCCCATAGTTAAGTGAAGAAGAATTTTCTTTTCTTATTTTCAGGATTAATCCATATTTCACATCAATTGTGATTTTTATATTGGACTTTCTTAGGCCAGTGTGTATCATAATCAAGACAAGTGGAAACCAGTCAGGCATGGTGGCTTACGCCTGTAATCACAGCACTCTGGGAGTCTGAGGCAGGAGTGTTGCAAGTTTGGACTCAGCCTAACACCTAAAAGACTTGGTGAGACCCTGAAAGGCTGAGGATATAGCTCAGTGCAAACACCCTGGGATCAATGCTCAGTACCACCACCAAAAAACAAAACAAACAAACAAACAAAAAAAAAGGTCTTCAAGAATGGCAATTTTCAGGCACCCTTCAGCAACCACTTGGTCTCTACAACACTGTGCCTCTTCCTCTGCCCTTGTTCCTTTCACACTGTGGCTACCCTGAGTCCTCACTGCATCCATATGTTCAATAGCCTTGCCTTAGCTGGCCTCCTGGCCTTTTGCTTTTCCTGGAATCCTCTCTGTTTCCTTGTCACACTAACTGCCCTGGCACTGGCTCCAGTTACAATCATACTTGCCTCCAACACCTCCAGTGATTCCCTGCCAGCGTCTTCTGGACTCAAGTCCCTTAGCTGGATGGATGACACCAGGATTTCCCCTGACAGGGATCTTGCTCAGTCCCAGAGGCCTCTCCCTCGTCCATCTGTGTGCATCCGAAATCCTACCTGTTCCCCAGCACCCAGTTCTAAGCCTTGCTCCTTCACAAGGCCTCCTTTGAGTTCTCCACTCCAGATTAATACAATTTCTTCTTTTGCAACTTGTTTGTACTTTTCTTCTAAGTAGACTGTGTTCTGCCTTGTGTTTTGACTATTTATGACCTTATCTGTTCTTTCTTTTTTTTCCTTCTTCTTCTT
Source organism: Fukomys damarensis (assembly GCF_012274545.1). Lineage (NCBI taxonomy): Eukaryota > Metazoa > Chordata > Mammalia > Rodentia > Bathyergidae > Fukomys > Fukomys damarensis. The sequence continues at coordinate 40,289,313 of NW_022900947.1, read as the reverse complement.
CAGTGCTGAAGATGGAAACCAGAAGCTTGAGCATCCTAGGCAAGTGGTCTGCTAAATTTTTACTTGATGATTAGTGTCTTAAAGGCTAGAACTGTGACCTTGTCACCTTAATGCACCTAACAACAGAGCCTTACATATAACAAGGGCTTAAAAATGATATAAGGAGGAGGGAATTACTCTGAAATTAGAGTCCCTTTTTATAAACACTAAGGTGGAAGACCTGTGGCTAGGAAGAGACAGACATCTTGTTATAATGTGCACCTTCTGGGTGCTTAGGTCTCAATCCTGCATCAGGTACAATGAATGGCATGTTCACTGAAGCTCTTCCCAAAGAATGGGCAAGAAGTGCAGCCTAATTACGATGACATCCAGGGCAGGGGCCCCGCATCCTCTCCTCAGGACTTAACTATTCCTGTCCACAGGGCATTCACAGACCTTATTTTGAAATGACTGCAAATTCTCTAAATACCTTCCAGAGGGAAATCTGACTTCCCTTCTCAAAGACTGATAAAATCTGAGCCCAAAGAGCAGAGAATGATAAATGCAGAAATCTGATACCGGGCTGCAAAATGAATGCCTCATACTAAATTATAATGCCTTCTCATGACCTGTGGTATTTGAAAAATATTACATGTTCCATTAGGTTCTTTGAGAAGGTTAGCTAATCAGACTTATAAAACCAAAACAGAAAAACTCTCCTATGTATAGTGGGATGGGGAGTGAGTTTTACAAACGCAGTGTTCCTTTTGCCATGTCTGCAGAGCCTAATATCTAATCTACTTTCCCACTTCCTGTGTTATGAAATGTTGGGCATAGTTTTCTCTTGGCTCAGTTGTTTTTCAATAACGAGCCTAGGGCTGGGGTTGAAGACACAGCAAACACTGCCCTCTTTCGTCCACCTTGGGTGTCTGCCACGACTCTTCTGGAAGAGTGTCGGGCAGGCAAGAGTTAAAGCCCTGCTGTGTAAGCCTTAGCGTGTCATTGCCTTTCCGTGGAGGTTTCAGCTGCGGGGAACATCTTTATTTTGTTGTCACAAACATTTCAGTTTACCAGAGGCTGCCACTTTGCACCAAAAACTATTTAATAGTAGGTGTTTAGTACTGACTCCAAGAAAGAGGGTGTAAAGTAGAAAAGAGACTGCATTGTTTGAGGTCTCCTTTGCTGGCTTGGATCACAAGGAAGCTTAAGATAAAACGCAAGACAGAAAACGATGCATCCGTAGCCCCTCAGTGGGAAAGGAAAGCTTTTGTTTTAAGGCCTCTCTAAGTTTTTTTTTTTTTTTTTTTTCAAATAATTTGATCAAGACACTCTTGGTAGTGTGTTAGAGTGAGACGTGAACCAAAGGACTTTGTGAACCAAATGAAATAGTTGAAATAGTACTAACAAGAGAAAGGCATTTCTGTTTGTGCACCAATTCATACATTTTTTATAGGCCCAAATACAAATTTCATGACCAGAAATTAAAATCTAATTTGACTTCTTTTCTTGGTTGCTGGACTCACACTGCAGTTATTTCTGTCTTATGCACGTGTATTTGCTTTTACAGGGGCTGCGGAAACTTAACCGATGAAGAGGGTCGGCAGATCACTCAAATAGTTTAGAGTCCTGTTGGCTCTTTGCCTGAATGCTAATTATTTCATTTGGTTTGAAAGCTTTAAAAGTAATCTTTGGTCCATCAATAAATCATCATATGGGTCTGTGCGTCTGCCAAGTGATGAAGCCCGCATCAGGGCGACCATGACAATAGCAAGATCATGTCCTTCATGGAAAGGGAAGAATTAAGCCAACAAAATAGAGTGTGGGGTCTGCCTCATATAATTTTGTTCATAAATGTTGGCCCTGGTTGCAGCCACTCTATGTCCTCCATCTTCCAGGATAGTTCTGGGGACAGATGTTTGGCTCTGATGTGCCCAGAAAGAAACACATACTTTCAAGACTGTGTGCTTTGATTGGCAGTCTGGAAAATATGGTTGGATAAATTTGCAATCTGCATGGAGCAAACTGGGACTGGTGCCCAGGGCTTTCATTTCCACTGCTTTGTGAAAACCCTGCAGAGATGGCATTGCATGTTCCTACTTTTTCTAGTCCGAGACATCCTCTCCCCCATGATGAATCTCTAAATTTTAAGAGTCAGAAAAAAATCCATCAAAAAACGAAGTCTGGAAATAAATATTGATTGAGTTCTTTTCTTTCTGCAAAGTCCCTTTGAGTGGCTTATGTCCATGTGTAAAGAATCAGGCAGATAGAAATGGGAAATTTTCAGCTAGGCAAAGGTAGAAACATTTTTCCTTATGATGGCTTCTATTCAGGTACATGGAGCTGAAGTCTGAAGCTAAGGCCTCTGTCCTAACTTTACTTTTATTTTATTTTAATTTTTAAAAACCATGCTAGGGGTTGAATCCAAGACCTTATGCATACTAGGCAAGCACTCTACCACTGTGCTAAATCCCGACCCCTTTACAAATTTTATATTGAGTTAGGTGCTCTATAAATTCCCCAGGCTGTTTTCAGAGTTGCAATCTTTCTGCCTCAGCGTCCTGGGTGGCTAGGATTACACGTACTATCTCACCTGCCATCTGTCCTATCTTTAGTAATTTAATTGCATAAAGATTCACAGTGGCTTGATTAAAATTGCTTTGCTGAATTTATTTGAAAATATTGTCACAAAAAGATTTTATACTGAAAAATTGTCCAATGAAAAAAATGAAAGGGAACAACTATAGGGAAGTCCTTGGGAAATGATTATAAAACAGAACATTTAGATGACTGCTCCTTAAGAGCAGTGCAGAGTTGAAGTTTTAGTTTTTGGGTCCAACACAGACTAAAAGGAAGATAATTTATGTTTATTAGTCAGAAAATGTACAGTTCCTTAAAAGCTATTTTAAAAAAGATTTCTGAGTAAGCTATTTTAAAATTTGAAATGTACACAACACAAGAGATTACTAATTTTTTTATTTATATTGTACTGTATTCATCAAAGATCTTCCTCATACACAGGATTATGGGCAATAGAGCAGAGCCATGGATGTGAGACAGGGGAAAAGCCAATTTACAATGCTCATTCATGAAGAGGAAACTGAAGAAAGTGATTTCTCAGGTTTAAGACTGGCCTTTCGTGAGCCGTCCCCAGGCAATGTTGGGTAAAGGGAAGGCATCAGGTCTCAATGGAAGACTTAAGTATCTCTCTGCTTTTTACTTCCTTGCTTCTTTAGGACCACAGTTTGAATACATTTTAACCACTGACAGTCACAGCAGGGCAAAGCTGCCACTTGCTGGCTTATTGACATCCCCAAAGAAGCACCCCAGGGGCTCATCCTGGAAGCGCTGTTGTAGACTGTTGTAGAGAGGTATCCTACTTCCCCTGAAATTGCCTCCTGAGTACTGAATGGCAAGGGGAAGTCTGCTGTGACACACCTCCAGGTCCTCTGGATAGGTAGGTCCAAATAACAGGCCAAACGGGCACCTATAAAATGTAATGACTGTTTAGTTGGTCTTTCCGTAAAAGTATGGAACCTGCCAAACATAACTGCTAATTTAGAGTTGGTCTAGGAATCCCTCCTAGCCCTGGGGTCCCAGTGTTCCGAGACACTTTCCATAGACTGGCTTAAGCCACTGAAGAACTGTGTAAATAAATGGAAAGCACAAAGCTGCTAGTGTCTGCAGGAGACAGCAGACTGCAGTAGAACAGAGCAGCCAGCTAGGCACAGGGCCTCTCTCTGAACCTTAGCAGTGAACTTGCATCTGACAAAACAGATCTTCTCATTTGACTTTGAACTTAAGTCACCAAAGACAGAAGTGTGGGAAATGCAGTCATTTAAAAGGAGGTCCCAGAGACTATTTTGCTAGCAAAGGAGGCTCTTTATAAGGGTCCTAGTGGTTTATCTTTTAGAGCACTACCAGTCCTCCCCTAGAAATGTGCAGGCAAACATGTAAACTGTAGAGTGGTTTGCAAACATCAACTGCTTTGCTGTTACTTTTTCTAAACTCATGGAAGTAAAAGCAGGTAAAGGTATCAGATAAGCATTTACAGAGGCACAAAAGAGGTATTGACAAGTGTGCCACAAGTGCACGAGGCAGCTTGTTTAGTTTTATAGATCTTAGAAAGGAGAGAGGAGGGGATGGAATGATTTAGAATACAATTTCTACCTCAGCAGAGGATTAGAGGGGACAAAGGAGGAGATACAGATACGTTACAATCCTGAACAAAACTGAGGTTCAAGAAGGTTAAGAATCTTTTAGACATGCTTCCCTGTGGTTATCATTAACCTGTAAATTGTCCTTCCTTTAGTTAGATAAACAGCCTTTTTCAATGAGGGAAAGGTAGTATTGTGGAACCAGGAGGAGCACACAGCTTCCCTTGAGTGTAACTGTCCAGGAAAATCCTAAATTCTCCAATAGGAGCACCAGGGTCTGAGAAGTCAGCCAGGAAATGGCTCTGGGGAGCATAGTTCTGGGGAGAGCTAAGCTTCAAGACCCCTGGCTGTCCCCTCCATTAACAAGCTTGTCACCAGGCACTGACATCTAAAGCTGAAAGGGGGGATGTTATAGCACAATAAAATGTGCCAGCCAATAAACCACTATTGGGTGATTGGTCATGCTCTTCTCCACCCTGCCTGTCCTTCACCCATTTTTATCACCAGACCCTTGGTGGGCCTCCACTCATGGAGATTGTCTACAATAAAGGCACATTCGTTCCGGGCATAGGCATCACCACTATTGCAGCTTCTACCATGTATTAAACAAGAAGACCAAGGGAAACTGACAATAACAGCAACCATAACAAGAAAAAAACAAAAAAACAAAAAACTCAGGCCTGGGGAGACTTGACCAGCAACACCATTGGCTGGGGAGACCTGGGCTGGGGTAGTGGATCCTGGCCCTCAGGAAGGAGTTCTTTTCACCGGAGTTACAGTTGCTAGAGAAACAATACCAAGGCTTCCCCAGAGTGGCCACTATTGCATCAGGTTGTCTGTGGAAACTCAAGCCCCCCATGGAGAAGGTTTCCAGGATTTGGAAGGGACAGTTCAGAGGACAACATAGCCAGACTCTGGCTTTTCTGGGGAGCAATCTACATTCCTGTCTCAGAGAGAAGCTGCTTTGGCCCGAGTCTTTGTTTTCAGGAAAGGAGAAACAATGCTGTGGTAGCAGCTGTTGTGGCCCATTCAGTCCATGGAGAACCTATTCCTAGACACCAGAACCTCCTCCATAGATAACTATTTCCCCTACAAGCCCCCAATGTGACTTTATATCATGAAGTCTTGGTTTTTATTCCAGGTTTAACATTTTAAAGATATTTGAAATTCTGAGCAAAATTGAGAAGGTTAAGTGACTTGCTTCTTCCTGGCAGAAGAGGCAGCACATGTCAAAGTCCTGAGGTATGAATAGGCTTGCCTGTCGGTCCTTTTTTTTTCCATTAAGTTTATTGATATATTTAAAGGAAACAATACAGTTACATTTATCATTGGGATCTTGTACCTTTACATGATATATCTTGGATCTTGTTTTTTCCCCATACCCCTGCCCTCCCTTCACCCACTTCACCCTTTCCTATTTACAAAGACTTTGTTTATGTCAGTCCTCTTTTTTAAGAATGAGAGGATCAGGGAAAGTGCCCTAAAATCAGATCTTCACATGGCTGCTTTTTTTCACTTCATTTAGGTCTCTTCACAGAGGGGTTTTCATTCCTCATCATGTCTCGATACTTTTCTCTTGACTTGCTTTCTTCAGAACTCTTATTTCCTTCAGATATTTGCTTCCTTGTTATTATCTAGTTACTGTAGCTGAGAAGTCAATCCTGTGAGAGCAAAAAAAAAAAAAAAAAAAAAAAGAGAATTTTATTCCACAGTGGTATTCTCAGCACAATGACAGTGCCTGCCACAAGCCGATATATATTCCAAATCCTTGGAGTCAGTGGAGCCAAGTGTTGTGGGTAATTCAGTACTTTTCAGAATTTAGACAGATCATGTACATGTTCCTAAATTACAGATTAGCCCAAGGAGTCTGGAGCACTATCTTGACTTCAAACACACCTGTGCCTTTGCTGTGAAGCATGCAGAATTTGGGAATCTTCCTATAGACATTCCTTGACTATGACTAGGTTATGAAATCAATTGGTCACTAGATGAAGAATTATATATAGAATTACGTTACAATATTCAGACCAAAGAAATGGTCAAAACTTGATCACTTTGCTTTTTTTGCATAACTCTTACATACAGTGCCATAATATGTATCTGAACATAAAACTACAGTACTGGACTTTCAGGAAGATGGAAGAGTGGTGTATAGCAAAGAAACAGCCTCTCTGAGATCTGGTATCCAGATGCTGGAATATAGCAACTTGAAGAAGAGAAGAAGGGAAATAGGCCCTTGGGATTCAGCAAAGATCTAAAGTGAGAATTGAAGCCCACAGAAAGAACAAAAAGAGAGACCTCAGCAAAGAAGAAGGAGGTGGCAAACAGCACTTTATTCCTGAGCTCTGACTCAGTGGGTAGGAGGGGTGGCTTGAATCTGCAGAAGTATGTGATTCCAGAAGCCTCCTTGGAGAAACACAAGTGGACTGGAGCAGTGAACTCAGTGGACTTCAGTGGCTGGTCATTCATCTGGGTTCAGACATCTCCCAGGAGAGGGCAATTGGCTGGTAGCCTACTTGGAGAGGGGCCAACTGAGTTCGGAACTCAGAGCAGCTGTGGGCTGGCTCCATCTATAGCTCCCAGTGTCATGTGGAACTGAGTTCAAGTTGTCAGAAGGTCAAGGAGCCGAGTTCAAGTCAACAGGAGGCACAGTGCTGCAGGCTGAACAAATCAGGTTCAAGCCTCACAGCCAGAAAGCAACCTGAACTTGAGGGGAACTACATGTGCAGGCTTGCTGGGATTAATCAACACTGATATGAGCTTTGTCTGCCCAGTCTATCAGTAACAACAGAGACATGAGCTGAAGTAGGTATTTTTATTTCTTCTTTTCCTTTTCTCTTTTTTTCATGTTTTCTTTTCTTTTTTCTTGATTGTGTGTTCTTGTTTTTATATGACTGTGAACATTGTTTCTAGTTTTCTTGTTCTTGTTATGCTTTGTTCTTGTTTTTATTTCTTCCTTCTCTCTTTTCCTGCTGTCATTTTCACCAGTTTCCCCAAGTTCTTATAATCTTCCTTTGTGCTCCGTTCTCACTTCTAATCTCTTCCTCCTCTTCTATTTCTCCATTTTCCCCCCTATCCCTTTTCAAATTTTCTCCCTTGAGGGTAAAATCACCATATTGAGGGCATACTTACTGCATACAATTTTCTGGTTGATTTTAGATTTCATTATATAACCACAAATATGGTTCATACAGTTAAAGGTGCCAAATTAATAGTTACTAGAGTTTGCCATTTTTTCTCTGTGTTTGATGCTGATTGTACTACTTTAGCCAAAGGGAAATAATTGTTCTGAACAGTTTTTCCTCTAGGTATACCAACACTGAGATTGTCTAAAGGTCATAAACAATGTGTGTGTGTGTGTGTGTGTGTGTGTGTGTGTGTGTGTGTGTGTGTGTGTATGCTATGCTATAGCCCTGTGCCAAAGAACTAGGGGCTAGGCCAAGTAGAGAGCAACTTCTCATATCAATAAATTGAAGAGATAGGAGCTTGCAACAGACTCAAAATCTAAAAGGTATCTACACCTGGAAGACATCTTTAAGAAGTAATCATTTTCTAAGGGTTCTAAATACTAACAATAAAGCTACCTGCCATAAGCAATTCATAAGAATCAAGTAAGGAATTGAATTTAAAAAAAAAAAGAAAATGAGAAGACACTCAAGCAAGATGCAACCTAAGACTTCCAGCTCACCAAAAGTAAACCCAGGGGGCAATGAGGTAGAACAATTTGAAAGCCACCCACCTGGACTCTGTGAGGTAGCAGCAGAAGTAGCAAGGCAGATGAATGAGGCTTTAGAAAAAAAAAATCTAAGCAGGAATAATCTCTCAAAAACTACAGTATTAGTTACTTTCCTCTTGTTGCTAAGACAAAATACATAATACATAGAGTTAAAGAGGGAGAGGTTTATTTGGTTTAAAATTGTAGAGGTTTCAGTCCATAATCAACTGGCTCCAAGGTAGGGTGGCAGAAGGCCAATAGTTCATGGTGGTGGAAGACAGCAAAAGCAACAAGTAAATTGACAGCATCTTTCTGCCCTTTTATCTTATTCAGACTACTGGGCTTAGGACAGTGCCACAATAATCAGTGTACTGATTTAGTAATCAGTACATGCCTTTAATCCCAGCATCACACATTCCAGATTCAGCCACTGCATGAGGTTTTGGGGGGACATCTAGACCCAAACCATAACAACTACAGAGATACGGACCATATTGAAATACATGGCTAGCAAGTCTAGTGCAGCTAGAGATAAAAAAAAAAAATTGAGGAGCTTAGGAAAATGATGGAAACCATAAACACCCAACATAGGAAAGAAATGGAATCCACGAAACACATTCAAGCAGATATCCAGGAGATTAAAAATTCCATTGTAACTATTTGTAACAGAATGTGCCAATATGAAGGCAGAATATCAGCTATAGAAGACAGGATTAGAGTTAGTGATTGTGAAAGGAAAGATTTCTTAAAAATAGTAAGAGACAATGAAAAACCAATCCAATAGCTGCTACATGATACAAGGAAGAATAATATAAGATTGATCAGAGTCAATAGAAAATCAGGAAATAGCACAAATGACATAAAAAACCCCTGTTCACAGAAATAATGGCAGAAAATTCCTAAGCAGGGAGAAAGAATTTAACATACAGATAAGTGAAGCACATGAAACTCCAATTAGCCATAATAAAAAAACCACATCAAGGCATATGAAAGTCAAGATTTCAGAAATTCAACACAAGAACAGAATATTAAAAGTTGTTAGACAGAATAAACAAATCATCTATAAAGGAAAGTCTATCATAATCACCACAGACTCCTCAACACAGACTTTCAAGTCAAGCAGAGCTTGAAGTGAAGTATTTCAAGCCCTAGAAGAAGGCAACTTCCAGCCCAGATTGATATACCTCACAAAGTTATATTTTAAAATCTCTGGAGAAATAAGATACTTCCATGACAAAGAAATTCATGATCTCCAAACTAGCATTCCAAAATGTTTTGAAGGACTTTCTAGAAAGAGATAACAAGGAATATAACTCCATGAACCCAAAAGAAAGAATCCACCAGGCCAGCAATTAAACAGAGTGGAAAAGAGGGAAAATAATATAACAAGAATAAGTCAATACATATCAGTTATAATCATCAATGTAAATGGTCTCAATTTACCAATTGAAAGAAAGTGGCTGGCAGAAAGGATCAAGAAGCAAGATCCAACAATATGCTGCATACAATAAACACATTTAATTTAAAAAGAAATTCCTACACTGAAAGTTAACAGATGGAAATAATATTCCATGTGACAGGAACCCAGAAAAAAGCAGGGGTAGCTATTCTATTTGCAAACAAAGTGGATTTCAAGCCAGAACTGATTAAGAGAGACAAAGAAGGTCACTACATCCTTGTAAAGGTAACAATCCAAGAGCAAGATAAATGATCGTAAATATATATGCATGAAATACCAGCACAGCCAACTATATAAAACAAATATTAACAGACATTGAAAAATCAAATAAGCTGTAATACAATTTTAATGGGGGATCTCAATCACAAATAGATCAACTAAATTAAAAACCAAGAAATATTAAAACTGAACCAAATTTTTGACAAATGGACTTAGTAGACGTCTACAGAGTTTTCCACCACACAACATCTGAATACAGATTCTTCTCAGGTGCACACAGAACAGTCTCAAAAATGGACTATGTACTAGCTCATAAAACATGCTTAAGCAAATGCAAAGGAATTGAAATTATCCCATGCATATTATCAGAACATAGTTTGCCTCCAAGGCAAACAGTGGATGATTTGGAGTTTGGAATTGTAAACAAAGGATAGTAGGTCTACATTCAACTATTATGTGTTGAGTGCATACATTAAATATACTCATACATCTCCTGTGTCCCCAGGCACTATGACAGGGCTAAATCTGCAATGAAATAAACAGATACGATCCCTCCCAGCTCCAACCCACAGAGAAAACAGGCAGATAAATAAAAATTAACTGCTTCACTATTGCAAACAACATATGCAATCATCTCAGAAAGAGCTTTATTAGCTCCCCCTCCACACTCCCCGACTCCACCACTTTCTTACTTCCCCCTCCGCTCTCCACTCCAACATAGATTCCATTGCTGGTCCAAGTCCAACTTTTTGAGTCTGATATTTCCTGCCATGCTGGGGGCAGGACTTTGAGCCTCATGTGTGTTAGACAAGCACTGTATCATTGAGCCATATCCCCAGCCCTGGAGCCTGGTCTTAAAGTGTATTCTTAGTGCAGCAAAGGAACCAGAGAGGAGATAATGACAGTGCAGAGTTTAACTCTAGCCTGTGTTTCTCCTGTCCTTTCCTCACCAGCAGGTCCCAGCCTCAACTTGGCCAAGAGGTCAATCTTGAGAGACACCAATGCTGATGGCCTAGAGGCATGGCAGTAGGTCAGATATGTCAGTGGCTTCTGTCACAGAGACGGAAGCTGAATCTACACTTCTGTGATGCTCAGGGCACCCCTCATAGGCCAGGGACTCTCGGTCCTTTTTAGTGATCATCAGGAAAGCTGCCATTGCCCTGTCCTTTCCTTTCCTTTCCTTTCCTTTCCTTTCCTTTCCTTTCCTTTCCTTTCCTTTCCTTTCCCTTCCCTTCCCTTCCCTTCCCTTCTCCTTCCTTCCTTCCTCCCTTCCTCCGTTCCCCCCCTCAGTGTTTCCCACCCTCTCTCATTCCCTCTCCTCTCTCTCTTCTTCCCTCCTCTCCTTTCCTTCCTTCACAACCAACAACTATTTCTTTAACCCCTGCTCTATGCCAGGCCCTGTCTTGAATATAATGGTAACTTAGTTAAAATTCAAGAAGGAAAATTTTAGCACAAAAGCATCACCAATTCCACCATCTACCTTAACAAAGAAAACTCACCAAGTGGCTTTGTGTTACAGAAATTTAGGAGACTGTGTATTAATTAGGTGAATTTGGTGTCTGACAAATCTGGATTCAAATATTAACTCTCTTACTAGCAAGATTTTATGATTATTATTGTTATTATTATTTAATTTAAGGAAGTTATTAGGCCTCTGTGTTTTCACCTGTAAAATGTAGCTCATAATCCCAAAAGGACTATGGCAGTGATTAAATGAGATAGGTCATGAATAATTAAATGACTGTCATAGCCCCAGGCCAAATGTAAGATAGATCTGCCCATTCTATGAGTTTCTGCTGTATGCCACAGCTGTGCACCGGCTGGGAGGTGCATGGCAGTGAGGAATACAAAAGCCTCATTTTCTAGAACCCATGGGAGCCAACACTGATTAGATTTTTCTAAGTATTTCAAATGGAGTTTGAAATTAGGTTCGCTGATGTTTTCTTTTTTCAAACAAACTTTGATGTGTTATCATAAATGGATCCCTTGCCTATTAAAGAGACATTGGAAGAAAAATAGGAGTAGAAAAGCATGAGGCTCACTTGACCATGTTCAAGTCACTCAGCACATATTTGTTGAGCACTATGTGCTTGCACTGTTGGAAGCAGTGGGACCTGACTGTGAGAGACCAGGCAAGGTCTGTGCTCTCCTGACACTGACATTTGGGTAGGAAGAGAGGACACAGGTGGATACATGCCATGAGGAAAAGGGTAACTGGTCTGACAAGAGGACAGGACATGTTATGGAAATATACTCGAGGAGGTGACAGCCAAGAAGAGACCGGGATGAAGAATCAGGCACGCAAAGGCCTGGGAGCAGAGTTGTTAACCAACATGAGTTTTTCCAGTGGTTTTTCTATTCCATCATCCAGCTGTTTCTCATCTAGTCCCAGAGGAAAATGACATAGAGAAAACTGTGTTGTGCCAAAGGTTTAGAATTTAACCTTTCTGGTTCCAGAACCATTTCTACAAGTAAATAAATACTCTCAACTCTTCAGTTTCCTCGGCTCCTTCCAGGATGCAAAGATTCCTGTAAAAGAGGATCAGACACTGCCCAGCTCTTCTGGTCAAATGGAGGTGAAGATGTATCTAAATAGAAGACTAGCTCCCAAGGCATAGGAACGGCCCCTCTCTAGACATGGCATCTTCCAGGCCTTTTTCCAAGTGTTACATCCCTGGCAGCTCCTGGAAGACCCTGGGCCATGGCCAGCAGAATGTGTCCACTCTGTCTAAAGATGCAGTTGAAGGGTGTCCTCAAGTATTTTAAGATTCTGAACAGGGGAACCAAGTGCTTCCGGAGACTAACTGGGGAAAGTGACTGGAAGCCAACTTGGCCCATACTAACGGCTGTTCTTGAGCTTGACCGTTCACCCCAGTCCTGACTTCTTGTAAGTTCATTCTTTTCAATAAGTCATTTATTTATTCAGTGCATAAATAAGTGTGATTTCATCTTTATGGATTTTTTGCAAGAGTTCTGAAAAAAACCCTTTGTCATATACAGTGTCTTCATGTTAGACACGTGGCCACTACAGTCAAAGAGAAGCATTCTAAGATAAATTATGCTACAGAATACAATGAATGGCAGTTCTATGACACTGGTAAGAATGTATTTTTAATAATAGGATAAGAAAGCTTACTCTTTGCCCCATGAGAGAGATGTAGTGCTGCACTCAAGAGAAGAGGTTTAGAGACAAAATTATTCAGTGTGCTCCAACTTATTATGGTTAAAGCAATGTCAAAAAAATCCCTATCCGGGTGTGGTGCCACATGACTGTAATCTCAACACTTTTCTAAAGCCCAAACAAGCATTTCACCATCATCTTGTATTTTATTATTATTATTTTAAAAATTGTATATAAACTATCAATTTACTGGGGTGAGCTTACACTTTCGAAGGAATGCTCTGGCTCTGCAGCAGAAGCCCTTCAAAATGGCCTAGGCTTTTATATCATCATCTCAGAACCATTACATATATTTCAACATTCATGTCATAAAATTATAAATATCAACCACATGTAAAGTAACTCAAATTCACATATTTAAATTATCAATAAATTAAAAATAATTAAAATATTGTCCTAACATCCAGACTGCCAATTATTTGTAGAGAATCAGATAAGGTAGGTGCCCAGTAGACAGGATATGTTTTCTTTTGGTAGGAAGGAATCCTATGAACTTATTTATCATCTTAAATGCCCAAGCTATGCTGTACTAAAGGAAATTTTTTTAGACTCTGCAGGTGCTGGTGAAGTGTTTAAGATCCTTGCCCATGTTTTGTGACAATGGCTTCTCCTGCAGGCTGGTATTTTTAGTCAGGCCAGGGAAGACAGTCTTATCTGGATTCTTAACCTTGCCTTTCAGGATCTAGATCAGGATTTGGACACCAGAGTATGTCTCTCTGGCTTTGTTATTCACCTCACCATTCTGCAACTTGCTCTGTGGCATCCTCTAGAGATTGTATTTGTAGCTCTCTTTTTGCTGTATGATTGGATTTGTATCCAAATGTTGCATGGATCAAGGCTCTGAATCAGACCTTGTCCTTCAGTGCCTGAGGCTTCTTTATTGGGTCAAGCTTCTGGAGAACTCCTTTTCCTGCAGGGAGACTTCTCTTGTAGGACATTCCCCAGACCCAGTTGTCTCATGAGTCTGCCATCTTGTGCTTTATCATTGGCTCCAGTTAAGGGTCCTGCCCTTTTGCATATGCGAAATGGCCTTTTTCCCTCTCATATACCAAGTTTTCTGGGGAGTCCTGATTTTGAGGCCTCTACACTGGCAGCTCTTTAAGGACAGGGAATTGCACTAGGGCTTTACATCCTGATGTTTTCTGGTTGTGGGGATTTTTTTTTTTTCAGGACTGAAGATCAAACCTAGAGCCTATATTCAATATTCTCAGTTCTTTTTTATTTTGAGATAGGGTCTCACTAAGTTGCTAACTTGCCCAGGCTGGGCACACAGTTGGAATCATCTTGCCTCAATCTCAGAGAGTGCTGATTGTGAACATGATCCACCACACCTGACTTGTTTCTGGGGATTTGAGAATGATGATTGTGCTCCATTTTCTGTGAGGCGCAAAGGCCAGTTCATCTGAGCTCCCTTTCCCCAGGAACTAGCTGTGTCCTTTATCATCTAAATTTAGGTTTCCAGGTCCTCAAACCTCCACCAAATGAGCAGTGCCTGCAGCCAATAGTCCTTTTTTGAGAATATCTAACAGTAAGGTACAGCAATATTATGAATTAGAAATGTTTTCAGTGGTGGTAAAAAGGATCTTCATAAATGCAAGTTTTTACTTACGAAACAATAGCACATAGCATGGCTTTTGTCATATATGCATACATATGTATCAGCAGTTTGAACTTGTTGACCAACCCTTTTCAGTCCATCCAGGACCTCCCACTGGCCAATGCTGTGTGTTAAGCTCACCTTGGGCAGTCACAAGTGACTCACTCTCTCCTGGGAGCCCTTCCTTCTGGTGGCTTCCTCCATGCCATGATCCCTTTATCTCTCTCTTTGCTGGCTGCCCAAGTCCACAGAAGAAAGAGAGTCCAGTTCCAGAGCTGCAAAGGGGGACAGAAACGTGGGAAGCCATTGTCCCTTTTCCTGGGTGCAGCCACCTATCCCACACCCCTTATAAGGGCTCTACGGATCAAATGGGAGAAGGACACACAATTCCTCTCCAGCTCTGAGGTTCCTTTGTAGGCAGAGTGGCTTCAGGTGGGGCTGATTTCTGTCTCCACTTGCCCTCTCAGGCTCAGGGAGAATTTTGCCCCTCAGGAGGCATTTGATTATGTCTGGAGACTTCAGTGTTACAGCTTGAATAGGGAAGATGGAGAGATTGCCATCAGTGTCTAGTGAGGAGAGGCCAGGGATTCTGCTGCATGAATAACAGGAAGGGATTCCTATGGGGTACAGGACAGAGGCCACAGATCCTGCTGCATGTCCTACAGAGTATAAGGACAGCCTCTCACAACAGTCATCAGACCCAAATCATCAGCATCGATGGGGCTGAGAATTCCTGCTGTAATACATGAAAAGTGTTTGATGCAATGCAGGAGAAATGTTATTGCTGTTGCTATTATTATGTGCAGCTGCTCCCTATCAAAGCAATGAACATGCTATTACTTGTAGGGAAGAAAATTTATTTAAGCCTATTGATCTGAGGCACAAGAGTGCGCTCAAAGGCACAAATGTGATGGAAAATGATGCAGGCCCATTTGACAAGACACTGGGCGAAACAAGAAAGAAAGCAAATTGACCACATACCTCAATTGAACACTAAGGGGAAATTGCTAACATGCTTTTTATATACTACTGTAAATCCTCCCTGTAAATAAGATATTTTATGCCCCTTTAGAGAAGAAAAAGCCTAACTTCACAGAAGTTACTGTACTTGACTTATTTAAATGATAAAGTTAAGCTGGTCAGTGATTCAGGCAGACTATAAATTTAATTTTTTTTTCTGCAGTGGTGGGTATCAAACCCAGGGTTATGCACATCCTGTACAAATGTGTTAGCCCTGAGCTACATTCCCATCCCAACTGGAGAGTTTGACTCCAACATCCATGGTGTTTCCACCAGACTGCCAGCCTTGCTAAAACACTTTCCCCCTTGGTCTCTGCTATCACTGTCCCCCGTCCTACCCCTCCACTCCTTCATCAGGCTAACCACAGGCTACTTCTCCATGTTCTGGGATTAGACCAAACACTGTACATTCAGAAAAAGGTTCAACATTATAGAAAAGAAATATAATTTTAAATTTTTGTAAGAGTCCAAAGTTGACCTAAGTATATACACATATATGTTATACACTCAGGTCACAGTGACTTATAACCTCCATGTCCATCTGAAACAGTGAATGTGAAGATTAAATAAAAACTAAATGTGATTATTATTAATTAAATAGTGCTATGGTTGAGATTCAAAATATCTCCCAAAGGCTCATTACGGAAAGCTTGGTTGCCAGCTAGTGGGCTTTTGAGAAGTGGTTGGATCAGGAGGGTTCAGACTTCATCAAATGGATTAATCCACTGAGGAGTTCATTAGCTGCACGGGCTCATCTGGAACTGGCCTGATTGGATGAAGTAGGTCACTGGGATGTGGCTTGGAGGGGTATATTTTGTCCCCTGGCTCTTTCTCACTGGATGCTTCACTATCTTTGTTTCCCAGCTGCCAGGACTTCCCTTCATGAAGTCCTGCCTTACCACAGGCCCAGAAACAATACAGCTGGCAACCAGGAACTGGAACCTCTGAACATGAGCCAACATAAATCTTCTCATCTTTAAGCTGATTGATTTTCTCAGGCACTTTGTTACAACAGAAAACTGCCAAACACAAGCATCTAGATTAGTTAAACTGGTGTTTCCTTGTCAAAACATGATTCTGGGAATCTAACAGCCCCTCACCTTGCTGCCTACCAGATGAGATGGGCCACATACTCTAATCCTATCCACCCCCACTGCTATTAAAGTTACAGCAGTGTGTCTTAAATCTATCATAGTCAGCTAAAGCCAACAGCTCAAGACAAGTAGACCAGCCAGCAGGATTCAGACCAGCCAAACCAACTTATCCTGCAACAAGATCAGGCCACCACCAGAAATGACAGCCCTGCTCTAGGCACCCCAAAAGCGGACCAATCCACACATAACAGAAGCCTAAAAAACAACAATCCCATTCTGGTCATGTCAGGAGCTGATCAGTCCACACATGACCAAAGCTTAAAGATCAACATAGAGTCACAAGGACAACATAAGTTTCTTATCCTCTGTTAATTCTCCCTTACCTCTTACCCCATTTGAGAAAAACATTCAGTTGCCCATAAAAGATTCCAATAGGGGCCAGGGATTTAGCTCACTGGCACTGCACCTGCCTTGCAAGTGCAAGGTTCTGAGTTTGATTCAAGTACTGCAAAAAAAAAATAAATAAATAAAAAGACTTATAGACAGACACACCACCACTACTGAACTAATGGCCTTAACCAAGTACTGCACATCTCCTTTTAACAAAAATTTGATAATAATAATGATAAAGATGATGCTTTCTATTAAAAAATCATTATTAAAAACATAAAAAACAAATAAAGTAGGACTTAAAGAAGAACAAGTTCTTCCCAGTCTTTGGTAGTCCCCCTCCCCTCAGCTATCCCCCCTCCCTTATAGCTATAACTCCTGGTTTTGGTACAGATAAAATCAGCAACTATCTCCTGTAAACAAAGCTTGTATCATCTTGCTCTCACAAGATTCTATGTTCTTTCAAGGCTAAATTACAAAACTGTCTGCCCTTGTCCTCTTCTGGCAAACTCACTTGCTACATCATTAGAAAGAACACCCACCCCACTTCCATCAAATGTATAAAAGTTGGAACTTTTCTTTGTTCAATATTCTTCCTTTGGACAGGCATCTCTTGAGCCAGTATTCAGCTAAAACCTGAAATAAATCTTCCTGATCACCATTGGTCTCTCTACAATAATACAACAGTGCAGATTTATGCATCAGTGGTGTTTGAGTGATGGTCTGAGTTAGAACCCATGATGGCCTTTATCTTTCAAGCTTTTGGAAGGTGACACAGGGAATTTGTGTCAGTGTGAGACAGTTTAGAGTTGAGGGAGGGGCCTTCTGAGGACATGGGATGGGAAATTCTGTCATTTGGGGATCTGTTTAAATCTCTCTCTCCTATACAACTTTAGGGCATGAGTCCCTGGGGAAAGACAGAGAGATCTATGGATTTCTTTGGAGGCAAAGAGGGTTAGGTGACTGTGATGAACTTTGTGTAAGGCTTTTAGCTGAGCTGTGCAGTCATGGTCATACAGTGGGGTCTCTCAACATGAGTGGTGCTGGGACATCAGGAGACATCTGTAGGCTCCCCTCTCTGTCCCTGGAACTGTTCCTGCCATGGCAGTGTGAAGCACGGGTGTACTATCACAGGGACCCTCTGCTCTCTCTGCCCAGTGAACCAGCCTCTGCTCTGTTGGGGCTATATACATGACTGCCCCTTGGTAACCAGGTATGTGACTCAAAGGCCCCTATTGGTAATCCTCAGGCCCCTCTCCACACATCTGTATCCAGTTGGCCCATTACTTTTGCATGAAAGGCAACAGAGGGTGGTGGCTAAGGGTCTGGATTTTGGGGTCAGACTAGATTTTCCTGCCATTAGCCCCATGACTATGGTTAAGAAACCCAACTTCCCTGGACTGTACTTTCTCATTGGGGCCAGGTACATGATGAACAAATACTTGCTCATTATTTGCTTTATGAAATCTTATTTCTTAGACTTGTGAGGAGAATTATATAAAATAATATAAAAGAGCACCACAACAGTGCTATTGTATAATATAAAATATAATACAAATTAATATAATATTCACTTATAGAATAGTATACATGTATATATAATGCTTATTGTGCCCCAGTATTTCTTTCTTCCTCCTCCTTCTTTTTATTCTTTTTATTCACTGTGGGGGATCAGACCCAGAGCCTTGTGTTCTAGGCAAGTGCTCTCCCACTGACCATCCCAGACCACAGATATTACTCTATATGCTTTATATATATTAAATAATTTATTCCTTTAGCAATTCTATGCAGTAGATGCTATTATTACCCCCATAGACTGAAGCATGAGACATTATGTGATTTGTCCAAGGTCTCACAACCAGTCAACGGCACAGCTTCAATTTCAATGATGCCACCTGGCCCAGAGCTCATGCTCTTATATCAAGCAATATGTATTTTTGAGGACCAAGAGGTCCCTTGCAAGGAGTGAAAACCATCTTAAAGTGTGAAGTTCATCCTGGGTGGCCCAGGAGCTTATGAATGGGTTGGGCAAACAAGACACAGGAAGACAGTGAACTGTGTCAGTGAGTGGTTTGGAAACCTCTTAGTCTGTTTCATGCTGCAGCCAGGCATGAGAACTGGTGTCATATGTTGGTGCTGCTCAAACGTTTTTAAAAATTAATTTTATCAGTACATTTTAGGTATATGAATGACATTCGTCATTGGAAATTTGTAACTTTGTGTAGTCTATCTTGGTTCTTATATTTCAAACTTCAGTAAGCATTCATTCATCTGAACATCTTGTTACTACACAGAGTGGCACAATGCTCTGAATTAGAGTCTAAATTTTTCCTTTATTTTTTATTGTGCTAGAATTCATCAATCATAATTGTCACCCTTTAAAAGTGTAATTCATCAATTTTTATCATGTGCCTAAAGTTATACAACTGTCATAATCATCTATAGTAGGATATTGACCAGCTTTCTGTTGCTGTGACAGATACTTGAGAAAATCAACTTAAAGTCGGAAATGTTTGTTTGGCTCATGGTTTCAGAAGTTTGAGTTTATGGTCATGTGGCTCTGTTACTTCTTGGCCCAAGGCAATGCAGAACATCAGGGTAGTGTGTAGTGGGTACTGGGTTGCACAACAAAGCGCTCACCTCATGGTGGTCAGGAAGCAGACATGGGAGAGACTGGAAAGCTGATGTGCCCTTTTGGGACCTGCCTCCAGTGACCTGCTTCCTACAGTTTCCAGTGCCTCCCAATAATCTATTCAACGGTGAACCCATCCCTGGATGAATCCAGGGATGAGGTTAGAGCCCTCGTGATCCAATCACTCCCAATCATAGCTTCACTCCAAGCATTCAATGCATGAGACTTTTGGGGAACATTTTAAATCCAAACAATAACAAATGGTCCTCTTTTATCCCCAGAGAATAGGTTTCAAGACCACCCAGGCGACACCTGAAACTGAAGGTTTTTGTCTTCAGGCACTTATGTTATTTTAGCTAATAGCTAGGGTTTTTTTCCTTCAATACTGGAGATTGAACCCAGGACTTTCACCCTGAACTATATCCTAAGTCCTTTTTATTTTTTATTTTAAGACAAGGTTTTACTAAGTTGCCCAGGAGGGGCTTGAACTTGTGATCCCCCTACCTCCACCTCCGAGAGACCGTGGTAAAATATGAGTGCTACCATGACTAGCTAACTAATAGTTTCGTTTTAAAAAATATATATTAACTGTGAGTCTGCTATCCTTATTCATTCATATATCTATTCATTCATTTGAGTAGTAGTTGTCAAGCTCCTACTTTACATTAATTACCTTGTTGAATTATTTTAGCTTTTCCCTCATAATTATTGGTGTTGAGCAACTTTTTAATACATTTTTGGTCAGTTATTATCTTATTTGGAGAAATGTCTGTTCAAGTTTTTTATTATTATTTTATTTTTTAGGCTAGTTTCTTTGCCTTTGGGTCAGGTATTTTGATATCTTGGAAGTTAATCCTTTACCTGATATATGGTTTGCAAATATTTTCTCTCATTCTGTAGATATTATTTTCATTTTGTTGATTGCATGCTTTGCTGGGCAGAAGGTTTTAGTCTGATGTTTATTTTGGCTTTGTCTTTGGTTCTTTTTGTTATCTGTGCTTTCGAAGGCATAGTCAAAAAATTGTTGTATTACCAAAACCAACTATAAGAAGTGTCCTCCCTTTTTTCCCCTACCATTTTCTTGCCTTTCATTTATGTCTTTAATCTATTCTGAGTTGATTTTTGTGTTTGGCATGAAATATGATTCTTCTGCACATAGACATCTAGTTTTCCCAACATCTTTTATTGAAAAGACTATCCTTTCTGCATTGTGTATGCCTATAATCTTATTGAAGATAAGGTACCATTTGTGTCTGGATTTATTTCTGATCCATTGGTCTATATGTCCTTGTGCCAATACCATATTATTTTAATAACTTGAGCTTCATAATGTGTTTTCAAGTCAGGAAGTGTGATGCTTGCAGCTTCGTTCTTTCTCAACATAGTTTTGGCTATTTAGAGTCCTTTGTGGTTCTATATGAATTTTATAATTTTTTTCTATTTCTATAAAACATGCCATTGAGATTTTGATAGTGGTTGCACTGAATCTGTAAATTACTTTGTGCAATGCATAATCAATATTAAGTCTGCCAATCCACAAAAATGAGATGTCTTTTATTTTGTTTATATCTTTGATAATTATTTATTTTAATGTTAAATTATACTAAATTTGGCCATTTTAAGTCAACTTCTCTGTTATTTTTCTTAAGCAGCTTTATTGAGAAATAACTGAAATATAGTAAACTGTATATATTTAAAATATACAGTTCATTGTTTTAATGAATATATACATCCATGAAATAATCATCATGATACACATAATGAACATATGTATTACTTCTTGTGCTGCTTTGTGATTCCTTTCTCCTGCCTCTCCCTTATCTTCTAGACTCCTACACACCACTCCTGGCCTCAGGAAACTCTATAGAACTGCTTTCTTTCTTTCTTTTAAAATTTTTTTATTATTATATTTTGTTTTGTTTTAGTACTGGGGATCAAACTCAGAACCTTGTGTTTGTGAGGCAGGCTGTGGCACCACTGAGCTAAATCTCCTGCCTAGAACTGCTTTCTTTTATAACAAAGTAGTTTGTATATTCTTGAATATGGTCTGGTGGAATCATATGCTGTGTACTCTTATTTTGCCTTGTTTCTTTCACTCAGAACAGTCATTTTGCAAACCATTTCAGTAGTGAGGTGTATTCATGCCCATTCCTTTTTATTTTTTATATTTATTTATTTTTGGTACGGGGTGTTGAACTCGGGTCCTTGTGCTTGCAAAGCAGGAGGCAGCACCATTGAGCTGTTGGTCAGCTTCCTTGCTGCTGGGACAAAATACCTGACACTTCCAAGTTAATGGCGAATAGGCTTATTTTTTTTAATTAGTACATGTTTGCAGTACATTATGTTTACACTCCTTGTGTGGAGTTGATACACATACATAACACATCTTAATTCTTATCTAGGATCCTTCCTCCTCCACTGCAATTCATTGAGCTTGAACACACATTGTTATACCAACAACTCTCAAAGTGGAAGTATTAATGTTGCACAAGTAAACAAACTTCTATGTGGAAAACAATTTCGCCTTTTTTGATGGCAGGCATCAGCCAGCACAGAAGCCAAACAAAAGTTTGCAAAGAAAATGGCTATCAGTATAGGATAGTAAAACTATAATGCAAAAATCGATTTGTAAGCTAGGCAAAAATTTTCAGTTTATGGGTTTTTAAACTGTCAAAATCATATCACAGAGAAGTATGCGCACCTATGTTTATAGTGGCACAGTTTGTAATAGCTAAATCTTGGAAACAGCCCATTTTCCCATCCATTGGAAACTGGATAAAGAAGATGTGGTTTTTCTATAAAATGGAATATTACTCAGCCATAAAGAAAAAGAAAATATATTCATGCATAGGAAAATGGATACATATTGAAGATATACTCCTAAGTGAAATAAATAAGTCACACGTGTAAATACCAAATAGTTTCCCTGGTGTGAATAATCTGCAATAATACATAAGATCCTAATAAGATTACTGACATCTAGAAATGGGTAGAAAGGAGCTAAAGGTGTAGGGAAGGTGGGATGGGTAGGGGAAGGGTAATAAGGGAAAAGAAAAAAATGTGAGGTAATGAAAAGATGAAAATAAAATGTTTGTAGATGGGCAGGGGAGGAGGGGGTGAAGGGAGGGCAGGGGTAAGGGGAAAAAATGAGAATCAAGACTTGTCATGTAGAGGTACAAGATCCCAACAATGAATGTAACTGTACTGTATCCCTAAAATGTACCAATAAACTCAATTAAAGCTGAAAAAAAAAGCATGTCAAATATTCAATGTCTTGGGCAAATAAATACTATTTTATTTTTGCCATGCAGAACTAGAAATAAAACTTACATGTTTTTAAGCCAAATATATGTAAAATAGAAGTGCTTTATCTCTGTGGACAGGACAAGTACAGAAACAATATTCTTAATGGTAATCTGATAAAATTGGAAATAGTAGTTTTATTTCCCTTATGTTTAATTTCAGAGGCAAAAACTAGCAAGTTTGTCCATAAAGTTAATACTGATAGTGTAAGAAGAAAATTTCCAAAGTACTGGTTGGAAATGGGTAGATAAAGCATTGTTTGACATATTGAATTGGGGAAAATGGTAATTACTATAGTTGAAAGTAATTCATATAAGTCATTTGTCACTGAGTATGGACAAAATGTATACATTTTGAGGTTTTGGAATTGAAAGAAATGAAAAACCCAAGAAAATGTGGCTAAACTCAAGAAAAAAAAACAGCAAGGAAGCATTAAAATTAGAATAAAAGAGATTGACAGAGGGATAGCTGAGTTATCAAACTCATAAACTGGTTAAATTCCCAGTTAATGAGATTTAAATTGAGTCAAAAATTAGTCTACAGGAGCCTAAATGCTGACCTGTGCATGAGATGAAGGAAATCAAGCCTTTAGGTCCAACATACTCAAATTTGTATAAAACAGAGGCTAAAAGGGTTTAAAGGTATTAAAAACTCTTTAGGTCACAGAAATAGAGAGCCTCATTTTTATCAGACAGAAATAAAGATATTACAAGATATTTCACACTTATGTGGTAAGTAACATGGCAATCCTACATAAGATCCATGTTATCTTGATGTGGGTATAGTTTCACTGCTGTAAAACAATATAGATACATACAGCTTAAAACACATTTAAAATCAGTATCCTTAAATTAAATAGAATACATAAAAAAAAAGAAAGAAAACAAAGGGAAATTGTGAGGAAATTGTGGCTGGGGAACTGCTCACTAAATTCCACTTTTCAGGAGAAATCTGGGAGCTCTGGAATAAGAATTTTTTCAGAGGTCATTGTAACTTTCTGGCACCAGGTAGGCAAAGTTCCCTGAGTATAGTCTGTTATTTGAAGTGAACATTCTGATGGACCTGCTCTAAAACAGAGGCTGCTGTAGAGGTTTCCAGCCTGTGCTACCAATGTACCCAATGCCCTAGTTCTACCCACTGGCCCATGGATTCACCCAGACATCAGTTAAAGCTGGACGAGAGCTATGGGAGTCTGAATGCCAACTGTGCACAAGACGAAGACAATCGAGACGGAGGTCATCTGGGGTCAGGCCTATGGCTTTAGACAGCCTATTTGTCATTTGGAATTGGGCAGAGAAACATAAACACAGGAGACAGTGAGTGAAATTAACTAATTATACATAACTTTGGCTAGAGCAAGATAAAGGCAGTTCAAGGACAAAAGTGTGTTTAGAAACAGGGCCTCCCCTAGCTCAGACATGGAGCAATCACATCTAGACAGACATAAGTAGGAGTTAGAGAAGCCCATGCTTCGATTTGGAGGCCAATAGGTTTGGAGAGGAATGAAGGGTAATATCAAGGTTCCCAGCAATTAAAACATCAAAAGAAAGCTGCATCATGTCAGCCTGGGGGAATGGCCATGACAGCCACAGTCAGAAATAGAAGGCTCTAAAAATGTTTTTCCACCAACCAGTAACATAGGGATAATGTAATCTAGAGCTCGATATTAAGGGAGCATAGATGCTGGAGAGTTAATTAGGTTGGCTGAGCTATTTCATGATTATAAAGGGAAAAAGAAAAAGACTCTCAACCCCCTCTGACTACCAAAATGAAAGTCCTGAAGACTTTGGGTCTCAACAGATGTGAGACCCATCTTAACCACTAGAAATGGTGTAACCTGGGTCTGGTTAATTGATTTTACTGAGTCTTGGTGGCCTCCTAAGAGGAGGGCAATAGCACACACTTCACAAGGTGGTTATGAGGGTCTGGAATGGTGTATGTACATGTAGAGTATGTAAAGGATCTCTTCATGGAGCCAGACTTGGTCACACTGACTTTGGGAAAGCTGCCTCTGTATTTCACATGCAAAGATGATTTCCCTACAGTAAGCTATGCCTCTGTTTGACAGAAGAACTGAAAGTCACAGTTAAATACATTTGATTAAATATCTATAAAAACATGTCAGGAAAGAGGAAGTGTTTCAATGGGAGGGCAGTGGAAAGGGTGGGGGGAGTTACAGTGGGGACAGATGTGATCAAAGCGTGTTTATGCACATGCTAAAATGCCACAATGAATCCTACTATTCCGTATAATAAACATGAACTAATTTTTTTCCATTAAGTCTATTGGTGCATTTAAGGTAAACAATACAGTTACATTCATCATTGGGATCTTGTACCTTTACATGATGTATCTTGGTTCTTATTTTGCCCCCACACCCCTGCCCTCCCTTCATCCCCTTCACCCTTCCCTATTTACAGAGACTTTGTTTCCATTTTTTCCTTTCCTCATACTTTTTCTTTTTCCCATCTTTCCTTTCCACTACCCTTCCCACTTCCCCTACTCCTTTAGACCTTTTCTTCCTATTTCACATCATCAATTATACCATTTGAAGATTATTTGCACTTTTAGTTTTTCACACCTGAGAAACTATTTGGCATTTACTAATGCGTGTCCTATTTATTTCTCTTAAAAGTATGGCCTCAATGTGCATCCATTTAGCTATAAAAGTCTCTAGTTTCTCATTCTTTATGGCTGAGTAGTACTCCATTTTATAGAAAAACCATTTCTTTATTCAGTCTCCAGTCAAGGGGCAGTTGGACTGTTTCCAAGCTTTATCTATTACAAACTGAACATGCACTAATTTTAAAAACATTATCAATATATCAACTAGTCAACTGCCACTCAATTCATCTATTATGTAACTATAAGTAAACTATATTTGATGATGGCATTTGTGTAGTTTGGGTGTCTTTAGAGGAATTCTGCCTAACAAGGGTGCTCCTCCATGCCTGTAACTAGCAGTTTTCTCTGGTCAACAAATACCATAACAACAAATCTCAAAACAGATGCAAACTCCAAGAGAAGAGATACAACGAACACTTCCCCTGTCTCTTGACACCCTGTTTTGGCACATTTCTGCTAGGTTGGGTAGAGAGACTTTCCTAATTCTGTCATCTATAATTTGGATTGGGAATATCTCTTTGCTCATTTACAAAAAAGTGAAAGAGTACTGTGGTTGTTAATGCCTCATTTACTTTTCCTAGAAGGAGACCTTGCCCTTCATACACTAACACAGAGGGTTTGTAGGTATTCCTCACTGGAATGTGTCAGGAGAAGGCACTAGTATTCTGGGCTCTTCTGAGAAAGGACGGGGAGAGAAAGAGATAAATTTTTGATGAAGAATTGGCTCATAGCTGGAGACACAGGAGAATCAGTCAAATTAACGCAAAATTAACCACCATGGGTGCATCTGGCCTTACCTGGTCTATTGTGTTAGTTGGCACCAGAAAGGTCCAGGCAGAATGAGGAAGAAGAAATCACGTACTGTGGAGTCAGTTGGACCTATGATCAAATACAACTGGGCCTTTTTTTTTGTGCCATCAATTTTAGTTGTCTCCCATCAAAATATAGATAATGTTTATTGCATAAGGTTCTAAATTAAGGCAAATATACAAAGCCTCCAATAAGCAGTATTCAATGAGAGGTGAGTAATATGTCTAATAATACCCTATGATGATGAAAGTAAAATCTGATCTGTGATTTTTGCCTCATAAAATCTACTCTCTCCCAAATACAGTTTAACTCAGACTAAGATCAGCACAATCACAAAATAGATCTCAATTTACCATTTCCCAATGTACTGCTTAGGAACCCAAACTGCACAGGATTGGATACCTTTCTAGCTACCATCCTAGGCTGACATACAGGCTACTATTCATACAGTATCTTGGTCTTAAGAGATTTGCAAAGGCCAATGCAAGTATTTTACCTTTAAGAAAATCCTGGTTGCAAAATTTAGAGAAAAGCTACTATGGTACCATTTAAAATGTCTAATACAAGAAGTAATCATCTAAATGAGAGAGGAAGAGTCTGCTTGAGCATCTTTCAGCAAATACATGGTACAGGAAGAACCATCAAACAGAGAAGCAAGAAGCGCTGCTGACAGCCTGGACCACAGATACTTGTGGTTAAATAGGAACAATTCAATTGGAGCTGATGTCAGGAGATTTTTACGTCCAGTAACTCACTAGTCCTCTCTCAGATTACCATTGCCACCTTTCTGTTTCATTCCTATTTTCTGTCCTCATTGAGAAAAGGACAAGAATGTGTCCCCACAAAAAACCCCACAACACACACACACACACACACACACACACACACACACACCAAAAACCCAGGGGAGCTCTGCAGGCAGTTATTATTATTATTATTATTATTATTATTATTATTATTATTATTATTATTATTATTATTATTTTGCAGGCAGTTGTTTTGAGGCTAGGGAAATGGTTAAGCATGGTGCTCCTTGGAAAGGAGGTGCTAACCTTGAGCCAGGGAAATTTCTCCAGGCATGGGGCAAGTTGGTGACTGCTGTTCACATTTCCCACTTGTCACTTACATGCTTATCACCCAAGGGGAGGAAAGTGGGCATTCCATTATCAAGAAAGGCAGAAAGTCAGTAGTGGAGATGGTTTTAGTCTGTTTGGGCTGCCGTAACAAAATACCACAAACTGGGTAATTTATAAAGAATAGAAATTTATTTCTGGATCAAGGCACAAGCAAATTTGTTATTATTATTATTATTATGATTATTATTATTTATTTTGCAGGCAGTTGTTTTGAGGCTAGGGAAATGGTTAAGCATGGTGCTCCTTGGAAAGGAGGTGCTAACCTTGAGCCAGGGAAATTTCTCCAGGCATGGGGCAAGTTGGTGACTGCTGTTCACATTTCCCACTTGTCACTTACATGCTTATCACCCAAGGGGAGGAAAGTGGGCATTCCATTATCAAGAAAGGCAGAAAGTCAGTAGTGGAGATGGTTTTAGTCTGTTTGGGCTGCCGTAACAAAATACCACAAACTGGGTAATTTATAAAGAATAGAAATTTATTTCTGGATCAAGGCACAAGCAAATTTGATGTCTGGTTAGGGCTGCTCTGTCGTTCCAAGATGGTGCCCCAAGCCCCATGCAGAAAGGCTAATGGAATCAACTCCCTCATTATACCTTTTTATAGAGCACTAATCCCATTCATGAGGGTGGAGCCTCTATGACCCAGTCATACCCTAAAGGCCATAACTCCCAATACTGTGGTGTCAGGAGTTACATTTCAAACATAAATTTTTGGAGAGGACAGGAATATTCAAATCATCATAGATGGCAAGAGTCGAAGCTGTAAGGCCCCTTACACATTCTTGACTGTGCCACAAAAAAATTGTGAGCATGGTGGGTCCCATTCTGTAGAGTGGGCCGCCCTGTGGTCTGTGCTGTACCATAGCTTGCTATTACATCGACCAATGGACCAAGGCTTCATCACTCCCTGGGGTACCCTGATCCTCCCCTTCTCAGAAACAATAAGTAAGGGTCAACTGATATAAATAACCACCAAAACCCATGACACAAAGGTCCTATTTGCTGATTTCCTTTGATCCTCTTCTTAGTATCAAGCAGTATATGGCTAGCTGGGTGAAATTCAGGTTTTTACTTGAAAGACTCTTGTGAAAGACTTTTCTATCAAGTTAAATCATGTCAGGTTCCCAATTTATTGTCAAAGGACACATTTTACATCCCCTAAATATAGCTCTTGCCATTTGCCAAGCATAATTCTGGAAGCAGTTACAAGTATGAAACTATTTGTCCTAACAACTCTGAGAGATAGGCACTTATATCGCCTACATTTTACAGAAAGAATAAACAAGGTTAAGTGACAGAGAAATCAAATGACTCTTCTGAGACCACACTGCTTACCAGTGGCAGAATGAGGACCTCAGTCTAGGCAGCCATGGCTAGAACCACATTCCTATGCTCATTTCTTTCACTGTGGCTTTCCTCAGACGCTCTTAAGGTTGTGGAGTGAAAAGTTGGTCATGATATTCCAATGACAATTTGGTCCTAATTGACATCAGGGATAGTCATTGCTTACCTCATTTCTGTTTTTAGATTCCAGAGTCAACTTTGCTTTCAACTGCTACTGCAAAGCAACTCCGGGTTTGCCATACACCCCTGTCTTTCCCTTCCTGCCCTATCTGTCCCATATCTCCCCATCTTTTTCATCCCTTCCCCATCAGAGAAAAAAGTTTGCTCAGATTATGTCAGAAAACTCTTAGAAACAAGCATGCCAGAACAGAAAAAGAACACCTGGAATAATAAGGGATATAAGTCACCTGGCCCAGGCAGTGAACTCAGAACTTAGACAGAAGCCTTGATTATTTGAATTTCTTTATGTATAAGCAGCAGAAATGGACTCTGTTTAATTTATGCAACCAAGGAAAAAGACCATATTGGAAAGATTCTTGGTGGCTTGTAGAATAGAGGAAGTGATGACTAGCTTGCACAATTAGGTCCAAGAAGGCCTGGAGAGAAGACAGACTTGGAGGTTTCAGTAGCAGTTCTCGTGAAGCCCCTTTAGGGTGCTTCTATGGAATATATTCACTCCAAATATCTACCATTTCTTTTTCATTTTTCATCAATGCATAGCAGTTATACATATTTACAAGGTACAGTGTGACATTTCAACATACACAGTGTATATGACCAAATCAGGGTGATTAGAGCACCCATCACCTCAGATATCTATCATTTCTTCATGTGAGGAACATTCAAAATCCTCTGTACTAGTTATTTTGAAATATTAAATAAATTGTTTTCAACCAATTCAATAAATTGTAGTCTATGGTGCTACACAACATTAGAAGGTATTCCTATTATTCATCTGCACCTCTGTATCCTTTAACTTTCTTCTCTTCACCCAACTCCCTTCCCAAGCTCTGGTAATCACTATTCTATTCTCTATTTCTATGAGATCAATTTTTTACATATAAGTGAGAACATTCAGTATTTGTGTTTCTGTGCCTGGATCATTTCACTTAGATAATGTTTTCCAGGCTCATTTACATGGTCACAAATGTCAGGACTTCATTAAAGAGTATTCCATTGTTTGTGCATACCACATTTGCTCTGTCCATTCGCTCACTGATGGATACTCATGGTGATTTCAAGTACTGAATACTGTGAACAGTGCTCCTATAAACATGAGAGTAGAATTAAAAAGAAATTTGTTTTAACCCCCATGTTTCCTTTCCTTTCTGTGTAACCCCAGTAGTTGGAGTTGTTAGATGACATGGCAATTCTAATATTTCTCATTTTCTTTGTTTCTCCAACAAAGATTTCTTTTTTTTTTTTCCAACAAAGATTTCGATTCCCCAAGAGTAAATCTGATTGGAGTAGGTCTGATCATAGGGAAAGGTCTTGGTCAGGCTATGGGAATGAAGATCCTTAGAGGAAAGCTATGAAGGAGGAATGGACACCATGCGCCAAAAACAGTAGCTGTTCTTTCAGTGCCCACATGTGGGGCAGACACCAAGGGTCATTGTTGCCCCTTCCTCTTTCGGATACCTGCCAGACCCTCATCTTTCTGTTTTGACTCTACCCTATTCATCTGGTCTGATTTCTCTTTGTTCTACCTTTATGGACGGCTGCAGCACCCTGGTAGGAGAACTGTTTGTGGACTTTATTTCTCCTCCTGTATTTTTTCCTCTTGATCACTACTCTTTTTATTTGTAATCATTAACTTTGGAATGACATTTTAGCTATGTAGTGAAACCTCATAAAGTAGGCAGAGCAGTTACTGTTTCCACCACCTTGTAGATGAGCAAGCTGGGGGTTAAGCAGGCAAGTCAGTTCAGTCCTGAAGTAATTAAGAGTCTTCTCCCATACCACCCTGAACGCCCCCAACTCGTCGGAAGTAATTAAGAAACAGGATATTGTACTCAAATTGAGCACTTCCAATTTTGCAACTCCAAGTTCCCACTTGTCCTATTGTTATGATTCCCAGATTTTTGTGCATTTTCTCTGGCTAATATCTTTGATTAATTTAATGAACATTCTCTCATTTCAGAGAAAAGAAAGTTGAGCAAGAACATAGTAAAAGACAGGTTACTCTGCTAGATTTTTTACAGTATAACAAAGCATATACATGTTCATTTCAGGGTGTTCAGAGCATTTTGTGTTTTCTTCCACATGACATTCCTTTTTTAATCCTTTGGAAAGTAACAGTCACAATTCTTCCAATGGGTAAATAGGATCTGGCTCTCATCTTGGCAGTCCTTCAGTCGACACCCACAGCTACACCATATTTCTTTCAGCTTTTGTAGGACAGCCTCCTTGCCATCTAGACCTCTGTCAACACCAGTGGAAAGCTAAGCACAAGCGACAGATAGGTTGTTATTACCGGGCTTGTCAAGCCTCAGTCCTCAATGAGTGGGCTCTCGTGTGCTGGCTTTCCCAGATAGTAGTACAGACACAGCTGGGGGTCTGGGATGCCATTGGCCCAGTTAGAAGGGGAGTTCAGTAATTCTCAATGCCACCTGGAGGTTATCTCGAAGATTCCTCCAGTGCCTAAGTCCTGGTGGTGGTGGCCACCTCCAGAATATGTTTTAAATTACTTTGAGAAACATCTGTAAATTTGTTTATTCATTCAAAGATATTTATTAAGTGCCAACTGTGTGTCAGGTGGTATCTAAAGAGCTAAGAGAACAATTTAAATTCCTTCTCCTTATTCAATTACCAAGTACCTATAGATGTGTGTGTGTGTATATGTGTGTGTGTGCATGCATGTGTGTGTACAGGTATGTGTATGTATGTAGAAAGGACCTTCAATGCCTTAAAGCATAGGTCATAGTCTGGAATGTGTTCATTTATAATCTAGGACTCAAGGTGGATCAATGAGGTTATAAACATCTCAAAATTATTTGTTGTGGATTAAAGCAATAGCCATTTATTGGTACAGTTTGGGTTTGGCTCAGCTTGGTGATCCTTCAGTGGGGTTTACCTGGCCTCACATGGCTGCAGACAGCTGTCAGCTCAGCTGTACCTGGACAGTCTAGAAAGGCCCTGTTAACTGGGGAAGCGAAGTCTAATCTATAGCTGAGATTGAAAATGTCCAGAGCACAGAGCATCCCTGCCTCTACCTTAATGCTTGGTAAGGATCATACTGCTGTTTGTTGTGTGAGAACTACTTGAAGCTCAGTGTCTTCATTGAGAACCATTTCTATAGACTGGAGCACTACCAGTGATGATGTTTATCCACTATTCTTCTTTGGACATTGAGGGCTAGGCCAGCCCAGGTCCAGATAGCTTTGTAAAGTTCTATATCTAAGCTATGATTTTATTCTTTTTTTCTGTGCTTGAGGCAAGGCATAATGCCTTTGGTGATTGAAAGTATGTGTGCTGAACGTGCCTCCCCTTTACTCTTTGTTCTCTGTATGTTAAGGCTTTGGGGAGCAAGTGGCCTTGGATTTGTCTAAAGCCCCATTCATATGTTTTGTTACTTCCTGTGCTATCAGTTCAGGGTGTCCTAGTAATTGATTGTCAAACTTTTCCACCTCGTTCCCTCCACAATTTGCCTTTGGTAAGCTGGAAGTCTGAATTTGCGCCTTGCTTAGATGTCTTCTCATTTCTACTTTTGTTATTGGTACTGTCCTTGGTTAAATTCCTGGGTTAATACTTTGATCTTCCAGATATAGCTGGTCTTTAGGCTTTGGGTGTCTAATTCCTCTGAGATACTCTCATTTTCATAATACCAGGAAGGACAATTGATTAGATCAGTCACAATACCTTAGCCCAAGTGCTACAGTCAGCAACACAATAGCATCAAGCTTAGAAAATGAAAATTTGTGGTATTAATCTATCACCTTTAACCATGTGAATTAAATAAAAATAGAGGGCCAGCCCAAAATATGTTTATAGCAAATAAACTCTTCAATACAGCAATTTTACCCTTCAGGATGGGAACTTGGAGTTGGGGAGAGAGGGATAGGTAGGTAGAAGGATAGGGGGAGGTTAGAAGTAAGGCCAGAGGACACAGGAAGATCATGCAAACTCCAGGAAACTGTTGAAACAAGAGGAAAAGACAGAATGAAAGAAGAGACAAGAATAGAACAACCTAACAGCAATAGGGAAGCTAGAAATTGTACTCACTTTCCTTTGAAACTAGTGACAATTGAGAGAAGGAAAATGAGAGGAAAGAAAAAATCTGAATTAGGGCTGGAACAGGAAGAAAAAGGGAAATGAAGAACAATGTGGGAGAGCAAGAGAGTGAGAAAGGGGAGAAAGAAAAGAGAAAAAAGAAAAAGAAAAAGAAAAAAAGGAAGAATTTGAGGAGTAGGAAAAAATAAATATTAAAAATTTATAATAAGAGAAAAAAATTAAATAAAAAATAAAAATGAAGGGCCTCCCTCAGGGGATATCTCTGCTGTCACAATAGACAATGTGAGCAGCAGTGTGCGGATCTAATTCAATTAGTCTCAGCAAGCCAGCAGCAGACCCCTGAGATTCAGGCTGATTTCTGGCTGCAAGATCCAGGTTGAGCTCCCTGACCTCCTGCAGGGTTGAACTCTGCAAGGTTCTACTGCAGGTTCTAGCTGCCCTTCCCCTGAAGAGAGTTCAGGTTCTGATGGGAGGTGGTGATCCCTCCAATGTACCAAGCACAATGGTCTATTATGCCTTTATTACAGAGATTCTCTTCACTTTTCCAGTGGGCTTCAGTTTTCATCAAGGAGCCTAAGAGAGGCTCCTTTTCTGTTATTCACTTCTGCTCTTTCTTCTGGGGCTCAGGACAATGGCCTTTATGATTCACTGTGCCTCTGAGGTGTGGATCTAGGTATCAGCACAACCAGGGGGTCAGAGGTGGGGGTGGGGGGTTAGTGCTGGGGTGGTGTTACCCCCACCCCCACCCCACTCAGCTCCATTCCTCACTGGTCTGCACTGCTGGGAGGCATGGGACAGTCACAAGTGGCCTTGGGATGACACCAAGCCCAGGAATCCCAGGAGTGTTCCTGGCTGTCTTAGCTTCTAGCACATGTAGATGTGTAAAGGACCATCGCTCATCCTTCAGCCCATGCCATCCTTCCTCACTCCTCTCTTCCAGCTGGTGAATGTGAATAGGCTATGGTCCTTCCTTGAGTGGCTCATGGTGTCTGCTCTTCTTGATCTTTATTGGAAAACTGGACCGACTTACTGGGTCCCAGAAAAACATTTTAAACAAATTTAATAAAATGAATAAAATAAAATAAATTTTAAACATTTAAAAATAAATTTGATATTTTATGTTCCTAATTTTACTTCCTATTTTCCCTATAGGGAGAAAGTAGTAGAGTAGAAAACACATTGACTTTAGGGTTAGATAAACTTGGGCTCAGTAGCTGCTGCTGCTAGCCCAGTGATAGTAAGCTAATGAGGTGTTCTGAGCCTTAGTTCCTTCACCGTAAAATGAATATGAGAATACCTGCCACATAGCACTGTTGTAAGGGTCAAACATGGTGTCACATTATTATAGAAAGGGCCTAGCATTGTGCTTGGTTCTGAGTAGGCACTTAACTCATTCACTCAAGAAGTATCTGTTAAGCTTTGGCTATTTGCCAGGAGATGTTTTTGATGGAGTTACAGCAGGGAAAAAAACATACAGTTTTCTTGTCACATCAACTTACTTCCTAGAAGGGAAGCCAGACAACAAGCCACTAAGCAATTAGAGGAACAAAAGATATTAGATAGTGAAATGTTTGGAAGAAAATCTATCAGAGGAAGGTGATGAAGAGGCACTGCAAAACTGTTGGGAAAGTGACTTTTTCTGGGATGCTCAGCCCATGCCTACCAGTAAAGGTGAAAGAAGCCAAGACCTAGTTGATGAGAAGGAGTCAGAGCGACCACAGGAAAGTGACCAAGGTGCACTTTCTGAGAAGACGAACCAGCAAATGCAAAGTCCTTTTCCATGTTTTTCTGTTCTACCTTCTAAATCTGACCTCAGGCTTGCACCT
The DNA here is from genome assembly GCF_012274545.1 of Fukomys damarensis. Taxonomy (NCBI): domain Eukaryota; kingdom Metazoa; phylum Chordata; class Mammalia; order Rodentia; family Bathyergidae; genus Fukomys; species Fukomys damarensis. Next base: position 40,254,600 of record NW_022900947.1, on the reverse strand, counting down.
TCCCTACCTGACAATTCAGTGAGGAGATCTCAGCCATGAACCAAACCCCAGCTCCAGTTTCCAGAAGCTCCTGTGAAAGACCTAAGCCCTTTCCCCTAACACATCCTAAATGCATAACTTATTCCCAGCTGCTCAGACTCAGAAACCCCCCTCGTCTAATCCCCACCTTGATTCTTGGACTTCAGTCTTCAGGCTTCCAGGTTTGTCCATTCATAATTTTTTAAGGTCTCATGCATGCTGAGCTTGCCTCTCCAGGTAGACCAGAAGGCCTACACACACACACACACACACACACACACACACACACACACACACACTCACAGGGCAGGGGAGATCAAGAAAGAGAAGGGGGGCATCACTCTCTCTCTATTTCTTTTGTTGAGCCCCAGTGACTACTACTATGTTTAGATGCTGAGCAAATTAATATTTTCTTCTTCCTACTCAAACAAAAACAGCCATTCCCCCATCCCTGTTGTCAATTCTTTTTATTTATTAATGTTTTTTTCACTATCCACCTTGACCTGGTGGCTGCCTACCCAACAAGAAAATAAAAGTCACATGGTTGAGGCAAGAGGATCACAAGTTCAAGCCCAGCCTAGGTGCTAGCGCTGAAGATGAAGAAGTGCCAAGTCCCTGACTATGGTCCCCAAAGTAAACACCTTGAGAGCAAGGACCTTGCCTGTCTTTCCACTATGCCTCAGGCAGTGTCTGCTCATAGCAGAAGCTCAGTGAGTGAATGATCCCACACCAGACATGACCTCCTAAAGTGACCTCAGCCAAGTGAGAATCGTTGGTCAGCCCACCCTAACTTCATTTCACAGAGGAGAAAACCTGTTCTGGTAAGACATTTCACGCCTTTTCCCTGGGCTATAATTCTCAGAACTCAGACACCAGAGGTCTGCCAAAGGAGTGTTGTTTTGGGCCAGTGGTAAATTTGTTAATTTCCTGTTGTGTCCCTGTAGGCTTTCTCTTGGTACCTGGTGTAGAGGTGGAGAGTTCAGAAGAGGTGGGAGCAGCTGCCCTGTAGTATACACATTTGCCAAAGCTGTGATTTCATTTGTTTAATTCATTTCAGCCATCTCTCTTTTAATTGACTATTTACAATCTGCTGGGACCATAGCAGTGACCTGTGGGGTTAAGAGGAAAGTAATGGTGTGTCAATGAAGGCGTTGCTCTAGGCTTGGATACCCCACTCTGCCTCCCCCATTGGCTCAGGGAAGATGTGGTTTATATTAGCGACCTGGAGAAAGTTCATGCCCTCTGGATAGAGTGTGTCCATGAAATGGCAGAGTGATTAATGGTTTATTTACAGCACTGACACGCAGCCTGTCAGGACCCTCCAGTGGCCTTTGATGTAAAACACACTGAGAGGCCCTGGGTCCTCCTTATCTTCTCCGAGAGGAGAAATCAGAAATGAAGAATGGGGGGCTGAGGCTCCAAATGTTGGGCTTCAGGACTCTGAATGGTGAAAACAGACAAGGGCCAGTGATTGGGGGACAGCAGGGGGTTCTGAGGGTGGGCAGCACTCAGCAGGGAGCCCCTGTTGTTTCTCTCATTTCCCTTCTCTCCCTTGTATCTTCTTCCTTGGGCACCTGCATGATGATTTAGATGCCTCAAGTCTCACAGGCTAATGATTTCACAAGTTACACACGAATGCTACCAAGAGTAACGTCACGGGTATTTGCATTTCTGAGGGAGGTGGGTGGGAGGTGGTAAGACCACAGTTTTGGAATATTAAGGATAATTTAAGGCACTCTGGCCTCTGATTGAAAGAGCCATGTTTCTTTAAGAGAACAAAAGAACACAAAGTGATTCCCAGTTGCCCAGGACAGAGGATAGAGTTTGCAAACAAGCAGCTACAAGCTGAACAAAGTCTACAGCTGTATTTTGTTTGGCTGCTGAGAGCTGAAAATCTTTTCAGCATTTGCCAACATTTAACGATAAGATTTCTATTTCACGTAAAAGTTTGGATTTCTGCTGTCTTTGGAAAAACTGGAGATCTGGAGACATTGGGACTGTATTCCCTTTAAGCAAAGGAACTCCAGCTGAAAAGCAATTGTCCCCAACTGAGGCCACGCTTGTATCCACAGACACCCCCTTTTCATACTATGCGTCTATTGAAATTTATCATTGTACTTGAATGATTGTTTCAGTAATTTCTACTGCACTTCAAGCATGGTTTAGAGAATTATTAAATCCAGATTCTTTTATCAGTAACCTTTTTTCCCCCAGTAAAATGAAGATGCTAAATCCAATCTAATAGGACTTTTGTGATGTTTATAGGAGATAGCACTAAGTGCTCAGCATAGTGCCTGGCACTAAAAAGTGTTCTGTAAATGGTCATGATTATTCTTATTGCAGACAAGAATTGTGACCTTTCACTAAGTAAAAACACTCTGGTGGTCTCTTACTGATTTTGAGGCTATTATTCAAGTTGACAGTTTAAAAAAGGGTTCTGCCTGTCTGGGGTCCTACAGTATTCTGATGCAGCTTGGATTCTGGAGTTTTAAAGAATTCTTTGAGAACATTGATCCCAAATATTTTCCCTTGTGAGGTGAAAATACAGGAAACACTGAGGTCCTTTTCACTTAAGAGCTGATTAGCACTGAGCCAGCCAAAAATGCATCTGGCTAAGAATGGACAGATACAAGAGAATGAAGACATACTCTCTACAGAAAGTACACACCCTCCAGCCACTCTCTGACTTTTATTTTTCTATTTTCTTGTGGAAAAAATGATGCAAAGAGAGCCATAGTTGGTCTAATGAGTCATGACCTGTAACCAGATACGAGTGTTCTCAAACCCTTGACTTTTGGCAGGCATTCTCTTTGCCTTCCTTGTTCCTCCTGGCCGTTACCTGCTGTATGGGAATCCAGAGGCAATGGTGCTTGACACAGTGTGATATGTAGTACCCATAATGCTGTCTTTTGGCACAAAGCCAGATACAAGGAACAGGTTGTTTCCATTGGTATCAGGTCCACACTAAGGAGGTCAGCAACTCTTAATTTCCTCACATTATCCTTTGATATAAAGAGCTGTGTACTTCTGGATGTGTGACTCTAAGATGTTGTTTTCCATCATGCTATCATGTACCCACATTTGTGTGAGTTAAAATGCTTTTGGCTGTAATACACACATTGTATTATCTCATTCATCTAGAAGTCTGGTGGTAGATCAAATTCTTTCCTATCAAAAGGGTTCAAATTTTTCTGGAAGACTGAACTACATTTTCCAGTGGCACCCATAGGAGAAACATAAAATAAAATTCCAAGAGTAGGAAAAAAAAATACTCTAACACTAAGGCTCTGTTTTATGCCACAGATAAAAAGTCATATGTTGAGAAATATGTAGTAGATCATGGATAAACCCAATTAGAGCCACATGTAAAAATCCTGGATACACTTAGGAAAAGACAAGCCATGCCAAGAGTTCATTGACATCTATCCAGTCAAAGAAGGGAGAGCCCATGCACTTTGCAATGTGGCAGTATCTCCTGAGGTTTCTGGCTTTGATGGTAGTGGGATGGCAAGTGGATGAGCAAGGGATGCAGCAAAAAGCCCTTATGTTGAGTTGTCCGAGGCTTTGGTATCCAGAGCAGTAGCTCGCACATGATATCAGACGCCTTTTTGGGGAGGGGTCCTAGGGGCAGTGACAGAAGTTCCCATAACAGTTAAAATGGCATCAGGATTCGCAGAAGCAAAGGAAAACTCACCATATGGAAATCACAATAAATATGACAATACTGAGGGATAACAGGCAAAGACCTGGATCAGTATTCTCAACATGGAATCCCTAGCATAGTTGTATCCACTCATCTGGGCAGATTTTTGGACTGTGTTCCAACAGCACTACATTCTCAGAATTTTTAGGAACATGGCCTGAGCACCAGTGTTTTAGTCAAGATTGACCAGATCCAGCAATTGCACTACTGGTTATATTTCCAAAAGAAGTGAAATCAGCATGTTGAAGAGATAGCTGGACTTTCATGTTCACTGAAGCAGTTTTCATGATACCCAAGGTATGTGCATCAGTCAATGAATGGATAAAAGCAAATGTGGTAAATATACACAATGGAACGCTATCCAGCCATAAAGAAGAATGAAATCTTGTCATCTGTGACAAAGTGGAATAAACATGGAGAATATTATGCTGAAAAAAGTAAGCCAGGCCCAGAAAAACAAATATTGCAAATCACAGTTACCTTTAGAATCTTTTAAACAAAAAAGTCAAACTCAGAAATAGAGTAAAATGTTCATTACCAGCAGTGGGGAGAAGGAGTGTTGGGAAGATAATGATTAAAGAATATAACATTTAAGTTAAATAACAAAAATAAGTTCAAGAGATTGGTTGTACAGCATATGACTATAGCAAATAACAATGTATTAAATTGCTATGATTTGGATAAGTGTTCCACAAAGGCCAATGTGCTAAAGGCTTGGTCCCCAGTCTGTGGTGCTATCGGGAGGTGGGGTCCGTTGGAATTGTTCTGGTTACATCAGGGCAGTACCTTCGAGGGAGATGTCAAGATCTTTGCCCTTCTTCTCCTCTTTGTTTCCCAGATGCTGTGAAGTGAATAATTTGTTCTACCACATACTCCCACCATGGTATACTAACTGCCTTACATGCCCAAGTGCTTGAGAATTGAAAAACCCTGAGACGAACAGACCCTTTCTTGTTGTAAATAGGTTTTTCCAGATGTTATAGTGATAGAAAGATGACAGAGTTCTTTTAAAAATTGTCAAAAATGTAAGTGATCTCACCACAAAAAACCCTGATATTTGTGAGATAATGCATATGTTAGTTAGCTCAATTTAGCCATCCCATTACATACAAATAGCTCAAAAGATCACATTGAACATTTGTCAGTTAAAATAAACTTTAAAAGAATCACACACTCATATCCCAAGGGACTTGAAGACATAGAGAATTGATGAAATTACAGACAGAGGTGATCTAAGAGAATTAAACTCATTTTTGCATCAGATTTAACCTTTTTGCTCAGGCTGAAGACTTCAGAATCTCAGGCCTGCACCTAAAGTAGGCTGTGTCTTTCAGAAGAGAATCGGAGGCCTTACAAGCATGAATAGTTTTTCTTTCAGGATGTTTACTTCATTGGAGGGCTGTACTGCTTGGAAGACCACAGATGACAGAAGACAGCCTTTGAAAATCAGAGCAGCATTTTGATCTTGACTGGTAAGATGAGTGCTGAGGGTCTTCCAAGGGTAGAGGAATGGGGCCACAGGAAAGATTATTGGGATATAGGGGCATGTGTGTGACCCGATATAGGAGGGAGAGGAGAGGGAAATAATGGGTTAGAGAGAGAACGGGGCAAGGAATTTTTGAAGAGATAATGGCTAAAAAGTTTCCTAAACTGGTAAAAGATATAATCCACAAGTTCAAGAAGTCTTTGCAAACTACAAGCAGAATAAATACAAAGCAAATCTTATCTAGATACTTCATATACTGCTAACAAAGAGAAAACAAAAACATCTCAAAAATTGCTAGAGAAAAGCACACATTACTTTCAAAGGAGCAAAAATAAGTCCAATAACTTAAGAAAATAATTCAATGACACTTTTGAATTTCTGAAGGAAAAATAAGTGCCAACCCATCATTCTATAGTCTGAAAATATTCTTCAAAAGTCAAGAGAGAAAAAAAGACATTTTTAGACAAACAAAAATGGAGTTCATTGTCAACAAATCCTTAGTAAGGGAAATATTAAAGTAAATGCTTGAGATAGAAGGAAAACTCTTTGAATGGGCAGTGGAAACCCCAGAATTGCTAGAAGAAACAAAGAGCAATGAATGGTGGGGCTATAGCTTAGTGAAAGGGCACTTCTCTTATATGTGCAAATCCCTGGCTAAACAAAAAAGTACAATAGCCCAAAAAGTCCCAACAGAAATGATGCTGTCTGTGTTTCATGTAAATGAATTTTACTAAATATAAATTGTATAACATACGAATATATACACACATACACATATACATATAATATTGATATGCAAGAGTTGAGGGAAAATCTTGTGTATTAATTAGTGCAAAATTGGGAAGTGTATAACTGAATTAAATTTTTCTAAAGATTTAACATTATATGAGAAATAGCAAATTGTGCTAGAATATAAATTAAAGATGCAGTTTTACCTCTAAGTGATCCCTAAATGAATAGCAAAATATGCTTAACTATCAAGCTAAGAGAAAATGGAATCATAAAAGATTTGTTTAATTTTATAAAAAGGAAAAGAAAAAGGAATAAATGGATCACATGTAAAATAAATAGCCCTACACTCTTGAACACTCTTGAAATGATGTCACATATCTATTGTACACAAAGACTGAGCTTTAACAGCCAGGCAACCTATTGTTCAGAACAAAATAGCAATCTCACTGGTGTGGGATGACCTAGAGGACTTAGAAAGGTAAGCACATGATCACTGCTCACTCACAGTGCTGGTAGAGAGTTCTTTTACAATCCCATTTCTAAGCATCTCCCCACACAACTCTCCCCACAATTCCAGTTATTGAAGTGGTGGCAAGGAGCACCTTTCCTTAGCACTATTCAAAAGCTTTAGTATGCCGGGCAGAGTGGTGCATGTCTATAATCCCGGCTTCTAGGAAGACTGTGGCAGAAGGATCCTAACTGCAAGGCCAGCACATACAACTTACTGAGACTCTGCCCCCGCCCCCCAAAAAGGGCAAGGACAGTGGTAGAGCTTTCTGGGTTCAACCTCCTGTGATGGATAGAAAAAAAGCTGTATTATGCAGTGAATATGCTTACAACTTGTTTCTCTCAGAGCAGTTTTCTGCAAAGAGTTCAGCATATTTCCTCACAAAGTACAAATCCTGGAAATATCTGACTAAAACTAGCATCATGTCTTAATGGGTTGAAATAGTCCTGCTATCTGGCCCCAGGAATGTAAGGCCTTCTCATTTCAAATAAATGATCTCCTTGGGGTGTTTCTGTGTTTTTCTTGGGCAACTATACAGTCATCTCACGCTGCAGCCAGGAGTGAATATCTTCTCTGAAACTGTCCAGTTTAAGGGATTTCTATCCAACCAGGAAGGGCGTCGCAGTACAGGACCGTCTGACACAGGCTGATTCATTTTGGTTTTAAGCAAATCATTCCCAGTCATCCTATTAGAATATGAAATCTGGCAACAGGATGAGATTTCAGTTCAGTTTGTGAAAGAACAATGGAGAACATGTGTGTTGTTGAGCCTGTGTGTAACTGTGTGCATCTGCTTTTTATTATGCAATGAGCCTAAAAAATCTCAGTGAGATTCTCAGAGATCCAGTGCATGCAGAGCTAGTCATGGAAAGGAAGAGAGGGTTTTCTGGCAAGGCTGAAGATGGCCCCCATGGGGCTGTTTTGAATCTGTTGATAGTTATGAAGTCTAACTAGGAAGAAATGTGGCTCAGAACCCTCACTAGGTGACTGGAAAATACAGAGGAGCAGGCAGCGAAACGAACGTGAGGCTGAACTTTCTTTTTTGATGTGGTACTGGGGATTGAATCCAAGGTCTTTGCACTCATCTACATCCTCAGTCCTTTTTAAAATGTTTTTATTTTGAGGGAGGTCTTGCTAAGTTGCTAAGTTGCCTGGGCTGGACTAGAATTTGTGATCTTCCTGCCTCATCCTCCCAGAGTTTTAGGATTACAGGTGCATGCCTCTGAGCCCAGTTTTAACTTTCTTTCTGTCAGTTAGAGGGCGCCCTCACCACCACTCACACTTGTTTGCAGAAGGTAATTTCGGAGACTGAGTAGTTGGACTGCATTGTGTCATTCACTGGGAAGATTGGGAATGAGAATTTCAGATTTGGGAATATCGTGAGGGACTCTTGCTGTTACCCACTCACAGCAAGGTTAAGATTGATCTACTGAAGGGCCAATTCACTCAAACAGGGAGATGGGGAAACAACAGAGAGACAGTTTCTGCCCCTGTGGACTTTAGAGGCCAGTAGGAGATATAGATCAGTAATAGTTTCAATTATAGAGGAAGCTGGGCATGGTATGCGTGTCTGTAATCCCAGCACTCTGGAAGGCTGAGGCAAGTTCCAGTTCAGTCTGGGAAACTTAGCAACTTAGTGAAAAGCTGTCTCAAAATAAAAAATAAAAAGGGGTAAGGATGTAGCCCAGTGCAAAGGCCTGGAGGCCAGGCAACGGTCAGCCTCCTGGAAGAAGCAATGTCTAGACTGAGACATAAAAGATGAGGGACAATCACCTAGGCAAAGGCTGTGTCAGGGTCAAGGGGAATTTGGCAAGGGAAGGGAATGAGGGGGAGAATTGAAGCAGGGAGAACTGCAGAAAGAATGGTACAGTGTGGGACCCCGTAGAAGATTACGAATGACTGATTCCAACCCAGGAAGTAGGAAGTGCTGAAAGGTGAAACTGAGTGAAGGCCAAGGCCAGGTTGTACACAGCTCGGTGGCACATTTCAAGAGGCCAGACATTGTTTCAAGAGGAGTGGGAGCTATTGAGCTGGCTTGAAACTAGACTGCATTCTTAATTTTGTTTGCAGAAGCAGAAAAAGAGGAGGGAACACCTAACAAGGAGTCCTAACAAATGCACCCAGCGGCAGCAGGACAGAGGGCACTGTGGTTTCTGGAGGGGGCCACAGAATTATAGCTTCTCAGGACCCTTTGCTGGAAGGTCACTGCTTCCAACCTCCACTGCATGCCAACTTTATTCCCCTTTCTTACAGATGCTCTCTCCAGATATCTGACACGTGCTAAAGAGGAGGCAATACTGCAAAATGATAGATGGTCTCAAATCATCCACTTAATTTGGGAGAGTGACCACATAAACAGGAACTGTACAACCCCTGGCATGCTCCCTCTTCTTAAAAACATTTTTATTGAGGCATAATTGATATACAGCAAACTGCATGCATTTAGTATGTATAATTTGTTTTGTTTTTTCTGTACCGGGGATTGAACTCAGGGCCTTCTGCTTACAAGTCAGGCACACTGCCACTGAGCTAAATCCCCAGCCCCAGCCCACTAGTATGTATAATTTGATGAGCTTGGATATATGCATACAACCATAAAAGCACCACTGCAATCAAGGCAATAGGCATATCCACTACCTCTGAAAGATTCCTTGTGACTTTTAGTTTGTTGTTATAGAAACACTTAATATGAGATATACCCTTTTAACTAATTGTCAAGTGCACAATTCAGTATTGTTAACTTTGGGCACCATGCTAAACCACAGATCTCTAGAACTTACTCATTTTACATAACTGAAACTTTATACCTCTCCATTTCTTCCTTCAGCAGTGCCTGACAACTACCATTTAACCCACTGCTTCTATGATTTGGACTATTTTAGATACCTCATGAAGTGGAATCATGTAGTGTTTGTCTCTGTGTGACTGGTTCATTTCATTTAGCACAATGTCCTCCAGACTCATCCATGTCTTGTAAACGATAGGGCTCCTTTCTTCAGAGATGACTAGTATTTTATTGCTATAGACTCATTCCTGAGCTTCCAGGAGGAGAGTTCTCTATGCCAGCATCAGGGAGATGGACAGGAGTTTTGATGACCTTGAGAAAATGGGCACTGCAGGCCAATCTCATCAAATTAGCTTGTGTCCAGCTTACTTTTGGAGCCATAGTATCCTCTTTCCTTTCTTTCTTTCTTTCTTTCTTTCTTTCTTTCTTTCTTTCTCTTTCTTTTTCTTTTTCTTTCTTTCTCTCTTTCTTTCTTTCTTTCTTTTCTTTCTTTTTCTTTTTTCCACTGGAGAGAAGGTATACAACTTTATTATGTGCCTGAGGCATCCCATGAGAGAAAAGTGAATACACTGAAATCCAATGAGATCTGCAAGCTTACATTTCCTCTTAATAGGGAGAGGATAAATGTAGAAAACTTAGGGGATAATAAATAATTTTTGAGAAAGATGAACGAGCCCTCAGAAGAATAGGTGAAAGCCTATGACTAATCTGTCTTATTGTGGTATTGACTCCAATCTTCTCTCCTGTGATGAATTTGACTTTCCCTGGTTGATAAGACATCACTGGAGGGAATTCATATCATCTGAGCTTCTTGGGGGAAGGTCTATCCTCAGGCAGATAAGCTCAGATAAAACTCCTTCCTGCTTTCAATTGTGCTCAATTTGAAGTAACCAACATAATGGAGCACGATATGAGGTGTGATTGAAAAGTGTGATGTGTATTTTTTAAAAAAATTATGGTAAAAGATACATTTCCATTATGGAATCATAGTATTCTTTAAAGTTCTTCACTAAAAAATTTGACTCCCTAGCACTAAGACACACACACACACACACACACACACACACACAAACACACACACACACACGGGATTTCTATCTGTTAATATGTACTGTGACTTTGAAAACAATTGGCAGCATGTCTTAAATGATTTTCCAAAGATTCTCGTAGCATGTTTGACTTCTGTGTTAGAGAAAGTCTCATTCCTATAACAAATACCTGAGATAACCAATTTATAATGATTATGGTTTTCAGTTCTGGGGGATTCAGTTCAAATGAGTTGGTCTCATTGCTTTCTGGCTAACACAGCAGGGAGCGCAAGGTGGGATAAAGCCACTCCCCTTATAGCAAGGAAGTAAAAATTAAAGGGAAAAAGAAAGAGCTGGGCCCCACTGTCCCCTTCAAGGGAGCTCTAACAATGGTGAAGACTCCCACACAGTCCCACCTGAAGGTTCCACCATCTCCCAATTGCCCAAGATCCAGACCAAGCCTTTAACACACAGGCCTGGGAAGGCACTCACTCAAACCATAGTGACCACAGAAATATTTTCATTTTATTTTTCTTTTGCAGAGTACCATGAAGCACAGGGCTGATTATCATCTGTTTCAAGAGAGAACATCAGTTTGTGTTTCTGTGTCTATGAGTGCCTTTGGGAGGAGGTGGATGTCCCAGGGACCTCTGGGGCTGATGATTCCCATGTGTGTCTCTTACAGAGCAGCACTGGGGCATACCACTAACAGCGACTGGATTCTCCTCTCCAGGAGGGACAGTCAGTTTGTTTGGTGGTTTAGTAAATTCTCCAAGGAAATTTTCAGAGTGAAGCAACAGGAGTGGTCATTCATTTGTAAAAGCAAACACAGGCAGCCCTGGCGTCAGCAACCCCCATGGAGAGTAACTTGCTCAATATTTTAAATAGGTTTTAAAGGACGATTTGGGGTCTTAAATTTAACATTGGGGAGAAAAAAACTAATCCATGTTAAGAAGGAACATATGTGGGACAAATGTTGGAGAGCTGAAAATAATGGATAATTTTGACACATTTTAGTATGTTTGACCCGATTTCAATTTCAACTAAATGTGACACAATTTAATATGTTTTTATAGAAAAAATGATACACTGTCAAAACTTAAAAAAACTTACCTTACAAAAAAAGTTATTTTGAGGCTGGTGAAAAATCTCTGAGTGACATTTGCTTAATGCTATGGAGCTTTGAAAACAACAAAAGTATAAGAGAATCTTATTTTGCTGATCAATCGTAAAAAGGAAATACTCAGATCTAGAAGATTTTAGTGAAACATAAGATTCTCAAAATATTCTTAATAATAATTACAGTTCTTGCCAGTTTTTATGATCTCACAGGTATCATAGGAATGGTGGCGGTTCAGTGGAGATAAACACTGAAAAAAACAGATAAGCATGATAAAACTTAATAACAAAAACTACAAAGAAGAAAAAATTTCAACTGTTTACATTAGAAAACATCCCTAAAACCTATGAATCACTAAGCCAGGCAGTCTTTAAAGAATTTCAAGCAGCCAAGTGCATGCCTGTAATCTCAGCTACTTGGGAAGTTGTGGCAGGAAGATCACAAGTTAGAAGCCAGCTTGGGGAACTTAGTAAGGTATTATAGTGGACCCTCAAGTTAACACCAGCCTGACACGTGAGCAACTTGGGTTACAACTGGAACTTTAGTTTTAACTTACAACTAAAGTCTTGAATTACTACCCAAATGCCAGCTGCTTCCAGATGGTCTCAGATACAGATTTGACCCTTAAAGAGTTCTGGAAGGAACATTCCAACATCCTTTTCTGTGTGGGGTTAATTGAGAAATCCTTGGTCAATGTCTCTCTAGAAACACTGAGACCTACCTACAACTACACAGGAGGGAGACTCTGAAGGCAATTGACCAACTTGAGTTACAACCAGCCCCTGTGAACAAAGTGAGTTCATAAGTCAAGGGTCTGCTGTATCTCAAAATAAAAAATAAAATAAAATAAATCAGGATATAGCTCAGAGGTAGAGAGTGCTTGCCTCACATTTGAGACTCTGGGTTTGACCACAAAGACCACCATATTTTTTTTAAAGAGAATCAGTTGAATGAGGGGAGGTTAAAGCAAAAAATTACAACCTGAATCTCAAAAAACCTGTTTTTACTCAACAGATCAATGACCCCGTACTTTCCATATATAACTTTTACTGATCTTCACAGTAGTACTGAGAATTTCTTATTATTCCCAGTTTATTGCTGTATGAAGCACTGAGTTTGGGGAAGGGAAGAAAATTCTCAAGTCCCTATAATTATTGAGTATTAAATAAATATTTAACCTCAATTTTCCATGTACATCTCTGTTCCACCCTCCTGTTTCCAATGCCAAAGTTATTCCCACTTAAATAAATTCAATTTGAAAGTCAAGGCTAAAAAGATCTTTGACTAGTAAGAGAACTTTCAATGGCTTTTAAAATCAAACAGAATCTGTGGGATAAAAACAGATGGAAGCAGGAATAAATTTGTTTGTGCCCATCTATTAATTTAATCCAGCATACACATAACACCTTCCAGTACTGCTTTAAGTACCTCACAAATGTGGATCCTCCTAACCATTTTATGTGGTAGGAGGAATTGGCATCTCCCTTTCACAGAAAAATAAATTCAGGAGTTACCCACAGAGTAAGTGGCTGGGCAGACATCCAAATCCAAAACGGCAGTCTCCAGAGACTGTTTCTGAACTTCCTGCTACCTTGCTTCTTTGAACAGACTCCGGGTGGGCTCAGGAAGTGCCACATTAAGGTGCAGAGCCAGATGTTCAGGGTTTACCATGTATTTACCCACCTAGCGTCAGATGCACTTTGGGCACATGCAAAATTTCAAAGCTTTCCTGAAGGCTACCACACCACAGAGCAAGAGACCTGGATGTCTATATCTGATGAGGATCTCTTGACCCCATACAAGCCACATGTGCTTTTCTCAGGGGTGGGCTAATTTCATTGGCCACGGTGAATCAAGTCCCCACTGGCTTCTCTTTTGGGTACACAGTGGGTGGGTGCTTGTCCCACCCACAGTGCCAGGACCATCTTTTTGGCATGGGGTAATGAGAGGGTCTCGGCTTGTGTTACTCCCTCATTTGTAGTGCTTAGACATAATAGTCCCAAAGTTGTTCCATAAGAAAAATAAAACACATTAAGAGTAGCTCTCACCACTAATCTCACACACACACACACACACACACACACACACACACCACAGCTGAGTCAGGACCCACATGGATAAACATCTGTGTGGAGGCCTAATGGGGCACTGCTGTCCTTGGGATAAGGGCTGAGAACTCTCAAGGAATGGTTTTACCAGAGCTGGGACTAAAGCTGGACCTATAAATAATTATGACATTGAAAAACAGAGGTGGAGGTGGAAATTAAATAGAGCACTTTTGAATAGCAGTTTATTGATGGACAAAGTACTTTTTAAAAAAATAGTAAGTTGTGTATGTTTGAGGTTTACAGCACGATGCTATGAGACAAATATATGGTTACCAGAGTGGAGCCAATTAACATGTCTATTGTCTCACAGTTACTTCATTGTGACAATAGTGGCTGAAAGTTGTTTACTTAGCAAAAGTTCCTGATATAGTTGTATTAATTTAGTCTTTATGTACTTCATTAGATTTCTAAACTTGTTCATCCTGTGTATCTGCTATTTTGTATCCTTTGATCTAGGTTAAAAGAGACAAAGTACTTTTTAATATTAAAATATTCTCGCCCAATTCCCTTTCCTCTAAATGGATCACAGCATAAGTAAACAATGTGTTTTCTTTGACTGAAAGACAAATTATGCAAACTACATAGGAAGCAAATGATAGGAAAACATAGAGATAAAATTTTCTAAATCAAGGAGTAGATGATTTTACTTTTTTTAAGTAGCCATTTTTATATGCAAAATAGAATAATAAAAACTTCCTTTGACTTACTTCTATTTTCCACTGGGTTTCTAACTTTGCAAAGAATTTCCATTTGTTCCTTTTTAATATTTTCTCCTGAGAAAGGTCTAATGCATGGGATCTAAATGGCCAATTTGGTGGGGGGTGCCAGGGATCAAATAAATGGTCAAGTTTAATCAGCTCCTAAAAGACTCATTAAGCCTTTGGCAAAAACAAAAATCTAAATGGAATATTTAATTTGAGAAGCATTATGTAAAATATATCTTCTTTGGGTCAAAATCTAAACAAGTAGCAGATCTGCCCAGATCTGAAATTTTCCAAATGAAAAACCTAGAAAATTTAGCTTTGCGGCCTGAATGTTTAAACCTGGTCAGCTTGGGGAAAGAGCCTGCTGGCCCACAACGGGTGTCTGGAAAGAAAAGCATTGGCCTGTAAGGTATGCTGAAGTTTTGCTCAAGAAATAAGGACCACAACACTGAAAATATAACTGATGCTCAACATTTCCAGATGTGGAACCAAGTGTCGGTATACATTTCCCCAGATCTGTTCCAAGTGCAGGGTTGGCTGGCCATGCTGCCCAGGACACACAGCGGGTGGGTGCTGAGGTAGCCACCATGCAAACTGTGTGATAGAGCTGTTCTCTCCACGTCCATCCCGTGTTCAGGGCCAGCTCTCGAAGGACGAGACAAAACCATAGTTTTGGCTGCTTTGGAACAGACTAGAAGTTCCAAGGATTAGAAGTGCCAAGAAATAGAGACATAAGAGGGCCCAGGAGAAGCAAATTACCCTTCACTCATGTGTCTTAAGCTTTGTTTCAAGTTACTGAACAGATTTCAATTCAATGCATATGGATATATGGCTATATAATTTCTATGATCATAATTTAATGGTTGATAATATGCCCTTAAGCATCTCATAATTTAATTTGCTGTTCTCCTGCTATTGGAAATAGAGTCCTTTTGAATTGTTTAACATTAAAAATGTAATTAGTATTTCCATGAACATAATTGTTTTCAAAATATTGTTTGGTGTTTCCTGTTTTCCTAAGTTTCTCTTTTAATGGGATTTACAAGAATCACTGGCACACTTTCTCCTTTGGTCTGCTGGCTACACCATGGTCCGGTGAGCCAAAGAAAGAAAAGAAAACGAAAACGAAGAAAAGAAGGAAGAAAGAAAAGAAAGAACTGAAAAATGTACATTCAATGAAATGTGTATGCAGGCTTTTAAAAATCAAAATGACCTTTAAAAACACAATTAAAAAGTAGACAAATTGCACCACAATCTTAATAAGTCTTTGTGATTTTTGTCCAGTCCTTTGCAGTTCCAGAGATAAAACAACAGAGGAAGCACATATAAAGGGCCCATTCTGTGCTGGGTACTTTCGTGTTTTATGTGATTTATTAACTCATTAGACCCATGGGGAAAGCACTATGAGGAAGCATTATTATTTTTTTCTGTTTTTTGAATGAGAAACTGAGCATCAGGGAGGTTAAGTAAGGTGCCCAAAGTCACCACTGTGGGTTTAAATCCTCCAGTAGGTGTGGAGCTGTCTCCTCATAGGCATCAGACGCTTTACCAATTCCTAAGCTTGAAGCAGCGCTCCCTGCTGCTGGACCCTCCAGTGGGCTTGGCCAGAGCTGTCATCCTGTGACGTCACTTCCTCCTTGACCTGAGGACGCCCCTTACCTCTCCCTTTGACTGCTCTCCATCTCCTCCTGTCATGTCAGCTTCTTGGTTTACTGTCTCCTTTGCAGAAGGACCTCTGGGGGATGTGAAGGAGGTAGATTCTTTGGGATCTGGGCTTCTGAAAATGTCTGATTTTCTCTCTTCCCTTCATTTATCTCAGGTACTCAGCGTAGAATGTTACACGGACAGTCATTTTCCTTCAGTATTTTTATGGAACTATTCAGTTGTCTTTCAGCTTCCTATGTTGAGGAGGCTGATGCCATTCTGATTCTTGATCCCTTCAGTAAAACCTGTTTTGCTGTCTAGTTTTTGGAGTCCCCCTATTTATATTGCCTTAGGTTGGGTTCCCTAGAAATAGACTGAGACAGGGATTTGGGTGTACAACATTGATTGAAGGACAAATCTGAGGATAGAGAGAGCTAGGAATGTACCATGGGCCCACGAAAGAGGTGATGAAGTGGTCTTGTGGGGACATACTTCCCTCAGAACTGAGGGGTACCCTGGAGAGCAAATAGTACCAGCGCCAGCCCCCTTTGAAGGCTAGTGCCTGGCTTTTTAAGCCTTTGAGTTCATTTGTTTGTTTTAAATCACTGGTGTGGGCTTTCCTGTGCCAGGCCTAGTGGTGGATGGAAGCTTCCAGAAGAATTAGCTTTTGCTTTTCCAATTCTCCTCAGAATTGAATTCTCACAGAAAGGAGCTGCTTTGATTTGAATGTATTTCCCAAAGATGCACATGTTGGAAACTTAATCCTCACATTCATCTGTTTGTGGAGCTAGAGGTTGGGCCTTTGGGAGGCTTTAGGATGAGATGAGGCTCTGAGAGTGGGGCCCTCATGATGGCTTTAGTGGCTCTCTGAGAAGAGGAAGAGAGACCCAAGCTAGCCTGCCTGCTGTTTCGTAGGTGATTCTACAGCAAGAAGGCACCCTCCAGGCACTGAGCAGACACTGATGCTCTGTTCTTGGACTCCTGGGTCTCCAGAATTGCAAGTACTAAATTTCCATTCTTCATTAATGATCCAGCTCCCCAGGAAATGGACTAAGGCAGCAGCTGACACTCCCAACAGGTAGATGCACAGGCCTGGCAAGAGGGAGCTGGACAAGACACTGAGAGCATCACCCAGACACAGGCTCTGAAATATCACACTGCTCATCTTTCGGTCTGCAAGCTCATATATTTCAGTCCTGGACATTTTATGCAATCATTCTCTTCTCTGGAATTCCTTTTATGCAACAGTTGAAACTCCTGGACTTGTCCTCCAATATATTTCCGTTCTTACCTGTGTTTTCTCTTTTTCAAGTTGTTCCTTCTTCCTTTTGAGATTTAAAAAAGTTTCTGTGATCCTACTTTTAATTTCAAAGTCCCTTTCTTTAAGTGTGTTTTATTTTAGTACTTTCCAGCTCTTGTTTCATGGCTGTGATACCATCTTTTTTGATGATATTAACAATAGACTTTTTTTTTTCTTTCCAGTTTTTCTTACCTTTCATAGTCCCTGATCCTCCCAGTTGCTTGCTCATTGGTTGTCCCGCTCTTTGGCAGCTGAGGTTTTTCCTGAGTATTTCTGCTTGCTCATATGTAATAGTGAGACCCTCAAACTTTGATGGGAAACAGAGTCCCTGGGACTATTGACTATAAGCTTCCTTTTAGGGTGAGCTGGATATGTGAGAGGATTTTAGGAGGAGAACCGTAAGATTATCAGGTCTTGTGAATTGACCAGACTCCATGGAGAAACCTCTGCTAACCTTCTGCATGGAGGATATAAGCCTGGGTCCAGCAATTTGGAGCCATGTAGAGGGAGACAACTGATTATTTCCACATTCAGGAAGCATTCATTTGGTCCCCTTCTTTTCACTACATCATCTCTGCTCTATTGTATCTGCTGTCTGCAGGTCTGGAGACTCTGATTTACCTTTCCCAGCGAGCAATCCTCTTTCTTGCTTTAGCGTGAAAGAGCACTTGCCATCTGACCCCACAGGGTCAGAGAAGGGATGTAAGGGATCTGAACTGCTTCTTGAATAGACTTTTGCTCCACACCATTTATTTCAGCCCCACCTCTCTCTTAGCTTCTGGAAGTCCCTGCTGCCTCTAATTCTTGAAATTTGTGGATTTCTTCACTGTAAATTGTATCTCCAATCCCCACATTTATGATTCAACTGTCTTGGATCTAATCAGTAACTATTCACCCATCTGTTTCCCAGTTTCCACAATTTTGTAGCTATCATCTCCTCTTTGGAATTCTTTGTTCTTACATGTTTATGCCTTTTTTAAAGCCTACACCTTATTATTTTAGTGGAATTTCAGAAGGCAGTAAAAATACTAACGACTTGTGTTCAGTCCAACATCTTTAATGAAAAAGCCCAGTAGAATTTTACAGTCTTGCTCTCTCAGGAACACAGACATCCCCTGAAACTTCTCAACATCTTATTCATTTTAATGGTGCCAAGCTTGCTTTATTTCATGGTGAAGACTGTCCTCATAGCCTTAACCTCTTCTCTAGTGTGTTTCATATTGTGGGAGTAATAATAATTTTTTCTTGTCAAATATTTCTACAACACTGTATATTCAACATTACATTAGATCTTCAAAGGCCTATCATTGGAATAAAGAAAATTTAAAAACTAGACCCTCAAAGACAGTACCTCCTGGCTCACACTGTCAGTGCTCCACCCACTTCCCCTGGACACTCACCTCTACACGCCCAAGGCTGCCTGCTCTGTGCAACTCCCTTCCTGAAGCCCTGTCCTCTGACTGGAGGCTAATAGTGCTCAGCAGGCCCTCAGCAGGCCCTTGGGGGAGGCCAGAAACACCAAATAGTCAAAACCCTCAGGAGTCACTCTGCAGTTGGTGACAGATGGGCGATATTATTGATGGCTAATTTCCTTAGCTTTTCTCAGCTGGGATAACCCCAAGGGACATTCCATATCACCTCCCTGGCAGGGCCACAGTTGTCCACAGTGGTAACCTGCTCAGCACTGCACTCTTTATTGACTTCCTTATCTTTTGTGCTTCAGTTCTTGCAATAGAAGGCAAGAAACCAAAGTGGGGTTTCCCCCTCTATTCTCTTCCTTCTTAACACTGAAGACTTCTACAACCTTGCTCACCAAGAAGTATGTGATTTCTCCCACCAACAACCAATGAATTCTGCAGCACACAGCAGTCTTCTGTCACCTAATCCAATTTAATTCTGACACTGTCTACCTGGAAATGCCATCAGCTGCCACAGGTTGAAGAGTCGTTCCTACAGGCTGCCCCCAAATACGTCAATTGCAAATCCCGGGTTATTTTATCTCTTCTTTCTCCTCCTCCTCTTTCTTCTCCATTTTTTTTTTTTTTTTTTGGTACCAAGGATTGAACTTGTGACCTTGTGCTTGCTAGCAGGCTCAATGCCACTGAGCTAAATCCCCAGCCCTTACTTGTACTTTTAACTGATGAGCTATTAAGAACCCTATCATTGGGTTCTATTGATTTACTACAGTGGCTCAAAGAACTCAGGGAAACATGCTTATCAGTTTGTTATAAAGGCTATTGTAAAGTTGACAGATGAGCAGGTGCACAGGGCGAAGGGTGGAAGAAGGGGCGCGGAGCCCACATACCCTCTCCAAGCTCATCACCCTCTAGGAACCACCATGTGCCCAACTATGTGGAAGCCCCCCACCCTGGCCCTTGGGGATTTTCTGGAGTTTTCATTATGTGGGCATTATTCATTAAACCACTGGCCACTGCTAATCAACCAACCTTCAGCCTCTTTTTCCTTCTCAGAGATTGCGGGGAGGGGTTGAGATAGAAAGTCCCAACCCTCTGAGCCTGCTTTGGTCTTTTCTGACCAGCCCCAGTCCTAAAGCTGCCTAGGGCCTGTCAACTATCAGTCAAATCAACAGCATACTAAAAGAAAAACAAACAGAAACCACTCAAGATTTGAAGGATTTTAGAAGTTGTATGCCAGGAAAGGGGGGGTATATATTTTGCCATTTCACACTTCTCCATTTGTTTACTGGAGCTCCCAGTGCAACCCCTACATAAACTACTTGCACCCAAATTCTTGCTTCTGCTGAAATGCAGACCATGATATTCCCTAACAAATCATATACATCACAGAGGTCAGACTCTTATTCTGAACTCCACAAGAGTAAAATGAACTCAAGGGATGGACGGAAGATCACTGCCCTATACACAGATTTCTGATCTTTGAGACAGCCTGGCATCTGACCAATGCTTACCCAGTTGGACCTCAGGAATAGAAAGGACATGAATGGCAATTTTGTTCAGATGGGAAATATTAAATCTACTCATTCCAGGGAGCCTTAGATAGGGATCACCTCAATCCCCAGTTCATATACTGCAGAATGCAACAGAGGACCAAAGAAACTCAACCCTTCCTGTTCAAGTGCCTTCTGCTGTCATAGATACTAGAAAAGAAGAAAGATAACTTTGAAAAATATTTCCAAGCCATTAAGTCAGTCCTTAGACTCTGCTACCTCTTTGGTATTGAATTTCCAAGAGATTTTCTTATTTAATTTCTAACCTCCCTGCATTTTCTATATTCCCTGAATAGAAGTCTGTCTGTCTCTCTCTCTCTCTCATTCTCTGTTGAGTGAGCATCTCTAGCCCCCATGAACGCAATTGACACTCACTAAATGAAAAACAGTTTCAACAGCATGTGTCCACTCTTCGTCACATAAACCTCATTAGAGACCCCTTATCACCCCCTGGGTAAACAAAGCAAGGCTGAGAGGCAGCATGAAAGCTCAATGTACTGCCCAAAAAGAGCTGCTCATGTGTGGCACAGCAGCAAAGCCAGTCTTTCTGAGGCTGCTAGAACACCAGGCTGTTGGCCACTCCTTTCTCCCCCTAAACAGTAGAATTTTCAGACCACTGAACATTACTAAGGGATATTAACACGATGATTACTAAACTGAAAGATGTCAGCCAGTCTAGGCTGTCACAGGGCCAGTCATAGAACTTTGGAAGCTAAGAGCAGGGGTGGGGGTGTGTGGGTAGGGGCTGGGTGGATGTGAATGAGAGAGGCTAGATGGTGGGACAGCAGGTAGGATGGACTCTGTTAGGATCTAGATTTCAGCCACCAGTTACATGAGCTAAGTAAGGCACTTCTCTCGGCCTTCTTAACCTTAGTTGCTTCAGTAAATCAGGAGTGATACTAACATTTAAAAGGATTCTTTTGGGGAGTAAACAAGATAAATATATATGCTTAGTAAAATATCAGATGATAAGGCAATGTGTTATTCTTGTCTTTCCTTGTTGCTATGCTGCATGGCATAATAACAATGCTCCATTGCTATTTGACTTAATTTGAGTCAAGGAAGATTAGTCAATACAAAGTGACTGTTATTAACTTTACAATCATTATAACTGGACATGATGGCATACACTTGTAATCTCAGCTACTTGAGAGACTGATGCAGGAGAATTGCAAGTTGGAGGCTAACTTCAGTAACTTAGAGAGATCCTGTCTCAAAAAAAAAAAAAAGATCTAAGGTTATAGTTTGATGGTAGGTTACTTGCTCAGCATGTGTGAGGACCTGGGTTCAAACTCCAGAACTGAAAAAATAAATTATGACTCTTAAGACTATGACTTCTGTATTCTTTTAATCATCAGCTCATTTAATTTTTAAGACAGATTTGTGAAATGTCATTTTTTCCTGATTTACAGGAGAGAAAACTAAACTTCAGAGAACTGAAATTACTATCACAAAGACTCCAATGAACATGGGAAAGAGTTCAGACTAAAACACAAGTCTGAAAGGCCAAATGCACACTCAGAAAGGGGCAAGCAAGGTGTTTGGCTAAGAACTTGGTGCCAAAGGATCAAGTTGTGAGATGCATTCCATCAATGGAAAAACTCTGACAGTAGCCTAAACAGAATGGAGTTGATTATGTCACTGGACCCAAAAGGCAGAGAGGGAGTGGTTCCAGTGCTAACTTGGCCATTGGACTCTGTCCTGAAGTCTGTGGCTACCTTGCATCCTTCCACTCTGCCCTTCTCAGCATGTGTAGAACCCTACCTGCTGCCAATGACGCAATGGCTGGAGTAGTTTCCAGAATTTCACATAGAAAAGCCACGCCCAGAAAAGAAGGGGAGAATTTTCACCCTTGGACCTGTGTCTGCTTAGCATGAGGGAAAAATCTTTCCAGAGCCCTGAAAGTGTTCTATTCCAGATCCTATTTATTAGGATTGGGAGACATGACCACCCCCAGGCAATCCTTGGCAGGGAAAAGTAACACAAGGCATCCCTTGGCATCTGCTTGGGCGTAGTTCCAGGACTTCTCTCGGATACTGAAGTCCAGGAATACACACATACACCCTAGATAATAGTAAATAGCATGATCTTTAGTGTTCGGTATAGATACACTTTTTTTGGAATATTTTCAATCTGGAGTCAGTTTTCTCCATAATTTAGAACCTGTGGCTATGGAGGGCTGACTGTAGTAGGCTTAGCTTAAATTATTACACACTGCTGGATCAGAGTGAAGAGTTCCTTTGCCTAACTACACGGTGTGTGCAGGGGCACCTAGACAAAAATCAAGGCTTTCTCCAAAGTCTCTGTAAATAGGGGAGAGTGGAGGAGGTGCAGGGAGGGTAGGGGAATGGGGAAAAAATAAGAACCAAAACATATCAAATCATATCATGTAAAGGTACAAGATTCCACTAATGAATGTAACTGTATTGTATCCCTAAAATGTACCAATAAAGAAAAAAGGAAAAACAAACTAACAAACAAACAAACAAAAAACAAAGGCTTTCCTGGGAGGGAATAAGTGTGTGTGCAGGCACATGTACATGTGCAAGTGTGATTTCTTGGAGAGACAAGCATGAAGACTGATTGCAGGGATAGCAATGAGAAGGGTGGAAGTTTTTACTGTTATACAAATAAAAATTAGTTTGCACCGAACCCTCCAAGCAAAGTCTTTTCTAACTTGTTGGTCCCTGTCTTAGGTACTCTGTCATTACAAGGACAAAATGCCTACCACCCACAATTTAAAGAAGGAGAAGTTTATTTGAGCTCATAGATCTTAGCGGTTTCAGTCTGTACTCAGCTGATCCCAAGGCAGAAGCAGTATGGTAGAGAGGCAAACTGTGGGGAATTGGCTCACACAATGGCAGCTAGAAAGCAGAGATGAGGAGCTTGGAGGGAGACACCCCCAGTGACCTAGCTCTTCCAACTAGGCCCCACCTCTTAACAGCATATTCCAGTATGAACCCATCAGTGGATTAATCTGATGATGAATATAGCATCTGCCTGATCCAGTCACCTTCCAAAAGCTCAATCTGTGAAAACATAAGGCTTTTTAGCAGACACTATAGATCTAAACTGGAATGGTCCATTGGTCTGGATCCCACTTCCTTGCTGCCTGGTCTGAATCAGGCCTGGCTCTGGCACCACCTCCTCCATGGCCACTGTAAACTGACTCTCTCACCCATTCCCTGGATCTTTATATCTTGAATTGTTTCAACCAATGGAATTCAAAGAAAAATACCTACTGACACCATGGAACACACCCCAGGAAATGCTAATGTCAATAATTCATTCAACAGTGAATTATTATTTAAAGGAAATAAACCCACAAAGACCATTTTAGGAAAAGAGCATTTCTCCTTAATTGTTTCTGTATTTTTAGTTCTTGCCCAAAAAAGCTGCTCTCTGTCTTCCATTAGACACTGGTAAAACAACCCCTGCCGCTCCCCAAGGAGCATCCCTGTGACCATCCCAGTGGCTGTGCTTCTAGGCGTCATCATCAGGCCTGATGGAGCCCATCCCTCCTCACTCAGGCAGGGCTGGGAAGGAGCAGCCTAATACTAACCAGGGCTGCTCTCCTGTGAGACGTGTGGCAGGGAGCCCAGGATTAAAGACATAAATAAGCTGCAGGTTTTCAGGAACCTGCCAGCAGCCCTCTGAAACAGGAAGAGGATACTTAGAGCTGTCCTGCTAACCCTCAGCCATGGGTCTTAGGCTCATGCTTGATCTGAAGCTCCCTAGGCTGTGCTCCAGCCCTGGAGCTGACCAGACCCAGGGCACTAGGCTAAGAACCCGCTGCCTGAGATACCAGATAGCATGGAGGGGAAATTCCAGGTCAGCCCTCCATTTGCAGGAGTACAGGGGGTTGTGAATACCATTCCTCTTCTGGGAGATAGGGTATTAGAGGCCACCAGACGGCCAGGAGGACTGAAAACAAACACACACCGGAAGGGCTTAGGATAATGGGAGAGGATGGGGCCAGGCACTGTGGAAGTATTGGATGGCACCCTGCACTCGGGGTCCACACTTGGCTGGGACTTAGAACTATGCTGTTCTTATGTAGAAAGTGCTGCAACTAGTCTTTGAAACTCTGCTGCATTCAAATGAGCCGCTTGGGTTTCTCAAGTCTGAGAGCCTTTAGATGAGAGTGAGAACCCATGATGGATGCGTACAACGAATACAGCTAAAACAGAATCCTCTTGTGAAAATGAATTCTAAAAGTGCAAGCTTCAGCTAAGGGCTTGTTCATGTCAAATAGGATTTGGTAACAATGAGTTGGGAGTCCTTCCTTGGAGTTGAGCATCAAGCCAAAGGTTAGAACCACAAAGTTTATTATTGAAATAAATACTCATCAAGCAGGATGTGCTCAAAGACATAAAATGTGCATCTCATATTCTTCAAAAGCTTAACACTACTGAAATACACAAGGAGTTAAATAGTTTACATAATAGAATAGGAGAGCATGAGGGCTCACAGGGCAATAACAGAGAAACATGGGTATGTGAGAGTTAGGTCATTTATGGGTGGATCCGGTTGGAATGAGGTCGAGTGGTCCATGAAAGCTTCGGAGAGGAGGTGAGATGTGACTGGGGCCTTGAAGCAAGAAAGATCTGAATGGACAATGGGGGAAAGGAAGGTTATTAAGGAAAGTGCAGGGAATAGTTTTGTGTGAAAAATACCCGTTCACGTGGGAGTTTTCACTCATCCGTGCACCCATCCACTTATACTCCTCTACCTGAAAACTGCTATTCTTGTGGTTTTTTTGATCTTCTAAAAATTAATTAGTTTTTATTTTAACAGCTTTATTGAGATGTAACCAATACAATGAATTACATGCAAAATATATCCTTTGATAATTTTTGACAACTGTATACAACTCTGAAACCATCAATGCAGTCAATACAGGAAATGTATCTATCCACTCCTAAAATGTTGTAATCTTTCAAATAGGAGAACCAGCTACTATGGCTGCTTGGATTCTAAAGCTCACCTCTTTCCCTTCTCAGACATAAGGCCCCTTCAATGCCCACTACAGAACATAGACTTCAAGTTTTAATAATAATAACCATAAAAGTATATGCATTCTTCACTGACGGCATTTTAATCTGGAATTATACTTATTTTACCATTATTTCTGAAGACTATCCCAGTGGTCTGACTTTATTCCCATTTCCTAGAAAGAGAGAGCAAGCCTCAGAGAGGCCACTTGCCAGATCTCAGTACACAAAAGAGCCACTGTTGGATCTCAAGTCAGCCTGTCTCTGAGGCATACACTCACAAGTCTATTCTCTGAGATATTTGTAAAAATCCTGCCTGCCTGGCCCAGAGGGAAGGAGAATGACCTTGACCATAGACATCCAGTGACCACTGACTCACTCAGTTTTCAAAAGTTTGACAGTGCCAATTTACATTTCCATCAACAGTGTGAAAAGCATCCTTTTCTCCACATCCTCCACCAACCCGTTGTCTTAGATCTTTCTGATGATAGCAATTCTAAGAGATGTGAGGTGATATCACATTGTGATTTTGGCTTGCATTTTCCTGATGATAAATCTCCTTTCCCATGTTCACTTCAGCATTATTTACAACAGGAAAGATGTGGAAACAACCCAAAGGTCTGTCCACAGATGAAAGGATAAGGAAATCTCTCTCTCTCTCTCTCTCTCTCTCTCTCTCTCTCTCTCTCATGTGCGTGCACACACACACACACACACACCACAATGGAAAATTACTCAGAGAGAGAAATAGAGAGAGAGAGGGAGAGAGAGAAAGGGAGAAGGCCATTTGGGACATGATGAACCTGGAAGACATTATGCTAAGTTAAATAAGCCAGATGCAGACACGATGTTATGGTTTATATCTAGATGTCTCCATAAAGCCTCATGCACTCATAGGTGGGGCTTTTAGGTTAATTCACTGAGGGTTTATAACTGGGTGTGATGTTGGGAGGTAAAGCCTGGTGGCAGAGGTGGGTCACAGTGGGCTTGGCCTGGAAGAATATATATCACTCCTCTTGCCTTGATCCCTCCTTGCTTCCTTCCTGTTATGCCATGAGCTCTTTCTCCTCTGCCATCCCACCTTGCCTTGGAGCTGGCCAACTACAGACCAAAACCTCTACAAACTGTGAGTAAAAATAAACTTTTCCTCCTTTAAGTTTATTGAGGATGTGTCTCGGCAAATGAGAGAAGTGACTAAGATTTTGGTACTCGGAAGGGGCCATTGCTATAATGCTACCTGGCCACGTGGTTCAAAAGCTTTTGGAAGTGGCTTGTGGGAGGGGTTTAGAAAGGTTTGGAGATACCAGCTGGGGAAGAAGTCCTACAATGCTGCGCGCTGAGCTTGGTGGAAGGTAGATAGTAAAGAACAGGCTCAAGAGGTTTCAATTGGAAAGAAAGACTCCATTGCAGTTGGATTTCAGGCCATGTGTGTTACGTTCTGGCATAAAATTTGTCTATACTTTGAGGTCTACGATTAAGGGAGGTGGAATAAATAATCTGATGGAAGCAATTTCAAGGCAGTCTAATGTTGAGGTAGTGGCATAAGTAGTGTGGCTTTTAGCCAACTCTGCACTGAGAATAAAGAGCAAATAGCTCAGCAGAATGCTTTAAAAACTTTTGAATTTGGCTAGAAAGGAAGCTCTGGTTAAGTTGGAGCCTGTAAAGAGGGAGCAGAGAAGAGCTAGTTTGCTAAAAAGATTAGCATTAAAATGCCAAGTACTTTGGAACTGAACAATAGGAAAAATGGCCTGAGGGCATCACAAGAACAAACAGGACTGCACCCTTGGCAGCCCTAAAATTGCAAGGGCAAAAGACTTTGCTTTGAGAAGAGAGCCCCAGGATGTCATGCTCCACAGTGGCAGCAGCCTAGGAAATGGAAATTGAGTCCCTGGATTCAGTTCACCATGCTCAGCCAGCCAGGGACTCAGAGGCCCCTACAACTGACAGCAAGATGAAAAAGGACTTAGCAACTGCTCCAGCTGCTGACAGAACTTGGTTTCATCCATATGGTGTTGATTTTAGGTGCAAGCAGAATGCGAGAGTTGTGGGGTTGAAAAGGATTCTACCCAGATTTCAGAAGCCTGGGAGGCCAGGCAGTACACCCTCAGGAAGGTGGTGTGTGAAGCTTTGAGTGAAGCCAGAAGAACAGCGGGGATCCCAGAAGGTTGGGGAAGTCAGGAATGTGGATCATGGGAGCAAAACCTTGAGGAGTGAGCAAAGCTGGCCCAAGAGAGAGGCCACGATGATGGCTACAATCCATGGCTGTGCTGTAGGGGTGGGGCCGCACAAGCCCTTTGGAGTTCACATCTTGCCACAGATTGCCCCTAGTGCTGGGCGTGAAACTACAGGATTTGATGTTTCCCTGCTGGGTTTTGGTTTTGCTTTGGTCCCATTCTTCTCTATCTCCTTATTTCTATCCTTTGGAGTGGCAATATTTATTTTTGTGCCATTGTGTATTGAAAGTGTTTAACTTTCATTTCATTTTTACAGGGGTTTACAGCAAAGAGTTTGCCTCAAATCTCGGAGGAGACTTTGGACTTGGGCTTTTCAGCAATGCTGAAACCATTAGGATGGTGGCAATTTTTAAAGATGAAATAAATGCATTTTTGCATAAAGGGATGCAAGTGAGTCTTTGTGGACCAGGGGCAGAAGTTATAGTTTGTATCTAGATGTCCCCATAATGTCTCGTGCACTCATAGGTAGGGCTTTGGGGAGGTGACTGCATCATGGGTGTGTGATTCTCATCACGAGATTTGTCCACTGATGGGCTTATAACTGAGTGTGATGTTAGAAGGAGGAGCCTGTTGGAAATATGTGAGTCAGTGTGAGTGTTTCCTGGAAGGATCTATTTCATTCCTCTTCCCAAGATGCCTCTCTACTTTCTACCTGTTGTACCATTAGCTATTTCTGCTCTGTGATGCCCCTCTGCCATGCAACCTTGTTTTGGAGCCAGCTGACTATAGACTGAAACCTCTATGAACTGTGAGTCAGAATAAACCTTTCCTCCTTTAAGACATGGCTACTGAGTCAAGTAACTAAGACATGCACAATAACAGATTCTGTATGATTTCATATGCATGTGGTGTTAGGTTTGTGCATAAATGTCTCCCCAAAGCCCCGTGTGGTCATACGTAGGGCTTTTCTAGGTAGTTGGATCTGGAATAACTGATGCTGGGATCAAGGGTGTGTGATTTCTAAATCAGTCCATTGTTTAGTTTGGCATAGTTCTGGGCAGGATCAAGGGTGTCCCACCCTGGGTGTGGGTGCTATCCACCATAAGGGTGGGTAATCTGGATAAGATATGAGGGACAGAAGGAGGGACCCTGCTTATTGTTTGTCACTTGCTGTTTGCTACTCCACTGCTGGCTACCTCCTGCATTCTGTGTTTTGCTATGAATTCTTTCTCCTCTGTGATGCCCCTCTACCATGTCACCCTGCCCGGGAGACAGCTGACTACAGACTGAAATAAAACTTCTTTCTTTAACTTTGGGTGTCAGGTATTTTTTTCTTGGCAAGGAGAAAAGTAATTAAGACAATGTGGAATCTGAAGTAGTCAAATTCACAGAATAGTGGTTCCTGGAGGCTGTCTAGAGATTGTCATTTGTATCTTAATTAAGCCAAGGGAAAAAGTGAGCCTGTGACACTTATGCTTCTATAAAAGGGCTTTGGTGGTGTAGCATGGGGAGGGCAATGGGATGGCTGGTGGCCTCAGATCTGTCTCTGCGTCCCACTTCTCCAGTACAGTGGAGCATAGGTGTGGGACTGCATAACTTTGTAATCTTAAGTAAGTTCCTAGTCTCAGCTGTGATTAATGTAAATTAACAGGTGAACGTTTAGTAGTTCTGGGTAAATAGATAAAGACTGTTTCACTCCTTGTCTGCCCGGATGGCTCTGGGAGTGCCGTCTGGCCAGACTAATAAAGGACTGTTTTCCAACTAGTCCAGTGTGTTCCTTCCTGGGTGATTCTCACTGCTCATCAAGCTCCTGGAGCAATCGCTGGGCTATAGGCCCCAGCATCTTGGAGGCCCTTTCGGCTGTTCAAGCTCCTCGGAGTGGAAGTAAGGCCCTAGGTCTTACATAGGGGTGGAAAGAAGTCTGAGAGGACAATGGCCATGGCTCTTGGCTGCTGCCTCCCTTCCATCTTCTTCCTCTCCTTCCCCAAGTGCCCTCTCCTCCCACACTGCTCCAGAGACTTGGTTGTGGGGCCACTGTGCCCCCTGCCCCTTGCCCAACCACGGAGGAGCTGCTGGGCCTCCTGTACTTCTCCATCCAGCCCAGTGACAGCCTGATCTCCTGATCTCCATTGGTGGTGTGCTTGTCCTGCTGAAGCTGAAGTAGAAGGAACCACATGGAGATAGAGTTGTTTATACATCACACAAGGTGTGGCCTCAACTAAGAATGGAAAAGAATAACTCATCCAGATCACGGATACCCAGACCTTCAAGACAGTGGGGCAAGTCAAGCTCTATATTTACCACAGGTGAGACCACTGATGGTGTTAAAACCCCTTTTCTATCATTGAGTATGAATACAAGTCCAGGCACAAGGAGTTCTTCTCAAGATAACTCATTCTGATTTTGCTGGTCATTCTCCCCAGAGCCTAAGGCACATCGTGTCATGGCTGTTTTCCTTCTGGAATCAGTGACTTATTAGCCCTGATTATTTCAAGAGTGTAATTCCCCTCTGATGCAGTGCCCCTGACATGCCGTGACTGAAAATGCTCTTTCCTATGTTCTGAGGTAATGTTCCTGTATCCAGTCTTGCTTGGTCATCTTGTTGACCTCTTGTGGAGCTAAGTACAACTGGCAGGGGCTTGTCCTCTACTTGAGGCTTCCACTCAGTGACCATGATGAGTGATCCCCCTTTTTTGTTCATCATCAAATTTTTTAAAATAGCAACATGCTTGATTCCTACTGTATGTGATATGGTGATGTATAACATGCAGTGTTGGCCAGCTTTTAAAGTAAATTTTGTGAAAGTGTAATGCAAGCTTCAGCAAACAGAATGCTGTGCTTCCTATGAACAACTCAGATTTTAAATTAATAATAACAAAAGCATACACACATTAAAGGTATTTGTAATGTGTGAATCTCTTTTAACTAACTTAAAATTTTGTGCTATGGCAGTGACAGTGAACCTTTTAGAGACCCAGTGTGCAAACTGGGTCTTATTTATCGCGAAGTGCCAACGTTGCAATTAAACCTGAATATTGAGATCTTAGTTTAGAAAACAGAGTGATTACCATGATTGGCTGCTGTGGCGATTTGGTTCAGGTGCCGACCGAGAAGACTCTGGGTGCCTGCTGTGGCATGTGTGCCATAGGTTCTCCACCACTGGCCTAGTAGAATGGGCAAAAGCATTGCTGGGGACCACTGAAAGCAGTGACAGCAGTCACAGGGCCACTCTTTTGCAAGCCACCCTAGTGCTCAAATGTGCATATTGATGGCTCCCTGCACCCCTTTAACTTTGGCTTTGTAAATGGTGTATGGATCTGTTATCAACTTTTGGTATTTCTTAATGAAGGCATTGAAAATTAACAAAGAGCTTTGGTGATCCTCAGTGGGATCAGTGTCTTCACACTGAAATTTCCCAGCAATCCATGAGAGTTATGCAGCCTTTTCTGACACCCATCCTAGATCCTTCATGCCTGGAAGTGGAAACTTGTCCCAGCAGGAAGACAAAAGATGACTTTTCTTACTCTCAAACTCTCACTTCTTGCCTGCACCCACCCTCGGGAAGGAGGACTGTGCTCCATGGCTGCTATAAATGTCCTGTCCACCTGTTTATACTCAAAGTGCACTTTCTTGGCTTCCCCAGATCTGTTAATTGCCCCAGCTCAGAAACCTTTGAAGGGATAAAAGCCAGATTGCAGACGTAGAGCAGTGTTTATTATGAGTGCTTTGCAGGGATCCCTGTTCCAGGTGGGACAGGTCCTTTTCCTCTGATGACCATCCTGGACCCCCTCTTGCTCTTTCACCAGCGTTCTTTGGACTGGGGCTTCTGAAGATGGCAGATTCCTACTCATGGGATCCAGGCTGAAAACTTGTATGGTCTTGCAGCTCATGGTGTTAAATGCTAAGTTTGGTGATTTTTTTTTTTTTTATTGTGTGCTTCTGCACCACAGTATGCTGTTCTCTAACGCTTCCCAGACAGTTTCTAATCTGTCCTCAGAATAGGAATCTCTCCCTTGCTTCTTCCCAGCAACATTTACTCCTGGGTTTGATACCTCTTTATTTGAGTGCCTCACATAAAGGTGTTCAAGAAGTGTGTTGTGAAGTTTGTATATGCAAAGCAATGTGTCAGAAAGAAAACATCATGTGAGCAAGGATAATTACAACATAGCTGGGCATGGTGACACAAGCCTATAATCCCAGCACCTTGGGACTCAGAGGCAGGAGGCCTGCAAGCTGCAGCCTGGCCTGGGCAACTTAGCAAGGTTCCATCTGAAAATAAAAAGACAAAAAGGGCTGAAGATGGAGGTCAGTGAGACAGGTCTTGGGTTAAATACCCAGAGAAGGAGGAGAAGGAGGAGAAGAGGAGGAGGGGAATTAGAATACCAAAGAAAACAGAAAGAGCTCTCTAGAGGAAAGATGGGTGCTCATAGAGAGGAGAGAAGGCACCAACTGGAGAAGAGCAGAGGACAAGTGTTAATTTAGCACATCTCTGATGGTATGTTGTTTCACCTTCATGGTCATCACATTAGGTCAGGAGATTGAGCAAGCAGTTATTCAAGTGGGAAGCGGTAGAGGAAAGATTTACTTACACTCCAGAAGCCCAGCTCTCAGCCCCAAAGCCATACTGTGGAAGTGCCTTGGGAGCTACCTGAAGGATGAATGGGACTGATTGGGAGGCATCATTCTAAGTTTGAAAAACAGCAGAAAAATGGTAAAAGAAATGCAGTTTGAACACTGTAAAAAGCATGTCCAGGGAAATCCATCAATTCAATCAATCATTGAACATTTGTTGGATACCTGTTGAGTAACAGACACATAAGATTCACTGGTAAACAAAGGATTTCCTGCCTTCACAGTGCTTAGATTCCACCTTGGAGAGACGGAATAGGTGAATAAAATACAGTGCATTAAATGGAAGAGAAACAGAAATATACAGCCCAGACAGGAAGCATTGGGATTTGAGGTAAGGTAGAGTAAGTAGTGGTTTGGAGTAAGGTATTGGTAGGTCCATCACTCAACCACTCTTTCCCTTCTCACTCTGCCTTGTCCTCCTTCCCTTCGTCTGTCTGCCCATCTATCACACCAGCCTCAGGAACCATGTAATTCTTGAAACAAATTCTTCCTGCTGCACTGACAACCTCAGAATGCTGAAAATATGCCTCGAACCAGCCCTGGAAGACTCTGCCTCTGCCACCCTGGAAGGCTGTGCTCCAGGCCCAGGGTCACAAGATGTCTCCTGCTCCCCAGCCCAAACCAGGCCTGTTGGCTTCCTGTTTACCACATCCCACTTTTCCCCTTTCCATACCAGAGGGTCAGCTGCTAGAACAAGGGTGAATACAAAGTTCCTGGTTTTGCATAGCCATTGGCTTTGCTGCAAAACAGTCCCCAGCTCAAGGAGGTATTGAAAGAATGCAGAGTGTGACTCAGGAAGGGGAGTGCAGCATTTTTTCAGAGAAACACGGCCCATCTCCAGCACCCAGGCCTGAATTCTGGAGTAAACAAACCAGAAAGCAGCACAAGGGGAGAGACTCTAGCTCAGAGACAAGAATCCCTCCTTAAGTGCTAGTAGGGAGCTCAGAAGGATCAGAGCAAGGCCACTCCAGGGAAAGGAGGCATCCACTCAGATGTAAGGGCTCTTTCTAGCAACTCAGTGGCAAGGAAGCACAGTCTAGACATGGGGTATTGAGTGCACAGTGGGTCAAGACAAGAAGGGGTCACTTCTTCAATTCTTTGTCACTAAGTCATTTCTTTCTGTAGACTCTTAACAAAGTACCAACGAGGTTACAGACAGACCGACAGACAGACAGACCGACCGACCTGCAGACAGACAGACAAGGCTGCCATGCAATGTCCTCTCCTACTCAGTTCCTTCCCAGGGGGCCTGGCTGATCCTGCCCTGTGTGTTTTATGGCAAGACTTCATTTTGTTTCTAGTAAGCATGTAGGAGAGAACAAGAGGATGGCGGGAGACCTAGATAATGTTGAGGTTGGATATTGAAAGTTCACTGAATACTAAGGCCCTTTCTTAGTCAGAGATTATTTAATTTCAGTAATTGAAGCTCACTCCACTAGTTGAAACTTTATAAAGGAAGACATAGAAGGTGGGATTAAAAATAGAATTAAAAATTATAATAAAAGACACATTGCTGTTAATTTCCTCTCAAAATACTTCCATTTGCTTGAAGCACACTTACCGCATCATTCTTAACACTTTCTGAAGCAGTTCTAGAAGTCTTCTTTCACCAGTGTCTTTTCATATCTGCTTTCAATGCCCCAAATTGATTCAAAACATTTATGGCAATTTCTGTCAAGTAAAAACATTACAGTGCGTTCTCTTCCACCTTATTCACTGGATTTGGTAGGTTCAGTTGTGGCTGCTCCCCAGTGTCGAAATGGCCACAAAAGGTAAACATTTCGAATTGATTCGGGACACGGAGGCAGAGAGTGCCATGCAACTAAATAGGAAAAGGGACCTCTGAATGCTCCAGAAAGAGTCAAGAGCACTATGATTAGTGTTTGAAGCATTGGGAAGCATTTTGAGTGGGATTAATAGCAACGTGTCTTTTGCCCTAATCATTTGTTTTGAAAAAAACATTCCCTGTAGTTTTTAATCCCATCTTGCATTTCTTGGTCTGGTGTGACTCACACAGCCAGGGCTGGGAGCCCAGAGGGAGCTTCAGGGCCTGAAGCAGGACTCCAGGAATGGAGCCTGCTCTGCATGAAGGCAGCGCTCTGCACACCTGCTTCTCCTCCTGTGCACCCGGGCTTCCTGGTTTTCTCTCCCATGGGCAGACTCAAGCCTACCTTCAGCCAGGGCCAGTCAGAGACTCTGACCAGGTCTTCTGGATCCCAATCCTAAAATCTGGTGATACAGATTTGGCCCAGTTTAGATCAGCTGTTCACCCCCTCCTTAACTTGATGGAGCCAGGGAGCTATTATAAAAATGGTCATAGAGGTCTCCAGAAAGGGGAGGTGAGATAGAGGTGGAGGATGGTGGGGTAGGAGGAAGGAGGATTTTCATGGAAATGTGTTTAGCTGGGCAGATATGCCAGAAAATGTCTACTGTGGGATCCTCATGAATGGGGGAATGTTCCATAGAATGAAACATTTAGATACAAGTGAGAACAAACAATTAGATACAAGTGGGATAGAAGTGAGAACAACCCATAATAGCTAAATTATGGAAGCAGCCTATATACTGACCAACAGATGAATGGATAAAGAATATGTTGTATTGGCTGGGGATTTAGCTCAGTGGTTTCGCTGCCTGCCTCACAAGTGCTAAGACCCGAGTTTGATCCCGGTTACCAAAAAAAAAAAAAAAAAAAAAAAAAAATATATATCT
>NW_022900947.1:40205607-40219431 GCF_012274545.1 Fukomys damarensis | reverse complement strand
AAAAAAAAAAAAGAAGAATGTCTTGTATATATACCCAATAGAGTACTACTCAGCCATAAAGAAGGATACATTTGAGTCATTTGTAGGAAATGGATGTATCTTAAGACCGTAATGCTAAAGGAAACAAATCAGACACACATTTCTCCTATATGAAAAATCCAATTATAGATCATTTAAAAAGGCAAAATAAAGAGATGAAAGGAAGTGGAGATAGACCTTACGGAGATTTGTATATATACTCAAGCTGAATGTGATTATTATGCATCACAAACATATACCAAAAAAATAAAAGTTGAATGGCTCTAATGCAGACTACTTTAAGTAAGATGGCTATTTTACTTTCCCGTAAAGGTTGTAGCATCAGCAGACCAGCCATGAGAGGGAACCCTTTGGTGCTAGAGTCTCCAGCAGACAGTTCTGCAGTTGGTCCCTGGAATTCATGGCCCTGCACATTCACTTTGCCTGAACATGAAACCAATGGCTCCTTTCTAACACATATATGTGGCAGAAGTAATGCTAAGTCACCTTACGTTGTTCTTTCTTGGGAAAGCTGGTTGCTATATAGTGAGCTGCCCTATTTGTGGCTCACTTAGCAAAGAACTGACATCTTGGTCAACAGCCAGCTGGGAATGAATTGCTGCCAATAGCCACATGAATGAACCAGTTAAGCATGGACCTGCAGGAGTCCTGGCTAGCACCTTGATTGCAGCCAGGGACCTGGAAAAATCATGCCCAAGATTCCTGACCAAGAGAACTTGGGAGATCATAAATGTTTTTTAAACCACTGCAGTTTGGGATGAGTTATTATAGAGGAATAAAATACTGACACATGGCACTCGGCTTCTTCCATTTTGTTTCTGCCGTCCTTGGGTGACACTGTCCTCCACATGGTCCAAGATGAGTCACTCCAATGCTTCCCTCCCAACCAGCAGGAAGAGAGGAAAGGAATGGGAGGGCACAACTCTTGCATGTCAGGGAAAAAGCAGTTTCACACATTGCTTCCATTCACCCATGGGCTGGAACTCACTAGATCATTATTCTCAGCTGCCAAAGAAGGAAGGTTAAAAACCTTGTGACCAGTTGAAGATCAGGGATTCTACCACAAGGGAAGAACAGGGAAATGAGTCTTGGGAGAAAATTAGGAGTGCCTGCCGCAAATGCCAATTCTCCCGGTGTTGGTTGACTTTGTGTATGTGACAAGTACATAGCCATGTCCCTATGGTCCCTGGAGATATAATTTCCTGGAGTGTCACAGAGAGGCCAAGAAGGTGAGACATGGAGCTCACCTCCATGGACACAGAACCCAGCTGGCACCGCAGGTGATGTGTTCATGTTTGCCCCTTTACCAGAAACCCAGGCACTGTGTGTTACTTCTTTGGTGTCACCCAACTACTTAGCAGCAGAGTCATTGTCAACTCCAGCCTCAGGATCCCAGCCCCAAGTTCTCTCTTCTTCCCAAAGGCAAATTTACAGTCTCTGTTTTCTATCAGGTAAATTTGCAGTAGGAAAATAAAAGAGGAGAGATGACACAGAGCAAAGTCCTCATGACAGGTGGCTTGGCATTATTTTTCCTGCCAGACCAAAAAGATTTGTCTTCTGTACAGCACTGTGAGCCAATCAATGCCATATCACTTGTGAGCATTTAAAGCAATTTAATTAGTGAAGAGAAAGGCTTTGCTTCTCTGGTATAATTTCCCACAAAGAACTAAATATATAAGAGATGGTCCTATCTGTGAATTTGGTTATGTACAGGTATGTTGAGATTTTCCTTTTAAAATTCTCACACTACCAAGACCCCCTTTCCTGGGAGATTCTCTCCAGGGTGAGCTGGAATACTAACACATGGGAAGGACGCCATAAATGTTGGTCAGATGAAATTACAGTTTAATTCCAGGCACCGAGGAGACTCCGATCAGCCCCACCCCGTCACTGTCCATACCCAGTTTCTCACTTTTCACTTAGAAATAGAATCCCTGCGTCTCAGCTGGGCCCATGGGTAACAAGTGAGAGATCGTATTTCCCAGTCTTGTTTGCAGTCGAATGCAGCCTCCTGACAACATCTGTCCAGTGGAATGTGGACGAAGTGATGTGTGCAGCATCTGGGTCATCTCCTAGCCACTGGACAGTGGTGGTGGTGGTGGCATTTGGAGCAACTTTCTGGGACTCAGAAGCGGAAGCCACACCCTGAGGACGGTAGAGATCTCAAATCTAAGTGCCCGGATGAGCCATGGATTGGAACCATCTGCCTGCCTGAGACCATCTGCTCCACGTGGACTTTTACATAAGAGAGAAACAAACGTCCATCTAAATGATGCATGAGAATTATTGTTCTTACTAAGTTTGAGAAAATAGGCTTTTCTTTTTCCTTAGTCCACATGTGCAACTTAAAAATGCTTAATGTTTAATCCAAAAATCTATACAGTTTTAGAGCCGACTCCTAAAAATTCTCTAAAGGCAATCCCCAGGTAAAGACCAGCCACTACCCAGTACAGATATGTCAGTGTGTAGAAAATTATATTGATTCTGCTTCACTAAATGTATCTTTTTCTACCTTCTGAAAATGGAGATTCTATTAGAAAATAGGCCCTACTAAAAAACTAAGATTCTGTGTCTACACAAAACATCTATTCTGTGAAGAATGGAATGGGGTCTTTTAAGAGAAGACAACTCAGTTGTACTGTATTATGAGTTGAGAGTGTCAGCAATTCAGCTAAGGGGATGGAAATGCTTATTGCTTTAAAAATACCAATAGTACAGTTTGATGGTTCCAAGTACATTTGTGAAAGCCTACAGAATGTCCACTAAATGACATGGAAAAACTGATCACCCGTTACAGAATACTCAGCTCTGCAGCGACCACTAGTAGATACTCAGCTCTGCATTGACCACAGAGTTTTCTGCCAGGATTCCTCCTCACAAATAATATTCCCCCGTCTTCTGTGTTGTTGTCACTTGTGAACTTTTTAATGACAAACTCTTGACAGTTTGGGTATGATCTCTCTCCAAAGGATCCAAGAAATAATCTTGGCATTTGTTTCATCCTGGGTAGACCCAACTTTTTCTCCTCCAAATATTGTAACATTACCTTTTAGCCATGAGGTACCAACTGGCCCTTTTTGGACTTCCTTATACTTCTGCATACATATGGGAAGAGGTGTGTGTGTGTGTGTGTGTGTGTGTGCGTGGTGTGTGATCAAATGAATGACACATCAAAACTTCTAAATAGAAAGCAACACTTATCACTTTGGGTCAGACACTCTGAGGATTTGAATTGTTCTTCATTGTTCATGGGGCAAAATCTCAGTCAGATTCCAGAGACTTTTTTTGCTGCATTTAGTCATTACAAGTTTAGTCCTATCTAATATTAAAACGGAACTCTCATCCAATGAGAATGTTTTCACTTCTTTTACCTCTGAACTGCTGCAAGCAAAGGGACTTCTGTGGAAAAAGACATGGTCATATCTTCTCCCTTCCTCACTACATCTGCCACTACTTCTTGGTTTTGTTTGGGGTGTCTGGGTAGGGTGTCAGGGTACAGATGTTGGAGTAATTAGGGAAAACTAGCAAAGTTGTCCCAAAACTTGCTCTTCCCCTGGGTTCATCAGAGCCCTCAGTCCTGAGGATTTTCCATCTGAGGTTCTGCTGAGGCAGTAACTCCTGTAGTTAACTGCAAATGCCCTTTTCCCAGTCTCTGAATTCTTTGTAAATCTTCTGGGGTCACTTCCAGGAGGCCCTTTTGCACAAGGCCTCTTTGAGATGATCATAACCTGGTCCACCACCAGCTCTCTTTCTCAGGGCCCATTCTTGGACCAGGAAACACCCATCATCCTCATTCTCCTCTCAAATTCTGAAGGCATCCACCAAACTGTGAGTTCACTAAACAAGTGTCACTAGGCATTTCAGGTGGGAATATTATCTTCCCAAACTCCATGGGATGGAGCTCAGTGTCTCTAGTGGACAACAAAGCCCTCATCGGCCTTTTCATTCCCTCCCAAACAACAGCAGACCTGGCTGAGATGTTCTTCCACAAGTCCTGCTGAAGGGCTGGCCTTTGGTTCCCTTGTCATTTCTGGCCTGGTTTCTCTGTATGAGTACCCATACCCCAGGCGTGCCCACAAGGGCCACTGCCCTAAGCCTTTCTTTCTGGGGGTGGAAGTGAGCAGCAGCCTTGTTGGCACTGCATGGAGCCATAGGAAGGAGTGGGTGTGTGTACACAAAAGCCCTCCAGCTTCTGGAGGGACCAGGCCAGCACTTTAGCACAACCATGAGCAAACACGCAGTGTGCCAGGCCCCAGGAGTCCTGTGGCTCAGAGCCAGGCTTCCACAAAACTAGATGCCTTACCCTGGGGTGGTCTAAATGGTGCCAAATGAGGAGGCTCCCCTGAACCCACCTGGGCTGCTTCTGATTTATGACCCAGGAGATGCTCAGCAAACTGAACACACACTTAATAAATGCTTGATTCAGCCACCATTCAGTGTTTGAGTAAACCTGGCCAATTCTGGAGAGTTTTGGTTATTTCATCTCTTGATAATAACACCTTGCATTTCCAGGATGCCTTTCAGATTCTGGCTTCTGCTGTTGACTAGATTGAGGAGGACACCTGTCACATTTTTCTATGTGCCAAATTTCACTTTGTGTTGCCTTCTGAGAGCTGGTTAAGAGCTTAGTCTCACAAAAAAAAAAAAAAAAAAATAAAAAAAAAAAAAAAAAAAAAAAAAAAAAAAAAAAAAAAAAATGCCCAGGCTTTGGGGCCTGACTGCCTGGGTTGGAATTCTGGTACTATCAGTAACTATCAGTATAACTTGAAACAAACAAGCTGTGTATGCACATCTCATTAGTGGACTTGCTGGAGTTGAGGCCCAAGCCAAGCCCCCTCCAACCTGTGAGGCCGAATTCTTAAACCTAGAAAGCAGTGTGGCTGCATTTCTCTATGTCTCTCTTGAAAATTTACCATATGTTGGATGTTTTGCACAGAATTTTCTACTCTAGATCCTTTGCAGCTATCTTCTCTATTGCTAAAAAAAAAAAAATCATTACTTTTGAAAATTCATTAGTGTTATCTTTGCATTTTGTGTTCCAGACAGTGGTGGATAAAACAAACAAGACTATCTAGTGATTAGGTCCTGTTTAAACAAACACTTGGCTTGAAAGCTAGTAGTGTAAGACTGTTAGCAACCTTAATTTAAGTTTTATTTTCTTTAATTTCTCTAAGTTCTCAAAAACAGTAAGTAGTCAAATTTTTTCTCTAACATCTTAAATGGGTGACACATGGATGAAGGTTTTTATAAACTTTAGGATAGAAGAACCAAGTACATAAGTCAGTGCTCTGAAGCATGAGAATGAAGACTCTGTACAAGCACAAGTCCTGCTTCTTTTATTCCTCCTATACTTATTTAAGGAGAGCCCACATGAGTCAGGCCCTGCTCTGGGCCCAGAGAATTCAGTCGGTGGTCAGTGAGACTTGAACCTTTCACATTTCATGCATCTTAATGTCTGATGAGGAAGGGTTAAACTGACATTTTAAATCTATCTTAGAGCAACTTCTTTGGGTAGGTAGAATAAAGTTTCCTTCAGCAAAATGTGGAAGCTGAGGCCATGGACTACTACTAGGCACTCTATCATTATAAATATAATCTTACATTTCTCTCTACTTCCTTTTTAATTTCCCTCCTTATTTCATCCCTACAAAACCCCAGAGATATTTGGGCCCATGGAAGCTTCTATGTAACTGGTTGGAAGGGGAGGAGTTGAAAAGAAATAGAAAACTCAGAAATAAATCCAAGAATATGTAGTCTCCTAATGTTTGACAAGGGCAGCAAGAATACACATCACAGAAGACTCTTCAATAAATGGTGTTAGCAAAGCTATGTAAGAATGAAACTGGATCCTTATCTCACACTGTACACAAATGTCACCTCGAAATAGATTAAAGACCTAAATGTAAGACCTGAAATCATAAAACTCCAGAAGAAAAAAATAGTGGATAAATTCCCTGACATTTATCTTGGCAATGACTTTTTATTTATTTATTTTTGGGGGTGCCTATTACAGCAAATACTCAGGTAACAAAAACAAATATAAATGAGTGAGACTACATCAAACTGAAAGCTTCTGCACACACAAAAAGAAATAATCAACCAATGGAAAAGTAGCCTACAGATTGGGAGGACATGTTTTCAAATCATACATCTGGTAAAGGTTTAACAGCCAAAATATATAAGGAGCTGACACAACTTAATAGCAAAAATCCAAATAATACAATTAAAAAATTAGTGAAGGAGCTGCTTAGATTGTTTTCCAAAAAAGACATAAAAATGGCCTATAGGTATGCAAAAAATATTCAACATCATTAATCATCAAAGAAGTATGAATCAAAAACACAGCGAGATATAACCTCACACATTTTAGAATAGTTAAAAAAAAAAACTAAACCAAACAAAAGCAAAACAAAACAAAAAACCCAAGAGATAGACTGGGGGAGTAGTTCATTGGGGACATCTTGCTCAGCTGAGGAGGATATATGAGTCTTTGGTTTCAATACCAATGGGTCATCAAAATAAACAAACAACAATAAAAAATAAAAACAGAGTTAGCAAGTGTTGGTGAGGATGTGGAAAGGGAGAACTTCCCTTGCATACTATTTGTGAGAATCTAAATTGGTATAATTATAATGGAAAACAATATGGAAGTTTTTTAAAAATAAAATTGTCAGAACTAGCAACAACTCTTTTGGGAATATACCCAAAGTAAATTAAATTAGTATGTCACAAGACATCTGTATCCTATGTTCACTGCAGCATTATCCACTATAGCCAAGATAGGAAATCAACCTAAGTTATCCATCAGTGGGTGAATGGATAAAGAAATTGGGGTATAATTAAACAATAGAATATTACTGAGCTTTAAAACAGGTAAATCCTTCCACCTGTGACATGAATAAACATGGAGGACATTAGGTTAAGGGAAATAAACTAAACGCAGACAAATGCTGTATGAACTTGCTTACATATGGGCCACAAGGGTGGGGCCCTAACCCAACATGATTGGTATCCATGTCAGAAGAGGTAGAGACACCAGAATGCTGGTACTTAGAGAAAGGGCACTGTGGGTACATGGTGAGAAGGTGGCCATCTGCAGGTCAGGGAGAGAGGCCCCACTAGAAACCAACCCTGACAACACTTTGATTTAGAATTCTAGACTCCTGAAATACAAGACATTAAATTTTGGTTGTGCAAATCGCCAGTCTGTGACACACACAGGCCATGGAGGTGTGTTTTCAGACTAAAGGTGTGTCAGAATCTCCTAGGAGCGTTGTCAAAACACAGATTACTGATTTCACCTGCAGGGTTGCTGGGTCAGTTGACCTGAGTGATGTCTAGAATCTATACTTTCTATTGATGCACAATAATTGTACATATGTATGGGGTACAATGAGATAGTACATTGCATAATGATCAAATCAGGGCCATTACTGTATTAACCACCTTAAACAGTCATCATTTCATTGTGACAAGAATATTCAAAATGCTCTCTTCTACCTTTTGTGAAATATATGATATTTTATTGTTAATGGTAGTCATCCTACCAGAAATACTGTCATTTGTAACATTGCAGATGAACTGAGAAGACATTGTGTTAAGTGAAATAAATCAGATAATTGAGAGTGGGATAGTGGTTCCTAGATGCAGGAGGGAGTAGGAGAGAGTGGGGAGGGGAAAGATAGGTTGGTGGGTACAATGCTACAGTTAGGTAGGAGGAGTAAGTTCTAGAATCTGCACTGCTAATAGGCTGCAGCTCGCTGATGCTGCCTGTCTGGGGGCCATACTTCGAGAACCACTGGTTTAGAACATGTCCACTCTTAACCAAATCATGCCCCAACTTATTTCCTTCAAGCAAGACCAGGGGCACACACACTGTGCACTTTCCCTTTGACCTGCATCACTGCCCTGAATTTTTCCAAGGTGACATAGAGTAGGTCAGTCATTACTGCTTTGCATCGGTAACGAGAGGCTATAGAAAAAGAAGGGCTAGCTTCTCAGCTCTGGGGAAGAAAAGATGGGATCCTTGCTCTACCCTTCCCCCCCTCAACAGCTTCATGTTTCCCAGCAGGAGAGTTTGCCCTAGCTCTGCCAGGACTTCAAAGGAAGGCCTGTTTGCCAAATGTCAGCAGAGAT
This sequence comes from Fukomys damarensis, assembly GCF_012274545.1. Classification (NCBI taxonomy): domain Eukaryota; kingdom Metazoa; phylum Chordata; class Mammalia; order Rodentia; family Bathyergidae; genus Fukomys; species Fukomys damarensis. Next base: position 40,211,256 of record NW_022900947.1, on the reverse strand, counting down.
GAGCAGTGGTAGTATGGATGGGAGCCCCTGGAACATCTGAGGCTTCAGGGTGATTTTCTCATCTTGGTGGAGTCTGCACAAGCATTTTCATGCTATCCTGAGCCCTAGGAAGGACCTCTTGTGGTAGGAGAAAAGCCTATATTAGCCTCTTTTCAACCCTTACAGTACAGCTGTGATCACTCAAATCTGCAGCCAAGTCTGGACTGCATTCACAAGACATTAGGGGCTCCCAGAAATATTTTCTGAGTGAGGAAAAGCCAAGCCAGTGGATGTTGGGAGTACAGAATGGTTTGCAGTTACTGCTGTGCCTGTCCTCATCATTTGCCACCTGGAACAGGATGGACAGCAGGTGGCAGCTACTTCTTGCTGGGTTTGGCCCCTACTCATTCAGTCACTCTGCCTGAGGAAGTCTGGAATAGCTTGTACCATGTTTGTTGAGTGAACAATCTTAGAGTCATCTGCCAGATCCTAATTCACAGTAGATGGGTAGATTCTACCCAGTACTCTTTGCTTGTGGACCCCCTAATACATGTGCAGACACTGGCCATCTAAGCTCTGATTACCCAGGCCAGCTTCCTGGGCACTACAGCTTCCTGTGCAGTCACAGTGAGCCCCACATGCAGAAGGGAATAATTTTCAGATAGTCACTGGAGTTTCATTTTCTACTCAGCCCTACAAATTATTGCTGGTCTTAAGGAGCAGCATCAACCAGAAAGTAAGAACAGCAGTATCAGGGAGGAAAAGGATTTTGATTATACCTAATAGATCCAATGAGTTTTAAACTCCACTTTCCCTAAACCCGTGGAAAGCACCAGGAAGGAAAGGTTGCTGAAGTTCACTGAGTGCAGGGGAACCCATCCACTGCCTGGCTCCTGGGGAACTTCTGTGCTGAAGCTTTGCTGGGCATAAAGGTTAGGATGATGGCTAACATCAGGGAGAATTTTTTTTTCAATAAAGACCTCATTTCTCAACTAGCAAGCCCAGAGAGAAATCTGGCCAGTCTGAGTTGGTATAGTTGGATGTATTTCTAATGAGATCCAGTGATGCAGTAAACTTTTCTAGCATCTTGGCCCTGTCTTGCACCTCATGCAGTCCCAACCCAGCACTTGGTAGCCATACTCAACATTGTCATTGGTGGTGATGGTGCTGACTGTGAACACAGGTTTTATGCTCTTCTCTGGATTCCATAGATCTAGGGCCACACGGCACCCAGAAAGATCCTTCCTGCGGAAGTTGCAACTGCTCACTCTCCAAATTGCGTTCTTCACTATACAGGGTATAAATCCCTAGCAAAACAATAACCCAAAGATATTTCCAGCTCATAACTGTAGTAGTTTGCAGATGTCACTATAACAATGTCATGTACCAAATTACTCCCAAATTCAGTGAATAAAAATCCTTGCTTTTTCTCATGAATCTGGCAGTGACTTTGGGTTGATTGAACTAGGCTTGGTTTGTGGGACAGACTTCGCTTCATGTTGTGGGACCAGTTAGACTTACTTAGGGAGCTCTGCTCCAGGTGTGTTCACTCTCAGTCCACAGTAAAATACAGCAGCTATGTCTGCTCATCTTGTGCGTACAGTATGGCCTTTCTCAGAGTAAGTGGGAAAAAGTAGAGCAAAGGATTCTGGCAGCAATGCTGAGCACCTGCATGCAACAGTGCCTGAAGACATATCACCTGGCTTGTGCCATTCTATTTAGCCAGTGCATGCCTGGCTCCTGTTGTTTAAACTAGTTTGGATTTGATTCCTTTCACTTGCAACTGAAAGTCTTGATTGATATACCACAGCCTGATGTTGAGATCAACAGGTCCATGACCAAATGGGAGAGATCAGAGCTTAGCAAAGCCCAGATCCACTCAGCCAGACAGGCACATTGTTTATTCTGACAACCAGACCAGATTTGGGGGCCAAACTTCCTAGTAGTTATTAAGATACTTCTACAGTAAGCGTCTGATGAAAATACTAAGACAGCCATTGAATGTATGTTGGTATTCTAAACAAGACCTAATCCCACTATTTAAAATCATTTTTTCTTTACATCTGCTGCAAAAGTTATATTTTCTCCCTATCTCGATTCCTACTAATAACATTTTCAATGACTTCTTCCTAGGTATTACATAGATTTCTCTGAAATCATTTATTATTTCTATTTAACTGTGGTAAAAAGATAGAAGTCTAATTTTGGATGGCAGGAAATAATGCATCACTTTGAGCTTGTTGTCTTTTTATCATAAATATGATGATATGGCTAGGTGGGACAGTTTCAAAGACACAGGATGTTACCTTAAACATTTGCAAAGCTGTGGTTAAAACAGTCTCCTTAAAGTACCTTTTCAACCCATGGAGCTTACATAAATATTTGGCTGCTGGTGACAGGCATAATAAATCTGTTTAGAATGTTGCAGCAATATTTACTTACAAAGTAATGTCATAAGCCCACTTTGGCCAATAGTTGTAAGAAAGAGAGATGCTGCTTTTTAGCACCTTGCATAAATATTTGCAAGACCTCTAAATCCCAGATAACCTTGCCTCTTTCCTAAAGCTATTTACTGCTTCCTACCCAAATGCCCCTTTTAAATGTCACTTGGTTCAGTTGGAAAAGCCTGACACTTGCTTAAGACATATTGGAAAGCAATAGCTGACACTGGGGTTATTATGGTGGAGGAATTCTTGGATTTCCTAAGGATCCAAAGTTCTGGAAGTTACTTTCAGGCTGGAGAAAAAACAGACCATTGGCCTCTAGACTATGTGAATCAGAACATGAACACTGGGGGAATAAATGTCATTATGTCTGACCAGGAATTAAAGATGCCACTCCTCGGTGATCTGCCACATTATGGAGATTATAGAGAGCACTGGAAATGGAAGTGATAAGCAGAGTGGTTCCTTTGCGCATTGTTTCCTGGAAAAGCTAAGATGGTAACTTCAATGTTCTGCTAAGGCTACAAGGCAAATGGGGAATGTGTTCCTATCTTACGAATTGAAATAAGAGATCTTCTGATTTTTCCCTGGGACTTTCCAAAGAGCTGAATTTCTTCTTGATTTCAAGAAATGATTTTGTAAGGGAGAAGACACCAACAGTGGCAACCATCTCTTTTTGAGAGTCAAACCACAAGCAACCTTTCCCATTGATCAGTATGCCCCAGTACTGTTTTTAACATGGTTGGGTTATTTTTTGCAACTTTATAAAGGGCATTTCCTGTTTACTACCTGGCAGAGAATCAAGATGGTAAGATGGTTATCCTAAATACAAATACCAGAAAATTTCAAGTGTTTGCTATTTATAATTACAGTTACACTATCAGGTTTAATTTCTATTATGTGTTAACTAAACAAGTGCTCACAGTTTACCCAAAAACAATAGTGATTGGCTTATACAGATAGTGTTTCAAGGTCTCCTGTAAAATTTGCTTTTTCCAGACTTATAATGAGGCCTCCCAGCCTGAACATTCTTAAAGAAGAAGAACAAAGGAAGTTGCCTTTGGTATTTACATTATTTTGGTGTGGAAGAAAAGATGATGATGGCTTTGATGCTCCTATTTATCCTCTTTTATAGTATGAATTTAAACCAGATGGTCCATCCAAAGTAGACCCCATCCTGAGCCATTTTATATCAAATGGAGCCCTGCTGAAAGCCCTCATTTTCTCTCTGGTGGTAGCAGGTGTGAGTCCAACTTCCCAGGAGTGGCAGAGCTGCTGTTCTGGCTTCTGTTGCCAGCCTGCAGGAGCTCACCTGCCCATAAAATGGTACCTGCTGATGCCGGTCTGCAGGGAGAGTCCTCACCAGTGACTGCCATATGGATCACAGAATTTTCTCCTGTCCCTGGGAATGGTAAATGCAAAAAGATTTTGAGGATGATTCTTCCATTTATTCCTGGGAAAGTGAAGGAAGACTGACTTTACAGAAAAGTTAAAAAGTCACAATGGACTAAGTGCTGTAACAAGCATCCCCAGACATAGAATTAGATTCTCAAGACACAGTGGGAAACAGAGCAAAGTCTCTGCCTTCATGGGCTTCCATTGTGCGCAGCTTTTTACACTAACAATCTACAGTGAATGATGCTTTCCATCAAACGTTGGCTTGAGGCCTTTCCTACATAAATGGCAAGATCCCCTGGGGAAGAACTTAGATTAATGGGTGCTGGTTATGTACAGGAAAAGAGGGAAAGAGGGATAGAGAACTCAAGCAGCTGTTTCCTGTTTGCTAGAAGAAATGCATTCAGGTGCTCTCACCTGACTGTCCTTTAAACCTCTCAGCCTCTGCAGTGATTCTCAATTCTGGCTGCACATTAAAGTCATCAGGGAGCTTGAACAATTACTGGAGACTTTGACTTCATTGATGGGGGGATAAATGCTACAAATGAAATTTTTGGTTTTTAATACTCCAGTGAATCTGATAGGCATCCATCACTCATGACCACCAAATTGACAACCTTCCCAGGTGAGAGTAGATAGGCCAGTTTTTACTATGGTCGGTGCAAAGCATTCAGCTAAAATGTGCCCAGATGTTAGGAAGCTAGAGACATAGTTTTGTACCTGTTGTATTACTCTAGAGGCCTCCTGATGCACAAACCAGTACCCAGCATCTCCTGTGTAACAATCTTGGGATGAAAGGTAATGGAAAAAGAAAAATGAACAAGCTGTAATTTCACCCTTTATCTCTGGTTGCTCACAGTGTACTGGTAAGGAAAGGAGACACACACCAGTTACTCCTTAACAACAATGATGAAACATAAAGACAATAATATTTTGATCTGATTTGTTTTTTTAACATACCTAGTTAGTGCCTGACTTGGGATAATATAAATGATCAAGGGGAGGGCAGTAATATGAGCATTCTTGCACTTGATATTAACATTGCAAATTAATATAACTTTGTCTGGAGATCACTTTGGAAATAATATTTGGCCCATAAAAATATTCACAGCAGTAAACCCATTTCTGAGCATGTTTTAGGAAAATTACTCTTTTTAAATAAAAAAGCAGTTTTGTGATTATATTCATCATCATCATATTCTCTATAATAAAATGAAAAGTTAAATGCCCCAAACAGAAGAATAATTAAATTATAGCTAATCCATTCATGCATATTACATAGACATTAAAGATGATGTTGTGAAATCTCTTTTTATGTGGAAAATATACTGGTGCCACTATATGAAAAGCAGAAGTGAGACACAAAATCATACAAACTTCATCCTGTCTTAAAAATGATTTTTGAGATAAGAAAAAATATCTACTTTGAAATTGTGCTGTGAAGAACATATGAATATTAAATGGAGAAAGGACTCAAGCAAGAATCTTATTTTTTGGTACCAGGGATCAAACTCTGGACCTTGCGCCTACAAGGCAGGTGACAGAACTGCTGAGCTAAATCCCCAGCCCATCACCATTGTTTTATAAGTAACTATTTTTTTTTTATTGAGTTTATTGGTACATTTAGGGATACAGTACAGTTACATTCATTGTTGGGATCATGTACCTTTACATGGCAAGTCTTGATTCTCATTTTTTTCCCCTTACCTCTGCCCTCCCTTCACCCCCTCCTCCCCTCCCCATCTACAAACACTTTATTTTCATCTTTTCATTCTCTCACATTTTTTTCTTTTCCCTTTTTGTTCTTCCCCTACGTATCACACCTTCCCTA
>NW_022900947.1:40163851-40200030 GCF_012274545.1 Fukomys damarensis | reverse complement strand
CCGCGCAGGCCGGGAGCTCGCGCGCACGCCGCCGGGTGATCGCAGACAGGCAGGCAGGCAGGCAGCTGAAAAAAACCCCCTATAAGTAACTATTTAGAACTATTTTCCAAGCAGTTTTTAATCGATATTATTTCATTAATTCTATTATTTCCAGGCAGTATAATAGATATTATTCTATCAAATCTAAACATAATTAAATATAATTTTAAAGTATTCATTACAACAACAACCGAGTGCTATGAAACTACCAAGATGGGAGTGATTAGCTTTTAAGAGTTGAGAGCAGCTAAGACCTTGATACTCAGCTGCTGTTCAAGAATGAATGTATTAGTCAGAACAGGATAACACTGAAATAAACAACCAACCCTCTTTCAGTGATTATCACTTTAAAATATTTCTTTCTCACTTTTACTTGTGTGTCGGAGGCATGGTCCTCTGGATGGTGATTCTGGCACCCAGGATTGCTCTCCTGGCTGTCCGGTTCTCAGGGACCATTGAGTCTTTTCTTTCCAGCCATCAGAGGGAGAGGGGGAGACAGATCAGGAGGAAATCCCTACAGAACATGTCAGAAGCCAAGCCAGGAAGCGACGTGTGGTATATCGACCAGATACTGCTGGTCACAGATAGATATCTGACTCCACCTAAGTGTGTCAGCACTGAAAAATGAATGGCACAGTAGACACGAGGCATGACCTCTGTCACAATGAGTTACATACTGGAGAAATGAGAAATAATGTGTGATAGTGAAAAGCCTAGCCTTTGGAGGCTGAGCATCTTAGTTTGGTTCAACTTGAAGCTTGAAAGAGAATAGTGCCCTCGAGGCATGCAGAATTTGAGGTATAAGGAGGTATGGGGGCGGGATTATGAGAGAGAGAGGAGTTGAGAGTGGGTATATGACACCTTAGCCTATTAGGAAGTTTGATGCTAGAAGTCTCTCCCATGTTTGGTGAGGAGATGTTCAATGCTGGTTTATATATAAAGAAGAATAAATGAAAACATTTAAAAATCATCATGTTTATATGTTAGCAAAATGAGTCCAGCTACAGGATAGAATACAAATTGGAGAAAGGGAGATTGGAAGGAAGCAGAGTGATTAGAAATCTCTATTTCTAGAAGCATGACTTAATTCCTTAATTCATGGAAGACATAATGACTCTTCATGGCCAAAGAATATCAACTACACACCCACAATTCATTAAGTACTGGGAAACATTGTGGCAAATGGATTTTTTTTTCACTGAAGGAACTTTCAATTTAATAAGAGGAGATATGGATGACAGAAAAGAACAGAGTACAACATCCGAGCTAATGCAGGTCTTCAACCAAATGTAGAAGGCAAGACTTTTACAGAGTGAAAAATTGTGCTTAAAGGAGACTATATCATGTATGCTATATCTGATGCATTCATTCCTAAACTTAGGGAAGGGATCCAAATGCTGGGTGGCCAGAAAGGATGACAACATTCATGACAATTACTATCAATCAATATACTGTATTTGTTTAGTAAAAATGTCCTTTGGAGGGTACATTACTTTCCTCTGGTTGCTGTAACAAATTATCATAAATTAGATGGCTTAACACAGAAATATAGCTGGGGATTTAGCTCAGTGGTTCTGGCCACTGCTTCGCAAGCACAAGGACCTGAGTTCAATCCCCAGTACTAAATAAAAAACCCAGAAATAAACCCTTTTGAAACCTAATCAGAGTGCTGGAGGGTCACATCCCCTCTGGAGGCTCCAAAGAACTGTTCTGTGCCTCTTCAGATTTTTGGTGGCTCTCAGCTTTCCCTGATCCATAGTCACATCACTCCATTCTTTGCCACTGTGGTCATATTGGTTCTCCCTCCTGTCTGTCTTCTCCTCTGCATGTCATATAAGGATACTTGTCATTGGATTGGGGCCCGTCCAGAAGATCCAGGATGATCTGCTTCTCTCAATAGCATTAACTTAATTTTACCTGTAAGATCCCTTTCCCAAATCAGGTGATACTCACAGGTCCCAGGGCATGGACACATCTTTTTCAGACCATCAGTTAGCCTATTTTAAAGAACAGTAATTTACTTAGACACAGCTCATTAACTTATCCATGTGACTTTCTTTGTTAAGCCATTTCTTCTCTGTTGTGGTGCTCAGAATTGAACATGTGTCCCCACTTGACTGAGGAGGCTCCTGAGGGAGGGAGAGAAGCTGAAAGAGGTGGGAGGCTGGGGAGACAAATGCACTTGCTTCACAGTGTTGTTCAACATATTTGGTAATTGGTGCTGATTTATTTCTCTCCCTTTCTCTCTCTCTCCTCTCTCTCTCTCTCTCTCTGTCTCTTTCTTTCCTTCTTTCTTTCTTTCTTTCTTTCTTTCTTTCTTTCTTTCTTTCTTTCTTTCTTTCTTTCTTTCTTTCCAGTACTAGGGATTGAACTCAAGACCTTGTACTTACAAGGCAGGCACAGGACCACTAAGCTGAATCCCTGGCCCAGTGGCACCTTTTCTTATACTTTCCTTCTTTGTTATTATGCATATGTTTGAAGTGTGTGTGTGTGTGTGTGTGTGTGTGTGTTTTAAATAAGTGTGTGGTTTTTTTAACTTCCACTTTTCTATTTTAGAATTTGTCTGAACACACATTATATCCTGTCACATTTTTCTGTGAGTTTACATGTTGACCTCTTCCATACCATGAAATAAAGGCAGAGACCTTATTCTTCCCTACATCACATAAAACAATCCTCCACAGAATATGTAATCCTCCCATTTGACCTGAAGTTGGTTTATAATAGTGAATGAGAGGTGGTGTCTATCGATTTTATTTCAAAAAAGCAACTACCTTTCTTTTACCCAAAGAAGTTTAAAACATCCACACACACACACAGACACACACACACACACACACACACACACCAAAACTGTGCATGGATGTCTAGAGTAGCTTTATTAATGCTGGTCAAACTTGAAAGCAACTAAATGTTTTAATACGTTAATGGATAAACAAACTGTGGTCCCTCCATACAATGGAATGTTATTCAGGAGTAGAAAGAAAGGAGCTATAAAGTCATGAGAAGTCATGGAGGAAACTTAAGTGCAAATTACTAGTAAAAGAAGGAAAATTGAAATGGGTATATTCCAAGTAAATGACATTGTGGAAAAGGTAAAATTATGGAGACAATAAAAAAAAAAATCAGTAACTGCCAGAGGTTATGGGAAAGGGAAGAATGAATAGATGGAATGTGAAAAATTTTTAGGACAACAATACTATTTAGCATTATTGTAAAATGATAAAAACATTATACGTGTTTTCGTTACTTTTCTTCTTGCTGAGACAAAATACACAACACCCAGAAGTTAAAGGAGGAAAAGTTTATCTTCGCTCACAATTTGTACAGGTTTCAGTCTGTGGTCAACTGGCTCTAAGTCAGGACAGCATGGCAGAGGGGTACGGCAGAGGAGAAACAGTTCATGACAGGAGGCAGCAAGCAGCAAGCCTTCTAGACTTTTATCTCATGCAGGGTACAAACCTATTGGATGGTGCTATCTACACCCAGGGTGGACCTTCCCCTTTCCCTCACCCAGAATAATGCTAAATGAATCACTGGGCTAATTTACTTACCACACACCTTTAATCCATCTTCACTGTAGATCCAGCCACCTCTAAAAATCCCCACCTATGAGCATATGAGGCTTTGATGGGGACCTCTAGATACAAACCATAACAGTGTTTGTCAAAACCGATAGTTGATCACAAAGAATAAACTCTGGTGCAAATTATAGATCATGATTATCAGTGATTGATAATGATGGATCAATGTTACAATATGTACTGTAATAAATATACTATTCTGGGGTTGGGTGTTGATTGTGGGGGTAGGTTGGGTGTGGGAAAGGGAACAGGAGAATATGGGAATTCTGTATTTTCTGCTCAACTTTGCTATGAACCTAAAAGTGCTGTAAAATACTAGTCTACATATTAAACAAAAGCAAAGACCCAACTATACTTTCCTTTTTTCCCCTTGATGATAAAAAAACAAGATTAATATTCAGACCATTAGATGAATAATATATCTGGAATGAAATGTGAAACTAAGAAACAATGGAACCTGCATTTCTTAGGAAATGCTTCTGTATGAACTGACAGGATTGCACTTTTCATTCGAGTCCTTGGAAAGGAGTGAGCCTTTCACAGTCTTCTCTTCAGGTCACGCATGGCCCCAGGGTGGTAGGAAGATGGCTTCACTGGGGTTTCAAAAAGGAGGCTGAGTTCCTCCATTGGGCAGGATCTCTCCAGCTGGAGAGGAGTGATACAGAATTATTATACAGAGACAGAACTTAGTGTTTGGAATCCAAAAGTGAAGTCATACTTACCTAACTTTCAGTAAATCATATGTTTGGTTAGATTGGTCACATTTCAAGAGCAAGGGGGAAAAATGGAGGATACAGTTAGTTTGTTTTGATCATACCCTGATGCACACAGACAGAAATCAAGTAGAAATCAGAAGCCCAGGGCAGAAAGCAAAGGTGGAGAGAGACAGTGAGCCCCTGTGGCCATGAACTTCCCCTTCCTGGGTAGTACCAGAAAGTCAGGGAAGCACAGGTTACACTGCTGAGACACGGGATTCTATCCTGAAGAGCCCTTTTCATAGGCAGGAGTGAGGCAGAAGCATTGGGCAAATTCAGGACAAGGGACTTTTGAGCAGGCGGGAGAGCTGGAGGCAGGAATACTGTCAGGTTCCTTGGGTGCTCGCCCACCTCCTCCCCGGATGAGGATGTGACGCACGGGTCTGAGAGTCTGGTGTTTGTAAACAGTCCCACAGGTGGCAGCCCACGGGTTGTTAGTGTGAGTTCTTCCTGCCGGATGAGTGAGCCAAGGCTGAAAGGACAGCGGCTGAGTGAGTCCTGTGCTCTTCCCTCACCTCTGGCAGAGCCCCATCTTCACAGAGTACCACCTTGAGCTGTGTGACATGGGAGAGGGAGTGGCCACATCAAGATGGGCTGCACCTGCTCCTGTTTGGCTGATGTTTCCCTTCCTTTGAGCTGTGTCTGGTTGAACTGGGCTATAGTGTGTGTGTGTGTGTGTGTGTGTGTGTGTGTGTGTGTGTAACACATGCATGAATGTGAGAGCACTTCCGTGAGTCCAAGACTCAGCCTGTGCTTCCAGACACTATGACATTACAGGGAGAGGAGGGAGGGAGGTGTGGAGGTGATGGGGGTGGAACTCAGAGGACAAAGAAGTATGAAATCATCGCTGGATTTTTAAAAGCACAACACCTAAACAATGAACAGCCTGGGCAAGCCAAGAGGATGAAAGCATAGGCAACCCAATACTAAGCATGTGGGCCCCCCAGAAAGGGTACCAAGATTTAAGGAGAAGACTGGAAGGGAAGGGAAGGAGAGAGAACAGCCATCGAGGGCAGAGGAAGAAGGCATTATGTTGTAGGGACACTTGATTTGGGGATTGGGGGAAGCAGTTTAAATTTAAGCTAAGCAGAGAGAAAGGCCAGAATGTTCAGCCACTTCCTAGACCTGTGACCCTTGACAAATGACTTGACCTCCTTCATCCTCAGTTTCCTCATCTGTAAATCCTATAGGAACCACAGAGAGTTGTGAGGCTTAATGTAATGGACCAGGCCCAAGGGCAGCCACACATGCCCTCAGATGTCAGCTCTGTTTATTTTTATTACAAGATAGAGTGGTTGATTGTGTTTGCTGGCTCTGCCACATGCAGGCTGAGACTTGCATGGCAAGGCCTTGCAGTACAGAACACTAACTGCCATCCCATATCTTCTCCCTTCTTCCTTACTAACTCATCTTGCATTTTACTCAACATGGCAGTATGCCTAGACCTCTCTCTCTCTCTCTCTCTCTCTCTCTCTCTCCACACACACACACACACACACACACACACACACACTCACACACACTCACACACATTTCTGCTTCCCTTGCAGCTAGGAGTTCTTATGTTCTGCCTCATGAGATATAAGTACTGTGCCCTCCACGAAGCTTTGTAGGTGAGCTGGCTCAGCAGGTCCTTGTCATCTGCTCTTCCCACTCTTCTTCTTCTGCCTTCCTGAGATGTAGATGTCATGGCTGAAGTTTCAGTAGTCTGGTTGAACCATGCTCAGGATGGAAGCGGTGAACTAAGGCTGGATGGACAGACAAGGAATAGGACAGATAGCATCTGGGTCACAGGTGATAGTGGAAGAGCTGAACTCTAGCTGAACTTCTCCTTGAAGGATAGCATAAGTACTTTCACTGCTTAACTTACTGTGCCTGCATTACCAACTGCAAATTGGAAATGATGTTTTTCCCCTTGACCCAAAAATATGATTAGGGGCTGAGCTGGCTGAGTTGATGGCAGAATCCTGTGTAGACAACTGGTTCTTTTCCTGCTGTAGCCCCTCTCTCCCTCGTGAAAACAGTCTACAGCAGGTCGAATGGGGTTTCTAAAAGTGATGTCTGTATCATAAACCCTGGAACCTATGAATGTGCCCTTATATGGGAAAAGGGCTTTTGCAGATGTAATTGAGTGGATAGGAAGAGATCATCCTATATTATCTGGATGGACCCTAAAAACAGTGACAACTGTTTGTTTTAAAGATGACAGAGGTGAGGACAGAAGAGGAAGAAGCAGTGTGACCACAGAGGTAGAGACTGGGTGATGCAGCCACAAGTCTGCTGACTGCACCAGAAACTGGAAGAAACAGATTGGATTCTCCCCCTCCAGCCCCTAGAGGGGGCATGGTTCAGCTGACATTTTGAATTCAGGCTTCTGGCTTCTGAAATTGTGAGAAATATATTTCTGTTGCATTAAGCCATCTCACTTGTGGTAATTTGTTATAGCAACCCCAAGAACCTCATCCAGACCCATTGGCATACTGTATTCTAGGCTTGTGCTGCATAGGTTTGGGGCCTAAACTCTCTGAGGCTCCTCGGCAAGATGTTCTTGAACCTGATGGATGTGTTCCTACAGGAGGAAGAAGCAGGCTCACAATGACATTCCCCACACATTCTCTTTGCCGGACTCTTGTAAACAGCTGTAGAGCAGCAGCAGCTGCAATCCTACTAGACACAAGAGTAAAACCATTTGTAACCATCTGGAGGACATAGCCAGGTCCTCTTTGCTCTGAAATGTCTCCGAATTTAGAAATCTAAACACATTTTCCAAAGACTGGGATATATTACATGATTGCGCAATGCAGCTCAGGGACTGTGCTGGGTGTCCCTGCACCGCCACCACCAACCCCCCCACCGTGCCACAAGTGGCCCCATAAGAGAGGAAGTGACTGCCCAGGAGGGGGCCAAGGATGAACAACAGGAGGGGAGGGGAGTTTAGGAAAGAGTACTAGAGAATCAAGAACCCTCTCCTGGCTATAGAAAGAAAACCTATTACATGATCTTTCAGAGAGCTGGAAAACAAGATAAGGTAGTGCCTGCATCTTGGTATTAGTCATGCATTTTAGTCTAGATTCTTCCTCTAGTCAATTCTGTATCTTTGATCATACTGTCCGCTTTCTCTGAAAGCCAGCATGTCACAGAATACATGGCTGCCAGGGAAAGCAGGTGAGACCCAGACTCAAATCTGTTCTCTTGTAAGGCTTTTATCTCAATGCTCGGAAATGCTGTTATTTTTTTTTTTAGCTGTTCAACCAGCAAGATGTTCAGAAGTTAAAGAGCAAAACTCCGATTTCATAAATAATCTTTCCCTGGTGATAGGTTCTTCCCACCCCTTAGCCTTCTACTCCTGGTTGCAAAAGACAGGGTAACAGGGCTGGGGATTTAGCTCAGTGGTATCACTGCCTGCCTCAAAAGGGCAAGATCCAAGAGCCAGGTGTGGTGGCGCACACCTGTAATCCCAGCACTTGGGAGGCTGAGGCAGGAGGATCACTGTGAGTTCTAGACCAGCCTGGGCTACATAGTGAGTTTCAGGTCAGTCTGAACCACCTAGTAAGACCCTGTCTCAAAAAACCAAAAGGGCAAGATCCTGAGTTTGATCCCTGGTAATGCAAAAAAAAAAAAAAAAATACAGGGCAGCAACAAAGAAAACCCTAGTCACTGGGATGAGATGAGCAAGCACGACTCCAATGTCAAGAAGACGATCACTGTGTGGCAGAAAATTGTTTGTTCAGATACCTGCCACTGGGCAGGGCCCTGATGGATACAGCTGGGGAGTGGGGAAGTGGAGCACTAAAAGTTGATACAACTGAGCTTGGAAAGAATGTAGGCTGCTCTTTAATCAAAAGAGGAAAAGAATGACTGAGTGAGTCTTTGTCCAAAACAGCGAAAGAAAAAAAATCATTAGCCTGCTTAACAAAAGTTGGAATGGCAGTCCTTACTGGTTTCAACTAAAGTATGTCTCATTCAGTCTTTGTTTCCTCATAAAGGTTTTCATTCTCTCCGAGTTTAATTATAGCCAATGTAGTAGGAAAAATAGAATAAATGAGGTGTGTGTGTGTGTGTGTGTGTGTGTGCACGCGTGCATGTGTGTTCTATGAAGAGAGAGAGGCTGACTGATCTTGAGGAATTGATTCATGTAGTTGTGACCCTGTCAAGTCTAAAATCTGGAGACTTCTGGAAACCCAGGACAGCTGAAAATGCTATTGAAGGCCAAAGTCAGTGTTCAGGCAGAATTCTCTTTTCCTTAGTGATTTCTGTCTTTTCCTCATTAGGCCTTCAACTGATTAGATGGGACCCATATACATTAAGAATACTTTTCTTCAATTAAAGTCTACTGATTTAAAGGTTAATCTCACCTAAAAGTACTTACAGAGCAAAATCCACCTTGGCGTTTGACCAAATTGCTGAAACTATGGTCTAACCAAGTAAACACATACATGCAATTAACTATCTCACCCACTACCCTATTATTTGTCTTTGCACTCTTAAAATTGGCGAGAAATATTAGATAATCTAATTATGACAGTATCGTCTTTTATTTATGATGATAAAAGAGAGCAATAGATTATCCTGAAATAGCCCATTCTCTTAGAAACATATTTGACCGCAAGTGACATAAAATTGAAAGAACAATAGCTTAAAAGGAAGAGTTCATTTTTCTCTCATATCAAGAAATTATTTGATGCCATAGACATCTGCACTATTTTTATGCTTTGCTTTGCTATCCTAAATATGTTGGACTTTCCCCTCATGCTTATTGTCTTCTAGTTTCATGTTAGCCACAAAAGCTCCACATATCGCATCATCCAAGGCACGGAAAAACCAGGGTGGGAAGAAACAGTAGCTTTTTACTTTCATTAAGAAAGCGAACTTTCCAGGAAATGTCCCTGGAAGACTGACTTGTCTCATCGGACAGCACCACCCACGATGTACCATCTGGGCCTGGTCTGGTGGGTAGGAACAGCAAGCCCCTCCTGGAATTGGGCAGGTGCATGACCAATAGATGTAAGGTTTAGTTACCAAGAACAAGAGGGGTGTGGTGATTGAGTAACTTATAGTACTTGTTACAAGGACAGTTTACAAAGCTTTTTATCTAGATTTGAAAAGTGCTTCTTTCATTATGCATTTAGTTATTCACTCAGTGAACACTTGGATCTTCTAAATAATAAGTTTGAGGTAGTTTGAATAATATGACATGCTCGCTTTTAAGAAAATCAAGTCCATAGTGGAGTTTTCCAGGAATGATCCACTTCTTATGAGAGAGGTGTGTAGAAAATGAAGAAGTAGGTAGAGAGACTGAGGCAGCTTCAGAGAGGAGGCAGTGGCAGAACGGAGGCATAAAGGATGATGAAGAGTTGGCCTCAAGGCTGAGCAGGCTGGGGCAGAGCAGAGGCCAAGGCCTAGGTGAGAACGTGTCACACAAATCAGCTAGGAATGCAGATGCTTCTTCACGTGTTTACAGCACAGAAATCTACAGCTGCAGATTTGCCACATGGTAGAGAGAGATGCTGAGAGTTAAGCATGGTGATGAGGACATGCATGCACCAGGTAGCAGCAGCCAAACCACCACTACCTCCGCTAGGGGAAGAAAGGACTGAAACCATAGTGGGCAAGAGCTGGAGCCACTAGAAAGATATCACTGCTGCAAGGATCCACCCAAGGCAGCCAGAAAAGATAAACTCACCTTTCTATCCTTCACTATTTGCCAGTGCTTCTCATGGCCAAACCCAACCCTCTGGAAATCTGGAACATAGAAGCTGGGAAACTCTGCCTGCAAGGGTCAAATGGTGGTAGATAGCAACAGAGCCAAGTAAGGGTGATGGGTGCAGGACAAACATGCCCAGAACCAGTGCTGCACCTTTAGGGAATTGTGAACATAACTGATTTGCTAAGTGCCAGGAATGTCGCTCACAGTGCAGTGTTTCATATGCCTCAACTGTGAGATGTAGTGCAGGTAAGGTACACAGAAAGCAGAGGACATGGTACTACAATAAGGAATCAAAAGTAAGGCTCACATTCCCAGGGTCCCCCATGCCATGAAAAATAGGCTTTAACATTGTCCCCATAAATGGCTAAAAGTAAAAGAATTGTACTGCCCAATTGGCATTTCTGAGAGGTCATTCCATACCCGCTGTCCTCAGTTTTGAGAACTGCTAACTCGTCAACATGGACGATGGAGAACTGAAGGAAAGTTGGCGGTGTGGCTGGCTCTTTTGTGCCTCCTTGGAGTAGACAACATCTCTTTAAAAAAACTTGTGTCATCTATTGACATAATCTCTGTCTTTGTTTACTTTGGCTCAGCAAAACTGGGGAGGCAAAGCTTTTTAAAACAAAATATTTATCACTAACCTATACATGATTAAGGTAGTTGATGTAGTAATATATTACTCAACTCATTAACACACTTCTGGAGGAATCTGCATCCTAGCAATGTCTTAGATATAGTCTTGCTCTATCTGCTGGTTCCTTAAAGCATAGTGTGGCCGTTCAGATTTGGTTTTCAACTCTTAAAATAAATCAGTGCCATTTGTCACTGGGTTGTAGAGTTGGCAGTCGGAGACAGGACCCCAGATTAACCTGAAGTGTTGACACAACGTTATCACACAGCCAAGACTTATGGCCTTAAAGAGATATTTAAAGTTCCTCTCTTCCAACAACCTCTTCCATAGATCAGACCAGTGAGCCCACCCAGATAAAGTTACCAGTCCAGGATGGAAAAGTAGTTAGTGGGTGTAGGGCTTCCACCCAGACTTCTACCCTGAGACATCTTTCTCATGTGGCTGATTGCCAAGGTGTTCAGAGACAATAAGAAGCTGTTTCAAAAATACTGGTCAGGTGGTGAAAATCTCATCTCACTTAGAATGCAGCAGAAGAGAGAATTTGTTGAAAAGGGAAAATAGTTTAGGTAGGGAAATCAATTCATACATGGATCAGTCTAGGAACTCCCTGTTGTCATTAGAACTCAGCATCTTTCTGTTTCTTGGATTACTTTCTGGATTGACTTCATTCAGAGTCACTCCTTGATATAAGTCAGCAAACAAAAGCTCCAGGTGTACAACCTCTCCCTTTGGTATCTCTAGGGGAAAGGGTGTGTTTCTTTTCCAGTAAGACTAATGAAAGTCTAAGAGTTGAATATTATTGCTTTGGTTTGGTTTATGTGGACATTTATGAGCCAATCACTGTAGCTGAGCTGAATGGAACATTCTCATTGGCCAAGTCACTAGTCATCACTAATATGACTACACCAGTGTGAAGAGATGGGTTCAGCATCTCCTCTAATAAATTGTATAGTCCTGTGTTGCTCAGTGATAGGGATATGTCCTGAGAAATGCATCATTCTGCAATTTTGTCATTGTCAATAACAACTAAGATGGTTAAAGGGTAGACAATATTGTCTTATGGCACCACTGTCCTAGATGCAGTCCACAATTGACCAAACTGTCAACATTCAGTTCAAGATTATATTTGGGACCTAAGGGCAATAAAATTTTCAGAAGGAAAATCAAATTGTTATCAACTCAAGAAAATAAAGTATGTGCCAGGCAGGAAGACAGCTGATATATACTGCAAGCACTGAGGTTTAATCAAATAGAGTGGATTTCCAACACTGGTCAGGTTTTCCTCTTGGCTATTATCCTGCTGTATGAAACAACCTCATGTAGCTAAGATGGATTTCCCAAGTGCAAAGCACATGCCCCCATCCTGAATTCAGAGAGCCAGTTTTCCCTGAGCCTTTAGAATGTGCAAAGATGGTAATTGTAAGTAGAAGTAATAAAGTCCTCCCTTACTACTCCCATCGTCTGATAATTTTGTCTCCTGAGCCATTCTCTGGTCTCTTAACAAGGAGTCCCTTAACAATAGGCCCTTGCCTCTTGCTTTATTGTTGTCACCTCAACTGGCTAAAAAAAAAAATGGCATTCAGCATGTACAGTGCTCAGTGTTGAGGAATGGGCTTAAGTGAAGTGAATTTGTCTGCTTAGAACCCATCCCCCCAAAGAAACAGATCCAAATGGATCGAACATTCAAATGAAGAAGCAGCATACATTTGAGTACCATTATATGTTCCCTGGACTTGTCCTGCTCTATGACAAATTGGCAAAAGCAAGTCAACTTGACAAGCAAAAATATGTTTTATTCTACTGTAACATAAGCCTTACTACTTCTCTTCACTGCCTCTGATCTTTTAGTTTTAAACTGTATCAAGACTCGCCATGGATGAAACATTGCTTGTAGTTTTCTTTAAAAGCCACCTCCTGAAGGGGCAGAGATAAATGGGGTACTTTGTAAGAATAATAACAAGCACATAAATCATCACTTTTGGTCTGAAAATTTTAAAAATAGTGTATGACAAGTACTATTAAACAGTTAAAGGAGAAATGACAAGCTTTGAAGAACTATATGGCTTATATTTAAAGATAATAAAAATATATTTTATGTAAAAGATTCCATTGAAGAAACAGATAAGTATCACAAAGGTATAATCAATAAATTAATTAAAAAAAACAAATTTACAAAACATGTATGAAAAAAATCATTTGATCTCACCTAATTGAAGCAAAGCAAATTAGAGCAACAATAAGACACCACTTTTCCATCACCAGGTAAGCAGAAGAAAAGACTGACACTTCCCAGCGTTAACCACAGGTATACCAGATGGGAGAGAGGATTGCCGAGTGTGTGTATTGGAGGGTTGAATGTTGGGGAGGTTGCAACTTGGCAATAACCACTCTGAGAAGCCACAGAACATGTGCGTCTTTGACTCAGCACCTCTACAAAGTTATCCAAGGAATGAGGTTAGGAAATATTTAGCTACAAGTTGTTTATCATAGTATGTTACTACAAACAGCAGAAGAATTAAAAGTATTATGACATAGATATTGTATGAAAAAACAAATATAAAAAGAAGTCAGTATTACCTTCCATTTTGTTTTATATATAAAGTCTCTGAAAATATTCATGAATGTCAAGAGTATTTTTATTTTCTTTTTCACCCGCTTGTATGCCTCTAATTTATTTCAAGTTACTACAAATGGAAATTACAGTATAACATCAAAAAAGAAAGAAAAGACTGAGGACTGGTAACCTGCCTAGTTGAGCAGGAACTTTTCCCTTCTCTCTCTCTCTCTCTCTCTCCCTCTCCCTTTCCCTCTCTTCCCCTCTCTTTCCTCTGGAAGAACTCAGAACTGAAATACCCATTTCTCCAGAGCAGCGGCTTCTGGTTTCTGGGTGAGTATCTGTGCCTGTTCCCCAGGAAAGACCTGACTCTGTGATAAGCAAGCTTGCTCCAAACAGGGGCTTGTGATCTGTATGCCTGGACAAGCAATTTGAGGGTGAGCTCAGACTTGTTCACACTCAGTGATGACCAAAAGAACTTTTCACATACTATAAGGCAAATTTTACATTCATTTTCTTGCCTTCCCTGCTGTCTTTATACAAAGATCTTCACCAGCTTTTATGGAAGAGAAATGGAAGGAAAGGCAACTAGAGTTCAGTTGTCATAATTTTGTCTCCAGATCCTATCTGGTGTGTGTTTTAAGTCTGCTGCTTCATATCTCCTGGATTCAGAATCTCATGATAAGATTCCTTGCTGGAATCTTTGTGCTTTTCAGGGAATGAGGCTCAGAGCTGATCAGATCCCTTTCATGTCTAACTGATGAAGTTTATGTTTATTTCAACAATTGCATATCACACCCCTGCCTTCTGATCAATTGATGCTGTTTTCCACCCATTTAGCTTCACCCCTGGACTTCTATAAAAGATAGGAGATGTGAATCAGAGCTTGGAAATGGAATCATAGGAAAAAAAATAGTTCTAAATTCCAGGACTATACGGAGTTGGCATGTTTTCGAATACACCTAGCCTCCTGAGTTCCTTATTCCAACTCTTTCCATCCCACTTGATTTTTTTCTCACTTTGTTTCATTTTTTTCTACCCTTCATTTCTCTGTTTGTAGCTCATCTGGATGGAATTGCAGTTATCTTCTCCCACCTGATGGATAATTTCCTGCATGGTCTGTTCCAAGACAATCTGGTGAACACGCCTCCCTCCCACTGAGCCAAACCTTTCATAATTCTTCCTTCTCAAAGGGGTCCAGCTCAGAAGCTGCAGTAACTCAGAAGAGGATGGATGGATCCTTTGGTCTGATCTATTTATTTTTTTCTTTCAGTTTCTAAGTACATGCCTTGAGCTTTATTTGGGATTGTTAGGTCTTGTTGAATTTAGAAGTCAGGGGACAACATCTTCATAGCCATCTGTCTTGCCAGTGACTTTCTCAATGCCTCTAAAAATGTTACAGAAAGGAGATATGCTCTGCTCCTCCATCTGTTTATAATAAGGCCTCACAAAGCCTCATAAGCTTGGATGAGCCTAATTTAAGGAGTGTTCAGCAATCCTTGAAGGACATTCACCACCCCCAAAGCTCATCATAGTTAGCAGGCTGCATCTAGGCAGGAAAATATCCTTCTCTCCCAGATTTAAAAGTCTGTGTTGTAAAAGATACATCACCCCACTCCCAGCTTCTCTCAAGTTTCCCCATGTGTATTAAAACCTTTGCTTTAATTATAAAGAAACATATCTTTCTTTATGTTGAAAAAAGAGGCACATTTAGAAGTAGAAAAAAAGGACTTCAACTTCTGAGGGTAATTTATACATTATTTTTGTTGATTTTGATCATGGTTTCAGAAGTATATGTATATACTAAAACTTATCAAGGCTGGCACTTTAAATGTGTAGTTGATTATATGCCAATTATAACTCAATAAAGTTCTTAAATACCTATATCTAGCACTCTCCTTTTCACATCCAAGAGCCTGCTCTGCTATCTTTCATTGTTATTAATAAATTTTTATTAAGTTAAAAAACTCCATAACAAAATAAAACTAGACCCGTATCTTTCACCATGCACTAAATTAAAATCCAAGTGGATTAAAGATCTAAATATTAAAACAGAAACACTAAACTTGTTGGAAGATAAGTTAGGTAGAACTCTTGAAAATATCGGCATAGGAAAAGACTTTATGAACAAATCCTCAGTAGCACCGGAACTAGCACAAAGAATCAACAATTGGGATCTCATCATATTAAAAAGCTTCTGCACTGCAAAAGAAACCATCAACAGAACTAAGAGACAACCCACAATGTGGGAAAAAAATTTTACGAGCTGCTCCTCAGACAAAGGTTTACTGTCTAGAATATATAAAGAACTCAAAAACATCAGACCCACCCAAAATATAAAGACCCTATTCAAAAATGAGCATCTGAAATGAACAGACATTTCTCAGACAAAGAAGTAAAAGCAGCAAATAATCATATGAAAAAATGTTCTACATCACTGGTTATTCAAGAGATGCAGATGAAAACAACAGTGAGATTCCAGAAAGAATGGCTGCTATCCAGAAATCAACCAGTAACAAATGCTGACAGGGTTGTGGGGAGATAGGAACCCTTCTTCATTCAAGTGGAGAGTGCAGACTGGTGCAACCACTGTGGAAATCAATATGGAGATAACTCAAACAACTAGGATTAGAGGTCCCATTTGAACCAGCTATTCCTCTGCTGGGTATTTTCCCAAAAGAATTAAAAGAATCATACCACAGTGATTATGTGCACACCCATGTTTATAGTGGCACAGTTTGTAGTAGCTAAAACTTGGAAACAGCCCAATTGCCCATCAAGTGAAGACTGGACAAAGAAGATGTGGATTTTTTTTTTAGTAAAATGGAATATGACTCAGCCATAAAGAATGAGAAACTAGAGAGATTTATAGCCAATTGGATGCACATTGAAGCCATACTCTTAAGTGAAATCAACAAGTTACACATGTGTAATATCCAACAGTTTCTCTGGTATGAAAAAGTCAAAGTGTAAATAAGGATTACAATGTATAATTGATATTGTGTAGTAGGAAGAAAAATCTGAAATTGTAGAGGAAGTGGGAGTAGGGAAGGGAAAAAGGAAAAATATATGTGAAAAGGAAAATCATGGAAACAATGTCTTTGTAAACAGGGAAAGGTGGAGGGGCTGAGGGAAGGGCTGGGGAATGGGGAAAAATAAGAACCTGATAAGTCCTGTATAGGAACAAGATCCCAGTGATGAATGTAACTGTGTTGTACACCTAATAGGTACCAATGAATTTAATAAAGATAGAAAAGAATCTAAGAACTTAAAGCTAGACTCTGCCTGTGGGAAAAGATATTTAAGCATAATTTGCATTCAGAAAGCAGACATGATAAAACCCTACCAAAAATTATTGAAGGAAAAGCTGTTTTCAGAAGACAGCTGTGAATCCTTTTTCAAAGAACCTTTTCAGTTTTAAGGGTTAGTTTGGGTGCCATCGAAATTGTGATCATGTGAACTCATCACCAGTTCTCATGGTATGTGATTTAGATATTATTTATTGATCAATTTTAAAGCTAAAATTTCAAACAAGATTTGAACATGACACATGAAGCTAAAAAAGAGAAGAGAAACTGTCATTTAAGTGGTGACAAATTCGCTTTCTCATTTCAAAAGTACACCACTTTTGCCAATTTCCTTAGATTGAATGTTAAAACTCTTTTTGGATGAGAAAATGACCAACTGGGCAGGTGCAGTGACCAGACTACATGGAGTGGGACAGAATCCTCAGCAGGGCTGTGGCCCCTACAGAACCTTGGTCCTCTGACATGCTCTGGGCAGTGACCAGAAATGGGGCCAGATGTTGTAAAGCAGACACATTTTCTACCTTATAACAGCCAGATTTGTTTGTGAGCATTGTGCTTGATGTTCTACATCAGTTCTTCTTACCTTCATCTCACATTTTGAAACAGGCCTATCATAAAGGGACAAGATCCCAATAATGAATGTAACTGTGCTGTATACCTAAAATGTACCAATAAACTCAATAAAAAAAAAAGAAACAGGCCTATCATTGCTACTTTACAAAGGAACAACCTGAAGATGTGATATGAGTTGTCAAGGTCACATACTACTAATCCTAATAACAACAAACACATAGCATTTGCAAGATGACAGAGACTACAACATTGTTTTCTACATATTAATATAGTTACCCTCCAAAGACCCATGCCATTGTTCCCACAAGGATGCCGGAGAATAAAGAGGAATTTCTTCAAGGTCATATACCTCATAAGCAGTAGAGACTATGAACAACTAAATGTCATATTTTGAGTCTTTTTAGTATCTTGCAGGCATTCAATGAGCACATGTGCATGATGTATATATAATTGGGAGAGTAGACTCTGGCAACATAATAAACTTATTTATTCTGTTTCTAGAAAAAAATCCCATTTAGCTCAAATGAATAAGGCTGGATTAGAGTTGACCCCAACGTGAGGCTTCTGCTTTGCCAGGACCACAGAATGCCCTGTATGATATCCATTTACAAGTTCCAAGGCCCTTTGGAGAGCTAGGCCAATTTCAATTGCCTATTGTTCTAGAAAGGCTGTTAACCACAGTGCTCACCCTGCACTGGTGTGAGCATGTGTCTTATGCCTAGTCAATACAGAAACTTCAGTGGTCACCATGATTAGCTCAGCAGAAAGTATCCAAACAACTTGGAACCAATTAGAATATTTTCCTTGAGGTTGGTGATTTATACTTTCAGAAAGAAAAGCTCACTATTTCCTCTAGAAATTTTCATTAGGAGTAACACAGATGAAACAATTTGAAGCTCTGTTCCTCCTCATTCTACCCTGTCCATGAGGGACATTCAACTATAATGGGAGAAGATAAATCCTAAATACAAAAAAAGTGGAAATAGATGATGGGGACAGAGAAGGAGAGAGGAACAAAGAGAGCAAAAACCATCATTGGAGTCTTAGGAGTTACTCAGGCCCATGCAACCCCTGAATTTCCTAGTTATATAAACTAAGCAATTCCCTTCATTATTTAAGGTGGTTTTATTTATGTTTCTTTCATTTACTATTGTCTCAAAGTCTTGGTGTATAGGAAATAGTCTGTTTTTCTTTTACAAAAGTATTAAAATAATATCCTCTCAAATTTATTTTTAATAATAATCATTATGCATGCAGTAATATAAGGGAAAGTGATTATGACTCTTTAAACACTCAGTTTATTTATGGGTAAGTCTTACTAAAGAAATAGTATCCTTAAGTAGATGATAGGACTTAAAAGATCTATATTATCCTCTTTATTATAATCAAAATAGAAGCAAATAAACAGATGAGTTGGAGACAATTAATGAAACCCACTGAATTGTGGAACACAAATAGATTGTGTAGATGATTTTCTTTCACAACATATTAAGTTGGACCACTAATACTCAGGAGATATTACAGAATTTTAACTTTAAATCAGAATGCATTTGGTGTTCCCTGCAAAATCTATCCCAACCAGATATATTTCAAACCTTGGGGGCAAGAAAGTTTCCATAGAACACTATTTGCCACTTTTAGCCCCAAATACTGTGAGGTCACCATTAAGAAGCCATCCTTTTAAGTAAACATTGGCTCTTCTGGTTTTCCCTGTAAAGAAAAATTCTTTGACAGGTTAGGGCTTTCATTTCAAGATGGTAAATATTATAGTGGTAAAGTACATGGATTTAAGCCAGACCTCCTGGGATCAAAGCCAGCTACTATGAGCTCTAACTACCCACCCTCTTGACTTTTTCCTCTATTTGTACCTTATTTTCCTACTTTAAAATGGGGATAATAGTCCTATCTATATTCTATGTGTGGGATTTCCAGACTTGACCTACATAGAGCTCCAAGCTTGGTTCTGGACACACAGCATGTGTTCAGTCAGCGACAGCTGTTACCCCGAGAGTGGGGATCCTAGCTGTGTGGAAAGAGGGATGGGAGCCCAGATGCTAAGCTTCTGTTATGGTTTGAACATGAATGTTTTTGAAAGACACACACACTGAGGATTCCATCACCAGTGCAGCAGCGTTCAGAGGGGAACTTAGAGAGGTGACTGGATCATGAGAGTACTGGTCTCATCAATGACTCGGTCCATTGATGAGTTTGTTAGCTAAATGAACTGCTGTTACAAAGTGTGGACTCATTTGCGGAAGTAGGCTGTGGGGGAATGACTTTGAAGGGTATTTCTGATCCCTATCTATGCTCTTCCCCTGCTCTCTGCTTCCTGGCTGTCATGAGGTACCATTTGCTTCTGCCATATCCTTCCACTATGAGGCCTCTGCCCAGTGACTATGAATTGAAACATCTGAAACAGTGAGCCAAAATATATATATTTCCCAATTTAAGTTTGCTTATGTCAGGTATTTAGTCACAGCAATGAAAAGCTGACCACTACAGCTTGTTTCTCCGAACTCTGAGTGACTTTGACTAAGGGAACCCTTTATATATTTCCCAATTTAAGTTTGCTTATGTCAGGTATTTAGTCACAGCAATGAAAAGCTGACCCACTACAGCTTGTTTCTCCGAACTCTGAGTGACTTTGACCAAGGGAACCCCATTTTCTTTGCCTCATAAATGGCAGTACTAACACTCCTGTGCTTCATTTCAAGTGGTGGAAAACCTGAAGCATATGCTTTGAGGATAAATTGAATTAAAAGGAATAAAAGAAGTGTAGAAGAAACACATGGATTTTTACAATACTCTCAGGGGAAAGTGGTTCATCCACTCCGCAAATACTTTCCAAGTGCTTACCAGATACAAGTATTAAAGTACAGTTTACTTTCAAGCCCCTGATAAAACTTGTCCTGTGGTGGAAGAAACTCAGAAGAGAATATGAGAAGTAGTTAAAAATGGGGGCAATGTCAGAAATGGGAGAGAAGAAGGGAAAGAAGTTCCCCTTCTTCCTGTTTTTGCAACAGGCTGTCTCTACAGTTTTCCAGACCGTGTCCCAGTGTGGCTTGCCCAGAGTCTGCTTCTCATGCCATCTATTCCTGAGGCCAATGCCAGATGAAGTTAAGTCAGGAACACGCTTGTACATGGCTTGGAAGGAAAGCCAGCCATATCCACACACTGTCCCCATGCCCTGATTTAATGCAGGCTGCTTTCTAAGGAGCAGAATGTGTTTTGAAAAGGACTGAGATAACTGTCCCAGGAAATTAGGAATTTGGGTCACATTTTCCCATCCACCCCATTGCCACTGGCCCACCAGTTTATTAAAAATCTTCTTTAGGCCTCAGTTGAAGGGGGGAGGTGCTGCTCTATGTTTCTTACGGCTTCTAATCACAGCAGTGGTGGGGCTTCCTCAGATCTCATCCCTCTCCCCCGTGTTCCACTTTTCTCCATTTTCCACGTAAACAAGGCCTTTGAGGTGAACAAGATGGAGTGGAATGTGAGCCTTGGCCTCTTGAACACTTTTGTTTGAGGAGTTTAATGGAAGTTTTGCAAGGCTTGTGAAGCCCAATGAGAAGGAGCAGCTGCTCATCCACACTGAGCCTCCATTAGTAAAGGGTTATGCATTTGTCAGTAAGGTACACGCACTCTAACTTAGGAAAATTGGAAAGAGAGCCCTGAAAGGAGAAAGGACAAAGATACTCTAGTGTTGCCTTAGGAATAGGTCTTCATATGCAAAACCTGAAAACAACATGAGTCTGCAAGACCACATCTGTTATACATCTGAGCTCTCCAGGTTTTCAGCTCAGCAAAGCCCACCTCCTCCATACAGCTGACTTAAAAAATCTTGAATTCTTATTAGAATCTTATGCATTGTTCCAGGTTTTCAGCTCAGCAAAGCCCACCTCCTCCATACAGCTGACTTAAAAAATCTTGAATTCCAGGACACATATTTCCAAATGTCTTTCCTCCTCAAAGTTGCCACCTCGGTGGGGGGATATTATCTTGTCCACAAAGGTTAGACTGGACTGCTGCTTTGGGGAATAGGGGAAGAACAAAAAGGGAAAAGAAAAAAATGTGAGAGAATGAAAAGATGAAAATAAAGTGTTTGTAGATGGGGAGGGGAGGAGGGGGTGAAGGGAGGGCAGAGGTAAGGGGAAAAAAATGAGAATCAAGACTTGCCATGTAAAGGTACATGATCCCAACAATGAATGTAACTGTACTATATCCCTAAATGTACCAATAAACTCAATAAAAAAAAAAATCTTGAATTCCAGGATGCATATTTCCAAATGTCTTCCCTCCTCAAAGTTGCCACCTCGGGGGGGATATTATCTTGTGCACAAAGGTTAGACTGGACTGCTGCTTTGGGGAACAGGCCTGCAAGCCAAATCAAAACCAAAGATAAATCTTGGCTAGGATTTCCAGAGAATTGCTTCATTCTGATCGATGGAGCATATAATCTATCCAGTAATGTGGTTTGGGGGTTAGGAAAACAGGGTACAAGTTAGTATAAAATAATAACAAATGCCTATTGAGACAGGCTAAGCAGGTACTGTTCTAGGTGTTCTGGATGAATTATTCATTTACTTCTCAGAATAACCTCATAGGTTAGGCAGTATCACTGTGATTTTTACAGAGCAAGAAACTGAGGTACAGAGAAGTTAATTAATGTGCACCAAGGTAGAACTAGGATCTGATTCCAGAAGTCTTACTCTCAAGCATCTATTATACCATCTCTAATTTTCTTTAATGACCTGTCAGTTGCTGACATGGTTCCCAAAAGGGCTTCTTGATTTGATCTCTTACATTTCCAAACATTATCATTCAAGTTATTCCTCATTCATTTTGTTTGAAGAAGGCTGTTAAAATGCACATATGTTGCTTTGGAGAATACTCAAATATGCTTAATAAATAAAGATGCAGAGATCATGGAGAAGAGAGAGAACATGAGAAATGGATTCAATGCCTTTTGATGGAGCAAAAACTAGCAAAGACTATGATTTTTTAATTCTATGGAATGAAGCTAACAGTGTTGATATTTCATCCACCCATCCTTCCATCCATCCACCCATCCATCCCTTCATTTAATAGACATTTATTGCAGACCTAAGATGTCCTAGGTATCACTGAGATACAGAGTTGAACAAGACTGATTCCCTCTAAGAGTTAGCAGGTGTGAAGTAGTTTGAATTGTGATAAAATCTGGGGGAAGAGAAGTACAGGTGCTGTGAGAACAGATAGCAGGGGCTTAGAATGTAATAAGGTGAGGCCACCAAATGTTTAGAGGCAGGTGGAGGAGAAGGAGATGCCAGAAGAGCAGCACAAAGGGGCTCGGTGTGGTAGGTGGTGCCAAACACTGAAGAAAGCCGAGTAGATCTCCAGGTGGACCTCTCCCTCCGTGTTGGGCAGAGGACAAGTACACCTGAGTGCAAACTGCTTGAGTCATGGGAAGGACT
The DNA here is from genome assembly GCF_012274545.1 of Fukomys damarensis. Taxonomy (NCBI): domain Eukaryota; kingdom Metazoa; phylum Chordata; class Mammalia; order Rodentia; family Bathyergidae; genus Fukomys; species Fukomys damarensis. The sequence goes on along the minus strand of NW_022900947.1, from coordinate 40,177,426 downwards.
TTACTATGTTTATACAGCAAACTGCTACTTAGAGATGAAGAAACTAATCTTAAACATGCACTCTGTCTTGACCCTTTCCTCCTTAATTCCACTGCTCCCTGTCACTTCAACCCCATGACAAAATAATGGTAAACATTGCCCCCAAGCTCTCTTGAGAGTCTTCATATAGCTATGGCACAAAGTTGCCATCACTGTCCATCCACAGTTTTCTCGAGTCTCTGTAGAATCCTAGCAACACCAAAGGCACCCATGAAGGATCTGGTTCTTGAAGTCTGGAGGACAGACTATCTTTCCTCTAGTTTTGAAATGAAGAGAATCAGGCAAAAGAGTCTCAATACTTACTGTAATCTGACACTGGGCTTGTTAACAAGGGCCAGATCAATTTGGCCCAGAAGATAGGGTTTTCCTGGCAAACTCAATATAAAGAAGAGTGCAACCCAAATGGCTACTGAAAATACACATTTCAAGCAGCCATATCTCTACTAATAATGTTAAAGCTAACCCTAAATTAGCAGTCATTGAGCATTACTATGTATTCATTGCTTCACATCCACTATCTCACTTACTTCTCATATTAACACTAGGAAACCAATACTTTGCTGTTATTAGAGGAAAGAGAGATGTAGAGATGACAGATGGCTCGCCCAAGTTCTCACCACTCTTGTGAGACAATTAAGTTTAGAACTGAGGTCTGGCTGATCACAAAGCCCATGAAATAGCATTCTGAAAGCACTGAAACATTTCTCTCCCTTGCCTCCATAGTAAAAAATATCAGTATAGAAATACCTGTCCCTGACATTTCTTTCATTAAGAAAGGTAGATCCCCTAAGAACAGGGAGCCCAACGTTGCTAAATTTTATAAATTAAAAAAATGTATATATATATAGAAATCTTATGAAAAGGTGTCATTTTAATCTTGTTAAACAAATTTTTCAAAATACATTTCACCATCATTTTATTAAAGAAGACTAACTTAAAAACAAAAAAAAAAGGTAAGAATAAAATATCAGGATCTAAAAGCGGAATAAATTTAACCCCATAAGCAAATCATTACTTTGCTCTGGTTTGTCTCATTTTGCTTTAAACCAGTGCAAATGACTGGAACCAGTACAGGATGGCTATTTGGGAGTATCTATCCATCTATCCTTTGCCTTTTAATACAACACTTTGATTTTCAGTATTGCTGGAAAAATAGGATGGTATTTATTATACTCTTTTTATAATGCAGACTTTCCATTGCCTTCATCTGGTTTCTATCCTCCCCCACCACACAGTTAGTCTGAATATTTGAGGTTTCCTTATTGTCTCCAGGAAGGTTCTTGGAGACAAGGTCAAATCAAGGGCAAATCTCCCGGGTCAGAAGTATTCTTTCTGTTTTGAATCAGATGAACATTTCTCTAAATAATTTTTAAAAAGTAAAATCACTGTGTTATTGAAGTCACTGGGTGTTTAAACCAAAAGGGTGAGTAAGTCTTGGGCTAAAACTCATAGTGACTGAAAACTGATAATCTATCCCAGTGCAAATGTGCAGACAGAATTAACTTCTGCCCTGAGGTAAAGACAGGGCACTGATCAATGTGAGTTTGATGTCTGATTTGTTTGGGGTCAGTGACCTTCCCTGGCCTTAATATTTTTTCAGACCTTTTCTGACCACTTGACATCAGACAGTTCTTAGTTTATATGCTGCAGTTTATCTTGAGGGCAGTGGCTTCTTTTCTGGGGTGTATGTGAAAATTCCACTAGGTAAGCTGTGTACCATCACTTGACTTCAGTATTTTTTCTTTGACATTGGGAGAACAATGCATTAAATGTTTATAAAATGTTTTAGCATCTTTCTTTTTAAGCAAAGCATCCTGTGAGGAAGTACTATCTTGCTGAAATCTTTTAACTTTAAGAATAAAATGAGTCTTACATATCTTGAAGTCAAGTTTTCATATCTTTGTGCCACAGATTGTTTAGACAGGGTACACTTTCATTTCAAATATTCCAGGATTTTAACTGTGTGTTTTTCCTTCAATTTTCAGAGTGACTTGAAAGACAAGTAAAACTAAAATTTCTTTCAGACCTAGTGACAATGAACTTGTGGATGTGGACATATCTGAGTCCCCAGGTGGCTTCTAGCAGTTACACATCTATGACCTTGAGCACTAACCACTCTTAGCCTCAGTTTCTATAGGTGTAAAAAATGAGATAAAGCAAGACATTATAGGTAAAGTTCTTAGCACTGTATCTACTGTGATGCATAGTGAAAATTCACAAAGTATGGCAGAGATTGTCTGAGCTACCAAATATTTGATTCTCTCCCCTACATTTCTCTCTGTATCAGTTGGAACTGATTGAGCATAAGTGTCACAAAGGGTCACATCTGGGCTGAGACCTTCCCCCCGCTCCCGCTGGTACCAGGGATTGAATTCAGGACTTTGTATTTGCAAGGCAGGCACAGTGCCACTGAGATAAATCCCAGGCCCTTAGGCTGAGACTTTTAACAGCTACTGTATATTCTCTCTTCCCCATAGTGACTCTAGCCCCACGTTAAGCTGGCAGTATTACGACATAGAGGGATCTTGGCTCACTTCTTGCAGGAAAACTCATACTGAGCCATGTCAAGTTTTTATAAAAGCATATCTAACTTTCCCGTGTAAAGGCATGGAAATGTATTTCCTCACTGTTCTGGGGGCTGGAAGCTCAAGTTTAACAGGCTGGTTTTCTGAGGCCTCTCTCTCTGTGGATGGCTGGCACTTCCCTGTGTCCTCACATGGTCTTCCCGTGGTGCATGTCTGATTGCAGATTTCCTATTTTTCTGTTTGAGATGAGGTCCTGATCTGTGGTCTATGATAGTCTTGATTGCATAGTGCAATCTAAGCTGGCCTCCTGCCTCAGCCTCCCATGTGCTGGAATTGCAGTGGGGCAGCATCAAGCCTGCTCCAGGCTTCCTCTTCTTCTAAGGTCCCAGGTAGGTTAGATCAAGGCCTACCCTAATGGCCTCATTTTAATTTAATCATCTGAGTAAAGATCTTGTCTTCAAATACAGGCTTTTTTGGAGGTGCTAGGGATTAAGGCCTTAGTATATGAACTGGGAAGGGAATGGTGCACAATTCATCCCACAACATGGCACAGTCAGGATTTCAGTGAGGACTGAGGCCCTGGGCACTGGGCTTCCCCATGTTGATCTGAGACAAGTGCAGCATGTGAACACCCTTTGGTCTACAGCAACATTCTTGGAACCAACCAATCACAAGGCAGGAGCAGCTGGTCAGTCTTCTGAGTTTTAAAATGAGCTAATTTGAATGCTCTTGGATTCACCAGGAAGTATCTAGAGTCAGTTTGAAGGGTAGAGCATTTACAAAGTCCTTTAGATAGAACAGGGTGGCCTTTTCAATATTTCTCTCCCCTGAGTTACTAAAACAGCAGAAAACTTAAAAGCCAAAGAATATTCAGTTTACAACTTGCTCTTTGACTTTCATGCTCTTGTTTAGTTTGTGTTCATCAGAAAGAAGAGGGTCTGGTGAACAGACTGACTCAGTCTGAGCGCCTAGTGGTCCAGCTCCCTGGGTACATGCTGCTGCCCCTGGGAGCCATGACTTCATCCAAGTAAATAAAGTGTAGGCCACAGTCATTTCTAATTAGACGAAAATATTTCCTTTTAAATTGGTTTTGCTGCCCTCTTTGAACATATTAAAGACCAATTTGGGGTTTTGTCTATCCTTTTGGGTCATTTCACTGTTTCAAATTCACACATATGTGTAAAAACATAAAAGAAAGTTAAATCAAGACTTGGAGCCCGGAGACATGATTAACTGCTGGCCTTTTAAAAACAAGTCACTACACAAAGCTAAGTAATAAATGGATACTGCCTCCAATCGTGAATTGACAGAAACAACTTGCCCGAGTGGTAGATGAAAATTCGGAAAGGCTTTTGCAGGCAGAAATGTCTCTGACAGCCCTGGGCAGGTAGAAGAATTTGGGAGAACATCTGCAGTAGAGCCCTCAGCTGTCACTTTTTATTGGAAGAAACTTAGCAAGTCCATCTCAGATTCTGCAGTTAATTCCAGTTTATGTTAGAAAGCAGATTGTTCATTTCTTCTTGCCACCCCTGTACCCACTGGCCATACTGGAGATTACACCCAGAGTCTTTGCACTTTGCTCATTCCCAGACCTTCTATTTTTTAATTTTGAGACAGGGGCTTGCTGAGTCACTAAAGTGACCGGGTTGAGATCCTTCTGCCTCAGTGGCCCATATGCTGGAATTAAAGATGTGCACTCCTACGCCGAGCAGACACTTTCCATTTGACTTGGAAGAGTTTAGGCAGGAGTGGGAGACTGTTTTAAGATCGGAAGATGATGGGCAGTGGCTCTCATCAAAGCCTATGTGGGTCAAGGCAGCTCCTACATCTTTCCCAGAAGTCTGCAAAGAAGTGAGATGGGAAACTGAGCCAAGACAGATCACTGGACCTGGGTAGGCTAGGCTGTCTGGCTCTGCACACCAGGCTCTGGCAGACCTAATCTGCACTGCCTCCCAGGAGTCTCTGGGGGCACCCTGGGCCCAACTCTGTTGCCCCATGTGTGGGAGTGTTCCCTCCATGCCCAGCCTCCCTCAGCAGCCTTTCCTAGTCAGCAAGACCTGCTCTGAAGAAATCTGGCAGGACTGGCAGGTCTTTCCTTGAATCTGCCTGTTTTTCTCCATGCTGCCTGCCTTTGGAATCCAAGGGAAACCAAGTCCATTCTAAAGTAGAGCCCAGGTATCCGTGGCTTCTTCCAGCTGCTCACTCACTTCCCAAGGTGCACCTCCATCTCTTACGGGGCGGTAGTCAGTTAAATGAGGTAATATTTATAAAGTGCTTTGCGGGGGCATGAAAGAGATTCCCAAAGAAGTGGCAGAGGCTGATAAAATGTACTGCTGCAGGGGTCTGCTGGATGGCAGGCTCGGGCTGTGGGTCTGGGCTAGCAGCGAGGCCTGGACCAGCCTCTCCTGGTGCCACTGATAACAAGCACAGAGCATGTGGGAAGAGCAACAAGCATGGGAGCACTGGCCTTGAATCCAGTGTCATTGGACCTGTACCCTGTGTCTTGGCAAGACACGTAAGCTCCCTGGCCTCCTTGTCTTCCCTGGGAAAAGGAGGAAGGTTTCAAACGCTTCAACTGCCAACCCAGGGCTCAAGGGAAATGAAGGATCTGAGCCCCTTTTGGAGCAGGAATGGAGGTGACCCCCTCTCCTCCCATCTGGCCCACAGGCTGTGGCCATGAAGTGCAGAACTTAAACCCCACATCCAAGGTGCTGCTCCTCAGGTTTGAGGAGTGAACACTGCCCACATTTCACTAAGATTCAAGTTCTGATTTGGGAGTTGACCTTGTGGAATAATAATCCCAAGTGGACCTGGGGAGGGACAAGAGCGACAGCTGAGCCCATGGTGCCTTCAGTCTGGGCCACAGTGGCCCTCAAAGCCCATGCTGTCCAAGGAACGTGGGCCACAGTGTCCCCAGTCGGAAGGCCTCTGTGCCCTCTGCCCTTCCCCAAATCTACTCGGGATTGTTTTTCTACACAGAAGTAATTTTTCTCAGCCCAAGTTTGCCAAGGTTTCTAAATTCTCTGTCTTTGTACTTGTACGGTTCACTGGGGCATTTCCTAGCAGTCAGTTTCAGCCATGCTGAGTGGTAATGCTTTTCTGTCTTCCAGATCTCTACAGATGAATAAGAGGTCAGTCCAGCACAGCCTCCCCAGTCAAGAGGCTTCTGTGAGCATGTCCCTCCCCTCCTCAAACCTCAGGCTGGAGGTCCACTGTTCATCCCTTCTCTGGCTGCGAACTGTGTGAGAAGATGGTTTGGTTTTCAGATGTCATATAAAAAAAGGACTTCTCTTTAAAATATGTGATAAATGTAAAGCGACACATTCTCTCCCCTCACCCTCCTCCCCTCCCTTCTTTCTTTCTTCTATATCTTCCCAGATTAGTGCCTAAGAATACAAACTCTAGGACTAGAGGTGACATCGGCATCCCCTTTATCCCTATTGGAGGCCGATCTTCAGTCTGGGAGAAGGATCCTCAAAAAAGGACTTCTCTTTAAAATATGTGATAAATGTAAAGCGACACATTCTCTCCCCTCACCCTCCTCCCCTCCCTTCTTTCTTTCTTCTATATCTTCCCAGATTAGTGCCTAAGAATACAAACTCTAGGACTAGAGGTGACATCGGCATCCCCTTTATCCCTATTGGAGGCCGATCTTCAGTCTGGGAGAAGGATCCTCTTTAGTGTCTTGGTTTTTTCATCTTATATTCATTCACCCATATATGCATTAGCTTCTTTTCCTTTGCCCATATTCCTTGTTCTCGTTTAGCAGTTGGTTACCTTCTAATTCTGTGTATTAAATTTTCTCTGTTCAAATAAGGATATGTATCTATCTCCTGACTAGACCTGAATGATACAGAATTTATATCAGGAGTGGCCCAGAAGGCAGGCTATGAGACATGACTTTTGGTACTAGTGTGGCCATGTCTTTAGGATAAGGGCAATGATGAATTCTTTGCCAGTGAGAAGCATGTACTAGTAACCTGTGGTATGCAGTAGCTTCGCGACTACCCAAGCTTTGATAACTGTGATGAAGAGTGAACAGGAGCAAGTGCCCCATGGTGGGGTCCCTGTGATGCTGGATGAATCCTCTGGAGTTCCCTGGAAGTTTATAGGGAGCAAATGACAAACAGAAGTCCGTTAATTCTCAGTTCAAGTCATGGGCTGAGGACCGGAAGTTTCTATAGCTGTCCTCAGAAATTTTTTATTATGCCTGCAAGATGATATTGCTAAAAATCAAAGACAAAGTTTAATTGTGGAACTTGCAGAATCACAACAGTAGTTAAGTTCACAGCTTCACCAAATTTTCATACAAAAGAAAATTTGTGTGTGGGGGGTGAAACGCTGAGACTTGGAGTGGGAGGTTGGAGGGGCACCCAAACACTCCATCACTCTGTGCCACCCTCACTGCCCTGCCCCGGTTGAAAGCCTGTGGTAACTCCACCCAGGGCAGAAGCCTGGTGAAGAGTTACTCTTTTTCCCCAAGACCCCCCACCTCCTCTCCTTTTCCCTAATACAAACAAGCCAGCAGTACACACCTAGTTCCAATGACAAAATATCTGAGATGGCTGGTTGTGGTGGTGCACACCTATAATCTCAACATTGGGGAGGTTGAGGCAAGAAAAACAAGGAGAGTTTGAGACCAGCCTGGGCTACATAGTGAGTTCAAAGCCAGCCTGAACTACATAGAGAGACCTGTCTCAAACAAACAAAAAAGCAAATAAAAATACTAAGATGTCAACTTAAGGGAAGAAAGGTTTATTTGTTTCATGATTTCAGAGGTTTCAGTCCATGGACATCCACATGACCGCTTTGGCTTGTGTCCTTGGCTCCTCTGCCTGCTTACCTCCTCTGGCTACTCGCCACATAGTTACCAGGAGGTGAAGGAAAGAAAGGGGCCAAGTTCCCCAAATCCTTTTAAAGGGTACACTCCCAAGGGCCTAACCTCTTGCAAGCAGACTCTACTTCTTAGAGATGCCCCCATCTCCCAATAGTGCCAAAAGCTATTCTATTAATGTGAATCTTTGTGTTATTCTTCCATAAGATGAGGTTTGTGTCAGGCAGAGTGGTCCTCACCCGCAATCCCAGCTGCTAGAGAGAACAAAGATAAAAACTGCAAGATCAAGGCTAGCCTGTGAAAATTCACAAGGCCCTGTCTCAAAACAAAAGAAAGTCTTTGGGAACATTTCAGACCCAAACTATAGCAGCAGTCAAAGGATAAATAAATAAATCAGCAAATAGTGTTGCAACAATAGGCTAGAGGTCTAAGGAAAAGACAGAGATGGCAGAGAAGGAGAAGCGGGGAGCAGACTGAAGCTGAAGCCTCACATAGTTGATTATCTAAAATAAATTTCATTTTTTGCTCTATTATTTGAAACATAAAATCCATAACAACATTAAAAATAAAAAGTAGTATTTTGTTTTCTTAGAATGATAAAGGCCTTTCTTCAAAGCATGGCATAAAATTTAGAAGATGTAGATAGTAGATTTATAAACTTGACCATGCAAAAATTCAAAAGAGCAAAGCAAAGCCCAAAGAGAACAAGCTAGGAAATTCAACTGCCACTCATATCTCAGGTGAAGATTGATTGAGTTTACAATTGACTGCTATAAGCCCCCCCCAAAAAAAAAGCAAAAAGGGAAAAATAAAGCAGGAAAAAAAAATGGACAAGAGATAAAAGTAAGAGCTCACAACAGAAGCAGTTGACTGTTCACCACACAAATGGATGTAGAACTCTACTCAGAATTCAAGAATCCACCTGCCACAGAAATACAAAAACACAATGGAAATGAAGGATAACTGTGCCGAAGAGGGGCTCAGAAAGGGAACCTGAGCTGCACTGTGGTCGTGGTGGGAGAGTAGGTGCACTCAGTCTCTGAAAGTGTAGTTACATCTATCAAAACTTAAAATGTAATGTCTATTGTCTTGGACCCAACCCTGCAATATCTAGGAAAGATAAACTCATGCAGTGCACAAGGGATTTGAATAAGATGTGTGCTGCTGGCTTGTTTGTGTTAGTGGTGAAACGCTGGAAACATTTTGGATGCCCATTCTTAGAGCACTGACTAAATGAATCCCATCACACCCAGAAGGTGAAGCATGGTAGAGCCACTCAAATAATGAGGTTGCTCCATAAGCCTTGGCACCAAGCTATGCAGACAGTGTGCTAGTAAGCAAAACAAAACAAAAAGAAAGCTAAGTGCTGCACAGTGTGTATTGTGTATCTTGGTCGTGTTTTTTTTAAATGTATATATGTAAACATATAGAAAATGTCTGAAAGGTACACTAGAAGTTAACAGTTTTTACCTCTGGAGTATGAGATGGGATGAGCTGTGTTTGGTTAGAAGGGTAGGTGTCTTGATATTTTATTTTATGTACTTTGAAACCGTGTAATTTTTTCTTTCTTTTTGGTACCAGGGATCAAACTCAGGACCTTGCACTTTCCAGGAAGGCACTGTGCCACTGAGCTAAATCCCCTGCCCAGAACTGTGTAACTTTTTAAAATGAGAGGCATTGGTTTTGTTTTTTAAAACTAAATCCCTCCTCATTCTCTTTTTTTCTTTTAAAGGCTCTTTTTCGTTTCCTTTCTTTTTTGGCAATTCCCTGCTTCATGGAGCTCTCCTCCCCCTTGCTCTGCGGGCCCCCAGAATAACATTCTTCATCTCCAGCCAGGTTGGTGACCCCAGGAAGCTGGGCAAAGCTACTGGCAGCCCGAATTCCTGTCCTTAGTTCTGTCTCCATCTTCCCATATGATCTTGGATGACCTGTTCTCCCTTAAGCTGTGTCTTACTGAGAAGTGAGACTGCAGGGTAAGGTTCCTTTCCAGGGCTAGGGCAGATCAGCGACCTTCTCCTGTCTGCTCGCCTCCAGGAGCGGCTCTGAGACCAACTCCTGCCTTATATGGGAAGTGCCAGCAGCAGGCACCTCTCATTCACAGGTGTCTCAGACACTGACGGACAGCAGAGGGCTTTTATTTCACTTGGGGCTGCTCTATTTCAGGTCACTATCAGCCACTCCACATTTTCAGCCTAGCCTTTGTTATCTAAATGGCCTCCATGGGGCTGAAAAGCAGATGATCAGGCATCAAGTAGAATTGTCTTTGTTTAGATTGGAAGTGGGTTACTCTGAGCAGTTCTGCCACCCAAACACCTGTAGTCCCAGACCTAACGACCAGCTAGATAAATAGGACATCAGTGATTCCATGAACATGACTTCATGTGTATGTTTATGACACCTTTCACCAAGCACCTCTCTGTGCCTGCCAGCACACTTGGTGCTTTCCATGGGATATGTCATGTACCCCTCTTACAACCCCAAGAGTTATGTTATAGACTCCATTTCTCAGACAATGAAAACTGAAACTCAGGGATAAAACACAACTTGTAAAAGTGTATAAAACTCCATCTGGCCTTTAAGAAGTAGAGTCAAAGGACATGTACAAAAACTTTCTTCACCTTCAGCTGATGGCCTTTTTGTTGACAAGGACCAAACAAGTCACCCCCAAAGTTCCCATGAATATCAGACAATGATAAAATTCATTGCTGGTCCTTTTTTATTTCTTCCTCACCCTGCTCCCCAATACCCGCCCAACTACCATCAAAATGAAATTGTTTCCATTCTCTTTCTTCCCCAGATATTTGCTTAAGTAAATAAAAACCTTCTGGTTGTCAGAATTTGCCAAGTTGTGGCAGCGGGGTGGGACAGAGGAAGGCCAGCCTGCCGAAACAGCGTACAAAATAAATATGGAGGTGCTATTTAGGATATGAGTAGTGCCTGTGTTCAAAATTTTCAGAACTCTTCTGAACCAATTTGGTTGATTGAGGAGCTTCTTGGAGGCTAAGCAATATATCTTGAAATAGGAGCTGGAAAATAACTTGACTGGGTCTCATTTTTCAGTGACAAGTTCTACCTTATCTATAGTGCCTTCGTTCCTAAAATTATAAGCATATGTCCCACTGCTATTGAAAATAAATTTGTTGAGACAACAGGGCTGGCATGGTTTGGAGCAGCATGCAAAACAGGAAACCATGGCAAACGTTTCCATACTTCTCCAGGAGACAAATTACCCTGCCTTTTCACTAGGAACCAGGATGGAAGTCAGTAGTTTATTCCTTAGACCTATTAAAGAAAGACTAATTGGTGCCCATATGTCAGACTATAGTATTTCTTCTAATTCTTCAAAGTCTGCTGCAAGTTTGGATGGGAAGAGAAGACAACAGTTTTCTTAGCATGAGAAGACTCTATGTGAAAGCGCACAGATCCTGTACAAAAGCAGTTTACTTTCCTTTTTCTTGGTTCCCTTTTACTGCCCCTCTTCCTTACAACCAAAACTCCATCCAGTTTCGGCATTTCCTCCGTGATGTACAAGTCCGTAATGCTTGTTGTGCGCCTAAAGATTACTCTAGAGCCCTTAAGCAACTCCGTAGGAGGTACATGTGAGCTTTTTAGGACACAAAAAACTACTTCATTTTTACTGAATGCAAAAACTGAGGGCACAATGGTCTGAATGCTTGTCTCCCCAAAATTCACATGTTGAAATTCCTACCCACAAGATGATGGCATTAGGAAGCAGGGGTCATTGGAAAATGATTAAATCATGAAGGCGGGGCCCACATGAATGGAGTTAGTGCCCTTAAAGGTCCCCAGAGAACCGCCTTGCACCTTCTGCCATATGAGGACACAGTGAGAAGGCATTGCCTGTGAACCAGGAAGCTAGCCCTTGCCAGAATCAGAATCCGCCAGCACCCTGACCCTGGATTTCCAAGTCCTCAGAACTGTAAGTAGTAAGTTTTTGTTCTTATCAACACAGCAGTCTATAGTATGTTGTTACAGCAGCCGGAATGGACTAGAACAGAGACCAGGGAGTTTTGTCTAATTTCTTCACTGTGCATCCCCCAAACCTAACACAAAGCCAGTCATATTCTTAGTGATCAGTAAAGATGCATTTAATCGGGGGATAAATAAACAATAGTGGATATTGGGAGTCATTGCCTGGACCACTCGTCAATTTCTTCGTGGCGAGAGTACCAGTAGCTTTCAGTTCTGCACACATGAAGCCTTGGGTCTAACTATGCCTGGAACCCTAAGTCCCTGGATTTTTATTTTATTGGTACAAGGGATTGAACTCGGGTCCTTGTGCTTGCGAGGCAGGTGGCTGAACCATTGATCTAAATACCCAGCCCCTGGAATTTGAAATTGTATAACCTAACAAAACCCTTTAAGCCAGTTAAATTTATAGATAATGAATCTTTTAAAATATTAAATAATGGATTAAGGCAATGTGGAAGATTTTAGCATCCTTGTTTCTATTGGAATTAGCCAGGACTTAAGTAGTCCTAACCAAGGACCAGGCTGTGGTTTCAAAGAGACCTCAAAATGTAGCAACTTGAGTGAGACAGACAACCCCCACCTCCACCACCCCGGAAGTCTGGGAGGGCATCAGCACCGTAGTTGTAAGTTACCTAGGGTTCTGTCTGTTACGTTGTCATTCTCAAAATGCAGCTTCTTCTCCACGGTCCAAGGCTGCAGTTCCAGTCCCTGCTATCCTGTGTCTTCCTGCCCACGTGGAGGGAAGAGGAGGGGGAGGAAAATGTGTACAGACATCTTTAAAGGTACCACTGGCTTTTTTCTTGTTTATGAAAAAAAATTTCACAACAAACATAATAAGAGACTAACAATAGTTAATACACTGCATTGCCATGTTCAAAGAAACTGCTCAGAGTACAAGACATAAACCAAAAAGATTCTTACAATAAAGAAACAAGCAGATGATAACACAACACTTACTTTTCAAGGATCTAAGATAAACTAGTAGTATAAATGAAACAAATGAAACAAATGGGCATATATATTAAAATATTTAAAGCAATAAAATATATAATTTTAAGAAGTATTTGAATTCCTTTGTATTTCTTCTATTTTTCTCTTTATGTGTATGTTTATATACATTGTGTTTCTCATATAAGAGAAACCTTGTGATATTTGAGCTTGTGTGTCTGACTTATTTCGTTTAACATTATATTCTCACGTTGTGTGTATTTACCTACGAATGATTCAAGTTTACCTTTCTTTGTGGCAGCATAATACTCCATTGTATGTAAATACATTTTCCTTATCTATTCATGTATCAATGGACACAAACTCTAGTTCCAAGATCAAGCTATTATAAATTGTGCTGCTATAAACATGAATATGCATATATCCCTGTAATATAATGATTTTTACTCTTTGCCACTAGCTTTCGGAAAGATCAGGGCAAGTGTGTCAGCACTCATGCCAAAACTATTTCTGCCTCTCCCCCTCCTTCTCTCTTTGTTTCACCCTCCTCCTCTTCCTCCTTCTCTTTCTCCTCCTCCTCCTCCTTCCTCGCCCCATGCCCTTCTCTTTCGCTCTTTCCCGTGGTACTCAGTTCTCTCTACAATTCTGAATTCTGGTCACACACCAAACTGGACAAGAACAAATCAAATTTCCCCATTGTACTTAACCATTGAATCTGATTGGGTTCTCGTCCAAGAATAGTGAAAAAAAAAGTTTGTGAACCAAGGAACCGCAGTATTCATTGAGCACCAGCTGTGTACTAACTAAATATTGTATTGAGTGCTAAAGATTACAACATTGAAAAAACAAACTCAGTTCTAACCTTTCTGGAACTTAATGTTTCTAAGCTATTTTTAAAATGTCAGAGGCAATAAACCAACCCCCCTCCAAAGAAAACTAAAAGATCACCGGGCATGGTGGTGCACTCCTGTAATTCCAGCACTCAGGAGGCTGAGGCAGGAAGTTTGAGACCAACCTGGGCTGCACAGTGAGTTCCAGGGCAGTCTGAACTACTTATGAGACCCTGTCTCAAACAACAACAACAACAACAAAAATGTCAGAGGTCCAATTTTAGATGGTGGCTGCTCCCAGGATAAGGTCTAGGCCTTCCTTTTCACAAAGTTTGAGAAGCAGCCACTTCCAACTCCTGCGGGTGCTGGCCAGTTTTCTTTTCTTTCTTTCTTTTTTTTTTTTTTT
>NW_022900947.1:40159075-40162856 GCF_012274545.1 Fukomys damarensis | reverse complement strand
TTTCTTTTTTTTTTTTTTTTTTTTGGTAGGGTGCGCAATTACTGGAGATCAAACTCAGGACCTTGCACTTGCAAGGTAGGCAGCAGCACCACTAAGCTAAATCCCTGGTCCCTGTCCAGTTTTGTGATCTCCATTACTGCCTGTCAAACCAAGAGAAGATTTATTACTCCTGTAACATTACTCATGTGCACATATTAATTTTCTTCATTATGTGTGTTATAAACCTTTGATCTCTAAATACTGTTAAAGACTTTGTCTCTTTTCAAAGGCATTTCAGGCAGTTGCAGAAAGATGGAAGAGATATTTATCTATAAAGTGGAAAAATAATACTAGCTAATTGATGGATATGTTGTAAAAATTAGATGAGATAGTACATGTAAGCTTCTTAGCATGGAAGAATTTCTGCTATCTCTAGAATTATTTTTGTTACATTTTCTGAAGCAGAAACACTCTTTTTCCCTAATTCCACTTAAGACATATAGCAGAGAAGGGATCTGGATTTTTTTTTTTAAACAACGAGGCTCTGTTATTTTTATGTTTAATAATTTAATAATGATAGTATAAGAATAATGATCATTTTGTTTTTAAAGATGAAATATGCTCATTATATAATATTTAAGCAAAAGAGAAAGCTGAGTGCGAGAATTTTTTTATAGTAATCCAAAATGATTATCACTAGGGGAATGAGATTTCACATCTTCCTAAGTAGATGTATCAGTGACAATGTTTTCAGCTCCAAAGACAGAGACAGCATCTGAGACAGCATCTGAGCCAGGCTGCTTTAATAAATGGAGGTGTGTTGTTCCGGGTTAGTCCATTCTCTGACCTTCTCTCCATGTCTGGGCACTGAAATCTCAAGCTGGCTTCACTGGTGGTAGCAAAAAGCCTACAGCAGCCATAGATTCTGCCCCATTAAACTACCAAATCCAGAGGGCCTTATGGAGCTTTCCGTAGTGAGCTCCTCGTAGTCAAAGTTGGAAAGTTTCTTTCCCTGGAACTTCCCTTAAGTACCAGTGGCCGGGGCTGGTTCACAAGCCCATTCTGGATGCTTAGGCAGGAAGAAGTCAAATTGAGTTTCCCGGGACAAGGACAGAAGGGATCACCCTCAGACTGACGAAGCCACCCAGGGCCAGGGCTGGCTTTAGAGTTCCAGAGGTCCCCAAGTTCACCCCTGGATGAACATCAGGGCACTGTTGGAAAGAGGGAGGAGAATGCTAAAAAGGAACTGCAAGAGGAAATATAAAACATGAACAGAATTATACACGCTACTTTTAAATGAAATAATAGATTTAATATTCCTTGAATTTAACAGTAGAAAAGCAAAGCTAAAGTTAAGGGAGTTGCTGCCCTTTAGTTCAAAGTTTCTGACCACAAGAGATATTATTTCCTTCAAATTCTCTCCTGGGAAATAAGGTTAAGAAAAGAAATGAAAAATGTTAAGAGGCCAGAGTCATTATTTTTTAGCAACATGCTTCAATTTTAGACAGGTTACATGACTCATGGTTAGGAAAGATGAGCAAACCCTTAGGCTCGTACTTTCTATCATCTGCCCAGCCCTCCTCTCCCAGTTTTGGCTCTCTTACAGTTTTGATAGTATCATATCATAGTTTAAAATGTTCACATTCTGTTGTGGAAACTCTTTCATAATTGTTTAATATCGTCATCGACAAGTTGAAATGAATTATATGCCCTCCATTCCCCCAACAATTTGTCTTTTTTTCCCCACCTCTAAATCAACTGGCTTTCATTACTCAATATATTTTTTTTCAAGAAGGACCCATAGGTATGTATTTCCCAAGCTCTTTCGGGAGTAGAATATATATATCTCTGACTTCTGTTTTTTTGTTTTGTTTTGTATTTTGAGACAGTGTCTCACTATGTAGCCCAGGCTGACCTAGAACTGAGGTGATACGCTTACCTCAGCTTCCAGAGTGCTAGGATTACAGGTGTGCACCACCACACCTGGCTTATGACTTTTAACTCAACTGCATTTTAGACGGGTGAAATAATTTTCCCTTGGAAATTCCAGATGGTGCTTCGTTGTATCTTGGCCCTGAGTATTGATTATCAGAGTTGATGGCCAACACAAATAGCTTTCTTTCCTTCTTATGTTCTATGAAAAAACATTGGGGTGTTTTTGTTTGCTTGTTCTATTTTTTAATTTTTTTTTTAGTACTGGGGATCGAACTCAGGACCTTGAGCTTGTGAGGCAGACACAGTTTCACTGATCTAAATCCCCGGCTCTACATCTGAAATGAACAGACATTTCTCAGTCAAAGAAGTAAAAGCAGCAAATAAATATATGAAAAACTGCTCAACATCACTAGTCATTCAAGAGATGCAGATGAAAACAACACTGAGATTCCACCTCACCCCAGAAACAATGGCTGCTATCAAGAAATCAACCTGTAACAAACATTGCAGGGTTGTGGGGAGAAACGAACCCTTCTTCACTGTTGGTGGGAGTGCAGACTGGTGCAACCACTAAGGAAATCAATATGGAGATACCTCAAAGAACTAGTACTAGAGATTCTATTTGACCCAGCCATCCCTCTTCTGGGTATTTTTCTAAGAGAATTAAAAGAATCATACCACAGTGATATATGTGCATCTATGTTTATAGCAGCACAGTTTGTAATAGCTTAAACTTGGAAATAGCCCAGTTGCACATCAACTGGAAATTGGATAAAGATGTGGTTTTTCTATAAAATGGAGCACTACTCATCCATAAACAATGAGAAACTAGAGTCATTCATAGGAAAATGGATGCATACTGAGGCCATACTCTTAAGTGAAATAAATAAGACACACATGTGTAAATACCAAATAGTTTCTCTGGTGTGAAAAACTAAAGTGTAAATAAGGTTCAAATTGTATAAATTAATAATGTGAAATAGGAAGAAAAGGGCTAAAAGAAAAGGGAAGTGGGAGGGGTAAGACAAAGAAAAGAAGGAAAAAGAAAAAATATGAGAAAAGAAAAAAATGGAAACAAAGTCTTTGTAAATAGGGGAGGGAGGAGGGGATGAAGGGAGAGCAGGGGACTGGGGAAAAAATGAGAGCCAAGACCTGTCATGTAAAGGTACAAGAACCTAATGATGATTGTAACTGTGCTGTATACCCAAAATGTACCAATAGACTCAATGAGAGAAAAAGATAAATTCCTGGCCCTAAAGAATGTTTTTTCAAAAAATAAAGTTCTGGAAGTCCAATAAGGTGATGAGGTTCTGTCTCCAGGTTTGTCATAAATATTTATTTTTATGGAGTCATAGTGCAGTCTTTCAGACTGCAGATTATGTCTTCATTTGTCAAGGTGATGTTTTTTTATTTATAGACATATTTTTTGTTGATCCATCGAAACTCAGAAACTGAGAAGGTAAAAGCACTTCTGGGAACTGCAATGTGGGAAACAGGTTCAGGCAGCTCTGAATCTGTGTTTCAGAGAAGGTGAGGAGAGGGGGAGCTTACATGGGACCAGAACTGATCTCTTACAAAGTGGTAAATATCCTTTCTGGGAAGCTTCTATTGAAATGTTGAGAAATACGACAGACAATAAAGAAAAAACGCATAACAGAATAGTAATGTGGGCAAACCAAGAGCCGATGACCTTGTGATGCATAAATACCTGGTCACCCAGGAGCCTGCAGTCAGGAGTGAAAGTGACCAACTTCACTTCCAGGCAGCATTCAGCCTTCCCACTCTTTCTCCTTCTTTTCTTTTCTTTCTTTCCTTCTTTCTTTCTTTCTTTCTTTCTTTCTTTCTTTCTTTCTTTCTTTCTTTCTTT
>NW_022900947.1:40103245-40158722 GCF_012274545.1 Fukomys damarensis | reverse complement strand
CTCTCTCTCTCTCTCTCTCTCTCTCTCTCTCTCCCTCTCTCTCTCTCTCTCCTCTCCTCTCCTCTCCTCTCCCCTCCTGTCCCCCACCTTCCTTATTCATTTACATTTTATTTTGAGACAGGGTCTAGCTAAATTGCTAAATTGCCCAGGCTGGATTCAGATTTACAATTCTCCTGCCTCAGCTTCCCAGAGCACTGGGACTACTGGCTCCAGGGCTGCAGACCGCATATTGAGATGTACATAAATCCTCTCTCCCCCACTTTGAAAAATTCTTTCCACTGCAAAATTCCTTTCATCTCCATACTATCTGCTCTGTCCATCTGGTCCGCCCCATTTGTTAATTCTCTACTTTGCAAACACCAACTGGACCCAAACTGTTTGTGGATTTACGTGCATTCACTGGATTTATCTCATAGCAGTTTTGCCCTATCTGTAATTTGATTTGGGGCTGTTTGTCTGTTTAGTTATTTATCATCTATAATGGTGTTATTTTGCTCTTTAATGTATTTCAGTTGAACTGAAATCTTTTCTTTTTTTCAGATCAGGCCTCTGTTTCAACATTTCTCCTTTGTTCTTTCTTCAATATATTAATTTTATATTCTTATTAACCTTTTGGTTTTATAACCAAAAGCACTCAAGGAAAACAATATTCACTACTACTTTGTTTCTTTCAAAATTTGGAGTTTTGATGAAATTCTCAAGATTTTAGTAATGCAAGCTTTCAAGCATAAGGAAGAGTTAGACACTACACTTTTCTAAAAGTCTTTGTCTCTGACTTTTTGTAGTGTATGACTTTATAGATTGTATCTTTTCTTCCCCTGCTTATTGCTACTGGCTTTCCTTTTTGCTTTTTTTTTTGGTGGTTTTTCAATTTTCTAATTCATATTTTAGATATTGATGGAGGAGAGTCTGTATTTTACCTCCATTCTGCCATCTTTCTTCAGAAGTCTGCGTTGTTTGTATTTATTTTTCTTATATTATAAAGTCAGGGAAATTGACCTCCATATTTCAAAAAACTGATGAGTTGTTATGCATAAAGTTCATTAAAAATTCTGCTGTACATTGCAATTGAACATCATCTTTCAGAAATGAAATCAGCATCCTCAGCTCACACTAGATCTATTGTCCTGTGTTTAAACCCTGTGTTCCACTCAGAAATCCCCCAGCAGCCTGCCTGGTGGTGACTTCTGCTGTGCTCTCGGACAGGGAACTCACTGCTTGGCAAAGCCCACCCTTTAACAGATGGACAGTTCTCAGAGTCTGTAATTATCTCCCTGTATTTAGGAAAAATGTGCTTTGTTAAAATATATATATAAACATAGGCTTATGGTTTCTAATTCTGCTGTGCCTAGCAGGTGGCATAATGAGCAGTCTTCAAAGATGCCACAATATAGAGTCTTTGGCATCTTGCAAAGAAAAGGTAAAAATGGACAGACTCGGTGTCTCTGTATGGGAAAAATACAGGTTATAATAGTTTATGTGAACTCTTTTCTATTTGTGCCCACATATGTACAGCAGAAAAATGATTTTACTATAAACATGATAATTTAATTTCATAGCAAGTTTTTATCTGAATTGAATTGAATCCTATAAAAGTATTATTCAAAGCTCACAGATCATTGCTCCTACATGTGTCAGACAGAGCAGAATGTAGTGTCGCTGATAGCTGGCCATTATTGCCTCTCTCTGCCTCTCAGCCTGCTGCATAAGCACTTGCTGAGTGAGAAGCATATTTTCCAGTGTCCAGATCACTTTTCAGGAGGAAACAGCCCAAGGACCACTTGCCTGAGTGGTGGTACCCTATTTGCACAAATAAGTTCTTGTAAGCAATGTTTTTTAACATACTTAAAAAAAAATCCCTTCAATTCTGGTCTTTAACAGAAGTGTATTGCAACTCAACAGGTATTTTTTGAATGTTGCATTGGCTCATGTTTCCTTTGAAAATGCTTTACGGCTTCTCGTGGTCTTTTGGTCTCCTTTGTAATCAGTGTTCTGGCATCAGAAGTAAGGAAATGGTATGGGGACTACTGTCCACTTAGAAATCAGATAACAAGAGAGAGATAAAAGCCTAAGGGCCACGTAGAGGTCCAAAGTGGTGAAAGTTAGAGACCCCTGACTTCCTCCCAGCTCCACCTCCATTTTAATTGAAGGTCAGTATGCTTTGCTTATTTTTCCCTGCAGGCACCACCTGCAGTCCTGACAAAGCCATGGAGACCCTTCTGTCTTATGTTAGATAAATGCACATAAACTTTAAGTCATCTTCACCCAATACCCTATTTCAAAAAGCATTTCTTAGAATCTCACTTTTTTCCTCCCCTTGAGGGCTGGACCCCAATTTTCTTCAGTTACAGTGGTGATGGTCTCAAACTTATCCTCCATCCTCCTTCCTCTTTTCAGGCTAGGGAGGAGCAGGGTTATCCTGATTAACTTTGAAACTCTCATCCACATCTTGTACAGGAGAGCTTCAAAGGAGACAATCCTCCTCTCTGGCCCTGGCCTTTTCCCTTAAACTCCAAGGGCTAGGAAGTATCAGAACACACTGCTCTGTGGACCATCAGTGGCCTTCGAGGCAAATTCTATTTCACATACTAGGAAATGAAGAGTTAAATGACTGGCCCATACTTACTTGACTAGAAAGAGAATGATTT
Source organism: Fukomys damarensis (assembly GCF_012274545.1). Taxonomy (NCBI): domain Eukaryota; kingdom Metazoa; phylum Chordata; class Mammalia; order Rodentia; family Bathyergidae; genus Fukomys; species Fukomys damarensis. The sequence goes on along the minus strand of NW_022900947.1, from coordinate 40,156,074 downwards.
GAATTTATATCTATAGCTTGTGGTTTTAAGCCCAACACAATCATGCTGCCCACAGTGCTTTGTACGAGAAGCACGAGTAGTTTATGAACCTACACATAAAACACATTACCAGCCAGTTTTGCTATGCTTCTTGGTGACTCACTTACATAGTCACCTCTGTACAGGTCTTGTGACCCCTCGCACAGTTGTAGATGACAAAAGTGGCAGCGTAAAGCAGGTGGCACATGACACTGGCATTATGCATAGACATGATACACAGTCTTACATAGGGTTGCACAGGCCTAACGGGATTTCCATTTTGGGAAATGTTGTGGATTGCATTACTTGAAACTTCCCTGCTAGGAGACACCTGGAAAAGCAGTAGAAAATAGAGCTAGCATCCCTTTAAATGTCCCACCGAGCTCAAACGAAGGAAGAAGAAATCCTGGGGGGCCAAAAATGAAATGGAAACTCAAAACCAGAGTATAACTTGCAAACTGAAGCTTGGTCTGCCTGGGGGCATTAGATGATCTCACAAACCAAGGATTTTGCAATTTAATGGTTGATATGGGACAGAAAGAAAAACTGTTATCTCACATAAAGCTGTTACCCTTAGTGAAAAGAAGGTAAACAAGAGTCTCTACTCCCCCTCCCTTAAAAAAACTACTCAGGCAATAACAAAGAAGCTTGCATTCCTTGGAGTGAGTTCTGAGAGGGAAAATTTTTTTGAAACCTCAGGGCTGCCTGTACTAATACTGGATTTGTAGCTCCACTCTCTACATGGAGCTGGGGATGGCTGGCTGTTAAATTAGCATGGAAACTGTTCTCAGGTGCCCCCTGAGTTCTAGACAAAGAAAGCATGAGACAGACCCTCAAGCCTGGAGACCCAGTATTCCTATGGAATTCTCCTCATGTAAGATGAAGTTGAGACCCAAGCTTTTTTAAAAACCATAAACATAAGAAGTGATGCAGCAGGTATAGCAACAGATCTGTTTCTTCCTAGAACTTAAATATAAGATAGAGACTACAACATAAGAACTTTTACAGTGATTGAAGCTTAGAAAGATGTACGAGAGAAAAAGGAAACCACTAAAAGGACAAACAGAGTGTGCTAAATAAAACTTAGGAATGAATGATACAGTCATTAATGTTAAAAACTTCAGGGCAGCCAAAGAGAGCCTTGAGGCAGTTGCTGACACAGCTCCCTCTGTGTCTGAGTCAGAAATATGAGAAAAAGTCCAGAAGGCAACACAGGAAAACAACAAGGTCTCAGGAAAACAATCTTGGGTTCTTTACTGGAAACAACAACAAAATAGCTCTTTCTGCACTGTAGTTGTTATATCAGTAAGCGATTTGATTTTTTGTAAAGGGCCAGATAATTATTTTCAGCTTTGTCAACCATCCATTTCTTTTGTTGCAGAGTATTTTCTGTATTTTTAAACAATCCATTAGAAGTGTAGAATTTTTTTCTTAGCTAAAAGCAGGACTTCCTTGGGATTTGGCCCAGGGACTATAGTTTAAGAACCCTTGTGCTAAGTTCTGAGTTTGCAGCTGCTTGAGGGAAGATAACTTTCTAAGTATAAAACCCTCAAAAGAAGGCTGTTCCAGGAGGAAGACAAAAAGAACACAGATGCCCAGAGATGTGCTTTGAGTGTCTGGACCCACCATGTACAAATATTCAACCCAGGAACTTTTAGTTATGTGAACAAATAAATGCTGCTTATCCAAAAATCACTTGCCTTGGTTTTATGCCACTTGTAAACAAAAGAGTAACATGTAAATTTAGCAATGTTGCTTGAAGTTCACTTGAAAAGAATCTCTAAATCCTTTATGTGTGATAGTTTGCCTGCATTAATAGCATATGAACTATAATTGCTATTGTACAGGGATTACTTAGTTAAATCTAAATGACTGCAATATTAGATTATAAGCAGTTGCTAACTGAAGAAAAATTAGAAAAAAAAGAAAATAATGTATTCATGTGCGTCGGGCACTGTGAATGAGTGTTTTACATGCTGTCTCCTTGAATAGTCACAATGGCCTTGTAAAGTTCTCATTAGCCCTATTTTACAAACAAGAAATCTAGACTCTAAGAGGTGAGGTACCTAGTCCAAGGCCACACTTAGAAAGTGACAGTCTGATGCTTGGATTTGGCTCCAAAATCCATGCTCATCTGAATCCCATATTCCAAATGCCCTAGATCAAATATCAGCAAATTTTATCCATGATAGGAGCAGCCAGAAAAGTTTTAGTTTACTAGGCTATACATGGCCCCTGTTGAATCTCTCTTGGCAGGTAGACTAACTGGCAGCATGTAAATGAATAGTCATGGCTGTACTCTAATAAAACTTTATTTACAAAAACAATCAGTGGATGCTGGGCATGGTGGCGTGCTCCTGTAATCTCAGCACTCAGGAGGCTGAGGCAGCAGGATCATTGTTTGTTCAAGACCAGCCTAGGCTACATAGTGAGTTCCAGGGCAGTTTTAACTACATAGTGAGACCCTGTCTCAAAAAAAATAAATAAATAAAATAATGAATAGGATTTGCCCTGCAGCTGTAGATTGTTGACACCTGTCCTTGACACTGCTGTCCTTGTAACATATGAGCTTCACCATCCAAAAAGAGATCCTCCCCCCACCCCAAAACTACCCAGAAGGATTGGGCAGGGTTGGTCTATTCATTTAGCCTCTAGATCAATAACCAACAACTAACATCCTTGGGTTGAATCTGGCTCATGGGCAAACTATGACCCAAGACACAATCCTGCCTCCCCATCCTTCCAGATTTATAGATAGATTTCATGGACACATCACCATACTTGTTGATTTACGAATTGGATGCTTTCGTCTATAGTGACAGCAGGGCGTACCTAGAACAGAGATCTTATTATGATCTACAAAGTCTAAATCAGTCACTATATTTTCCTTTACAGAAAAAATTTGCTGACCTTTGCTCTAGACAAAAGTAAAGTTATTGGTACAATAGATATTGTGTAAGGTTTTTCTTGAGGGAGAAACTGTCTTTGTTTTGAAAAATATTTTGTGAAGTATTTGTGTTGGAGAATCTCTGAGGACTTCAATATTTGGGGGCGCTTAAGCAGAAGGGGAAAGACGTGGCTATGCTCTACATTAGAAAATGAAAGGAATGTTGTGTTTTGGCTCCTGAAAGGAAAAAAAAAAAAAAGAATGGAGGAGCAAGGTGGCAGAAGGGCTGGAGAGAGAGGAACTAGCAAGAGTAGAAAAGATGCGAATACAACACGGGGCAAGGAGCAGCAGGGTTACAGAAAGATCTAATTCTTCGTTTTAGGTTGTGTGCTCTGTAGTACATCCCTTTCCCTGGGATCCCTTAGTCTACAGTAAAATGTCTGGTTCTTTGGTTGTTTTAGGGAAAGAGACAGTCAAAGAGAAGATAATTCTGATAATACCAAAGCAGAATTAAAGGAATAGTTACAAAATGTGCAGCAAAGGAAAATTTGACAGTTAAGACATGAGAACAGAATTAAACATAAGGCCATAAGAACTTCTCCAAGAAACTGGAGAGAACTTGTAGGTTTGACTAATTGAGAATTTGAATCCATCTTACCTTGAATCCATCTTGCCGTTTAAGGGCCAGAAGACCCTAGCTGGTAGCTGAGTCAGACACTTGCTAGCAATCTCCTTGCTTCTGGGAATTCTTGCACTCTGGGAACACATGTGTAATAACTGCTCCCACGCAAAGATTAAACAAGATTTTGTGAAAGCACGAAGGACAAAGTGACCCACTCTGCCTGGGGTGTCTGGGAGGTCTTCTTGTAGGAAGTGACATGCAAGCCAAGCCCTGCCTGAAGGATGAGAAAACAATTAATTACACAGGGAGGAGAAGTAAGAATTGTCCAGCCAGAGGGAACAAGAGGGCCAGAAGTGTGAGGCTGAAATGGCATGTCAGAAACCTTTCCATTGAGGAGAAGAGGAGGAAGGCAGCGGAGTGGGCGTGGGGAGCGAGTCGGGACCTGTGATTTCCCATCACTCTGTGCTTCCCTCAGTAATGCTTACTTTATAAGAAAGACATTCAATGAAACTCACTCTCAGGCTGGTTAACTCTCCTATTATTTAATAAAAAATTGGAGTTTGCTTCAATTTCCCTTATCACTCTTTGAAGCATTTACTATTTGGTAATTTTATAGCTCTTCTTCTTCTTTGTCTTTCTTGACTGAGCGTCTTCATGTGTATTGAAAACTTGGGGGGTTGTCAATCAATGATTCATGCTATCAAAGAAGCAACATCATGAGTTAGGAAAGGCACAGGCTTAAATCTATATCCTGGGCTGTACTATAGCTTGTTTAATGTCTCAAAGACTCAGTTTCCTTCCTATAAAAGTGGTATATGATGGTATTATTATAGATGGCTGAGTTAGGTAGAAATATTATAGGCAATCAGATAAGGCTAGGTCCTTATAAGAGTCAGGACAAAGGTGAGACACACCACAACTGTGGCCAGAGACTTATCTGTTGGGGGTCAGGTCTCAAGATACCAGACCTGTATATTTCCTCAAAGGACAAACACTGGGCCTAATGAAGTCTGGATAGAAATCAGCCACCCTGGTGGGTGACCAGAGACCTCTGGACCCACCACTTCCTAGGTGAAATCTTTGTTCTTTCCATCCATGCTTGTTATGTGACTTGTTTCCCAATCAGCCCACTATTATCTAAGTGACTATACTTGTAATCTTACTGGACTGGATAATCATGGCTCTGGCCACTTTGTACCCAGGTGGATTTTGCTCTATAAAACTTTCCTGTAAAGTGGGGTCCCCAGCTACCCATTTGGGACCTCTCCTGCCTCTCAGGAGCTTTCCTGGCAATAAATATCTTCCTATTCTTATCTTCCGTTGTTCCTAGAATTCATCAATTTTTAGAGAACACAAGCTCAGCACATCAGACATCTAACAGGTTGGGAGACATAATATTTCTTATTTCATGTCTGGAATTATTTCCTGTATCAGTATCTATATGGCAGGATTGTGGTGAGGGGTAAACAACATGGCAGTCCAGTGGCTTTCACACAATAGATGCTCAGTAAATACAAGTTTCCTGTTTTCCAATTAGTTGTGTTTCTCTTTGTACACAATTCTTTGAATCAGTTGTTTAGAATTGTATCACTTGATACAGCAGCCATTAGCCACATGCAGCAACTGTGGTTGAAATGTAGCTAGACTGAATTGGGATATGCTGTAAGAATAAAATATATACTAGGTTTCAAAAACTTAGCATGAACTAAGGAATATAAACTGTCCCATTCATAAATTTTTATACTGACTGCATATTGACATGGTAATATGTAGGATATACTGAATTAAATAAAACATAATCTCATTTATTTTTAATTTTTTTATTAGTTTGACATACATAATAATTACATTCATCTTGGAGAATTGGGACACATATCAAATCTTAATCATTTTTACTTTTCTTTCTCCTCTGTGCCTTCCTGTCTCTACCTATCTTCAAATCCCCCTCCCATCTCCATATGCCTTTTACATTTTTAACCTTCCTACTGGAAAATTTTAAATGGCATTTGTGGCTTACATTATATTGCCTTTAGACAACTGTTAGTGTAGAAGATTAAAGGAATTAAATTTCAAGGTGACTCCAAAGGCCAGGTGATTGATTAAATATTTGATTTTTTTCATCTTTTGTTGTTTTGTTTTTTTTGTTTTTTGGTGTTTGTTTGTTTGTCTGTTTGTTTTGTTTGGTACTGGGGATCCAACTCAGGACCTTGTGCTTGAGAAGCAGGTGGCAGAACTACTGAGCTAAATTCCCTGGCTTTCATCTTTTGTTTTAAAGATCTAGTTGCCTAGCAGTTTTAACAGTAGGAGTAAGCACTTATTTATTAGAGATTAAGGTAAATTGGTGGGAGAAAATATCCAGCTGTTAACATTTATTTGTCTTTGAATTTTTACCACTATCTGAATAATCTAAATACCCTGTCCTCTAACATTACAACTATATGTGTAAAGATTCAAGAGCCATGTCCCTAACTCACCTGTGGTGCAAAGACTCTGGAAGCCACCTGCTCTACTGCTTTGTCTCTCCTGGACTACATAGTGAATTTGCTTTTTATGTGAGACACAATCTTCACTTCCTAAACTCTTCATCTTTCTCAGAAACCACATGAGGCTGCTTCTGGACTGGAGAGAAGATTCTTCTGAAGACTTTAAATGATCAAGAAATCTCAAGCTTGACTTAAAATCATTTAAGTACACACACACACACACACACACACACACACACACACACACACACCACAGCAGTATGATCTCATCAAAACAAAACAACAATCCAATGCATACATTGTCTCTGGGATGTAGAAAAGCCTACCACCTTCCTGCATGCATCAGAGCTGCTTTTCCTTGATGCCATTCGTGGATCCCTTGGTGGGTGTGGTGCTGGGGGCAGATGGAGGCCCCTGCCAAGCACTAGAGACAAAGGAAAGCGCAGCCAATTTTCATGATGAGGCCATATCATCATCTTGGTCTCCTTCTTTTCCAGTCCCCAACTCCTCTAAACTGTCTTCCAGCCCTATGATCTCCCTGCAAATGGCTTCCTGTTCCTAATGACACCCATGACCCTCACATTAGTCCATACAGTCGGTGCTTTTCAGTCACATCACAGGAAGAATCTTTAATGTTCACACCACTTAGCCCAGAACTGACCTGGAGTCCTGAAGCTGTGCTCACTGCCTCCCTTTCCTTATCATCCTTACTCCTCCCTCCCAACACTCTGCCCCGGGCAAGCAGGGAGGTCACAGAGCAGGCTGTTAAAAGTTGCATAGAAAAATAAGGAGCTTCAGAGCTATAGCAGCAGAGGCAAAGTTAGGGACAGGGGAATGCAGGGAAATAGAAGGGATGGGATTAGAACCCGGTTTGTCAGTGTGCTGGCAGAAGAAAAGGGAGGATCGAGAGTAATTCTTCCCTGCCCATCTGCATCACCCATGGATGGAAGGCACTAGGAGGACCAGCTTACTAGAGACCAGCTCTAACAATAGGGAAAGTAAGTAGTAGAAGGTTCTGAAAATGGTATAAGAATCCAGTTTCAAGATTGCACATCATCTGTTAGGTTTTTTGGCATGATCAAAAGCACGAGTCAAACTAATCTGGTTTAGTTTCAGGCAAATAGTACCCCAGATGCTTGAACTCGGGCCCAGTTATGTGCCCTCCCAGTCCTTCAGTTTCTTTGTCCGTCAAATGGACTCAGTCATAAGGACCTCCTGGGTTTTGAGAAGTTGCCGAAATTCCCATGTGCCCTCTTGGAAACAGTAAACAGGCACCATGTGGTAGCTGGTGCTACTTGCTGCTTGTTAGGTACTCAGGTCATCCTTGTGGGTGCATTTCTCCTCGCCCAGTCCAGTCTTTTGAAGGTTTTTAGAGCAGAGCACAGTATTCAGCACTTCTGGTCCCAACTAAGCCTTACAGGACAGTGTATTCTCTGTAAAAACAAATGTTAAAAGAGAGCCTGTTGTGTCAGAGACCGTCCAGGCAGTACTTATTGTTTTTTTCTTTCATTTCAATTCTTTTTCTTCTCTGAGCTCCTTCTCAGCTTCTTCTATTGTGTCTCTGCTCCATCTTACAGTTAAAACAAAGAGTTTTTAAAAATAAAGTGTTCCTGATAAGAACTGCGATACAGTTTTCATATCCTAATGAAGCAAATAAATGATTTCATTTTTTAGAAACCCTATTTTTCTTTGAAAGAATCTCAGTTGACATTACTGAGTGGAGGAAAAAAATTAGTGTGGCATATATAATATTAACCAGCAATAAATCTGGAAGAAATTCAAATCCATAAGGAAGTCCTTGATTTTTTAAAAGCATATTTAATCATATTTTAAAGCAAAATGAAAGACTACAAATCTATGCAGACATTCCAAACAGTGAAGAGATAATTTTTATCAAAATCTTGTAACCCTATTCACACTGAAAGAAGTTGTTCCTAAGCAGTATTGACAGCCTTGTCTGAGATGTGAATCTGAAAAGCATTGCATTTTTTTCAATCATACTTTGAAAGCATTGAATGGGCTTCAATGAAATTCCAGAACTACTCCACTCCAGTTTTGCAATATACAGACTGTCCAAAACTCTTCCCCTTTTAGCATGGCTCTGTTACTCATCACCCCATCACACACACACACTCACGTTCACACAATCTTCAGTTAGAACCAATGGCTATGATACATGAGAGCATTGCTAGCTCAACAGACTTTTATTTCTGTTCTCTGCCTCTGTTTTTTTCATTCTGGATGGAGGGGAAACATCTCACTTGTCACCTGGAACATCTCCCAGATGGGCTGCGATGCAGAGAAGCTCCTGATTTAGGGGTAATAGGTTGGCTACTCATGCCCATAAATCCAAGCCGCTCAGCAGTCTCACAGAGTGTGCCAAGAGAACTCTGTGTTACTGGTCCCCACAAATGCCAAAATTGCAATTGGCTGACATTTATTGCACAGTCTCCATGTAACAAATGGTTTACCTAGAAAGACACACAGACTTCCAGTGAGATGACATTTATCCTTCTTCCAGGACTGGAGAGGTGCAGGGACTCCATGAAAAGACTAGCTTCAAAGTTCATGGTTTCAGTTGCATAATAAATTTTTCTTTCTTTTTAAAAAGATATAATTCACATACATAAAATTCATCCTTTTAATAGTGTACAGTCCAGTAGTTTTGGTGCATTTATAAATTTGTACAACCATCATAAATACCTATTTACAGAAATTTTTTCATCACCTTGAAATAAATGCTGTTCTCACTAGCAGTCAATCCCAGCCTTCCACCCTCCAGCCCTAGGCAACTGTTAATCTACCTTCTGTCTTTACAGGTTTGCTTATTCTTGACATTTATACAACTGGGATTATATAAAATGTGGCCTTTTGCACATGGCTTCTTTTGCCTCCTGATGCTTTTCAAGACTGTAGATGGGAATTTATGGCCACATGTTGAATTTCTCTTCTAGTCACACCAACTGTTTTATGTTGAGAGCCTTTCCATGCTGAAGAACCCTACATGTACAATTTCACTTCCTTCTTATAACAGTGGAATAAGGCACTAACAACTATACCCATTTTCCAGTGTGAATTGAGTCTCAGAAGTCAAGTAACTTGTCCAACTTCAATCAGTGAATAAGCAATAGAGGCAAGACTTCATCCAGATCTGTCTGACTGCAAAGCTTGCAGTTTTCACCTTCAAGCCTCACTGACAGAAATCTTAGAGATAAGCTCTGATTTTGTTGCCCTTTCCAATCTCTTCTTTTAAACAAGAAAAAGTGTGTTCCAAAGACCCTTGGGAGTGAAGGCAATTCCTTCGAGCTGGATGCATTAAGGGGATGGGCCAGGGGACCATCTAAAGCTGGCTCAACAAGCCAAATCTCATGAACTCCAGGATCTGCAAGGAAAAGACCCTGTTCTGGCACCAAGCTCACCATATGGGTAAACAGAAAGCTGAGGCATCTGGCTCAGGCTTGGAATGCCATCAATATCCACACTTTGATCTTTTAATTGATGAGTTTATAAATCAGATTATTCACATAAGAATAAGTCAGTTTATTCACAGAAATTGTTCTTCTTGAAAAACACTGGAAAAATAGAAAAGAAAAACAATCTTGCCCGTCACTACCACTGCAAGGTTCAACCCTAAGAATCTGGACATCGGACTTGTTGTCTTTCCGAAGTCTCTTCAAACAGGGACAAAACATTCTAGCAGCAATCCATCGAGAACTGTCCATTTTTGTGGATCTGCTGGATGAAACAAGATAAATTACACCAATCCATAGTTCAGTCTTGAATCTCCTTTCAATCATTTGTTCTACCTCCTGCCCCAAAATGTTGGGAAGCCAAATGGTCAGGTGATGACTCTTCTTCCTCCTCATTCCTAGCCCCACCCCCAGCCCTAGAGGCCACACTCTCCACAAACTTCCTGGTTGCAAGTGGGAGGCATGGTCGAGAAGGAGCAAAACAGGGTCTGTGTAATTCTTCCCGAAAATATTGGACCCTGGCTGCATTTTTGGTTGCAGGTGCAGAGGAAATGGTCTTTAGATGATGACAAATTACTAGGCACATGGTTAAAATGAAGCCAACCAAACTCAAATGCTTAGATCTTCATCCCAGTTCAATTTGGGGCTGGTGTTGAATCATTTACAGGAGAAAGGAAAGCTCCATTCTCCCCTCACCCCAAGAGCTGTCTATGCGTCTGCTTGCTCTTGCAGTGTGTTCTGCTGTTTCTGGCACAGGAGCCTGTGCTCCAGGCTGATCACAGCCTCTGTAACCCACACTGGGGCAGTCCTCCCTCGAGCCCTGGAGGTGAACATGGCACGTGTGAAACCGTATTCTGCTGACTCCTAGATGCAAGCTAAATTCCTTAACCTCCCTCAGCCTGCATTTCCTCACTTGCCAAATGGGGCTATTAATACCATCCTCTTCAGGTTGTTATGAGGATTAAATGAAATAAAATATATAAAGCACTTAGTGAAGTGTTCGACGTGCAGTTAATACCAGTACATTGGCTATTGTTTTTATAAATTTCTCCTGCTATGTGGAAGTATCTCCTAGTGAGGTGTCACACGGTCATTATTTTGGCATGCAGAGCACACAAACGGTTTGGAGAGGTGAGGAGGGAGTGAGGATGGGAGTATCTCCAATAGTGCTTCTGGTACAAGCTGTCTCTGAAGGGAAAACCTTTTTGAAGTTAAAAAATGGAAGTGATTTTGTCTTCAGCTCATGTGCTCTCCTTCTAGAGGAGGCAGAAAGGAGAGGGCCCAAGTGAGAAGTCTGAACAACGGAAGGTGCTGAGGCAGGAGACAAAAGCAGAGTCAACTTTTCTCAGGAGACTGAGCTCCAGAGAGCCAGAACAGGAAGCTGGGCACCAGGTCATAGGGTGATGGGGAGAGGGGAGAAGTTCTAGCCATACAGCTGCCGGGAGCCAGTTAAAAACAGGCACCCTTTTTACCAAACAACACATCCCCTTTCTAAGACTCATGACTAGGTAAGTGAAGCAAAAGCAGGATCTGGTTCATCTCCAGATTTCACAGTAAGCAGAGACCATGGGCTGGAGTAGGTGTCTCCATGGGAATAGAGACAAGGGCCTAGAACCAGGAAGATGAGGCCAAGAAGAGGAAAATCCATGGAGAGGAAGGAAGAGGGGTCAACAAAGTAATTCTCTGTGTTCTGCCACATCTGTGAATGACCACAGCAGACTGGCTTTTTTCAACACTGAAGCTGAAATGAAGGTTCGGACATAAGATGTTTATTAGAGACCAGCACTGTGAAAGGAACAGGGAGGAGGCAGAACTGGGCGGAGAGAGAAGTCAAACTGCAGCGCAGCCCCACCGGAGTTCTGGTGAATTGCAGCAAGGAGGGAGGAGGGCCAGCAACAAGAGAGAGGATCTGGACCCTATTTGAGGACCCAAGACTAGAGAAGGACCTAGTGTGGATCTCCTCAGCTGGACGTTGTCTGCTGACCCCACAGAACACCAAGGCCTTCATTGAAAGATCTGGAAGGTCCATCTTGTGTCTACCATGACCACCTCCACTCTTCGTGGTCAATTCTAACTCGAGTTAGTCATGTTCTATGAAATCTCTACAAACCTTGAATTAATGAATGGTGAACCATTGCTCCCAGGAGAATACAAGGCTAGTTTGCTTTAAGCCTCTGGTCACAACATTTTCATCATTCACTCAATACATAACTTTGTTTTATATGCATTTCTGTTTAAAGACACTTACTTAGTACATATTATTGATTTTCAGGCATTGAACTCATGGCCAGCAGCACTGTAACTCGTGCCTGAATGAAGACACTCTAATACATGTCTCTTCCGTAAGGCAAATCACAGCCTCTCCTGCTGAGGAAGAGCGGCCAGCACTTCAGCACTACACCTGGAGTTCATCTTAAATGGCACAATCACCAGCAAATAGCGTAAAAATGCAAAAACAAAAAGTGGCACTAGGTAGATTGTTATACATTTGTTTGCAGAACGAGAGGACCTCAGCTGGTAACATACGCAAGGGACAGTATCAGTATTTTTGTTACTCTGTATGTGGCCATAAAGGCTGTAAGCATTGATGTTGGAATTGCAAGTACATTTAGTTAGTAAAGAATCTGTAAAAAATAAGAACGAACTGTATTCAATTTTAATTTCCTCCTTTATAGTTCAAATATTCATTCCATTCTCATTCTAGGTAAGACTATTGATGAAATCATGTTTTCTGTGCTGGAAGTATTACTTTTTTTAATACACATTGGTTTAAACACATTCCTACTAAAGTTAAACTGTTCATCATTATACCACTCAAATCATCTTACACACCCCTTGTTAAGCATAGGTCGGAGCCAACGATCTTTTCAGGCTGGATTTTGTGGGTGGAAAGAATTTGATACATGAATAGTTTGGTCCTATCCAGCCTCAGGAAATCCTTCTCTCCTTAAATTTCTGTTGGAATCACTCATTTTTTTCCAGTATTCCTGGGCTATAGCAAACCAACTTCTCTTCCATAGTCATTCAGCTTAAGTCATGTTTATCCTTCACTTGTTAATAAAACAACAGCCTGTGTTTAACGTAGGTTGGTTCAAGTAAGAGAACTCAGTAACTTTCCAAGTCCACCAACTTCTTCCTGTGTGGTTAAACGTTCCCATATTCAATGAAAATGGAGAGAGGAAATGACAACGGATTTGGATTTTATCCTGGAAGTTGTTTGCTCGCTTTAAAAAATCTTAATACATGATTTCTCCAGTTTATTTTTCATAACTTCATAGAAAGCAAGAATATTTTCTTTAAGAGAGCTGGTTTTTTAGGTTAAAAAGTTACCATTTAATTTCAAAGTGTACCATAAATTAGATTTAAATGCTATCTGGTATTTTTATTTAAGATATCTGGGGCTAATGACATGGCAAAGATTCTCTGATGGCAGCTGGGTGGGTGGTGCCTGTCTGTAACCCCAGTACCCAGGGAGGATGAAGCACAGAAAATCATGAGTTTGAACCCAGCATGAGCAAATTAGCACTTACTGAGACCCTGTTGCAAAATTAAAAATAAACAGAAATAAAGATTGCCTGATGACACAATTCTCGCAGGGCTGCAGTTGACATTTTTCCGGCGGTATTGGTAAAAGCATATGAGCTTTTTAATTGGTTTTTAGCCTCTGCCATGTTGCGCTCTAACTACATTTTTCTATAATTTGTAAGCATTAGCTGAGTTATTTATAGATGAGGCTAAATATTTGTTAATTCAACGTAAATAACATTTAAGCCATGTATACATTTTAAAATCTTGGAGTTATGTTGAATGTTCATGAAACTGCAGTCCATCTCCTTCTCCTTCATCGTGTCTCCTGATGGGTATCCATGTTCATGTCTAGGTTCCCTTTATAATTCCCTTCCAACTAATTATGCAGAGAGAGGGGGAAGAGCTGCTCCATGTATAACATAACTGAGAGATCAGCTCACAAGTCTCACTCACCAGAGGGGCCTTTCCGCACAGGAAACAGACTCCAGATGAAGGGAGAGTCTGTGGTCTCAGCACTCTGACATCTTACAGAGTCCTCCAGGGCATTTCTGCTTCCCTCCGCTTTTAGAGCACCTAATTCTCCCCTCTGTCTTCCCTATGGCGGTGGCAGCAGGTTCTGTCTTCACAGACTTCACACCTTATCCACATGTCGTCTCCTTTGTTTTCTAGACACCAACTTTCCCACCCATAACCCTCAGCACAGTACTATGTTGCCATGCAGGTTACCAGTGTATGATCCCCACCTTCACAGTGGTCAGGCAGCCACCTGGAGTGGAGCTGGCCTTCTGACTCATGACTTCTGGCCATGACTAGCCTCATCCACAGCTTTCAGCATGCAATACAAAAATTATCCTTTTCAGTGGGTCCCATGGCATGGGAAAGCCCGGGGAGTACCACTTAAGATCAAGATTCATTATGGCTTTGGGAACATCAGCAGACTGCAGGACACCCCTATCTTCAACATATTTGCCCGGCTCTCCAGTGCCTGGCCACTAGTTCCTCAGACAACTGGCTCATCTTTAGAGGTAAGACCCATCGAGCATACTTCATTTCTGAGAAGACTAACTAGATGTTCACCACTTCCCATTCCTGGGCTTAAAAACCAACTACCCTTCCCAGGGCCCTGTGCATGACCTGCTCTTACTGGTACCATGTAAGAGGAAGTGATGCTGACTTCTGGGTCAAGGGCATTGAGAGCTGTATGTCTTCCTCTACACCTTTCCTCCCGACTCTTCAACCCAAAGTGTCCTTAGACACAGCATGTGTTGAAGATGGCAGCTAAGCCCCTGAATGACTATATTCTGCACAGCTATCTTGCAACTTATAGCTGACTGAAATGAACTTTCATGTAAGAAATAAACTTTTTTATTGTTTTAAGCCGCAAGACTTCAATATTTATTGGTTATAAAATCTAGCATTACTTTCCATAATGAGTACAATTTCTTAAACTCATAAACATGCAATGACACTTGTCCCCAAAGCTCTAAATTCATTTGTTGAAGTCTTAAATTCCAGTACCTCAGAATGTAACTGCTTTTTATCTTTAAAGAGGTGATTAAATTAAAATGAAGCCATTGATGTTAAGGCAACATGACTGGTGTCATGAGAAGAGAAAGCAACCAGCGGGGGTGTGTGCACAGAAGAATGTCCATAAAGAGTACAGGAGAATAAAACAGCACTGTGGCCTTGGATGTTCAATCTTCAGAACTATGGGAAAATAACTATCTGTTGTTTGAGCCATTCAGTCCATGGTGCTTTGTAATGACAGCCAGTAAGCTAACATATGTGATGAAGTCTCCTCTTGTACTTGCTTGGATCTTTAACCTGTTAGCAACCATGAAGTCCTCAAAGAGGCCACTTTTGCTAAATCTCTTGTCTCTGCCATAAGAATCCTTCATGACCTGCAATCAGTTCTGGTAATTTCTCAGACAAATCCACACAAAAGTGTGCACCCACACACATCTTATTGCATTTGCCTGATGCTTTCCACATTTCATCATTGGCTGGCCACAGAGAAGTGTGTAACAAAAATCTTTACCATACCGACAGCTGCCTGAGTGACACTGCCTGGGTGTGTGCAGGGTCAGTGGGATTGCCCATCTCCCTCAGCAGGCTGTCACTGTCCTGATGGTCTGCCATATGGAATCCATGAGGCTAACAGTGGCAGCTTGGGCTAAACCAAGCTCTGTTGATGGAAGCAAGATGTGCAATCCTGGGGAGCCCACAAAACTCTTGCAACGATACCACCTTGCAACAGCTTTACTGTGGGTCGGAGCTTTTGAACAGGCGACCACCCTTCCTTCATAGGTGGAGCTTCCAAATACCCAGCACCACCTGTTTGGCTCAGTCCTATCCTTCAGGGAATTTGTTTAAAACAGCTCCCTCTACTGGGCTATTGGTTATTCTGAAGTTTTAATTTTTTTTTTTGTACTGGAGATGGAATTTGGGTCCTTGCGCTTGCTAGGCAGGCCACTGAACCACTGAGCTAAATCCCCAGCCCTAAAATTTTTTTTTTAAATGAATGTATTTTATCCAATCCTCTCCTCCTCTTATACTCCCTCCCTCCCTCCTATGCACTAAAGAGTTGTTTCCATTTTTCCCATCTATTTTCTTTCTTTTTTGTCCTTTCTTGCCTTTCTTCCTCCCTCCTCCCTAGCGCCCCTTCCCATTTGAACATTTTCTTCCCATTGCCCAATATCTATTATACATTTTTGTCCTTATTTCCACTTTTGGTTTCTCACAGCAGAGAGATGATGTGATATTTAAATGTGTGTTAAGCTTGTGATGTCATAAAACTAAGGAAGAAACCAACCTTGTTGTCAGTTGAGGACTCAGCTGACAGAAGTGATGAAGGAAATGACGGTGCCTGATGGGAAAATACTAAAAGGCGAATGAGTGGAGCTTTCTGGGTGTTTGCTCATTTCTTCTGGGTGGTGTCCCCACCATAAGTCCCTCTTTGCATCTTAGTCATCTGTCACCTGAAGGGGCTGAGGGTGAGGAAACTCCTCATCTGCCTTCTCAGAGACACAGGATGACACGGACACAGCATATTCTGCTAAGGACAAATATCCAAAATTCAGCTCTCTGGGAAATAGACAAGAACGAGAAACAATAAGGCGAAGGTGTTCCAGAAAGACAAGCCAGAACACATTTTAAAAAGGGCCTTTTCCAAAATGAAGAAAAGGAAAGCAGCCAGCTACCCTGTGTCTTATTGGGGACGCACATCAGCGGGAACCCCGGAGTGGACCAAGGACTGTTCATGACCTTTGTAGAACCGCTACAGACTTGAATAAAAGACCGTTCTGATTTTCTCCTTTCATCCTGATGTGCTTTTCCTTTCTTCTGTCAGAGCTGCCTCAGAGGGAGCTGAGAATGGGGGAGGGAAGTCCCTGAAAATGTGCCTCTGCTCTCTACAGAGCCCTGTGTCACACAAGGCTCAGCATGTGGATGTCACTTACACTCAGTCAAGCCCAAGTGATGAGCCCTCCCCATTGTCCACTTAGGAACAGCATATAAGCTTCATCTGCATTGGAGTTTGAGAGTCGAATAAATAGCACCTTTCTTTCCTGCCATAAGAATTGGGCCAATGAAAATCAAAGTGGAAAACACTGGCAAAAGCTGGTTTGGAGGATGTTGCCTTAACTATATCAGGCAAGTGGGGTTTGCCATCTCTCCCCTTGTACTGAACCCACCCATCCAGCTATGAGCAGCGCCCTGACACACCAGCTGACCTCTGTAAAGTTTATGGCAGAGAAGAGCAGACAGGAATTATCCCAACCAGGAAAGGAGCTGAGTCACCCTGTCCTAGTTTTCCTTCATGAACTGCAGACTCTCCAATCAGATAAGTCACTCGCCTCTCCTGGGAAGATGATGAGTCTGGAGAGGGGTCTGGCAAGAGGTCCTGTGTGTCCTAACAGAGGTCTTGGCACATGGAAGGAAACTCAAGAGAAGAAAGTAAGTGTCCCTGACAGTCCCATCTGGGAGCCTCCATATACTCTCACCCCTTCCCTCTGCACAGATGTGGGTGCATGTGCATGCACGAGCGTGACCACACACACACACACACACACCCCTTACTAGGACCTGGCACACAGACCACAGCTTCCTAGGCTTTCAGAGTCTTCACTTACAACTGTCACTGTCCTGATGGTTCTGCTCCATAACTGCTTTCTTGCCCATCTTCTGCATTAGAACTTGAACTCCTGGAAGGCAAGGGCCATACTCTATTAACATTCACCCCTATGTTCCCAGAGCCTAGCATTAGCACATAATGGATACACCAGAAATGTCTCTGGAATGCATAAATGAATGGATGGATAGAGAGATAAAATGATTGAATAAAAAATAAAACCAAGGGAACCTGCGGAAGAAAGGCTTTATTCCTGAGGTACACTAAAGCTTTGATCGGAGTCAGTCTAAGGGCTAAGAGTCCTATATCTGGGGAGAGGGGATCACAGTAGGTCCCAGAGTAAGGAGACTCATAATCTGTACTTAAAGTCCTCAAAATGTCAGCATATCTCAAGTCACCTGAGCCCCCGAGGGATCACCACAGCCTGGCTCCAACCCCTCACCTGAGTGTTGACGTCTGTGAGGAATCCTCCTGTTTTCTATAAGGCTTCCTTCCCATCTTTCCTCCTCCAAGTCAATGGAACTGTAATTTCAGTTGGAGACCAGATCTTGGAATCTGTGACCCATAAAAGAAAAACAAAGCTCTCTCATAATTAAAGTGCAACTTGCTGAAGTATAAGTGCACTATCGATAGAAAACAAGCTAAATGTTCACATACCGTGTGCCATACATTATTTTTTCCTGTCCTGATGTAGACTGGAATATCATCTTGCCCAGGGAACACACTTGAAACATTGGCTGGATATGTTTCATTACAATGAAAACAGATCGAATAGCTTGGGCTTTGAACAGAAAGAAGATGGTGAGCAAGAAACGTATGAGCCCTGGCCCCTTGGGTCTGAGTGATGGCTAGTCTGACAGCCTTGAATCTGGGTTCCACTCTGCGCAAGTCTGACAGATTCTATAATTTTTATAACCTGCAGTTCGCTCTTCTGTTATTTAGAGATAATAATTATGACAAATCTTTTAGGGTTGATCAATAAAAATTAAATAAAACACACCAAACGCTTAGCACAGCAGAATATCAGGCATATAGTGAGTATCTGATGTAACTTTGTTTTTAATTATAGGTGTTGTTTGGTTATTTTTGCCAGGTAAGATTCTCAGGAAGTGTAGGAAGCCAAGTTAAAAAAAAAAAAAAAAAAGATGATAACAGCTTCCAGGGGCCTGAACCAAAGTGACAAAACTCAGCTTGGCCTCATGCTGAGACACAGATCTGCTAGTCTCTCTATGTTCCTTGATCAGGAAACTTGGGGTTCTTTTCTTGGAGGGTGGCTTTTGGGGTCTCCTTCAAACTCCATGCAACATAAACAAGGAGGAAGGAGGGTGGGAGAGAGCTACTTCCTGCCTCCCTGGAGAGAGGAGATGCGTCCCTTGGCCAATAGCCACCCAAGGTCTCAGAGGGATGTCTGGTGCCTGAGCAGCCAAAGAGAGCCAAAGTGGCCCACGTTTGGACCTTAACCACAAGTGCATCCACACATGCAGTCCACACAGGGAAGCAGCACACACACACACACAGGGGCCATGAAGGATGATAGGAACTGTGGACTCTGGCCCAAGGGCTGTTTTCAGACAGAACAGAACTGGAGTCAAAGGAGGTTTTGTTTGTGTAACATCTGTGGAAGGCCCTCCAGAGCCCATCACCCAGATCTCCAGGCCAGCACTGCAGTGGGCAGGGCGGCGGGAGTTTCCTGTTGTTCTTGGCCGCAGCCTCCTGTGTGTGTGGCTCCTCTCTGGAGCTGTTTGTGCGCCTCTGCATGCTGCTGTAGTTCTGTTGGGCTCCCTTCCTACAGGAGGGAAGGCCAGAGATGGTGAACCAGGGAAAGGATACTGGAGAGCTACCTCCTGATCCCAGAGCTACACCCTGCTCCCTGATCCAGGGTATCCTTCCTGCCCATTCCCTCAGCTGAACATTTCCCTGTCAGGTCCAGGGGTGGCAAGAAAAGACTCTGCCTCTGAAATCTGTAAGCCCAGGCCTGAGTCCAGATCTGCATCTGGTAGGTGCTTGTCTTGGGTAAATTGTTTAATCCCCAAGTTATTTATTGCATGCAAAACCATATACAAACACAATCATCTCTTGGTATCTTTGGGTGATTGGTTCCAGGACTGTGCAGATACCAAAATCCTCAGATGCTCAGGTCCCTTATATAAAATGACATAGAGTTTGCGTATGACCCTCACATACCACTCTTATATGGGATACCTGTAATAACTAATGCAATGTAAATGGTAAGTGAATAATTGTTATACTTTGTAGTTTATGGAATAAAGATAAAATAGAAAGTTTGTATATGTTCGGTACAGAGACAATTTTTTAAAAAATTAACTTTATTGGTACATTTTAGGTATACAATATAATGATATTCATCATTAGAAATTTGCACCTTCATATAATCCATCTTGGTTCTTATTTTTCCCCCTTCCCCTGCCCTCCCTTCAACCCCTCCACCACTCCCTATTTACAAAGACTTTGTTTCCATTTTTTCCTTTTTGCATATTAGTTCCATTCCCCTTTCCTTTCTCCAATCCTTCCCACTTGAGACAGTTAAAAAAATATTTTCTACTTACAGTTGTTTGACACCACAGATGTAGAACCCACATATAGAAATGGATGAATATATATATATGTATGTATGTTTGTATGTATATGTATATGTATGTATATATATACATATATATATGGTAAACAATATATGTTAATTTCCTTTCTGCCAGGCTTGCTCAAATGTATGAAGACTATATTGTTATGTTTTAGAAACAGATGCACTGGGAAAGATTGGGCTAAGAAGGACTTTTGTAAGTGTCAGTAAAATTTATGTACACAAAAATGTACAAATCTTCAATGGACAGTTTGATAGATTTGTTTACCTACATATCTACCATGTAATAGCTACACAGATCCAGACATAGACAATTTCTATCTCATTTATATGAAAAACCTTTTCTTGTCCCTTATCCCCAATCTGTATTAGTTTTCCAGGGCAGGCATAATGCAGTACCACAGACTGCAGGGCTTATACAACTGTAGTTATTTTTCACAGCTCTAGAGGCCGGACGACCAAGACAAAGAGCAGGCACAGCTGTGTTGTGCTCTGCTGAGAGCTCTCTTCCTGGCCTGCAGTCAGCTCCCTTCTTACTCTGTGCAGGCTTCTGCCCTGTGGATGTAGAAAACGGAAGCTCTCTGGTCACTATTCCTAAAAATACATGAATCTTATTAGATCAGGGCCCTAACCTTCTGACCTCATTAGCCTTAATTATTTCCTTAAGGACTCCTTCTCTAAATATGGTAACCATGTTAGTCAGCTTTCTTTACAGTAACAAATACATAAGACCAATCAATTTATAAAGAGAAAAGATTTATTTTGTCTAACATGGATCCAGTCCAGGATCAGGCATGCATATTACTTTTAGGACTCTGGTGGGGTTCATCACATCAGGGCAGGATTCCAAGGCAGAGGAAAATCAATGTCATGATTTTTGAGGGTGCACCCCCAATGTCCTGTAAGGTCTCCTGCTAGGCTCCACCTTACAAAGTTTCCTTTAACTCCCAAGAGCTCCAAGCTAGGGAATAAGGCTTTTTATCACATGGCATTTGGAAGACATTTATGATCTAAACTGTATGCCTTAGTTGTTTTCTCATTGCTGAGACAAAATACCCAACTCCCACAGAGGAGAATAGGTTTATTAAAGGAGTTTATTAAAGGAGAATAGATTTATTTTGGCTCATAGTTTGTAGGAGTTTCAGTCCATAGTTGGCTGGCTCCAAGGCAGGGTATCATGGCAGAGGGGAATTGCAGAGGAGAAACAGCTCATGGCAAGTTCGGCAGGAAGTAAAATGCCATCAAGGCATAGATCACCTTCCAAGCCACACCCAGTGACCCACCTCTTTCCACCAGACTTCACCTCCCAACATCACACCATGCTATAAACCCATCAGTGGACTAATCTAATAGTACACATCCATAATCCCAAAATTCCCACCTGTGAATACAGGAGGCTTTGGGGGGACATCAAGATATATGTCACAACACTGCATCAGTGGAGCATATCTGTAATTTTAGCACTCTGGGAGACTGAGGCAGGAGGATCACAAATTTGAGCCCAGCCTGATCAACTTAACATCTCAGCAAGACCCTATCTCAATTAAAGGGCTTGGGATACAGTTGAATGCAAAGGCTCCTGGTTCAATCCTCTGTCCCACAAAAAAACAAAAACAAAACAAAGCAAGACAAAAGCTGAACTATAACCATAAAATTAGAAAGAGGGTTAGGGCTTCAACATATGGGGGGAGGGACGTGATTCAGCCATAGCTCTGTCACCATTTCCCCCCAGTCTGTGGCTTGTAGCTACTGCTTTACTTACAACATCCCAAAACAACACAAAGGAAACAGAAAAATGGATAACTAAACATTGGCATACACATACAATAGAATACTCTTGTCTCAGTGATGAAGAACAGGTTCTGGTACAGAGCATCCATTCTGCGCTTCCCCCGGAGCAGGATGTGAAGGAAGGGAAACATCGGAGGCATGTGATGTTGAGAATTTTGTCCTCTGCTAACAGCTGGTTCATCAGGACAAAGTCTAACTTTCCGCTCATGTTTGAAGGTAAATTTCCAAGTCTTTGGGAACCTTACTTGCCCTTTCCTGATCATCTAGCTCTGGGGTAGAGAAGGAGACCTTATAGCAGGAGCATTTTCCAGCTGAGCCTTGTTAATATGAAACATAGTTTTCCTGGGGAAGAACTTGACTTTGCATTTGAACTTTCTATTATTATTCTTACTAAAAAACAACAGGGTAGCTAGTTGGCTAAAGAAAAACAGTTGTTTCAAATTAGGTGTAATTTTGAATTAAGCCAATATTGGTTTAGCAGATTTTACCAAGATGTTTTCCTATACATAGGATGTTTTACTAAGTCCTGCAAAGATTGTGGTAGACTTCTCTATCCATTATTATTTAGCCTTATGCTTTGTAAAATATCAAAGTAAGTTTACTTTTAACAGTTGTGCTGCCAGTTTAAGGTTAACTGCCTAGTAGGAGAAAAGGTTTTTATAAAAGTCATCTCTTTCAGGAATAGGGAGTCTTAATTCACCCAAATAAGAGATTTGGAAGAGAAGGCAGCCAAAGCTTGAGATCTGCGATAACAAGCCAAACTGCTTGCAGCTCTGCAAAACGTGGCATTTCCCAGGCAGTGAGCTGAGGCTTCCATTCCCCAAGGTTTCATTCTGGTTTCTGTGAGTCTGGTTTCAATCCAGAGGCCCTGCTTGCCTGATGTCCCAGTTTGCACTGGAAGAAAATTAAATTGGCCAGAAGCAGAGATACTTGGGAGATGCAGAGAAAAGACCTGTGCATCAATGTCGCATAAGCTTGAATTCAAGTCCTGTATCTTCCCTGCCTGGGTTCAACTTTTCTGAGCCTCATTTTCAGCATTCTAAAAGGGGTGTAATAATTTCTACCTCTGAACATTTGATGAGAATCAGGAATCTTATTTTTGGAGTACTTGGAATATAGTAGCTAATTCGACAAACACTCATTGAATACTAACCATGTGTTAGACACTTTTTACCATCAAGGACACAGTGTGAACAAATGAGCTCTGCCAAACAGTCACCATTCCAACAAGCACAGGAAAAGAGGCTCAGGATCACTAGTAGCCAGGGCAATGCAATTGAAACCACAAGGAGACAGCATCCCACATGTTTTAGGATGTCTATTGTTAAGGAAAAACATTGTTGAGAATGTGGAGAAATTGAGATCTTGGTACCCGTTGTGGGGGTCAGGGTGTGTAAAATTGTACAGCTGCTTTGCAAAAGAATGAGGAGGTTTACCAAAAATTAAAAATAGAAATACTATATCCAGCAATCTTACTTCTGTGTATTTATCCAAAAGAATTGAAATCAAGAACTTGAACAGAGATTAGCACTCCTGTTCATTCAAGCATTATTCACAAGAGTCAAGGGGTGGAAACAACTTAAATGATTGCCAGTAGATTAATGGATAGAGAAAGTGTAGTATATACATGCATGGGAGTATTATTCAGCCTTTAAAAAGAAGGAAATTCTGCCATTTGTGACCACATGGATGAACAGGAAGGACAGTATGTTAGGTGAAATAAGCCAGCCCCACAAAGACAAATTCTACATGACCTCAGGTATATAAAGTTGAACTCCAAGCAACAGAAAGTAGCATGGTGGTTGCCCGGGGCTGGGGGAGTGGTAAATACAGAGTTGCTTTCAAGAGTGCAAAGTCCCGGTTATGCAAGGCGATTACAGTCTAGAGATCTGCTGTGCAACACTGGGTCTCCAGTTAGCAATACTGTGTTGTACATTTAAAGATGTGTTCAGAGAGTTGATCTCATGCTAACTGCTCTGCCACAAAAATGTTCTAAATCTGGGCAAGGCTAATAATGTTTACATAACTCTAGAAGTCCACTCATATTTATTGGATTGTACATTTAAAAGGATGAATCTTATGACATAAAAATCATTCATTGATAATGCAGTCAAAATACCGTCATCATTAACTTAGGGGTCTCTGGCCCTTCAAGTCTTTATTCGGTGTCACCATCACCCTCAATTTCCTTTGCTTTCTCCACTCTTCTCATAACCACCTTTTAATATACTATCTAACTTATCTCTCACATATAATCAATCCTAACATAGATTATATACCATATAGCAAGATGCATTCTATAATTGACAACAACCAATTCAGTTTGGTTTTTTCTTTCCTCAATAGCACATGCAATGCATCTAATAGGATCACCACTTTTGAAATTGTGATATTGTGTTATTGCTTCTCATCTATTTTCCCCTCTAGAATGTCAGCTCCTCAAAAGTGGGATCTTTATTTTGGTCCCTGCTGTATTCCAAGTGCCTTGAACAGTGCCTGATACATAATAGGTCCTCAGTAAATATTGTTTGAAATAACAAATATGTGTTATGCCTTATGTAGATAATCTGATAACAAAACAAAGAAATTGAATTAAAGACAAGATGAGTAAATAAGAGCCACCTACTTTCTTCATTTCTTCATCTGTTTTATTCCCAGGATACTGTTTAAAAGATGTGTTTAAAGATGTGTTCAGAGAGTTGATCTCATGCTAACTGCTCTGCCACAAAAATGTTCTAAATCTGGGCAAGGCTAATAATGTTTACATAACTCTAGAAGTCCACTCATATTTATTGGATTGTACATTTAAAAGGATGAATCTTATGACATAAAAATCATTCATTGATAATGCAGTCAAAATACCGTCATCATTAACTTAGGGGTCTCTGGCCCTTCAAGTCTTTATTCGGTGTCACCATCACCCTCAATTTCCTTTGCTTTCTCCACTCTTCTCATAACCACCTTTTAATATACTATCTAACTTATCTCTCACATATAATCAATCCTAACATAGATTATATACCATATAGCAAGATGCATTCTATAATTGACAACAACCAATTCAGTTTGGTTTTTTCTTTCCTCAATAGCACATGCAATGCATCTAATAGGATCACCACTTTTGAAATTGTGATATTGTGTTATTGCTTCTCATCTATTTTCCCCTCTAGAATGTCAGCTCCTCAAAAGTGGGATCTTTATTTTGGTCCCTGCTGTATTCCAAGTGCCTTGAACAGTGCCTGATACATAATAGGTCCTCAGTAAATATTGTTTGAAATAACAAATATGTGTTATGCCTTATGTAGATAATCTGATAACAAAACAAAGAAATTGAATTAAAGACAAGATGAGTAAATAAGAGCCACCTACTTTCTTCATTTCTTCATCTGTTTTATTCCCAGGATACTGGGATAATAGTCCAGTCAAGAAGAATGTCAGCAGGAAGTTATCAGGGCTCATCCTCCAGGGAAAGAGGAGACATCCACACAGTGAATTGGTGGTAGACCATGTGATTAGCATACACACAGGGCCCCAAGTTCCATCCCAGCACCAAGTAAACATATAAACAACAGCAGCAAAAACCAGAAGAGATACCCATAGACCTTTGGAAAGGTTGAAAAGAAAGTCCCCACATATAGCTCAGTCCCAACAGCTTCTGTCCATGTGGCCTTGTCACTGAAGCACTACTTCATAACATCCACAATCAATGCGGAAGGCAGCCCCATCCCACAGGAAAAACAGCTAGCTGGTCCCACCACTCAGTTTAGCTTCCAAGTTCTGAGCAGTAGCCTGATGTCCCTTGCAGGCACTGAGCTCTGGTTGTCTTGGTGCAAGAGATTCCAGGATGGTCTCAGGGCTCTGGCCTTCTTTACCACCACAGCCTGGAGGCAGGTCTTACACCCAGCTGGCTTTGCGTGGATGGGAGGGAATATTTAATTTCCCTTTGGACACGTCTTTCACTCTGTTTCACATCATCTAAAGTTTACTGACCTCTCGCAGATTGCTGTTTTGTTGTTCACCCTCGATTTCAAGGAACAGGTCTTATACAGTCTTGCACCTTGCCTTGCCAGCCCCCTGGGAGGAATTGAAGGGACAGGGGGCAAGGACAACCCATTTGGGGAGCAGATGAAACTTCTTTTAGGAGCAAGACCACATTCTGAAGCAGGCTAAAGTTGTGGACTTTGCTCTTTCCATTTGTTTCTCTGGCCATGACTTCTCCACGGGGCACAGAACCCACAGCTCACCATACTTCTGGGGGCTCACAAAAATATTTTTATTTTAAAACTAAAAGTACCATATGAACTTTTAAAGTTCAAACCTTAAAATAATATAAAAATATGTTATTTGTGTCGCAATCTGAAATAAATGAAAATTTTAGGGTTTATAAAATCCATTAAGTTATTTCTAAAATAAAAATTGAACAAAATGGTGAAGCAATTACCGTCATTGTCAAAAGAATGTTCATGCGGTTGAGGATGTAGCTCAGTGGAACAGCACTTGCCTAGCAAGCTTGAGGCCCTGAGTTCTATCCTCAGTGCCAAAAACAGACAAACAAAAGGAAAAAAAAAAATCATTCTGCTATTACTAGGGAGGAAGGGATTTATGAAAGTCATATTACAGTTCATATGTTACCGGAAGAGAAAAACCATCTCACCATGTGAGGCTTTCTGGACCCAGAACATAGACCCTGTAAACAGCCAGGAGCCTTGTCCAAGGAAGAGTGTGGGTTAACATCTTCAGTGTCACCCTACAGTAAGCTCAGTGATGGGTACTTTAGGAATATTATCTCACTGAGGATTTTCAGTGACTCTAGAAATCCAAATAATCACCTGGTTTTACAAAGAGAGTTGAAGAAAGTACTACTCAACATGCTCCCCAACATTTCCCTATATATTTCCCTTTCATAGTTAATTCATTAACTCACCTGTTAATGAATCGTTTTCAATGACCTTATCCAAATGCTGTTTGGGATTTTTTTTCCGGTACCGGAAATCAAACTCAGGACCTTGTGCATGCTGGACAGGCACAGCACCACCAAGCTATATCCCAAGCCTTGTTTTGGGATTTTTTTAAAAGCTCTTAATTTTTGGATCTTCAAGTAAGAACCAGAAAAACAAGTTCTGGCAGCAAGAGACCTCATTTAGGTTCCCAGCATGTTTCTTTTTGTTTGGGTTTGGCTTGTTTATTTTGTTTTATTTTTTTTTCTTTCTTAAAACAAGTTCTTACTATGTGTGTCAGGTTGACCTTGAACTCACTATGTAGACCAGGCTGGCCTGCAAACTGGTGACAATCCTCCTATCTCAGCCTCCTGAGTGCTGGGATTATAGGTGTGCACCCAAGCCTATTTGCCTGACTTCTAAGGTGCACCTGGGGCCTCAGGGGAGTTGGTTTCCTAAGGCATCCACATGGGGCTTTTACTTATTTTTTGCAACAAGTGTTTTGTATGTTCAAACATAATCTGCAAGTCAATTTCACAATCAGACTTGATTGTGCTGGCCCTTGTGCAAACACCCGCACTATCCTCAGAAAGTGGCCCAGAGCCCTTTTAGTTGGGAAAACCAGGAAACAAAGCTTGCCCACTGGAAATAGAATCCTGCAAAATCTGGCCCTGAGAAAACAGAGCACTGACTAGAAGGTTAGCGGCGATCTACTCATTTGCTCAGGCACTTGAGAGGCTGCCGAGAGGGTCGGTCACTGTGTTCACTCTGGAAACTGAAACCTAAATGGTGTCCTGGCTAATGAGGACAGCTGGCCTGGCCTGGGCCCCCCATCCCTGCCTGAAACTGCTTTGGAAGAGCCCTAACTGGTTCGCCGAACTCTCCCTAAATGCTTTTCTTCCGGACGGACACTGAGTTCCCGTTAAAACAGAGCTCTTTCCTCTTCTGCTCAGCCCCCGCCAGCATTTCCCACCATTAGGACCTACATGTTCGTAACATATCTTAATTATTTTTTCATCCCCTCCTCTTCCTCCCCTCTCTATCTCTTGGCCCTCTTGAGAGAAAATATTTTGTCAGTTTTGTACCTAACTGTATCCTTAGTTTGTAGAATAGAACCTAGCATATTAGCATTTGCTCCATAAAGAATTTATTTAGTAAATAAGTAACTAATTAACGAGAACTTCATATAAAATAATCAACCATATACTACACAGAAAAGCTTTTGTGAAAGCACAAAATCCTCTCTGTTTGTAGAAATTGGAAAGGCTGGATCAACAAGGTCGCTTGCACTACTCTCAAAAGGTAGTAGCATTTGAATACTTAGTAGGTTTAAAAGAAAAGGAAATGCAATCAAGTGGAAGCGAAGGTGTAAGTAAAAGACTGCTTCTCTGGGGCCCTGCAAGTAGTCTGAGTAATAGGTTGGCTGTGGTAGGGGAATGGCACGAAACCAGGTTGGAAATATAGACCAGCTTCCAACTTATGCCTAGCCATGGAGTCTCTAGCTCTCTTCAGATGACGGGGAGCTGTTGGAGGCTATAAAATAGAAAGAAACACGATTGGATTTCTGTTTTAAGACCTCTGTGGAAGTCCTATAAGAACTAGAAAACCTGGGAGCAAGCGGTAGGAAGCCCAGCTTTACAGGTAGCTGCAACAGGACTATGGGAAGATGATAGCCCCAGCGGAGGGTCTGTGGGTGCAACCGAGAGACAAGGGTGCAGGAGCTGCTGAGCTGGCAGACTCTAAAGGACGTGCTGACCACACTTGGTGGACAGGGAGGTGGCTTGAGCAGAAAAAGCCTAGAAAGACTCCTCCAAGTGTCTTTCTGCGTTATTGACGAAAATATATAAATTTATCCAGCAAATATTTATTAAGAACCTCCTGTGTTCCAGGCATTAATCTAGGTACTGGGAATCTGCTTTGAACAAAATGGAAAGAGCCCTAAATTCTGGAGCTTACATATATATTCGTGGAGCAGACTGTTGGTAGATAAAGAGGTGCTACAATCTTAGACTGTAACAAGCTTAACGAAGAAAAATGGAGCACAATATTCATCTTATTTAAGCACCAGGGAATTCTCTGAGGAGGTAATGTTAGACTGAACATGAAAGCCATGAGAAGACCAGGGGAGTGATATTTGGGAAGGGGAGCAGTCAGCACAGAGAATCTGCTCAGCAACACCGAGAAGGTCCATGTGGCTCAGGGTCACTGGGTACTGGGTGGAGTAGGGTAGGCAGGAGCTGGATTTTTCCAGCCTTGACAACCACGGCAGTGAGTGTGTTCATTATTCTGTGAAAGAAAGCCACTGAATCGGTTTGAGCAAGGAAGTGATATAATTTGACTTAAGTTTTTATTGTTATTTTTAAATCATTCTGGTTGTGGACTATAGAGAAAAATTGTAGAGAAGCAAGACTGAAAATAGGAGTCCAGGCAAAGGACGGTGGTGGCTGAGACTTGGATTTCAATGGTGAAAGTGTTGAAAATGGGTGACCTCTTTATCTTTTCTTTTCTTTCTTTCTTTCTTTCTTTCTTTCTTTCTTTCTTTCTTTCTTTCTTTCTTTCTTTCTTTCTTTCTTTCTTTGTAGCAGCCATCAAACTTGAGACCTTGCACTTGCAAAGCAGGCAGCAGAACCACTGAGCTGAATCACTGGCCTTTTATCTTTTTGAGATAGAAAATCAGGACATACTTATGGGTTGGATATGAGGAAAGAAGGGAATGAAGAATCGATCCTAGTTTATTCACCTGAGAGGATAAGTGAGCTTTGGTGGCTTTTGATGAGGTGGAGAAGAATTGGGAGGGACAAGTTTTCACCAAGTTTCAGGTAGAAGAGGAATCAAAGGTTCCACTTCAGATACATTACACTTGGAAAGAGCCCTAAAAACATCCAAGAGAAAACAAGGAGATGTGGGGAGTTCTGAAATTGCTAGGTAAAGTTTGGGATGATAGAAATTTGAAGATATTTGACATCACAAAATGGATGGATTACCTAGGGAGCTCACTATGCATGGGAAAGAGAAAATCCAGGCCTAATCCTCATCCCCTCAAGGCATAGTAGTTGTGCAAAGAAGAAAAAGCCACAAGTGAAGAAGACGGAGAAGGAGCTCCCAGTAGGAGAGACTGGAGAGGGTGGTAACCCAAATGTCAAGCAAAGAAGTTGTTTGAAAGAGGAAATGATCTTCATTGTGACACACTGCTATACATCAGTAAAATAAGACCAGAGAGTGGGAACGGCCACCTGGAGATCTTTGGCAACCTTGACCAGCACTGTGTCAACAAAGTGATGGTGACAAAACACAAGAAAGAATGGGAAGTAAAAAAAAGTGAAGGTTAGGCTCGAGATGACTCCTTCAAAGACCTTGGCATAAGTGCAGTACAGAGAGATGAGAAGAGAGCAGGAGGGGCAAGAGGTCAAAGGGATCTTGCTTTGTGTTGTTTTTAGAGAAGCCTTGTGTACATGGAGTTGCTCAGTAGAAACAGGGGCATTAATGATGCAGGACAAAGAAGGTGACCTCAGGAGTCAAAGCCTTGAATGAGCAGAGGAGATGGAAGAACTGAGTGAGAGGAGAGGTTGTTTTTAGGAGCAGATATGATGCCATTCACTGGAGGAAGAGAAAGAGCGGAACATAGGGACTTGGGGACTTGAAGTGTGGTAGGTCGGAAATGAGGGAAGCTCTCTCCAGTTTTTATTTTTTCAAGAAAAAAATTGGCTGAGAGTGAGAAAGTGAAAGAGCCTTGGGCTTTTGAGAAGAGTGAAGGTATGAAGAACGAGTCACAAGGTCCAGAGACAACGTTGGATTGCAGATACATTGGGATTGCCAGGCCATGGCAAGTGCCCACCTGAGATACACAGTCCTTCATTTAGAGTGCAGTCCATCAGCCTAGAGGCTGTGTACTTTGACACCATCTATTTTAGCCAGATGGAAACGTGTGAGCCAGGCAGAGAAA
This sequence comes from Fukomys damarensis, assembly GCF_012274545.1. Taxonomy (NCBI): domain Eukaryota; kingdom Metazoa; phylum Chordata; class Mammalia; order Rodentia; family Bathyergidae; genus Fukomys; species Fukomys damarensis. The sequence continues at coordinate 40,125,667 of NW_022900947.1, read as the reverse complement.
AACAACTGGTGATGGTTTGGTAGAGGAGACATCGTGGGGTTGGAAGTCAGAGAGCTTAGCTTGGCATGAGTTGTGTTGGGAACTGATACAAAGAGATACAGGTGGAGATATCAGGTAATGGTTAAAAATGAGGAGCCCATGCTGTAAATAGCATAGGGATGCCATCTGGGAACGGGGATGCTATGGCTGGGAATCACTCAGTGATGTAAAACACATTTACAGTGTCTAGGGTGACAGACACTGCTTAACCACCAGGGGACTGTGGCGAACAGAACACAATCTGTACTTCTGTGCTGATGAGAAACACTGTCATGCAGATGGACGATTTCCAAAGAAGAAACGTATGGTCCAAGGGATGTATAAGGTGATCCTTTGAAATATGGACAGAAGATATTTGAACTTCTAATTATATTTTTATCTTTATTATTATCTATTTTTATGTCACTAATTTTATAGTACGTTAACATAGGTATGTAAAACATACAATTACATAAATAAAAGTATTTATGTGGAGAGGTAAATTCTAGAAAATTATTTATTGATGGAGATGCTTAATTAAAAATGTTTGGAAACTATTGACCACATGCAGATAGCAGAAAAAGAAGAGAGAATTATAGCAAGTTCCCCAAACTGACATGGGCAAGGATGCAGATAAGAAATCAGAATAAATAAGAGAGTACAGCCTCTAAATTATCCTATCCTGTGTTGGGAGTAAAACTCTTAAATGATGAGCCTTCCAGAAATGAGACAGAATAAAAATATCAAGAAAACTGTGTACTAAGTGTGCTGTCACAAACTGAAAAGGACACCATCAGGCAAGGTAGGAACATTCAGCAGAGGCCAGATGCCCACTGGAGAGGGTGGCAGTGGAGCGAGGTCCTCAGCAGGATCCTACAGATTTTGTGGAAAAATTGGATCATGTGACCTCAAGTGCCTTGCAACTCTGAGCATCTAAGAGTATGTGAAGAACGAGCCGGAGATTAGGACTCCTAATCCCTCTCTATACAGGAAGTTGGACTGAGGAGGGATGATTCATAGCCTTGAATCTACGGAGGGCCAATGGTGGCTCAGACTGTAGTGAAGGGAGAGCTAGAAGATGTCAGCATTTCCAGCTTGCTTTGTGGGAGAGGGAGCCTGAGCAGCAGATGTGAACATGTTGGTTTCTGTGGCTAGTATTTTCCTACAGTGACTCACTAGGTCCCCATAGCCCAGTTACAATCATGGACAGGGAGCTCAGAAGAGTGGAAAGTTACCCCGTGTATGGTCATCTTGTGTTTATAGATAAAGAAATTGAAGCTCAGAGAGACTATGTATACCAGAGTCACCCAGCTGAGAATGGTGGAGTTGAAATCCAAAGCCGGGACTTTCTACCTCAAATGCCATACTTACACTGCTGTATGGTAAATTTTTAAAATGCCTTTAGGAAAAATACAAAGGGATGCATGTGGGCAAAGAGTATAAAAAACATTTGTAAGGACACAGGTCAGCTGTTGTAACAAAGAGACCCAAGCATCCCAAAAACCAAACAGCAATTTCAACAAGATTGTTTTCTCTCACACACGTGAGCATGTCTGAGGACGCCTGAAGCAAGGGAACTATAACCTTGCAGCTCCAAGGGACGAATGAAAGGAAATAAGCAGCCAGTCTGGTATTTATTAGTCCATGTTATTGATTGATTTGTGTGCCCTCCCATTCATTTGTTGAAGTCCTAACCCCAAATATCTCAGAACTTGACCTTAGTTGGAGACGTAGATGCTCCTAGACTTCCAGTGGAAGAAGGGATTACATCCTGATAAATCCATGGTAAGCTGAAAGTGTTATGTTAATAAATGTATTTATACACCAAACATCCCAGCTTTTTTTTTGCACCAGGGATTTAACTCGAGATCTTGTGCTTGCCATGCAGCTGGCAGTACCACTGAGCTAAATCCCTGCCCCTATCCCAGCTTACTTATCAGCACAGTGTACTGCAGACTACTGCTTCTTTCCCCTCACAATTGTGTGGTAACTTATGTCACAAACAAGAATCATACTACCTGTCACTAGGCTGGGAAAAGATCAGGTTCAAAGTACTGTTGCTACTGAATACAAATCACTTTCCCATCACTCTGAAGTTGAAAGTCGTAAGAGGAAATACCATAAGTTGGGGGACCATATGAAGGCTCTTTTACAGAGGTAATAAGGTTAAAAAAAAGCCATGAAGGTGGATCCTGATTCCAATGTGACTGGTATCCTTATTGAAAGAGTAGATTTGGAGATGGACACACATACAGGGAGAACATTACATACAGAAGAAAGCAGAGATCAAGGTGATGTCTTATAAACCAAGGAAAGCCAAAAACTGACAGCAAAGCAAAGCCAAGGGAGAGACATGGAAGAGTCCTCAGAAGGTACCAACGCTGCCAACCCCTTGATCTTGGACTTCTAGCCTTCCGAACTGTGAGTCAATGTCTTTCTGTTGTTAAGTCACCCTCTGTGTGGTACTTTGTTATACAAGCCCTAGCAAACTAATACAGTCTATATCACATGGAAAATCAACTGCCCAGCACCTACTAAAGTACCAGAACACACTAAATATCAGTACGTATTTGTTGGATGTATAAGTAAACACATGAAAAGTAGTTCTGAACAAATGAACAATCCCTCCCTTCCCCTCCCCTCTTTTCAAGAATTTTCCCTCTCTGGTACCCTGTACCTTACCAGAGAGCAAGGGAGGAGAGAAAAGTTCATGACAGCAGGATAGAGCAGCCACCAGCAGTAACCCCCAGTTCCTGAAGTTCTCCTCAGCTGCAGGAGCCCAGGGCCATGGACAGGCCCGCTACGTGAGGAAAATTTGCCCAGGTGAGTAGAAAACCTACTGTCAATCAGCCTAAGAATATATTCATGTCTATAAAGTAATTTAGGTCTTGAAATTAGCAAAATAATTTAAAACAGTATGGATGAACCTATGGCATACTTGCCACAATGGGCTATTTGTTATCTTTGAAAGCTCTAAAAGGTTTAAAATATGTTTGGAAGGCTTGAGGACCTAGCATAACCTCTGATGTGTATTTGCAGAGTAGTTTTCCATTTTGTAGTGAAAAGATTTCAGAGTTTCTGGGGAAATGTAACCATGTGTTTGTGGCCCTTTTATCTCCACAATCTCAGGAAAGCTTGCATTGTAAGCACATGTTGGAAAAGAAATGCTGGAGACCTTTCTACCCGACTCTTTGAATGAGTGAGTGAGTGAGTAAGTGCATTTCCCTTGAAAGTTTCCCATTTAAAGCCTTTCCATGTAATTCTAATCTCAGTTTCTCCATCTGCTGGAAGAGCTCCTCGGGAGTTCCGCGTGAACCCTTCTGTATATGGGCACTACACTAATTAGTCTTCTGCTGCTATAATAAAATACTGGTGGCTGTGTGCTTATTTAAGTCTCAAGTCTGGAGGTTCAGGACAGGTGCTGTAATCACTTGGCTCTGGTGGGGTCGTTACAGAAAGAGTGCATGTGGAACAGAAAGATTGCCTAGCAAGACAGGAAGCTAGAGAGACACAAGGAAGGGGCCAGCAATGACTTTCCACTAAGCACACCTCTCGAAAGTCTCACTGCCTTGTGACACTGCCTCACCGAGAATTAATCTTCCGAAACGCGAACCCTTTGGGATCACATTTAAACCACGTCTACACACCAGCAGATGCAGCCCCTTCTCCACCCTCAAGTCTGCCCCATATGCAGCTGGCACACAGCGGGGCCCAGCCCAGCATGGCTTCTCCTGCCTGAGCCACAGAACTCAGCTCCACTTCCTTCATCACCCTACTGCACTGCATCTCTTTCTGAAAGGTATTAAATCATGTCTTTAAGATTGGACATAGAAAAAATAATGTAAAACCCAGACAGCAATGAATTGGAAGAGGTGAGGACTTGCTCAGGGCTATTAGGAACAAAATGTTTGTCCCCTGCAGTTCAGAGTAGGACATTTTCATAATAAACATATGTGTGTCTCCTGTTCAGAGAAATGTGAAGCTCACTTCCAGGAAAATTCCCGAATACACGAGCCACACGAGAGTGAGCTTCTTCCGTTCAGTGTCTTTTACAACTGGCTCCTCCACACTGGGATTTGTTCTGTTCAGTGCATTCATTGCTTTATGTATTTTGGTAACTAGAGAAACTCTCAAAAAGCCCATAATTAATCTTGAACAGTAAAAAGAACTTTCAGTGAGAATTTTGTCCTTGGATTGAAAGCAGCTTCTTGGTACAGGATGTGAGAGGGATGGAGAAAAACAATGAGTGCCAGAAACAGACAACCTGTCAAGCTCGAGGCAGCTAAAGAAGTGAAGGAAACAAACTTCTGAGTTGCCTGGGCCCTCGATGCTGTGCGGTCAGCCAAGGGGCATCAGAGGACCCTCTCCAGAGTGCAGAGCATGGGCATCATGGGTCTCCTCTCCAGTGTGATTTGCTGCACCTGAATCACAGGTTCCCCAGCTCTAGAGTGAAATCACAGGAAACCTCTGTCCTGACTCACAGGGGAAAACCAATTTGAGATAGAAAAAGTTCTGGTGTGCATTTTTTAAAATTCTCATGCCCAGTGTTGAATTCATTCACATTCCTCAGTTCATGATGAATTATTTTAACTTGTCCTTGGAAGTCTTTTATTCCTCCCAATTTTTTCTTATTTCTTTCCTTTCATCTCCCACACTCTGGTTGCCCTTCCCTTCCATTCTAATATGTTTAAGTCAGTCATATAGTATGCTAGAAGGTGGTGAGTTTATTCTCAAGAGAGCCATTTGAGCATAGATCTGAAGACTCTTGCAGATACTAGGGGAAGAGAGTCCCAGGGAGAGGGAACAGTCACTGCCAGATGAAGGAATTCAACCTCGGCCGTCTGATCAGAGATCCCTCTAAACCATGCCCCCAAAGCACAGCTGCACCTGGTACTCATAACACTATCAGCCCTACTATTAAAATAGCCACTACTCTGTGCACTTTCCCGTCTTGTCCTTGGGCAAATATTACTGCCTATGTTCTCCCAAGCCTTGTTCTTGGAAGGCAGCCACAACCCCCCTCACTGAACTGCCCCGTCCCTATGACCCTATGAAAGACCCCATAGCCTGTACAAGAGTAGCTGGCCTGGTCCCCTGTGCTGAAAGGTCCCTCTCAGCTTTCTTCAGCAATGCACCTGTCCTATTGAGCTCATACCTCTGCTTCTTCTTTTCCTTTTTCCTAACACCAAGTTTGAGGCTACCAGGTGCCTAACACATGCAAGGTACAGCCAGCAGGCTAAGTGAAACAGGGAGAGGGCAGGTCACATAAAGCCCCACATGACATTTAAAGCATTTTGATTTTGATGTTCAATGAAGAAGTGCTAGAGGTTCTAAGCAGAGAAATGTCACGATCTGATTTATGTTTTAAAAGGACACTCTGAGCTGAGCAAGGTAGTGCATGCCTGTAACCCCAGTCACCAGGGAAGCTAAGGCAGGAAGACTGCAAGCTCAAAGCCAGCCCAAGCAATGTAGCTAGACTCTGTCTCAAATTAAAAATTTAGAACTGTGGAGAGATACATCTCAGTGGTAGAGTGTTTGTATAGCATATTTGGAGTCCTGGGTCCAATTCACAGTACCAGAAGCACACACACACATGTACACACACATGCCACACACACATTTACAATCACTCTGGCCGATGTATTGAGAAGGGACTACATTAGAAGTGAGGGTAAACACAGAGATTCTGCTTCAGGGCGTGTTGTAATGAAACAAATGAGAGAGATGCTGTATGAGACAGAGGAGTGGTAAATATGATAAGTGGTTATATTTTGGACAAATTTCCAATTTAAAGCTGTTAAAATTTCTCAAAATTTCTGCTTCTACTTGGGATGTAGAAAATCACAACAGTACATTGCACCCATGCTAACAGTTGGGAAAAGTTGGATAATCTAAAACAATAATTACCTTCCTTGAGCCCATCAGAGAACCAAAGTCTTAAGGCAACCAAAGAAATTGAATTCCATATAGTGGCAAGATGCTTTTAGGGAAAATGAGATATACAGACTGTTTCATTTTTGGCAATGCACAGAGAGAAAAGATGACGGCCGAAGATGCAAGTGATGAGATGTGCTGAAAATTTCAAGAATTTCCTGAAGACTTGGCATGGGCCAGTCCACCAAGACTGTAGACACCAGGGGAAATCTCACTCTCAGGCTCTTTTCCATGGGCTTAACATGTGCTCCGACAAACTGAAGGCAGGGAAGAGATCAGAGACAGTACCTCTCAGTGCCCTGGCAGGAAAGAAGGGACCATATGCCCCTGGAGAACAGGAGGGAAATAATGCATGCTCTCCTTAGCCCTCTGTCATACAAAGCTAAAAGCTTATGTAACTAGAGGAAAATGCAGCAAAATCTTGTCAATAATAGCTCCATGAGTTAAGTACAAATAAACTTATCTTCCCTGGGTGAGAAGTAGTCAAGCCTCTTTCCCACCCACCCCCAGGACCTAGGCAAAGAGCACTGCTTTGGGGCAAAGTATGGAAACAGAGCCCACTTTCCCCTCAAAGAGGGGTAAGAGAGCCTCCTGGCACCAATCAAAGCAGAGGTCTGCTACCACTGAGGAAGGTAGCAGAGCATACATCAATAGGAGATGGAGTTTGGGGCCATGAGCAGTGAGGGAAGAAAAGGGGCAGACACACAGAGAGTGCTGACTCCAAGTTAAGATGCACAATCCCTGCCTAACTACAAGGCTAATCCAGGAGAACTGAGAATCCCCACCTTACTCACCAAGAGCTGAGCAGCAAGCAGCAAGAGAGGGGCGAAAACTGTGAATGAGAATCTCCTCACTACATAAGTGAAATCTGAGGGTGAAGCTGAAATATAAACAATTATCCTAGCCCCCAGTGTCTTCCACCAAGCAAAAGCTAAAGACATCATACCATAAGAATTTGAAGCCTATGGTGCACTGAAGGTAATGGTAGAAACAACAAAACTCAAACCTAACTCCATTCCTCCACACTAACGGCAGACACAAAAAGAGGCATTATCTGTTCTGGGCACGAGTATCATTTATCTTAATCACCACTGTTCTCCCAACATAAGGCTTGGAGTTCATTGAGAAAGTGAGACGCTGGAAATCAAGGGATGAGGGAGCTATTGTTAAGAGATAAAGCAATCAATAGAAGTAGCTCAGAGATGATGGAGGTGAGGAGAAGGGGATTAGCCTGATCCTTTGAACTGTTACAGGTCATTTCTAATGGCTAGGTGAGGGATCTTGATTATGTCAGCACAAGTGTCTTTGAAAAATATTAGGATTCTGGAAAATATCAGAATTCATGGAAGAATGAGGGAATAATTAGGGTACAGACAACCAACAGCAGCATTGTGAGGGCATTGACAGTGCTTGGAAAATTTTCACACACCTAAGGATAATTCTGCTCTTATCATGAGTGTGTGTGTGTGTGTGTCTGTGTGTGTGTGCACATGTGTGTGTGAGATCAATAAAGAAGGAATGCTGGCTACAATGACACGAAAGCCACTCTTTGCCCTGAATTGAGTCAGATTTCATTATACATGGCTAGAGCATCAATAGACTCACAGAAGAAACAGAGGCCGAGAAAAAGATCCAAAAAGAAAATGAAAGGAAGCAGAAACTCTGGGTAGAAAGGGGATTGGGATAAACAGAGGTACGGGGAGGAACAAGTTGAGTAAGGATGCATCAAAGGTGGAGAAAAAAATAAAACAGGCTGAGCAGAATTAAAACCAACTCCAGTGTCATTATAAGTTGTATCAATTATGACATTGCTGCAGATAACTGAAAGCTTAATCACTGTGGCTTACACAAGGGGTTGTTTTATTCTCATAAAAGATAAAGTCAGTAACTTCATAGTTGCTGACATAGATTCAGAATTTCAGTAATGTCAGATTCAGCAGTGGTTAATTCAGATGGTTGCTAACATAGGCTCAGAAGTTCAATAGTATTAAGGACAAACAGCTTCACCCTTGTAACTGTGACTGCACAGTTCTGGCCATCACATCTAGATTTGGGGTGGGAAGATGGGGCAAAAGGATGGGACATTGCCAGCCATCTCCATCTCCTCTACCAGGTAAGCAAATGTGGTTCCAGAACTTCCCTTTCCATTAAAATACTTCTACTCATTGGTCACACAGTCACACCTAGCAGCAAAGACAGATGCAAGGAGAAAGCAAGTGTTTCTCTGGGTCCACTCCTCCTGCAACAAAACTCAGATTCTCTTGGTAAGGAATAATGTAGTATGTAATATTGGCTAGACAATATTTAAAATCTGAAGAGAGGGAATTGTTTTGAGATGGAGGGATAAGATATGGCCTGTACATCGGAGGTTAGGTTCCCACACTCCCGGACTTACAAATGGAGAGTTTACACTTACATTTTGTGAGTCCTTAAAATACTCAGCAGAGATGCTGCCACCCATTTCAAGAGCTCTATTAACAGTCAGGGCCTGTGGTTATCCATGTATCTTTAATGGATGGGATGGTTATTGTAAACTAGAAGGAAAGAAACTGGGCCAGGTGCAGAGAAATAGCAAATGTCACAAGAAGTAAGCAAAGGCAGAGGTAGTCCCAGCTCTGAAGAGGACTTTTAAGCGGTGGAAGATGAATAGTGCCATGAGCCTGTAAGTGCATTGCACACGCACATGTGCTTTGTGTAAATCTCTCATGGGCTGCCAAGCTGACCTTCAGAGTCATGATTATAGGAAGGCTTTCCATACATCCAGACATAAATTTCCTCACCATATCCTTTCTATCAACTTTGAAAAGTTATTTCAATAACATTAAGTTTGTTGCTTTTAAGAAATTTTAAGAATGTTTTAGTGTCTGTTTCTACAGAGTTTAAGCAAAGAAAGGAATGGCTTTAAGCTTTGAGTTCTTTGTCAAAGATAATCAACACGTGTAATGAATTTAAGTTCACCAAAAAATCTTTTCTCTTCTCTCACAGTCCTTTTTCTGCTCTTTTTGAGGGTAAGAGTTGTAAATCATAATTTTAATTTCTCAGATGTTAGTCAACTTTGTGTTACTGTGGTGAAATACCTGAGATAATCAAATTAGAAAGCAGAAAGGTTTATTTTGGCTCATAGTTTCAGAGGTTTCAGTCCATGGTCACTTGACCCTATTGCTAGGCCCATGGCAGCACGGTACACCATGATGGGAAAGTGTGGCAGATAAGATCTGTTTCTCATGGTGGTCAAGAAGCAAAGAAAAAGACAAAAAGGGGCTGAGGCCTGATATCTCCTACAAGGGAAAAACCCTAATTACTCACTTCCTCTCACTAGGCCCACCTCCTAAGGGTTCCACTATCTCCCAGTAGCACCATAGGCTGTCACCCATGCCTCCTGCATATGGGCTACACGTAGGGAGACATTTCAGACCAAACTATATCATTTGTCCATTTCTAAACAAGCATTCTGAATGCCTGATACCATCTGCTTTTCTACCAAATGGAAGACAAAAGCAGATGTTTAGTGGAGATTGTCTTGGCCCAAATAATTGCTTATGCAATCAATACCCAGTAATGGATCTTAATTAGGTTGCAAGACAAAAAAGGTATGTTTGGAAGTAGTTTACTTTACTATGGATTACTAGGTGACATTACCATATAGTGAAATAAAGCATGATAACTAGTTATAAACGTCCTCCTTTACCCACAGTGTCGCTGTATGATTTTGGATACTTTAATAAAGGCCCCAAATGACAGTGTCTTGGTAGAAGATTCTGAAATCTCATGTAGATGTTCAGGAAGGTGGTCCACGGCTTGCATGGCAACTGCATGGCTACCACAAGCCCAACCTCCTTCTGATTTTTATTGTCTTGTCATCCTCATATGTGACTTTTATCTCAATCCTGTTGTAGGTTGATGTAAGAGAATACCACAGACTTGGTGCTTAAACAACAGAAATTTATCTTCTCACAGTTCTGGAGGCTGAAGGTCTAAGGCTAAGGGTTTCTGATGAGACTTCTCTTTCTGGTTTGCAGATAGCCACCTTCTCACTGACCTTCCCTTTGTGTGCACTCTCCTGGAACCTGCTCCTCCCCTCCTTACAGGGCACCAGGCCTACTGGATGAGGGCACTGGACTTGTGATCTCATTTAACCTCAATCACCTATCACACCCTATCGCTAAACACAGTTACATTGGGAGGTGGTACTTCAATGGCATATGAGAGCTGCTGTAGCTGCTGCCATCATATCCACATTCCAGCCATCAGACAGGGAAGAAGACGGTAGAGAATACAATTCTTCCCTTGAAGGGCCATTCAAATTCCACTGGCCAGATCCTAGTCACATGCCCACAGCTAATTGCAAAGCAGGCTGGGAAATAGATTCCTTAGCTGAACTTTCATAAACCTGGCTTAAATGTCTATTCAGAAGAAGAAAAAGAAGTTAGGAGATAACCAGTAGTCTCTGCCCCAGATGGAAATATTCTAATTTTTGGTATAAACCTGTCCTACCCATATCATTGTTGTTATCACCACCACAGCCATCATCATCATCATCATCATCATCATCATTATATTATATGATCTTTCTCTTCTATATCTACTTCTCTTTAGTACCTCTTTGCTTCCTTACCCCAATGTTGGTTTCACTCAGTGCTCCCAGGAAGGAAATTGGTGCAGCCTTACACTGAAGACTCCTTTATAGGATCTGAAAGAGACCTAGATGCATTGTTATACCAAAAGCTTCCCTCCCCTATCTTAGGCATCAGGAGATAAATACATGAGGAGATGATATAACTGGATGCAGTGTAATTGGAGGGAATTCAGGGTCACAGAAGAAAATGCTTGTGTGGAGACATTAGAACATTTTGTCTGCTGGTGCGAGTGATAACCTCTGTCCTAGTTTTTTGAATCCTCAACCACAGCAGCCTTTTGTGGAGGAGAAGATGTTCAGAGCCTCTTGACTTCTTACATGATTTCTCTCAGAGCAATAACTGGCTCTGGACTCCTGCTTCATGTCTCTTAAAAGTGGAATATCTCCTTTCATTAGCATTTTTATCTGGTGCCTACAAAATTGTGCAATTTCCTGCCATTCCTATGATAATCTAGCCAATTGGTGCTTTGGGGGATTTTCCCTGTTGCTTTAAGGTTTCCCAAAAGCTTTATCTTAGTCTCTTCCTCATCTGCTCCTCTGTGGAAACACTGTTTCAGCACTCTGGGAGTAGCATAACAGGGAGATAGACGTTTAGCAAATAGGAAGGGGGTCTAGAGATGGGGGGAGAGGAGGGAAGCAAAAGAAAGAGGAATAAGAAGAATTAAGAAATGTTAATACTTATACCTGCTCCCTAAACTGAAGGTAGAAATTATGTGCTGCAAACATGTGCAGTACTAATAAAAATGGTCATTAAAAATAGCATCTTGTCACACTGGGCTGATTTCAATCAATAAGTGTTCATGGACTGCTACTCTAGATCCTGTATGGTATAGTAAAAGACTCTGAGGTCTGGGACTGAACTGAGAGATAACCACTCATTTTCCAAATAAGGGAGCTGAAGGGCAAAGAACAAACTATTTGCTGCAAGATCATGAGGCTGCTAGGAAGAGCAACCTGACAAGTTTTCCCACTTCCTGGCCTCATTATGGGTTATGCTTTGATTGGCGAAATGAAAGAGAGAGTATGGAATAATCAGGCACCTTCTCTGAGCCAGGCACTTCGTTTTCAGTATGGTATGTGATCTGCATTATCCTCTTAAGAACTTAATAATAAGATTGCTCAGTGAGAATTCAACAGGGGGGAAAATCCACAAAATTTATCCAAGCAGATACGTGCAGTCTATACGGAGGCATGCATAATAATAATTATAATATAATTATTTATAATAGCAAAGACTAGAAGCAGCATAAATGCCCAACAGAGAAGAAAAATAGTTAATTGTGCTGTAGTTATTTATATAATGGACTTTGTTTTGAGTATTGGGAATAGAACCCAAGACCTTGAACATGTTAGGCAAGTGCTGTACCATTAAGCTATACTCCCAGCTTAACGGAAACTTGCATAGCGGGAAAAAAAAAAACTAGAAATGCACACATCAATATGGATGAATTTTACAAGCCTAATATTAAAGGAGAAGTTAAATTGTAAATTGATGGACCTGGTGTGGTTCCATTTTGTCAAAGTTTAAAACACACAAAATAATTCTGTGCTTACAGGCGCACACATAGGCCACAAAGTATATTCAGGTATGGAAGTAATAATTACAAATCCAGCTTGCAAATGGTAATTAATAACTAATGCATAATGCACAATAAGGGCCAGAATTTTGCCTGTACCAACTCACTCAGTGCTGAGTAGACATTGTAGGTAGACACTGTTTGTCCCTTTTTGCAGAAGAGAAACTGAACAGAGAGATATTAAGTAACACTCAATCCACAGGGATTTAGTGGGGGCTCCTTCGTAAGACACCAAAATGCTGTGGTGAGCAAGGTAGACAGGATGCTCATGCAAAGCTCCTAAGAAGCATAATAGTTCTTTTTTCTTTTTCTTTTCTTTTTTTTTTTTCTTTTTTTGTACCAGGGATCGAACTTGGGACCTTGCACTTGTGAGGCAGGAGGCAGAAGAACTGAGCCAGATCCCCAGCCCGATAGTTTATTTTTTGTATCTTGTGTGAGCCAGTCTTTTTTATCTTATGTGACCGTGACACCTTCTTTTATAATAACATTTATTAACGTCCATAGCACCAGGGCTCTACCTTCCATGATTTCAATGGAAGCACTGCTGCCCCCTAATGAGAAATGCTCACTTGTTCCAATCTGATCTCTGCTGAGTACCATGCTCATGGGAAGGAGGGACTTGGAGAGAGGGACAGACTCTGCTCATCAGGACTTCCAGTAAAAGAAGCAGTGCTATCTCCATGGGGCTACCATGCGTAGATAGCATTAACCTCTAAGATCACCCAGCATATTCCTGGCTCTGTTCACAGTTCACCCAGGAATGTTATGACTATAACTGACCTTCTCTGCAGATTTCCCAATAATCAAGAGAAGTTAAGATTCTTACTGGTTGTGAAATTACATTCTAGTTCAGTCTCTGAGTGAGTCAGTCTACACTCTAAGGCTTTTTGTAAATGAACCAAGAAGATAAATTCTGGACTTACAAAGCTAAGGACCAGATCATAGAAATCAGGTGTTGACACTTTTAAAGATTTGTGGGGGAGGATTTTTTGGAGAACAGGAGTCAGCCAGCTGTCAAAGGAATCTGTCTTACTCTTGATCTACTTTGAACTGCTACCTGTGTCTCATTTTGTCTTCCCGACAGCCCTATGAAGAAGATGTTACTATTCCCATGTTAAGGATGAAAATATCAAGGCTTAAGGATAATTTCTCAGGAGGGAGACTGCTGGCATGATCACCAAAAAGTGGTGATGGAAATCAAGTTCTATTGATGTTCCTTCCTCTCCTTAAATGAGCTCCATTCCCTCCTTTGTGTACCTTCCCAGTAAATAATGCTATAATTTGGATCTTTAATGTTCCCCAAAGGCCCAGGTATTGAAGGCCTGGTCCAGGCCAGTGGTGATACAGGGGTGAGGGGGAGGACTGTGAGAGATTAGGGCCCCAGGAGTGTGCCCTTTGGGGAGATATTGGGACTCTGTCCCCTCCTTTCTCTCTCTTTGCTTCCCAGCTGCTATGAGGTGAGCAGCTTGGCTCCTCCCATGAAGTCGTCTTGCTACCGGCCACAAAACACCAGAACCAAGCAGTCACCAAATGAACCCTCTGAAACTATGAGTCAAACCACACAGCTACTTAGAGGTAGAGCTTTGGCCTTGATATGAACTTGATGGTGAGTGCTGGCCCTTACCTCTGAAACATAAGCACCTCCTCTCTGCTCCAGAAGGAGAGGAGCCCTCTCAGGATAAGAAGGCGTAGAACCCTGAACCCCGAATCTCTGTTCTCCCATGGAGGAGTGGGCAGGGGGCAGAGAAGAGTACAGAACAAGAGAAAGGTAGACAAGGGAAGATGTTTGAGGTGAGATGCTCACTTGAGATGGCTCTGTTTGCCCTAAGACTGGATTCTGCAGGAAAGGCAATGTTCTCCACCATCTTCTAGACCCACATAACTAGTGATTATCCACTCTTTTCCTCTTCACACCTTTCTGGATGTTGCCAGCTTCAACAATGGAATTACGTGTTTGTACACACATGCAGAGAACATGTGAAATAACAGTCACAAAAATATTATGAATTGTGACCTTTGGGTAAAGGCTTTGGTGATTTTTGCTCTTTCAACTTTTCTGTTTTATTCTTTAATAACAAGCTATAATTATTTTTATCAGAAAAATGATTTTTTTTTTCATTTTCATTTTCACTTGGGAAACAAGAAACCACCACATTTACCCACTAGTTTAAAATGTGGTTGCTGCCTCAAGGTTTCTTGGAAGTTTCCACATGACCCTGTGTATAAAATGGCATTCTCTGATCACACAAACAATATGAGAAGAGATGGAAGAAAATGATATATACCCAGTTTGCGATGTGAGGGTAGAAGTTACAAGTCATACCCTTTCTGGTTGTAGGAAAAGGCTATCTGATTCCTCTTATCTTCATGTAGAATCATCTTTAACCTATTTGCTTACTGCAGCTTTGGGCATGATAGCTGATTGTGTGGTTATCCAAGACCTAATATAAGAAGCTCATAAAACAAATATGGATATTTACTGAAGCTTGTTTAGGCACCATCCAAAAAAAACAGAGGAAGAGGGAATATAGTTCAGTGATACAGCATGTGCTTAGAATGCTCAAGGTCCTGGGTTCAATTCTCAGTGGATGGAGAGAAAGAGGTGGGAGAAGGAAGAGAAAAGAAAAGAAAAAAATGGCAAAAATATGAAAGATGACCAGCTGCTCCATAGTGAGGAACAGAAAATTGACAGAAACCAAAATGTTTTTTGCATAATTCAGGTTGAGGCCAATCTAATATTGGCCTGGGAGTATCAGGGAAGGCTGTACATTTTCTTCTTTGGAAGCCTCTTAGCAATCAATGCATGGCCATCAAGCAAAATTTGATTATGTGATTGTCCTCATGAATGCAAAGAAACAATTTCCCAATCTATAGCTGCAGAGAATTTATATTTTACTTTATGCCAAAAGGAAGATAGCAACTGATGATCTCACAATTCTTTTCTATTAAGTGGGGTATTTTTTAAAATAATCTCTATTAGCCCTGGGATTTAGCTCAGTGGTTCCTCTGCCTGCCTAACAAGGAGAAGGTCCTAAGTTCGACTCCTCGTACCAAAAAATAAAATAAAATAAAATAAAAATAATAACAATAATCACTGCCTATATTTAAGATCATCTGCAGAGTCCTACTTATCCCAATGATCAGGGCTAGAGCACTGAAAAGGAGGCCCAGGGAGAAGGAGTATAGGCACATCACTCTCATCAGATTTCTAGCCAGGCTGGTCTGGGGAGAAGCATTATCTCCCATAGACCACTCTGTCCAAAATGGCAGTCACTTGTCCAGGGTGGCTATGTAAATTTAAATTAATTCACAAACACAAACATAAGACCATCTTCTACCTTGCAACCTTCTGAGATGTGCTAGAATAGTAACAAAAAAATATTGATAACCTCCACAAAATATGGTGATGGCTTTGTCTCTTAAAATAGTCATTCTTTTGTGGTGTGCATAGAAAAAAAATGTCTGGAAGGATAAACACCAAGTGAACCACAGTGGTTATATTATAGAGAGCTAAGTCAGGTAGAAATATTACAAGCAGTCAGATAGGGTTAGGCCCTTGAGAGTCCGGACAAAGGTGAAATACTTCACAACCGTGGCCAGAGACACATCTATCTGTTAGAGACCAGACCTGAAGATAAAGACAAAATGACCAGGCCTGCATACTTCCTCAGAAGACAAATACCTGGCCTAATGAAGTCTAGATAGACATCAGTCACCTCAGTGGGTGTCTAAGACTTCTGGATCCATTATTTCCTTGCAAAGTCTTTGTTCTTTCCATGCACACCTTGTTATATGACTTGCTCCCTCATTGGATCACTATCACCTAACTCATTGGTTAATCATAGCTGTAACCTCCCTTGTATCCTTGAGCGTTTGGCTCTGAAAACCTTCCCTGTGAAGTGGGGTCCCTGGTTACCCATTTGCATCCTCTCCTGCTTCTCAGAGGCTGTTCTCTCAATAAATATTTTCGTACTCTTAACCTCCATTGTTCCTGGATTCATTCTTTGATTTTTAGAGAACATGAACTCAACATAACAGAAATCTAACAGGTTGGAAGATACAGTTTCATATTTCACCTCCTGTATCATATTGGAGGTCCCACCAAGAGAGGAGATAATTGGAAGGAAGTAAGAGTTTGTTTTCGTTTCATAAATTCTGGATTGTGTCTGGCTTAGGTAATTAAAATGGTCATCCTTGAATTTTATGTCTTGTGTTTTGCTAATTGTTTTATGCCTTGAGCTTTTATACTCTGTCTTTTGTTAAAATTATTATGATGTTTCTTTAAAGAGATGTTTTACTTTTACAGACAAGATTTTACATTTTATAATTCTCACTTGACTAGATGAAGAAAGTAGCACGAAGGAAAAGCAGCACTGAGAAAAGTAATGGTACAGTGTCTCCTAGTGGATTTTAGTGGTAACTATGAATAAATTTAGAAAATACTGTAAAATGGGTCTTTTATGAAATCTAGTTTAACTTTGAGAAATGTTCATGCCTATTAATAAATCATGGGCCCAAACCACCAATTGAAAAAACAATAGGTCCATGGCCACTGTTAAGATTTGTGGGTGGGTTTCACTGAGACATTTTGACCCAATCCCCTACACTCTTGATAAAACAATGAGCCTGTTCTTCCTTGGTTTCCTTTCTGGTCTGATCTTCCACTGGTGAGGAGGCCGCCTCAGCTCTTGAAATTCCCTATTTTTGCCTTCCCAGGCTGAGACGAAGACTCAATAACTCACCATGAGCATGAGGGAAAAAAAGGCATCCTTTTCCTGATTTCATTTCCAAGCTTTCCTGCCACTCTGTACTCTCCTTTTAGTGACATAAAAGATTGGAGAGGAAAGAAACTTAAAGTATTCTAACTTTCCCTCCTAAGAAACTCTAAATCAAGCCTGTAGTAAATGAGCATTTGCTAATGCTGAAGACAGTGGAATAATCTCAGATAAAGACAACCCAGGCTTGTGTATAAAATGCTAAAACAAGCAGTAGTTATTCGGCCAGCTAACACTTGCAGAGCTGCTGCCAGTCTCAAAGCAGAGGGTAGGTTTCTCTGGTACCTTCTGGTGAATCCTCATCAAAGACAATGGCTAGTGGAATGTTGCCACACAGGCACCTGGATTCCTTTCCAGAGACAGATGTCTGGTTGCATGGATCAGTGAAACGGAGAGGATTACTGAAGGGTCATGGTCAGGGCAGCTCTCTAGAAGATACCCAAGGTCTCTCAATGGAAGCTGCATCCTGACAGTCCAACTGGGTAACCAGCAGAAAGATCTCCACTTATCTATCATCTCTACCTACACACCTCACTCTGATAGTAAGTTAGAAACTCTAGGAAGAAGCAACTTGCAACCGTTGTCTTCCTTTCAAAGAATAGCTATCAGAGAAACAATTTACACTTGTGCCTTATAAGAAAGTAAAAGAAAAAGGGTTGTAGTTAGCCTTTCTTTTCTTTCACGTGCATGTAGAACACTGATAAATGTGCCTGTGGTTGCTAGGCAATGAGTATAAGTTTAACCTGTGAGCTCCAGAGACTTAGAGATTTTTAAATGATGCATAGCCTTGCTAGAAAAGATTGCCTAGGTAATTAGATAGATAACACAAATGCCTTGACTCCAGAACATTTACTCAAGTCTTTCTATCTCTGGAGGAGATCTCCTTTACAGGCTAAAATTTGCCCTTTGATTTAGTTTCCTCACACTCTTTCAAAGCGTTGGAAAATACTGCTTTAGGTCTCTTGACTTCCGGTTTTGCTAGCAATGCTTCCTTCTTTAAACATGATCCTTATGGCTGAAATCAGTTATAACTTGTGCTTTTGAAAACACAGGAGTAAAACACAAAGATAGGATTGTGCACTGGTACAAGGGTGGATTTATCTGATTTATCTTCTGGTCACTCTCCAGATGGCAGCCACCTGCCCTGGTGTGGAGTCAACTCAGAGGGTGCTTTGAGGGTGCAGAAATCAAATAAAAATTAAAAGGATGTCATTTTTTTTTTTTGCATTTCAGACTGGGAGCTCAACGTTGAAATCTTTATTCCTCTAAAATGTACCAAAGTAAAAAGGGCAATAAAAATTGCCTTGAGGTTGTTTGTTGGGAAGAGCCCCACAAACACTATTTTTTAAAATGAAGGTTTGAGTAGGCGACAGAATATGTGACAGTGACTGAGCCTGAGGCTAAATAAAGGAGACCCTTCCATTTTACCCTTTTCAGTCTAAAGGAGAGGCTTCTAAGCCCAACCACCTTAAAGGGCTGCCTAAAGAGACCTCCTGAGCTGTGCCCTGATTACAAGGGTAACCACTGAAAGTTGGGCTGCCCCCACGAGGCAAAAGCCCCAAGAATCAGGTTCATCTTACCAGCTGGTCCAACGAAACTAAAGCGCCCCAGGGCACTCTCTTCTTTCTCCCTCTGGCTGGACCGTCATCTCCATAGAGGAGCCCCAGGTAATTGTGACTATAAAGGAAAAATTAGCCTACGGTGAGACACTTGTGGGTGTCTCTAGGTCCTTCTCTTCAACCCTGGCTTCCTTCCAGCCACCATACCTCAGTGAGATGAGGTAACTCTCTATTTCTCACAACTCTTAGGCTGAACTGGGATGGCTTTCTTTTCATCCATTTATTTTAATTATGCCTAAAAGTCCATTCCCCCTTCTGGGGAGAGACGTTTTATGTTGTATAAATACTGTAGGTTTTTCCAAGTCGTGGTCTTACAATGTATAGATAATATACTGTTATGTGCTCCCTCAGAAGAGCTCTCTAGTCAAGGCACCCATGCTCTGCTGCATTTCTGACAGGGGTAATAAGGTTTCTAGATCTAGGGCACAACTCGCAGCCTTGAGATAAAATATTTGGGCCTTATCATATCTAAGGGAACCCAAAGGCTAGAAAAAGAGAGAATTAAACCAATATTTTCTTTCCTACAGCCCAAGATCCTAGAACAGCTAAGGGGAGTCCTAGGAATTACAGGCTTTTGTCACCTTTGCATAGCAAGATATGATGAGATTGATAACCTCTCTATCAGCTTATAAAAGAAGTTCAAAAGGCAGATACCCATACTTAAACCTGGGAACCTGATTCCCAAACTGCATTCCAGAAGCTTAGACAAGTACATACAACATTCAGCTTTTACAGTTGTACAAGTGCCCACTTGTGCTGCTGTCAGGATGTCTAATGCCATCCAATTTTGAAGGACAGCTTGCCTCATTAAGTTTACTTAATGATCCTGGAAATAATTGAATGTTTTCTAAAAATGCCACTAAGACCTCCCTACTGGCACTAATAAAACCTCTATTAAGTAAGAATAAAGGTCCTATCAGGAGAGTTAATAATCATAGATATCAAGATGGCTACTTCCAAATATGGGATGATTAGATGTGGTTAATTCCAATTATAGGACGATTTGGTATAAAGGCTCCCTTATGTTGGGAACAAAGAAATCACTCATTCTCATTGGCCCAACTCTACTAAATACTTGTGACAGATACCCCCCCACCAGCAATGTATACACATTATAACCTTACAGGCCAAAGACTGGTTTGAAACATCCTGATTTAGTCGCCCTGGAATTAGATGAGAAATGTTACATGTACATTCTTGATACTTCTATTAATATCTCAATTGCCGTTCAAGATATTGACAGGTTAAGGCTATGTCAAATTCAGAAATTCTCTGTACCTTCTCCTTATCCTTTTGTGGGCAGCCATTTCTGGCTCTTCCTGGTGGAAATGCTTGTTACATTCATAATAGTCTTGTTGATCTTACTGTTTCTTTGGCCTTGTCTCTTCCAGACTTAAAGCTATATGCCTACCCATGTTAAGAGTGCCTGACACCTACCAAGGGTCTTGAGATAGACTCTCTGGAGAGTATCTCTCACTGCCAATCACAACTACAGCCCTTTCCAGCCTGAATTAGCCAGAACAGTCATCACTCCTTTCCCCTGTCATGGCAGTACTGGATACCTCTCTGGAGGAGGGAATGTTATAGACAGCTAAGTCAGGGAGAAATATTACAGACAGTCAGATAGGGCTGAGCCCTCAAAAGAGTCAGGACAAAGGCAAAACCATGTCATACTGTGCCTGGAGATGCATCTGTTAGAGATCAGGCCTGAAAATAAAGACAAAATGACCAGTCCTGTGTACTTCCTCAGAAGACAGACACCTGGCCTAGTGAAGTCTAGACAGACTTCAGTCACCCTGGTGAGTGTCCAAGACCTCTGCACCCATCATCTCCTAGGAAAATCATTGTTCTTTCCATACACTTATTATTATTATATAACTTGTTTCCCCACTAGGTCACTGTTACCTAAACAGCCATACTTATTTACCTTATTGGTCAATGATGGCTGTAACCCACTTTGTACCCATGTGGGTTTTGCTCTATAAAACTTCCCTAAAAAGGGGGTCCCTGGATACTGGTTTGAGTTCCTTCCTTCCTCTTAAGAGCTATCCTCTCAATAAATATTTTTCTACTCTTCACTTCCATTTTTCCTAGAATTCATTCTTTGATTTTTAGAGAGCACAAACTCAGCATATCAGTTATCTAACAGGTTGGGAGATACAACATGTTCATAATTCACCTTCTGCATCAGTTAGTTCCAAAAGTGGGATGGGATAGGGCTGGGGATTTAGCTCAGTGGTTCTGCCACCTGCCTTGCAAGCACAAGGTCCTGAGTTGGATTTAAAAAAAAAATCTGGCCACAGAAGTGGAATGGGACAGACACAGGGTGGGAGGAGACCTGGGCCATGGGATTTTCACTTTTTCTATATGTACTTCTGAATAGCTAGAAGTTGTTTTTAATGAGGATGCTTTAATTTTTAATGTGAGCAAACTAATATAAAGGGCCTTTGAAATAAATGAACAAGCAAATAAACATACTGTTCCAAAATTCTAGCCAATCTCATTTTTTCTCCTCTAAGAACAAAGATTGTAAAGCATAACAAACAAATGTTTGGAAAGAAATCTTGTCTGCTGTCACCTGCCATATGTCTGGCCCTATCCAAAGCAGCTGGTGTGGAATTGTTTACCCATAGTCTTTGCATGACTTTGCTTGGCTTGTGTCCTGCTCTGTTATCCCAAAATTAGCACAGGGCTAAACTTGAACTTTCCCCTCCTTGACTCTCAAACTTCAGGGACAGAGATCTGAGGTCTTTGGTCTGCCTGGTAACCTTCTTTGCATTCAAGTACTCATGCTTTGTCTTATTTAGACCAAGGTCACTGAGGTATTAAGTTTGCTGTTCACAACTATGGTCAAGTATAGACTGACATTTTTAAAACTGGGAGCCAAGTACTGTAATCAGAAGGCAGATTTTTCTAGTTATTATCACTTGACCAAGTAATTTAGCTTCTAAAATGCCTGTGTCTTCATCTGCTCTGTGAATTAAATGCAATAACATAGACAAAACTATTTTAGTAATGCCTGTCACATAGCAAGTGTTAGGCATCACTATTATTTGCACATCTAAAGTCATGAGGACCTCCACGAGCCTGAGGCTCATCCAAATGCTCTGACTAAAATAACTGACAACTTAGATTTAAGGCCTTGTTGTTAAATTTTTGTACAATCCTAATCACCATCCTTGTCTCTAATACTTCAGACTTAATGCTGATTATTGTCATACTGGTTTTTTTTTTACAAATGCTTTTATTTGAAAGCCTTTTCTATTAAATTTATTTCAACAAAAGCTCTCAGATACAGAAAAAGTCTTTGGATTCTCTGAGAGGAGCCAACCTCCCACCAGCTTTCATCACCTGTATCGTACTCGCATCTTACTTTTACAGAGTTCCCTGATTTTGGCTCATTACATCTTAAAAGAAAATACTACTCTCACTCAGTCCTTTACCACTTCTCAGCTGTCTCCCACTCCCCTGAATTCAAACTAAGATAAATTCTGAAAAAAGATAAAAGTGAATTCTTGGATTTTTCTTTAAAACTACGTACACTGTTAATGGAGTGGAAGTCGGCATGACCATTTTGAAGTACATTTTGATATTTAATGTATTAAAGGCATATTTAAGCCCTTTAAGAAATTTCATTTCTTTTTTTTTAATTTTATTGAGTTTATTGGTACATTTTAGGGGTACAGTACAGTTACATTCATTGTTGGGATCATGTACCTCTACATGGCAAGTCTTGATTCTCATTTTTTCCCCTTACCTCTGCCCTCCCTTCACCCCCTCCTCCCCTCCCCATCTACAAACACTTTATTTTCATCTTTTCATTCTATCACATTTTTTCCTTTTCCCTTTTTGTTCTTCCCCTA
>NW_022900947.1:40075951-40101265 GCF_012274545.1 Fukomys damarensis | reverse complement strand
TCCTCTTCGATTTCTTTTTTCAGAGTGCTGTAGTTTTCAGTGTAGAGATCTTTTGTTTCTTTTGTTAGATTGATTCCTAGATACTTCACTTTTTGAGATGCTATAAGAAATTTCATTTTTACTAATGTAAAAAAACAGACTAAAGTTCATAAAGTTTCACACTAAACTATTGGAGGTGATTTACATCTCCACTAATAGCAGGCAAGGTAAATAATTATGCCGTTTTATACTATACTTTCCACATTGTAGAGATCTTTTGTTTCTTTTGTTAGATTGATTCCTAGATACTTCACTTTTTTGGATGCTATAAGAAATTTCATTTTTACTAATGTAAAAAAACAGACTAAAGTTCATAAAGTTTCACACTAAACTATTGGAGGTGATTTACATCTCCACTAATAGCAGGCAAGGTAAATAATTATGCCGTTTTATACTATAAACTTTCCACATTGGAACATTTTTTAAAAGATGAGGGAGGGCTATACATATTGACATGAAGGGGTGCCCATAGGATATAGGTGAGTTTAAAGACAAATTAGGAGTTGGGGATTTAGTTCAGTGGCGCCATACCTACCTTGTAAATTCAAGCTCCTGAATTCAATCCCTGGTACCAAAAGAAAAAGAAAAAAAAAAAAATATATATATATATATATGGAAACTGTCATATTGTATCTCCTTTGCTGTGTAACCAACAATCCCCCAAGAAACCTTTTGAACCTTATAGCAACCATCATTTATTTGTTTATGATTTTGTGTGGAAATTTGAGTTGGGCACAGTTGGGACAATGTTCTCTGCTATATGTAGTGTTGGCTGAGAGCAATTATGTAAGGTGCTAAGAAGGGAGAAGGGAGACAGCTCTCTATACCTACTCTCTCTCTATCTGCTCTCACATCTTTAAGGAGGCTAATCCAGGATTTTTCACATACCAGCTACGGTCCAAATAGGTGAGAGAGTAGAAAACGCAAATCCTTTTGAGGCCCTGGCTTGATGTTCCCATCATGTCTTTCTAATCCATTTCTATTAACCAGAACAAGTTATAAACTTTGACCAGATTCAAGGAGAGGAAAAACACACTGTACCACTTACTGGGAGTTGTGTTCTTGCTGTTGTTCAACATGGCCCACAAATCATGCTCATTTTGTGGTACTTGTATCCTTCCACAGACTCCTCTCATGCTGGATTGGGGCCAGTGTACACACCCAGTAGGAAGTGGTGGAGGTGAGATTGTGATTCCCAAGGCTAGGTCATAAGGGCTTTGCACTTCTCACCTTACCTTTGTGGATAACTAACTCTACAGGGAAGCCAGGTATCATCCTGAGAGGACATGCAGGTCTTAATGGAAAGGCCCAGTAAGGAGGAACGGAGGCCTCTGCCCACAGCCAGCACCAAGGTGTCAGCCACGCAGTGGGTCACCTGGGCAGTAGTGCATCCTGCTCTGGTCAAACCTTCTGACTGCATCAGACAACACCTGGCCACACCCTGTGAGAGTTCCCGAGCCAGAACCCTTTCACTCTCTGAAGCTTGATTCACAGGATACCGTGAGAGACAGCAAATGATTCTTGTAAGCCCCTCATTTTTAGTGATTTATTATGCAACATTAGATAATGAATGCGAACCGCAAATAATTATGGCAGAGATAAGTAGAAAGATAGAGATGATAGATACAGATAATCCTTGGAGACAGGGAATAAACATGTTCCAGTGTGTGTGTGTGTGTGTGTGTGTGTGTGTGTGTGTGTGTGTATTTACTGGGTACTAGGCAGAATTATACTATATTCTTGAGAGCTTTTTAAAAGACTTTTCACTGAGAATGTTAGACTTCTATAATTTTTAAACAAAAAAAGCTCTTGATATTTCAAAACATTTAAGTACAAATAAACTCAATAAGGAAAAAAATATTTGTATGCATGTGTGTATGTAAGCAAGTGACAAGAGGGCAGGAGCATGACCCACCTGAGAGCTATTAAAGGTCATCTGGAATCACTGCCCTCCATAACAGACCCAGACAGCAGCCTAGCAGCCCAAAATGAATGCTCTCTCTTGGGCAGAGTAGAACACTGAGACCAAATTCATAAGGCAACCACAGGGAATGCAGGCATCCATTTTCCTTTTAAATGAGATGTTCCAGAAAGGCGACATCCAACTTAGTCACTGAAATACAATTAGTACATACAGCTGGATCTGGTTTAACACATGAAGAATCTGTTTGAAAAAACAAACACAAAATGGGACCCAGCTGTCTGATCCAGTTTAGAGGACTCTGTCTTTAAAACAAAATACTCCTATAAGTTTTCTGATCACCGTTTCATTGCAATGTGGTTTTGAAAATCAACATGAACCCATAAATTAATTAGTGCAATTGGCCAAGACCTTTTCAAAATAGTCTAATGGCTTTTGTCCAAGGAAAATAGAGATGATTGCTATTATGGTATCTTGGGTTTTTTTTTTTTTCAAAGACTGAGATAACTCCATAAACTTTCTCCTGAAGTGTAAGAAATCTGAAGTGCTCTTCACTTTGTTCTTTTCATCTGAGATGTTTATTATTCCTGTTTTTATTGATTTACTATGTGTTGACAGTGGCCTCAGAGCTAGAAACAAAGTCCTCCTGGAGGCTGTAGCCTTTGTCTAATAGACAACAGCTTGGTTGGAATAGCTCTATTGATTCCAGGAGGCACAATACCGTAGTTGGCCTTTTGGTACTACATAGAGCACTGGAAGAGGTGGTTTCACCTCAAAGAGAAATGTTTAATTTAAAAATAAAAGGCACAAAATACAGAAATGTGATATATAGATGACAGCTTCCTAACACCTATAGATCATACACAGATTGCTCAAAATTTCTGAATTTGTAATTTAACAGGAAAGTTTAAATCTAACTGTTCTTATTCTGATTGCAAATAAAATCTTTTTTTCTGGATGTAACACTTCTTTTATTTATCCTCACAGCTCGTGTCCAAAAATCTCATTGAAGGATCAAGTGGGGCATCTTAGGCAGAGAAATATGGGAAAGATTGTCCCTCCAGAAATTGTGGGCTGAGTTTTCCTGAGAATTGTTCAGGAGGAAAGTGTTGTTAGTGCCAGCTGTGTGGGACAAGAGAGGGAAGATCTGAGAACTGGATGACTGCTTTGTAGGTCCAGCTCCAAGACTCACTCTGATTCTGGGCTGCTACCTACCTCCTTCTAGGCCTGGTTGCCTTCCATCATAGGACAGAATAACTTTAAACTACTTAGAATGATGACAGAAATAAAGATCAGAAATCCTACCTACAGAGATAGGATACATTTGTGCGCATTTGATCAGTGGCAAAAATGTTCCATACAAAATTTCTGACAGTGTGCCTAAACTTACTTGAGAAATCCAGACTAGAGGAAAGCTTTGTTTTAATCCTGGTTTTTCAGACAAGACAAACATTTGACTTATAAAATGTCTAATTTCAGTGTGAGATTTATTTTCATAAACATGTTATAGATGGGTACAGCAAAGTTATTTACTAAAAAAGCACAATTTAAAGTACAATCCAAATGACTAAAAGGAGAGGAGGTAGTAGGGAGTCTTGTTCTGGTGGAGGACATCAGAGAAATAAAGAGTAAAGCAGGCCTGGCATAGGGACACATTGCTACAACCCCACTCGAGGAGCACTCTGAGGCAGGAGGATCACAAGATTGAGCCTAGCCTGGACAGTATAGAGACTTAGCAAGACCCTGTCTCAAAATGCAAAATTTAAAAAGGGTTGACAATGTAGCTCAGTGGGATGGACCTAAGTTTAAACCCAGTACTCCAAAAAAGGAAAAAGATTCTTGAAAACCATTCAAGCCATTTTTATATATTGTCAGCTTTCAGAGAAGCTGGATTGAAAGTAAATCAGAAATTTATCCTGTCCTCCATGATCTATAGGGCCTATGAAATTCTGACTAATCCACTGACCAATGAGCAACAGGAAAAAAAAATGGTGAAGAGACCTATCTCAGCTGGGCTGGCATCCCTGTCAGTGCCTGGCCTGCTTAAAACAAGTTTTTAGAGGCTGAACAGCATGCTCTTCATGCCTGCCACAACCGGAGATACAAGATATGAAAGGAAGAGGGAAGTAAGCCCTTGCTTTTTCAATGTGGCACCTATTCCCTAAGCAAGGAGACTCTGAGAAGGACATGCTTCCCCTCTCTCACTCATCAGTTTGGTCAGTGACTCCTAATCTCACAATCAGGGTGGTCTGAAACCTCTCATCTCACTCATTAGGTTGGTCATTACTCCTCCTGCTGAGAGTCTGAGGAGGGCCAGAAGAGTTCCATTATTGCACTTTCCTCATGGACAGGAAGTCCCTTCCTAGCATGGACAGGAAAATAAGAGTTTCCTGGCTCTGCCTCAATGGAAATAAATACAATCCTTGTGTGAATAAATTATCTCACAGGCATTCCCCATGTTGTCCAACACATGCTAACCAGGACCCAAAATTAACATGGCAGCCAGGGAGGGCGTGGCTGGTGATGAGTCACCATACTTTTACAAATTCGTGTAAAACACGAAACAGGAAAATGCTGCACTTAGCTTTTTCTGTTCTTAGTAATGGGGGAGGGGGTAACGTAGGCTCTTTGAATTTCAAAGATGTTTTTCCCACAAACTGATGTTCTAAAGCTAAGTGGTGTTTGTTTTCCCAAAACTGGCCATCAAAAGTCTTTTTTTTTTTTTATTGAGTTTATTGGCACAATCTAGGTATACAATACAGTTACATTCATTATTGGGATCTGGTACCTTTACATAATAGGTCTCGATTCTCATTTTTTTCCCCTTGTCCCTGCCCTCCCTTCACCCCTCCCCATTTACAAACACTTTATTTCCATTTTTTCAATTTCTCATATTTTTTTCCTCTCCCTTATTACCTTTCCCCCACCCTTCCCACTTTCCCTACACCTTTAGCCATTTACTTCCTATTTTACATTATTAATTATATCATTAGGATCCTCTGTACTATTATAGTTTCTCACACCAGAGAAACTATTCAGTATTTCTGTTAACGAAATCTCTGTATGAACATTAAAAATAGGGAATCCTAAAAAAAATACTAAAAAGTAAAGTAAAAGAGAAAAGGCAATGATGTAAGATTAAAATAACCCTTAATCATGAAGATGAAAATGGTCCCTGAACATATTTAAATTGCTTCTTGCTCTTGTAGTCTTCTTATTCTTTTTTTTCATTATTTAGAGAATACTTTATTAATTTCTATAATCAAACCCATGTAGGTATGACCTTACATATTTAACACAGTGTGTTACCCCTGTACAAATGAAAAAAAAAATTGACATTTCTAGACCAATATGGCTGTCAATTTCTGTACAATGCCAATTCAACACAGTAAATTGGGGTAACTTTTTTCAAAGTTGACAGCACAGTTAAAGTTTCCAAAAATTCAAATTATATATGTATATGTATATTTATATTTATATAAAAAGACCAATAATACCAGTGTGTTATGCATCAATAGCAGCAACAGCTTTTCCAGGTTCTGCAATTGTCTGAAGAAAATTATAGACATTCAGCATATTCCATTAAAAAAACAAAAACAAAGAAACAAAGAAAAGAATAAAATCCAGAAAACAGCAAAGTTCTATTGCTGTTTTGGTACCTGGCACAATTTTTTTTTTTTTTTGGCATCTTAATCATCATCTGGAAAGAGAACATTCTAGAGTAATATCATTAAAAATAGCTCTGATAAAGCACGATCACTACTATGTATCATAAAGCAGGTACAAGATATTTTACATTCACAGAGGTATGATACAGTACCATTCTACATCAATAATACTAGAATCAGTTTTGGTTTGAAATTTACTCTGTCTGCAAATAAGATTGCTACTCCTGCTTTTTTCTGGGCTCCTGTCACATGGAGAATTGTTTTCCATCCTTTCACTTTCAGTCTATGGGCTTCTTTTTGCACTAGGTGTGTTTCTTGTATACAACATACTGTTGGATTTTGCTTCTTATTCCATTCTGCCAGTCTATTTCTCTTGATTGGTGAGTTAAGGCCATTGACATTGATGGCTATAACTGATATGTACTGATTTATTATTGTCGTGTTATTGGCCTTTTGTTGACTCTTTTTACCTTTTATCTTCTTTTAGTTTCTTGCCTTGCCTATTTGATTTGCTCTGTTGGGCCTCATGGTGTTGCTGCCTTCATTGTCTTTTTCTAGGATCTTGTTTAGAATTGCTTGTAGTGCTGGTTTGGTATTCATGTAGTTTCTCAGATGTTCTTTGTCATGGATGTCTTATTTCCCCATCCATTTTGAAAGAGAGTTTTGCAGGATACATCAGTCTAGGTTGGAGGTTGTTCTCTTTTAGTATTTGAAATATCTCACTCCAGGCTCTCCTTGCCCTAATGGTTTGTGTTGAAAAGTCTTGCTTTGATTCTGATGGGCTTTCCTTTGCATGTGATTTGTTTCTTTTCTCTTACTGCTTGTAGTATTTTGTTCTTCTGTTGGTTTTCTGATCTTGATTATTCTGTTGGTTTTCTGGGATCTTGATTATTATATGTCTAGGTGTAGATTTTTTTTGATTGTGCCTAGTTGGGGTCCTATATGCCTCACTTATCTGTATGTCTAATTCTTCCCCTCTGTTTGGGAAGTTTTCTGTCATTAAATCTGTGAACAGCTTTTTAAAGTCATTTGTATTTTCTCCTGCTTCTTCATGGATTCCTATCAGTCTTATGTTATTCTTCTTTGCATCATCTAGGAGTTGTTGGTCGATTTTCATGATCCCCTATTGTTTTTAAGAGACCTCTCTTTTCACAGTCACTGACTGCAATCTTATCTTCTATATCTGAGAGTCTATCTTTGCATTCTTTTATTCTGTTGTGTACACTTTCAATGGAGTGTTTAATCTCCTGGATATCTGTTTGAATCTGTTTTATGGATTCCATTTCTTTCCTATGTTGGGTGTTTATTGTTTCCATTTCTTTCTTATGCTGGGCTTTCATGGCTTCTATCGTGGTCCTGAGCTCATCTATTTTTTTGTCAGTTTCTGCTCTAGAGTCTCAAATCATGACTTTCATTTTGTTCAACCTCTCTATGGTTATCTGGGAAATTATTTCTGTTTTGAATTTTTGTAGAGCCTGATTGATCTGTTTTGTTACTTCCTATGCTTTGAGTTCAGGGTGTCCTGGTTGTTCTCTATTGGCCTTTTCATCCTCATTTGCCCTACTGTTTGCCATTGCTGAACTGGAAGTCTGTCCTTGTGTCTTGCTTAAGTGTTTTCTAATTTTTATTTTGTTGTCGTACTGTCCTTGGTTTAGTCTCTGGGTTATCACCCAAATCTTCCTGATATAGTTGCACCCTAGCTTCTGGGTCTCTAACGACCCACAGATATTCTCATCTTCATAACATCAGAGAAAATAGCTCATCAAATCAACCACAATCCTTTATCCCAACTGATACAATCAGCAACACATTGTGATCAAGCACAACTTGGAAACTGACTACCTGTGGTAGTTACTAGTCTATCACCCTTAAACCATTTGAATTAAATTGAAATCAAGAAGCAGTCCAGAACATGTCTGCAGTGAACAAACTTTTCAATATAGTATATTTACCATTTAATGGCTCAGACAGAGCTAGGATGCAAGACCCCTGATTTCCATTAGCTGATGGCTGAACCCCATGATGCACACTGACCTCGGACTGCAAGGCCCAGATTGGGTTCCCCAATCTTCTGAATGGTTGAACTCCACACCATTCTACTACAGGTTTCCCACGTCCTTTCTTTAAAGATGTTCAAAGTTGGGACTCAGAAAAATACCCTTTATGAAAAGCTCTGCCTCTGCAGAATGAGTCCAAAGACTGGCACAATCAGGAGGTCTGAGAGTGTGTGCAAGGGGGGGGTAAGGGGCGTTATGGGGGTTCAGGGGCACCCACGCGGCTACCTTTCTGGTGCTGGAGCAATGGCGGCTCTGGGCGGGAGAAGACGTGGCTCTCCTTCCCACAGTGGATCCGGGCCCAGGCTCCATCAAAAGTCTTTTTGGCAGCATAATTCTCATTCTGTTCTATTATTTTCATAGAGAATTAATTACAACAAAGGTCTAACAAGCAAAGTCAGAAATGAATTAGAGTGATATCTAATCCCTAAAGGTTCCCTCTACCTTCCATGGGCTCTGGAACAGCTCTCCCAGAAACAGCATGGGAGATTCTCTATTATCATAGTTCTTATTAATTCCCTACATGGGGAATCTGTACCTACATCTGAGTAAGAACACGGAACTTCTCTCAACAACTGTTCAAGAAATTTGAGTTCCTTAAATAACCCAAATTAAAAGGAAAAAACAATACAAAAAAAAAAAACAGATTTTCTTATTTCTATACTAAAAATTAGGACCTATTACATACCAGATCCTGAACAGATAGTTGTGAACAAACAAGCCCTCTTTCTGCCTTCATGGAAGAAAACTTACATTGATTGAGGAATGTACATGGGTTGGTAAACTAAAAGTTAAATATTAAATGAAGAGGCAAACAAATAATATGCACACAAATTATATTAAGCTCCACAGAGAAAATAAGGGTGGTGGAGGAAGTAGGGTATCTCTGGAAGATGACATTTGAAACACAGAAGGTGAGGAAGAGATAGATGGGAAGAGAAAGACAGTGTGTGAGTGAAGTGAAGACCAGAATAGACCAGCCCAGGAACAGCAAGGCCTGGGAGATGGGGAAAGCTGGGAGTGTTCAAGAAACCATTAGCAAACTGTCATGGCAGGGTGTGCTGAGGAGGGAGCTGAGGTAATGTTGGAGAAGTGAGCGGGACTGCATTATGCCAAGCCTTGTGGGCCAAGGGAGGGACCTCATAACTTATCCTAAGTGTAGTGGAAGGCTGCATGCTGTTAGGCTCATGGCCGATGCTGGATGAGCATCCAGTTCAGTTGGAATGTGTTCTATGGATTTGGTAGAGGGACTAGGGGCAGGAAGAGGAGTGGAGAAACCCACAGGGAGATGACTGAGAAATTCAAATGAGAAAGAATGGAGGTTCAGACAACTGTGGCAGTGAAAACAGGGCAGGAAGAAAAGATGGAGAGTTGCCATTGAGTATATCAAGTTCCAGATGACTGTGAGACACTAAGAACACAGTCGGAACTCAGAAAGAGCTCTGATCTGAGCCAGAGATACAAATATGGGGGTTTGGGGGGACAGATAGATATCTACAGCCATAGGTGTGTTTTGGATTCCTCACCCATCTATAGGGGTAGAGCAGTAAACTAAGTTGCATGATTACAGCAGAGAAAAGAAAGCAATTAACCATAATGCTTCAAAGAAAATACTTTCTACCTCATATGAAGAGAAACCAATTTTCATCCTAAACATCTCAAGAGAGGTTCCAGTTTCTTTATCACAGAATACTAATATGGCACCTCTGTACTTTTTTATTTCCCCTGTTTAATGTCTCTCTCCCCTATGCACCCAAAACATGAGGAAAAATTATCTGCATTTTATTGGGACTATTATTTTCTGAGACCATGTAAGAAGATGATTTCTCCTTCTTTGGTAAAGTTGTTCTCTTTCCCTTAATGATTAGAATTTTAGTCACATCTGGCTATTTCTGCTGAGTTAGAGCCTGTCACTCACTGGAAAGTCCCATTGCACATGGAAGTGATACTCTAAAGCCATGGAGTTTGAACTCCACGGGTGGACTGCCAGGAGTGAGTAATTCTGGCTTTGGAAAGGGCACATTTGTAAGGCTAAATTAACATGTCCTGTTCCTCATTCATGACTTTGTACTGTTTCCAGTTCACAACAGTCAGCTGCTGTGGTTACATGACCATGTTAAAAAAAACACACAAAAAAAACTGCCTTCCAAAAAG
The DNA here is from genome assembly GCF_012274545.1 of Fukomys damarensis. Classification (NCBI taxonomy): domain Eukaryota; kingdom Metazoa; phylum Chordata; class Mammalia; order Rodentia; family Bathyergidae; genus Fukomys; species Fukomys damarensis. Next base: position 40,091,429 of record NW_022900947.1, on the reverse strand, counting down.
GAAGTGCATGTGCTTGTTGTCAATCCCAGAATGGATTCAGTGGAACGCAATCTGTACTGACCAGGATGTTCACAGGAGAGAAAAGAGAAATGAAATCTATCTACCTTACCTTTCTGAATGGAAAACCCCAAAGATTCCAACAGTTCTCAAATCTGCTACAATTGTTCCCAGTGAAAAGCTGGGAAGCAAATGAGGAACTTGAAAGGCTCCATAAGGTCGGCTCCTTTCCAACACTTTGTTTTTTCACTTCATCTGATAAGGTTGAAGTGGCTTATTTGACAGTTTTAAATCAATGTCATAAATTGTCCTCATCAAAAAATGCAAGACCAGAGTCTGTAAGCATACCTGAAGACTGCACTTAGCTGGAAAAAAAAAGTGAAATGATACCTAAACTAAGTGCCCAGTCTCTTGCCAACCCTCATTTTTGTTAGCCTAACTCATAAATAAGTTTTAAGTCTCTTGTGAGAAATAAAAACTGAACAATCTCAATATTAAAAGCTTATGCAACCTTAAGGGAAAAAAACTCAAAGTGCCACCAAACCAAATCCATGGGTAAGCAACTGTCCTAATCCCACAACTTCCAAGCTTATACAAACAGATAATTTGTCTCCTATCTGGAGAGAGAGCATCATTTCTTCTCTTAATGAACTATTTTTGCTTTTACTTGCTCCTCAGCCAGCTGCCCCAGGTAACGGCTATGGCACAGGAGACCTAATTGCTCACAATTGGAAATAAAAACAAGAACAATGAAGCTAAAAAAGACAAAGTTCAACCTTAGAACTGAGATCACCTGTGCTAATTTTTCCCTGAACAGAAGTGTCTAAGTTAGAACACTGGACATTCATTCCATGAGTTATTTATTAAAAGATGCCAGTAACAAATGGTTAGGTTCCTGAAGTCAAAAGGACAAACAAGCAATCAGGCCATGACCAAAAACACACACAGAGGCCAAGGGATTTGTGCATCCTTCATTGTGTGCTAGTGAAAATCATGGTAAGAGCTGAGATTCCCATGTGTGCTTAGAGAGGACAGCAGGTACCTACTTCCATGTGGCCCACATCTCTGAGCAGAGGCCACTTCACTGATCATCGGTCCATGTTTCTGTAGAGATTTTTCCTCCAGAGCTCGTAGTTTATTTAGGAAAAAGCTTTGGTGGTAACTAAAGCTGTCAGCCCCCAAAAGTGCTTAAGCCAATCAGAGGGAAAAAGCAAGATTCAGAGCAGCACGCTTCCCAAAATGCCACGTTTATGCTTTTAACTAGTTGGGTCACTTTGCAAAAGTGACGGAAGGTCAATAACCCTCCTTTTCTGCAGCTACATAATGGGAGGGATCAAAGATTATGTGGAGAATTAAATGGGATTTTGCAAGTCAGGTAATGAGCACAGGATCTAGCAGAGAGTTAACACTCAGTAAATGTTAGCAAAGATGATGCCACTACTGCTGCAGATGGGATGCTGTTGATCAGAAAACAAAATGCTTATTTAAACAGTAATTCTATGTATTTAGAATTAAAAGTTTTAAACAGTGTCAACCATGAACTTGTTCATTCTTTGTTTTTTTATTCTGTGAAAAAATAAGATTTCATAATCAAGTAAGAGAATAATAATAGTTACTGCACTGTGTATTGTTATCTTCAAAGTAGTTGCTCAGAGAACAAGACATAAATCAAAAGGATTCTTACCAAAAAGAAACAGACAATAACACAAATCTTTTTTTTCAGTGAACTAAGATAAACAGTAGTATAAATGAAACCAATTAACATATACATTGAAATATTTTTAAAACAATGGAGTTTTTAGTCTGGATAAGTACTTGAACTTCTTCCTATTTCCTATTTACCACTCTTTATTTTGTTCTTTATTTGTTTCTCATAAAAAGAAACCATGTGACATTTGAGCTGTGTGTCTGAATTATTGCACTCAACATTGTGATCTCAAGTTGCAGCCATTTACCTATGAATGCCTCAAGTTCACAGTTCTTTATGTCAGCGTAGTACTCCACTGTGTATAAATACCACATTTTCCTTATCCACTCACCTGTTGATGGACATATACACTGTATCTAAGATCTAACTATTATAAATTGTGCTGCTATCAACATGGGTATGCATGCATTCCTATAATACGTTATCCTTAATGCTTTTGGAAGGATGACCTAGAAGGGGAAAAGCTAGGTCAAATGGAATTTCTATTTTTAGTTGTCTGAGGAATCTCCACACTGAATTCCATAATCATTGTTTTAGTTTACATTCTTACTGATAATGTAGTAGTTTATTTTTCTCCACATCCTCACCAGTATTTACTTTTATACTTTTTGATGATAGCCATTCTTTTTGGGATAAGATGGTATCTCAGCATAGTTTTAATTTGCATTTCTCTGATGGCCAGTGATAAACGTTTTTTCATTGTTCATTCTTTTGTTTGTTTACAAACATCTGCCAATGTTCAGTTGTAAGCAACACTGCCTATGGAAAACCTTCAAAAGTTCTGGCAAGGGGTTAGAAAACTTCATAATTGCTTGATCTCTCTGAAACAGATTTCTTTGTATGTCCAAAAATAAAATATGCCCAGATTCCTGAGGCCTGCAGGTCAGTAGCTCCTGCCTATTTAGGAACTGGTGCTGCTGTGACAATGTCCTAGACCTAGTGATAGCCTCATGGTACAATGACTGTGCTTATTTTCTTGTTGATTTCCCTTCCCGGGATCTCAACTCATTCCATTGCTGCAGGAAAACAACATGCAGGGGTGTGGTGAACCCAACTTTGCAGCCCTGAAGGTGAACAAAAGCACCCTGACTTTTGGGGAGAGCAGGAGGAAGTGTGAGAGAGCCTCAACCTCTCCAAACCAGAACAGATTTGTCACTGATGCTAACAAGTGCATCTCAGCAGAGGGCCCTCTCCCTGGAGCTCTCTCCTAGCTGTTCTAAGGGTTAGGGACAGTTCCTTCAAAAGTTTTGTCTTAGATAAGGGGTTGCTCTGATCACTCCTGAGTGTGCATGGTTTTCTTACAGGTCTGGAAGACAGGACTCAGAAGAGAGGAGGAGGAAATCATTCCTGTCCCGAAGCCTCACATACCTGGAAATTCATCCACAGTGCAGGGAAGGTAAGACAATCTGGTCTCTCCACCAGGTGAAATCTCATCAATTTCAGAAAACTTTGCCCTTGCCCAGCCTTGTACCCCTGTCCCTCCTAACCTACATGTGTGTATACTCCAAGTATTTAAGGAGAGCCTAGACTCAGGAATTTCTAGATGTCATCTTCAACTAGAAAGGCCTCCATATGTTTGTTGTCTTTATGTCAGATATTCTTCTTTCTTATCTTCTTGGAAATTCTTGTTTACTTTCAAAACTGGAAACTATTTGCCAAACAGGTCTATAGAAATGAAAGCAACCTACTCTCAGTAAATGGATTTATGTAGCATTATTCCTCATCGGTTTTCAAACCACGTTCACACATAGATTTTGCTTCCCCTGTACAGAAGGACTAGGTGTTAACATTGAAATTTTAATCCACAAAGAAGAGAAGTTGACCTGCCCAAGGGTGTGAAGACCTATGAGTGACTGATGGTGTATCCTATCTTCATTCCAACCCCTTTTCAGTAGAACCCCTACTTTTTAAATTTTTCATTAAGTTTATTGTTACATTTTAGGTATACAGTACGGTTACATTCATCACTGGCATCTTGTACCTTTACATGATGTATCTTGGTTCTTATTTTTCTCCATACCTCTTCCCTCCCTTCACCCATCCACCCTTCCCTATTTATAAAGACTTTGTTTCCATTTTTTCCTTTTCTCATATTTTTTCTTTCCCTTCTTTTCTTTACCCTACAGAACCCTACATTTTAAACCAAATCCCATGCCACTTATTCTTTTAAATGGTGTGGTGAGAGGAATTTTGGAAACTAAAACTGTCCTAGCAAATCCAGGCACAGTATAACCTACCCCCTGGATACTCCTGTTTATTTTCCACCCTGGGACTTGCATCCAGTTGAACAAATGCTGATAAACAGTCCTATGCATTCAACCCTGGGCCCTATGTCAGGGTGCAGTGTGAGTTTTCCGTACAAGCAGTGCTAAGGAGTGCAGAGCTGGCCTAGGACTCTCCAAAGGAGGTGAGCTTCAAATGTGGTTAGCACAAAATAGAGTCTTGGATTGAGGTAGAGCATTTTAGATCAGTAAAACTCCTTAGGGAGGAAATTGTTGAGAAAACATTTGCAGCAAGACTATAGCAGTACAGCAAAGGCATGGTGAGCACAGGCTGGGGGATTAGGTTGTCTGGTCTTGAACCTTAAAGCTATCAACTACTAGTTCTGATGACTCAGTTAACACCTCTGAACTCATAGAGTTGTCTTAGATAAATAAAACAGTGTGCGTGAAGCTTGTGTAATCACACAAAAGGTGCACAATAAAAACTAACTACTGGGCCAGAGATTTAGCTCAGTGGTTCCACTGTCTGTCTCACAAGTGCAAGGACCTGAGTTCAATCCCTGGTACCAAAAAACAAAACAAACAAAACAAAAACAAAAACAAAAAAACCCTAACTCCTATGATGACCATGTACCTGAGAACTAGGAACACAGATAAGAAGAGCTCCATCTTAAATTTGAAGAAAATATTGTGAATTCATTGCGTGCAACTAATTCTATGCAGTGTGACAAGTCTGGGATCAAGGAGAAGAATCTGCTAAATGTGTGAGAGTTGAAGTGGGTGGTCTGACAGTCTGTTGCAGTAGGGTTTCAGAGAAGAGGCCCTGGGTGTAGAAGTGGCCTAAAACCATGACAAGAGATACACAGGTTTGATTTTGAATCCTAGTTTTATCATCTATTTACATATACATTTATTTTTATATTGATCTGCATATACTGAAAATCATAAATGCACACTAGTCAAATCCAATATACCACAGAGTTCATTCTCATTTTCTCTCTCTCCGTGTTTTTAAACTCCCATCTCTCACGTTAACCCTACCTTCTGTTATCCCATTATTTTGCTTGTTTTTGTTTTAATTCCTTGAATCCCGAGAGCCAACACTCTCACAAGCACCGTTCCCTTCCCCACAGAGACTCCCTGCTTATCCTGCTAAGGCTCTGACACCCTACTCTGGACCGCCACATCTTCTCCATTTACTGCATGGTCCCTTCTTGCCTGGGCCCACATAATAGCTGTATGGACTATGAGCCATGCTGTGCTCAGATGGTTCCCAATTTATTATGGTTTAACTCATAATTCTTCAACTTTACAATAGGTGGAAATGAGACACATTCAGTAGAAACCATACTTCTAGGACCCATACACCCATTCCGTATCTCATTTTTAGTAACATATTGAAAAGATTACATGGGAGATTTAATACTATGGTATAAAATAAGTATTGTATGACATGATTATGCCCAACTACAGGCTAACGTAAGTGTTCTGAGCCTATTTGAGGTAGACTGGGCTAAGCTAGAATGCTTGGTATATTAGTGGTGTTAAATACGCTTTTGACTTATAGTTTCACCTTCCAATGGACTTATCAGGGTGTAGCCCCACTGTAGGTCAAGAAGCATCTGTATGTATGTTGTTCACTGTCTGATTTTAGCGGGTGGGGAGCAGTCACCTCCATACAGATAGGGAGCACCGGCCTAGAGGAGTAAGGCTCACACCATTTATTCCATTCCATCACTCAGCACTTCTCTTGTCTACATGGACATGGGCTACTTGCTCTCTGCTCACAGTAGCAAAATATTCAGGGTGCAAATGATTCTTTGGCAACCTCTGTTCCTATTTCTACTCTGCCAGGTCCTTGTCCAGCCTCCACTTTACTCAAAAACAAATAGGAATGAAATTTTTACTATGTAGCAGTTCCTTGTCTCTAGGTTGGGATATGGAGATTTAAAACCTTGGCCCCCACCCTGAGGGAATACATCATCCACTGTGGAAGCAGCCAGGCAGCCAGTGATAAGTCTGTACACCCAAATGCAATGAGAATTGCCTTAGCAGCCTGCTATGGGAGGGCACCCAACCCGGATGTGGAGGATAGGGAGGAGACACCTGGAAGGAATCCCAAATGTGAAGGGCCAAGGAGACCTGGAAAGGAAGCAAAGGGAGTGGTGTTGTGAAGGGCAGGAAAGTAACCTGGGTGGTGAGAGTCGGGAGCTAACTCAGAGTGGCTGATGCTAGAGCCAGGGGGAAGGGGTGGTGATGGACAGGAAGGAGCAAGCTAAATGAAGGTTGGCCCTGCATGCTGTGTCAAGATGGCTGGATTATAGACTTTTGGAGAAGAGGCTGTGGAATCAGGCTTTCTGGGTTCAAATCCCAGCTCCACTACTTACTACTAGCTCTTTGATCTTAGCAAGTTACTGCTCTATACCTCAGTTTCCTTCACTGTAAATCTGAAGCCTTACTCACTACATGAGATTGATATGATTAAATTATATCTTTGACGTGGTACACATAAGATTGTACAGTATCCAAAGTGTATGTAAGTATTCAGTGTTACGACTTTCTAGTAGGCAGATCAAATAGGCTTAGGGCATTGATAAAATAAAAGGGTAATCAATTAATTTAAAAAGGCAAATAGTAGTGGCCATGACCATTCTTCTGACAACCCAGCAACAAGAAGTCCACCCCAATGCTTAGAGGGATCATCTTGAAACTCAATTATTGCTTAAACAACTATGCACCATGAATGTGTGTGAAGGAGTGGAAGTATAGGGAGTGGGGGAATTCTAGAAGCTGTTCTGAAAATCTGTTTGCAGTAGGACTTGGCAGTCTTGGCTGTGGTCTTCCAGCCCCTGTTGTTGGAGCCATGATGCGATCTTCTCCCTGCAGTCCACGTGCCTGAAAGCCACCAAGACCAACAGTGGGAAATAAAAGTAACAGTAATGCATGAAAATTGAAAACTTCTTTTATCAAAGAATGCAATCAACAGAGTGAAAAGGGCAACCCACAAGTTGGAAGAAAGTATTTATAAATCATATATCTGACAATGAATTCACATCCAGAATATATAAAGAAACCCTGCAATTCAACAACAAGAGCTTTCAAAATGGGCAAAGGACTTCAGCAGACATTTCTGCAAAAATGTACAAATGGCCAGGAAGCACATGGAAAGATACTGAACATCACTAATCATTAGGCAAAGGTAAGTCAAGCTCACAGCGCAGTAGCACCTCATATCCTTTAAGATTGCCAACATAAAAAAGAAAAACATTAGTTTCTGTAATCAAACCCACATAGATATGACCTTACATATTTAGTACAGTGCATTACCCCTGTACAAATTGAAAAAAATTTTTTTAAAAATTCTAAACATAGGGTAAGGTCAAAGAGATGAAAATGGTTGAGATTTTATAAAGAATAATAGGGCTGGGGATTTAGCTCAGTGGTTCCGGCACCAAAAAAATATATGTGTGCGCGCGCGGTTGCGTGCGTGTGTATGTATATGTGTGTGTGTGTGTGTGTGTATATATGTATGTGTGTATATATATATGCTTATATAAAAAGACTAACAATAGCAGTATATTATGCATCAATAGCAGCAACAGCTTTTCCAGGTTCTGCAGTCATGTGAACAAAATTATAGACATTCATTCAGCAGTATTTTCTAAATAATGAAAAAAAAAGAATAAGATAAGACTACAAGAGCAAGAAGCAATTTAAATATGTCAAAGGACCATTTTCATCTTCAGAATTAAGGATTAATTTTAATCTTACACCATTGCCTTTTCTCTTTTACTTTCCTTTTTAGTTTTATTTTAGGATTACCTATTTTTAATGTTCATACAGAGATCTCTTTAACTGAAATACTGAATAGTTTCTCTGGTGTGAAAAACTATAATAGTACACAGGATCCTAATGAGATAATTAATAATGTGAAATAGGAAGTAAAGGGCTAAAGTTGTAGAAAAAGTGGGAAAGGTGGGGGAAAGGTAATAAGGGAGAGGAAAAATTATGAGAAACTGAAAAAATGGAAATAAAATGTTTGCAAATGGGGAGGGGAGGAGGGGGTGAAGGGAGGGCAGGGACAAGGGGGAAAAATGAGAATCAAGACCTATTATGTAAAGGTACAGGATCCCAATAATGAATGTAACTGTATTGTATAACTAGATTGTACCAATAAACTCAATAAAAAGAAAAAAAAACAAAGACAAGTTGAATAACAACAAGTAGTCATATTAGAAAAAATATACATTATTCTTATATATATATCAAACAGAGAGAGAGAGAGAGAGAGAGAATATGGGAGCAAGAATCCAGGGTGATAGTAAAATGGTTTAACTTTTTCTTCAATGTTTAATTACTAAATTAAGAATATGTCTATGTATACTTAAAAAGTACCAATAAACTCAATAAGACAATAAATAAATATATAAAAATGTTTTAAAAAGAATATGTCTATGTTATTTCTTGTACAAGAAAGAATAATTAAAATAAAACAAGTAAAAAAAAAAAGGAAAACATAAAAAGCCTAACAGGCACTGTTTGATGTGGATAACTTAGAACACTTGTGTACTATTAAGGAAAAGGTAGAATGGTGCAGCTACTGTAGAAACTGATGTGGCAGTTCATCAGAAATTAAAAATTGAATTGTCATATAATATGGCAATCCCATTTCTGGATATATACCAATAAGAATTGAAAGTGGAAACTGAAACTGGTATTTGTATATTTACTTCATAACATCATTATTCACAATAGCCAAAAGATTAAAACAACCCAAGTGCCCACAGATAGATGAATGGATTATATATTATATATATATGAGCTATAATAATGAGATAAGACCCAACATTAAAAAGGAAGAAAATTCCAATATATGCCACATAGTTAAAACTTGAGGATGTTATATTAAGCAAAATAAAGCCAGTTACTGGACAAATCATATGATTCCACTTATATGATGCATAGAGACAGAAAGTAGTATTGGTGGTTGCCAGGGACTGGAAAAAGAAGGAATGGGGGATTATTTTTTAAAGGGCACAGAGTTTCAGTTTTGTAAGATGAAAAGTTCTAGAGACCGTGGCAGTGGTATACAGCAAAGTGAATGAAATTAATACTGCTGAACTGTACACTTGAAATGGTTAGGATGGTAAACTTCATGTCATGTGCATTTTACCATAATTTATGGAGAGAGAGAAGGGGGGAGGGAGAGAGAGAGACTCTTAAAACATATAAAAGCAACACCATATTCAAGATGCAGAAATGAGACACCATACAATGTATTTAATCACACAGTGTGTGTGCATGCACATGCTCAGTACTAAAATACCTTAAAAGTCCCATAGTTCTTGATATGTGGCAGGTAAGTCAGAGCTGGTTGTGAGAGGCTCTTTAGAAACAAATACCCTGATATCTAATTCTACACCAATGTGTAGAAATAGACCCCACTTGCAGCTGAATCTGAATTCAAAGGCACAGCCCATGGCAGGTGAAGCATTTGCCTTGTCTCTGGCTTGGGACAGGAAGAAGAGAGGACATGAAACCAGGGGAGACCTTTGTCCCTCTTTCCAGATGCTCAGAAGGGCAGATCTGGCTGCAGGGTCTGCCTATTTCTGATACTTTCCCGCACCTCTAAATGCATAGGTTTGCTTCCTCTACTTGGCGAGGAGGATCTTAATTCATTTATGCTACACTGGAACAAAACATAGTGTTAGGTGAAATAAATTAATAGAGGGTAATGGCACTTTGTGAACCATAAACAAGGTGTGTGCTTTTATTTATTTGTATACTGCTTCCTTCTGTAAAGAGACCCTGGCAAGAACTGAAAAAGAAAAGGGATCACAGAGGCTATGCCCAAGCATGGCTTATTTCTGGCTAACACAAAGTTTTAAATTTTTTATGTTAGCCACCAAACATCTAAAAAAATTAGAAGATGTCATATAAAAATCCAAATTTCAAATTCATTGAGAACAAGAAAATCTAGACACACAGTTCCTATATTCATTTGCACATTAAGTCTCTCAACAAACATGAATGAGGTGATTGCTCTGTAACAGGCACTGTTTTGAGTGCTGGGAGGGTGGGGGAGCTGGATAATAACCAACAGACAGATCAGTAAGGTAATTACAGGAAATTATAAATGCTATAAATAGGGTTGTGAGACAGATATTGACAATGGAGAAGGAAAACACATTATTTTAGTAGAATGGCCAGGCAAGACCTCTGCTTGCTAAAGTCCCTACCATTTCCTGTACTCTCAAGTCATTTACTGCTATCCCCCTGAAACTGAAGGAATCTGAGATTGTGTGTTCTGTAACCAAATGATGGCAAATATAAATAAAACTTTGAATTAGGACTGAGAAAAATAAGAATAGTGCAACAGGACAAGAGGAAATGATAATGGAGCATGGATGTCATAAAAGTTTTCTTGATTGGTGCATTGGGCATCAGATTTAAGTGAGCTTCCTGGCAACCAGATTAAAAGGAACATATTTCCAGTGACATCATTCTCATTTCCAGAAAGGAGGAAATAAAGCCATTCTTTACAGGCGTAAAGGTTCTCTCTCCTGAATTTAGAGAAGAAATTGACCATGTCAGGCTTTATAAAAGAGGTTGAGTGAAATAGTGATCAGCAAGCCCACCGACATAAGAGTTATGTGGTACATCCCATCATTTCAGACATTCCTTCAAAACACTTTCGTTGAGGTCCTAAAACAAACACTTTCCTCCAGTGTCCATAGAAAAGAGACAAGAACATTCCTCATCTATAGTCAACCTGGCAGATGCTGTGTGAAACTCCAGGACAATGCTGTATGTGCCCCTTGCTCTGCTGCTCTTCACTCCCAGAACATTTAGAAGAGTGAACAGAATACCTGTTCCTCACACTACCCTCCTGCTGTAAATCTTTCTTTCCTCAGCTAGTGAGACAGGGAAAAAGTAAGGGTGCCATGACACACCTCAGTGCCAGCTACTCCTTCCTACTAATAAAATTCAGTTTCTGTGGCCCTTGACTTTTTTATTTAAGTAGGAAACCCATCCTTCCTGTTTGTGGAATAACCCATTGGGAAACAGCAATGTTGTGCACACTGACACCTTAATACTAAGAATGGTCTCTCAAGGGAAATAAATTATGAAATTTGTTCATTCACCCTCTGAACAAGAAGTTTCTTCCATACTCCTCAGCTGGTGGCCAGGAAAGATTGTCCATCTTCTGGAATATTCTGGGGAGCTCTCCTCAGCCTCCCAAGAGTTCCTATGCCACAACAGCCCTTCCCTTAGGTTTTTACTGTGTCTTAGCACCATCCTTATCCCTAGGTACAGGGTCAATATGTGCTTTTGAATGTGCTCCTGACTCAGGAGAAGTCACTCAGGTGAAACATTAAGCCACATTTGCCACTATTTGTTGACTCAGATACTGCCTGGCTGAGCCCTTTCCACTTGGACTGTCTTGGCTCACTGAAGATTTTGTGGATTCCCATCCCCTCCTGTAGGCAAGAACAGAGCAACTTTCTGAGAGCTAGGCCTTGGCACTTTTTCTCCTTCCTTCTTGTGAAAACTGAGAAGTGCCATTTGCCTGTGCTGCCTGTAATCCTTCCCAGACTTCCTCTACCCCATCACCACACCTCTCTGTTACTCAGACTAGGATGCTTTTTGAGCTGGCCTCGCAGAACTGGTTCTCTCAGTTTGTAACAATGACTTTCCAGAAATATCCAGAGCTTTCTGTAGCAGGAGACCCAGAGTCTCCATTTGGCTGTGTGACCACAGGCCCTTCAGGTGCTGAAATTAACCTATACCACTTGAGAGGCTACTACTTAACCCGGAATCCCACTAAGTCCTGGAAGGGACCAGCCCATGAGCCCCAGATTTACTACAAGAGACCCAAGAGCTGTGCTTTCAGGCAAACTTTATCATGTAAATTTTTTATCATGATCTAATTTATAGGTATATATCAACACAGGTACATAAATTCTTTACCATATAATACAGCATTTTTACTTTAATCACTTTCCATGTTTTTTTATCAATAAAGTACAAAACATAGTGAGTTCAACTTATCCATTAGGTTTTGCTTTTAGTGGATGAGAATCAATGTCATAAAGACTTTTAAAGTCCCTCACATGTATTTGTCAGCAGTTGGTGCTAAGTGGCTAGGAAACCCACTTGGCAAGAGGCTTTGTGTGCAGCAGGCTTTGTGTACTCCATCTTTTCATGGAGTGAGGATAATCATCACCTATCGAGTTCTTCCCATGTGCCAGGCCCTGTCACACTCAACATGGTTTGACTTCTTGTTTAATTCTCAGTATTCTGAGAAGTCTTGCCATTTTCATTTTTTAGATGAAGAAACAGAAGCATAAAGAGCTATAGCAATCTGCCTAAAGGCACCATGGAGTAGGACTTGGGATCGAAACCAAGTCTGTTACTCTCCAAAGTTCTTACTGGTGGGAGAAGGGGGGTCAAGAGAAAAGTGAAGGAGGAAGGTGAGAGGGGTTGGGCAGCTGGTTCTTTTCAAGCTTCATGACCTACTTTCTATGTCTATCCATAGCTCTTGCCTGATTAATGAATAACACTGTTTTGTCAGATTCCATGTCAATCACACTCTGTCAGTTCTAGGTAACCCTGATTAACTCTTAAAGCTGAGTATTTCTCAATTGTGCCATTACTGGATTTTGGGGATGAATAATTCTTTGTTGTGGGGTCTGATTTTTATGTTGTAGGATGATCAGTCATACCCCTGGCCTCTGCCTTCTGAATGCCAATAACATCTCCCAAGTCATGACAACCACAATGTCTCAAGACAACAGCACCCGGCTTTTGGAGGGCAAAATCACCTCACATAGGGAACCACTACTCTAGTACACAGGGAGACAAAAGAAGACTGAAATTTCACAGAGAGGATGTTAAAATCCCCAGGATAGGAGTTTAGTTGGACAGGACTAAGAAGTCTCTGGGAATTCAAATGCAGCAGCCTCTCTTGTACCCCTTGAACCGTTTGGACTTTAAAATAAGCAGAAAAGACCAGGATTATAACCAACCCAAAGCAAGCTGCTGCCCCCCACCCCCAGCTTGCAAGTGGGTAGAGCAACGGGTCCAAAAGGCCCAAGGGTCAAGATTAAACTTCCCAGGTTTAACATTTGGACCAAAAAAAAAAAATCTGTGTGTATCCAGGAAATGGTCCTTTTTTCCATAACAAGCCTTATAGCATTCATTTTATCTCCAAACATGATTAAAGAGTAGCCATGCCAGCTATTACTTTGGGAATATACAGGCTATGTGAAAAGAGCATCAAACCAATGCTGGCCACTAATGGCCTATTGCAAGGTAGCTAGTGCTGGCCAGGAGAGTCTTTTGGTCAGGCCCTATAACAGACCAAATAATTCAAATCTTGACATCATATCCAGTGATGTATATTCCAAATTATTCATTTGTTTTGTAAAAAAATCATGTTTTAGTGCTGGGGATTTAGCTCAGTGGTTCCTCTGCCTGCCTTGCAAGCATGAGGTCCCAAGTTTGAACACCAGTACCAAACAAAACAAAACATGTTTTATATGTCTACTTTGAAATTTTTTTCATTGTTAATATTCTAAGAGTCACAAAAGGTGAATATGCCATGTATCTTTCATATAAGATATAATGAGGCACGTATGGAGTATGACTTCCAAGGACAGAAGACTCTGTCCCCACTGGAAGAAAGATGGCCCCTTTCATAAATTGTGCAAGGAAAGCTGCCTGTCTGTGTGCTACAGATTACACCTAGACCCATACCTCTCACCTTTGACTAAATAAAAATCAAAATGGATCAAAGATCTAAATATTAAAACAGAAACACTTAATCTGCTAAATGACAGAATAGGTGAAACTCTCAAAGACATAGATGTAGGCAAAGACTTTATGAACAAAACGTCAACTGCACTGGAAAGGTAATTTTTTCCATTAAGATTATTGGTACATTTTAGGTATATAATACAGTTACATTCATCATTGGGATCTTGTACCTTTACATGTTGCATCTTAGTTCTTATTTTTTCCCTATTACCCTGCCCTCATTCCAATCTTCCCTATTTGTAAAGACTTTGTTTCCATTTTTTCCTTTTCTCATAATTTTTATTTTCCCTTCTTTGCTTCCCCCTACTGCGCCAACTTCCTTTACTCCTTTAGACCTTTACTTCCTATTTCAATTATCAATTATACATTTCTATCCTATTTACATTTTTTAGTTTTTCACACCAGAGAAACTATTCGGTATTTACACATGTGTGTCCTATTTATTTCATTTAAGAATATGGCCTCAATGTTCATCCACTTAGCTATAAATGGCTCTAGTTTCTCATTCTTTATAGCTGAGCAGTACTCCATTTTATCTTTTTTAAATTACATCTTCTTTATCCAGACTCCAGTTTATGGGCAATTGGGCTGTTTCCAAGTTTTAGCTATTACAAACTGTGCCGCTATAAACATGAATGTGCATATATCACTATGGTATGATTCTTTTAACATTTTTGGGAAGATAACCAGCAGAGAAATAGCTGGGTCAAATGGGATCTCTAATCCTAGTTTTTTGAGGTATCTCCATATTGATTTCTACAGTGATTACCCCAGTCTGCACTCCCACCAACAATGAAGAAGGGTACCTTTCTCCCCACAACCCTGCCTGCATTTATTATTGGTTAATTTCATTTCTTTCTTTGTTTCTTTCTGTATTTCTTCCTTTCTTTCTTTCTTTTTGGTACTAGAGGTTGAATTTGGGCCCTTGTGCTTGTGAAGCAGGTGGCAGAACCACTGAGCTAAATCCCTGGCCCTGTTATTGGTTAATTTATTTTTCTTTTCTGTGTGTGTGTGTGTGTGTGTGTGTGTGTGTGTGTGTGTGTGTGATACTGGGATTGAACTTGGAATCTTGTACTTGTGAGACAGGCGGCAGCACCATTGAGCTAAATCCCTGGCTCTGGTTAATTTCTTGATACCAGCCATTCTTTCTGGGGTGAGGTGGAATCTCAGCATTGTATTTATCTGAATCTTTTGAATGATCAGTGACGTTGAACATTTTTTCATGTTTCTTTGTTGCTTTTACTTGTTTGTCTGAGAAATCTGTTCATTTCAGATGCCCTTTTTTGAATTGGGTCTTTATATTTGGGGGGTCTGATATTTTTGAGTTCTTTATATATCCTAGTTAGTAGACTTTTGTCTATAAACATGAGTGCACATATATCACTGTAGTATGATTCTTTTAAACATTTTGGCAAGATACACAGCAGAGGAATAGCTGCGTTAAATGGAACCTCTAATCCTAGTTTTTTGAGGTAGCTCCATATACATTTAAACAGTGGTTACACCAGTCTGCACTCCGACCAGCAATGGAGAAGGATTCCTTTCTCCCCACAACCCCACGAGCATTTGGTTGATTTCATGATGGCACCCATTCTTTCTGGGGTGAGGTGGAATCTCAGTGTTATTTTTTTTTCTTTTTATTGAGTTTATTGGTACAATCTAGGTCTACAATACAGTTACATTCACTATTGGGATCCTGTACTTTCACATGACAAGTCTTGGCTCATTTTTT
>NW_022900947.1:40010992-40075868 GCF_012274545.1 Fukomys damarensis | reverse complement strand
TTTTTTTTTTTTTGTTTTTTTTTTTTTTTTTTTTTTTTTTTTTTTTTTGGTACCAGGGATAGAACTCGGGTCCTTGTGCTTGCAAAGTAGGCAGCAGAACCACAGAGCTAAATCCCCTGTGTTATTTCCATTTTTTTTTCATTTTCTCATATTTTTTCTTTTCCATTATTTCCTTGCCCCTACCTTTCCCCCTTTCCCTTTCCCTTTAGCCCTTTTCTTCCTATTTCACACTCTTAATTATCCCATTAGGATCTTCTGTACTATTATAGTTTTTCACATCAGAAAAACTATTCGGTATTTACACATGTGTGATTTATTTATTTCACTTAGGAGTATGTCCTCAATATGTGTCCATTTTCCTATAAATGACTCTAATTTCTCATTCTTTATGGCTGATTAGTATTCCATTTTATAGAAAAACCACATCTTCTTTATCCAGTTTCCAATTGATGGGCTGTTTCCAAGTTTTAGCTATTACAAAGAGTGCCGCTATAAACATTGGTGCGCATATATCACTGTGGTGTGATTCTTTTAAATCTTTTGGAAAGATACCCAGCAGAGGGATGGCTGGGTCAAATGGAACCTCTAGACCTAGCTTTTTGAGGTATCTGCATATTGATTTCCATAGTGGTTGCACCAGTCTGCACTCCCACCAACAATGGAGAAGGGTTCCTTTCTCCCTACAACTCCACCAACATTTGTTATTGTGTGATTTCTTGATAGCAGCCATTCTTTGTTGGGTGAGGTGGAATCTCAGTGTTGTTTTCATCTGCATCTCTCGAATGACCAGTGATGTGGAACATTTTTTCACATATTTACTTGCTGCTTTTACTTCTTTGTCTGAGAAATGTCTGTTCATTTCAGATGCCGATTTTTGGATTGGGTCTTTATATTTGGGGGGGTCTGATTGTTTTGAGTTCTTTATATATTCTAGATAATAGCCCTTTGTCTGAGGAGCAGCTGGTAAAAAATTTTTCCCACATTGTAGGTTGTCTCTTAGTTCTGTTGATGTTTTCTTTTGCAGTGCAAAAGCTTTTTAATAAGATGAGATCCCAGTTGTTGATTCTTTCTGCTAGCTCCAGTACTACTGAGGACTTGTTCATAAAGTCTTTTCCTATGCCAATGTCTTCCGGAGTACTGCCTAATTTATCTTACCGCAAGTTTAGTGTTTCTGTTTTAATATTTAGATCTTTATTTCACTTGGATTTTAATTTAGTGCATGGTGAAAGATAAGGGTCTAGTTTTAATCTTTGTCAGGTTGGGATCCAGTTTCTCCAGCACCATTTATTAAAGAGGCTATCTTTCCTCCAGTGGGGATGGTCAGCTCCTTTGTCACAGATGAGGTAGCTGAGTACATCTGCATTTGTTTTTGTGTCTTCCAGTCTGTTCCACTGATCCTCAGGCCTATTTCTTTGCCAGTACTATGCTGTTTTTATCACAGTGGCTTGGTAGTATAGTTTCAGATTGGGAATTGTTATACCTGCTGCTATGTGTCTGAGCCTAGGATGGCTTTTGCTATTCTAGTTCTCTTATTGTTCCAAATGAATATTTGGATTCTTCTTTATAGATCTGTGAAGTATAGTGTTGGAATTTCAATTGGTAATGCATTAAATCTGTATAGCAGTTTTGGTAGTATGGCCATTTTCACTATGTTGATTGTTCCTACCCAAGAGCAGGGGATATCTTTCCATTTTCTTATATCCTCTTCGATCTCTTTTTTCAGAGTGCTGTAGTTTTTAGAGTTCTTTTGCTTCTTTTGTTAGATTGATTCCCAGATACTTCATTTTTTTTTTTTGGATGCTATTGTGAACGGAATTGTTTCCCTAATTTCTCTCTCAGTGAGTCTGTTATTTTTGTACAAGAAGGCTATTGATTTTTTGGGTGTTGACCTTGTATACAGCTACTCTGCAAAAAGTGTCTATTAAGTCAAGAAGTCTTTTGGTGGAGTTTTTTTGGGTCTTCAATGTAGATATCATATCATCAGCAAATAATGACAGTTTAACTTCTTCCTTTCCTGTCTTTATTGCTTTCATTTCTTTATCTTGTTTAATTGCTATGGCTAATGTTTCCAGAACTATATTGAAGAGGAGTGGTGATAGTGGGCATCCTTGTCTTGTTCCTGATTTTAACATGAAGGTTTTCAGTTTTTGGCCATTTAATATGATGTTGGCTGTTGAGTTTTCATAGATGGGCTTTATTAAGTTGAGATATAGGTCATCTATTCCAACGTTTTGCAGAGTTTTTATCATGAATGGGTGTTGAATTTTGACAAATGCTTTTTCTGTATCTATTGAGAGGATCATATGGTTATTGTCCTTGACTTTGTTAATATACTGCATTATATTTATTGATATACATATGTTGAACCATCCTTGCATCCCTGGATGTATGATCTTCTTGATGATCCTCTGTATTCTGTTTGCTAGTATCTTTTTAAGGATTTTTTTTTTGTTTCAGGGATTGAATTATTTAGGATTTTTGCATCTATATTCATTAAGGAGGTTGGCCTGTAGTTCTCTTTTTTAGTTACATCTTTCCCTGGTTGGGGGATCAAAGTGATACTTGCTTCCAGGAATGAATTTGGAAGTATTGCTTCCCTTTCAATTTCAATGAAAAGTTTGAAGAGTGATGGCAGTAGTTCTTCTCTAAATGTCTTGTAAAATTCAGCAGTTAATCCATCAGGACCTGGGCTTTTCTTTGTTGTTAAATTTTTAATTACATTTTCAATTTCACTGACTGTAATTGGGGTGTTTAAAATGTTTTTATCTTCTTTGTTTAACTTTGGTAATTAATAAGTATCTAGAAATCTGCCCATTTCTTCTGTGTTATACATTTTATTAGAGTACAGGTTCTCAAAGTATTGACTATCCTCTGGATTTCTGTTGGATCTATTGTGACTTCACTTTTTTTATTCATGATTGCATGGATCTGAGCTTTTTCTTTCCTTTTTTTGATAAGGTTAGCTAAGGGTTTATCAATTTTATTTATTCTTTCAAAAAATCAACTCTTCAATTCATTTATTTTTTGTATCATTTTCTTAGTTTCCATTGCATTGATTTCCACTCTAATCTTTATAATTTCCTCTCTTGTTTGAGCTTTGGGTTTTTCTTGCTCTTGTTTTGCTAGGAGTCTAGGATTCATCATTAGGTTGTTTATTTGAGCTTGCTCTGTTTTCCTAGTGTGGGCATTCAGTGCTATGAATTTTGTATGTAGAATTACTTTCATTTTGTCCCATAGATTCCTGTATGTTGTATTGGCATTTTCATTTATTTGTAAAACTTGTCTGATTTCTTCCTTAATTTCCTCTGTGGTCCATTGATTGTTCAGGAGAGTGTTGTTCAATTTCCATGTGTTTTTAAAGTTCCTATAGTTTCTTATGCTATTGATCTCCAGCTTTATTGCACTGTGATCTGATAATATACAGGAAATAACTTCAATTCTTTTGCATTTATTCAAACCTGTTTTGTGAGCTAGTATGTGATCTATCTTGGAGAATGATCCATGTGCAGCTGAAAAGAATGTATATTCTGATTTTGTGGGGTGGACCACTCTATAGACATCTAATAAGTCCATGCATTCAAAAGCTTGGTTCAGTTCTAGTATTTCATTGTTGATTTTTTGCCTATGATCTGTCTATTTGTTTTAGTGGGGTACTTAGATCCTCCACTACAATTGTATTAGTGCTTATTTGGTTTTTCATGTTACTTAATATTTGTTTTATATAGTTGGGGATATTTATATTTGGTGCATATAAGTTTATGATTGTCATTTCTTCCTCTTGGACTGTTCCCTTTGCAAGGATGTAGTGGCCTTCTTTGTCTCTCTTAATCAGTTTAGGTTTGAAATTTACTTTGTTGGCAAATAAGATTGCTATCCCTACTTTTTCTGGGCTCCTGATGCATGGAGAATTGTTTTCCATCCTTTCACTTTCAGTCTATGGGCTTCTTTTTGCACTAGGTGTGTTTCTTGTATACAATATATTGTTGGATTTTGCTTCTTAATCCATTCTGCCAATCTATTTCTCTTGATTGGTGAATTGAGGCCATTGACATTGATAGTTATAACTGATATGTACTGACTTATTATTGTTATGTTATGGTCCTCTTGTTGACTCTTTTTAATTTTTTTGTCCTCTCCTTTTAGTTTCTTGCCTTGCCTCTTTGATTTGCTCTGTTAGGTCTCATGGTGTTGTGATCTTCATTGTCTTTTTCTATGATATTGTTTAAAATTCCCTGTAGTGCTGGTTTAGTATTCATGAAGTTTCTCAACTGTTCTTTGTCATGGAAGTATCTTATTTCTCCATCCATTTTGAAAGAGAGTTTTGCAGGATACATCAGTTTAGGTTGGAGGTTGTTTTCTTTTAGGACTTGAATTACCTCATTCCAGGCTTTCCTTGATCTGAGGGTTTGTGTTGAAAAGTCTGCTGTGATTCTGATGGGCTTTCCTTTGCATGTGATTTGTTTCTTTTCTCTTACTGCTTGTAGTATTTTGTTCTTCTGTTGGGTTTCTGGGATCTTGATTATTATTTGTCTAGGTGTAGATTTTTTTTATCATGGCTAGTTGGAGTTCTATATGCCTCACTTATCTGTATGTCTAATTTTTCCCCTCTGTTTGGGAAGTTTTCTGTCATTAATTCTGTGAAGAGCTTTTTTAAGTCATTTGCATTTTCTCCTGGTGCTTCATGGATTCCTGTCAGTCTTATGTTATTCTTCTTTGCATCATCTAGGAGTTGTTGGATCAATTTCTAATGCTCCCTTATTGTTTTTAAGAGACTTCTCTTTTCATGGTCACTGTCTGCAATCCTATCTTCTATATCTGATATTCTATCTTCACAATCTTTTATTCTGTTATGTATGCTTTCAGTAGAGTTTTTAATCTCCTGGATATCTGTTTGAATCTGTTTAATGGATTCCATTTCTTTCCTATGTTGGGTGTTCGTTGTTTCCATTTCTTTCTTATTCTGTGCCTTCACCATTTCTATTATGTTCCTAAGCTCATCTATTTTTTTTTTTTTTGTCAGTTCCTGTTCTGGAGTCTCGAATCATGTCTTTCATTTTGCTCACCATCTCTATGGTTATCTGGGAAATTATTTCTGTTTTGAATTTTTCTAATGCTTGATTGATCAGTTTTGTTACTTCCTGTGCTGTGACTTCTGAGTGCCCTGGAGGTTCACTATCAGACTTTTCATCCTCCTCTGCCCTACTGTTTGCCATTGGTGAACTGGAAATCTGCCTTTGTGGCTTGCTTAAGTGTTTTCTCATCTTTATTTTTGCTGTTGGCTTGCACTTGATTCCATCTCTGGGTCATTAAATCTTCTGATATCATTGTGTCCCAGCCTTTGATTCTCTAATGACTTATAGACATTCTCATTTTTCGTAATTGAGAAAACAACTCATCAAATCAATCTCTATCCTTTATCCCAATCAAAACACAACAGGATCAATCACCACCCTTTATAGCCAGCCATGCCTCTGCAGAGTGTGTCCAACTACTGACACATTCAGGAGATCTGGGGGGCGGTGCTCAGCATGGCTACCCTCCTGACACTGGGTCAGGGCAATCAATGGCACCCATAGGGAAAGGTGCAGCTACAGAGGAGGCCCATAGATTGGGCCCGGGCCGCTAGGCAGAGGGGAATCTGAAGTCCAAGCTGGGGTAGCTGTGGCAAAACTCACCCTCCTGGCCCTGGGTTGGAGCCATCAATTCAGTGTTGTTTTCTTCTGTGTCTCTCAAATGACCAGTGGTATTGAACATTTTTTCATATGTTTATTTGCTGCTTTTACTTCTTTGTCTGAGAAATATCTGTTCATTTCAGAAGCCCATTTTTTAAGTGGGTCTTTATATTTGGGTGGTCTGATTTTTTAAAGTTCTTTATATATTCTATACAGTAGTCCTTTCTCTAGGAACAGCTGATAAAAATCTTTTCCCACACTGTAAGTTGTCTCTTAGCTCTGTTAGTGGTTTCTCTTGCAGTGCAGAAGCTTTTTAATAAGATGAGATCCCAGTTGTTTATTCTTTGTGCTAGTTCTTGTGCTACTGAGAATTTGTTCATAAAGTATTTTCCTATGCTGATATCTTCAAGAGTTCTACCCAACTTATCTTCCAGCAAAGTTAGTGTTTCTGTTTTGATATTTAGATCTTTAATCCACTTTGATTTTAGTTTAGTTCATGGTGAAAGATAGGGGTCTAGTTTTAATTTTTAGCAGGTTGAAATCCAGTTTTCCCAACACCACTTATTAAAGAGGCTATCATTCCTTCAGTGAGGATGGTTGACTCCTTTGTCAAAGATGAGGTAGCTGAGTATGTGTACAGTTTTTTTTGTACTTTCTACCCTAATCCACTGATCCTCAGGTCTGTTTCTTTGCCAGTACCATGCTGTTTTTATCATAGTAGCTTTATAGTATAGTTTCATCTTAGGGAATGTGATACCCACTTTCATGTCCCTATTGCCTAGAATTGCTTTTGCTATTCTAGGTCTCTTTTTGTTTCAAATGAATTTTTTTTATGTTGTTTTTCCTAGTTCTGTGAAATATACTGTTGGGATTTCAATTGTAATTGCATTTAATCTACATAGCAGTTTTGGAACTATGGCCATTTTCACTATATTGGTTCTTCCTACCTAGGAGCAGGGGATGTCTTTCTCTTTTCTTATATCCTCTTTGATCCCTTTTTTCAGAGTATTGTAGTTCTCAATGTAGAGGTCTTTTGCTTCCTTTGTTAGATTGATTCCTAAATATTTCCTTTTTTTTTTCTTTTGGATGCTATTGTGAAAGATATTGTTTCCTTGATTTGTCTCTCAGAAAGTTTGTTATTTCTGTACAAAAAAGCTGTTAATTTTTGTATGTTGATCTGATATCCAGCTACACTACTGAATCTGTTAATTAAGTCTAGAAGTTTTCTGGCAGAGTTTTTTTTGGGTCTTCTATGTAGATTATCATGTCATCAACAAGTAATGACAGCTTAACTTCTTCTTTTCCTATCTTTATTCCTTTTATTTATTTCTCTTGTCTAATTGCTGTGGCTAATGTTTCAGAACTGTTCAACAGGAGTGGTGATAGTGGACATTGTTGTCTTGTTCCTGATTTTTATAATGAAGACTTTCAGTTTTTAAACATTTAATATGATGTTGGGTGGTGGATTTTCATAGATAGCCTTTATCAGGATGAGATAAAGACCATCTATTCTAATTTTCTATCGGATTTCTTATCATGAATGGGTGTTGAATTTTGTTGAATGCTTTTTCTGCATCTATCAACCTTGGCTCTGTTAGTATATTACATTTATTGATTTACATATGTTGCAGCATCCTTGCATCCCTGGGATGAATCCAACTTGGTCAGGGTGTATGATCTGCTGGATGACTGTATTTTGTTTGCTAATAACTTATTGAGGATTTTTGCATCTATGTTCATTAGGGAGATTGGACCATAGTTCTCTTTTTCTGTTGGGCATTTGCCTGCTTTTCTCATCAAAGTAACATGTGCTTCCAAGAATGAATTTGGAAGCATTGCTTCCTTTTCAATTTCATTGATGAGTTTAAACAGTAATGGCAATAGCTCTTCTCTAAATGTCTTGTAGAACTAAGCAGTGAAGCATCAGGACTTGAGCTTTTCTTTGTTGGTAAATTTTAAATTACATTTTCAATTTCACTGATTGCAATTGGGGTGTTAGAATATCTTCTTCATTCAACTTTGGTAATTCATATGTATCTAGGAATCTGTCCATTTCTTCTGTGTTTTCCATTTTATTACAGGTTCTTAAAGCAGGTAGCAGTGATCCTCTGTATTTCTGCTGTATCTGTTTTGACCAGCTTTTTCATTTCTAATTGTGTGGAGTTGAGCCTTTTCTTTCTTTCTTTTCTTTTTTTTTTTTTTTTTTTTTTTTTTTTTTTTTTTTTTTTTTTTTTTTTTTTTTTTTTGTACCAGAGATCAAACTCAGGTCCTTAAGCTTGTGAGGCAGGCAGCAGAACCACTAAGCTAAATCCCTGGCATCTTTACCTTTTTTGATAAGGTTGGCTAAAGTTTTATTGATTTTATTTATTCTTTCAAAAAACCAACTTTTTGGTTTGTTGATTTTTCGGTGTTGTTCTCTTAGTCTCCATTGCATTAATTTCTGCTCTGATCTTTATACTTTCCTCTCTTTTACAAACTTTGGATTTGTCCTGCTCTTCATTTTCTGGGAGCTTAAGATTCAGCATTAGATTGTTTATTTGAGCTTGCTCTGTTTTCCCAGTGTGAGCATTCACTGCTTTGAATTTCCCTCATAGAACTTCTTTCATTGTGTCCCATAGATTCTTGTATGTTATATTGGTCTTACTGTTTTACTGTAGAAACTGTCTAATTTTTTCTTTAATTTCCTCTGTGACCTTTTGGCTGTTCAGGAGGGTGTTATTCAATTTCTATGTGTTTGTGGAGTTCCTATGATGTCTTATGCTATTTATCTCTAGTTTAATTGCACAATGGCCTAATAATATACAGGGGATAACTTCAATTCCTTTGCACTTACTTAAACATGTTCCATGAGCTAGTATATGGTCTATTTTGGAGGATGACCCATGTTCAGCCAAATAGAATGTGTATTCTGATTTTGTGGGGTGGAACACTCTGTAGACGTCTATTAAGTCCATTTGTTCAAAAGCTGGGTTCACTTCTAGTATTTCTTTTTTCTTTCTTTCTTTCTTTTTTGTCTAGATGATCAGTGTATTTGTGACAGTGGGAGATTGAGGTCCCCCACTACAACTGTATTCGTGCTTATTTGGTTATCATGTCCATTAATAATTGTTTTTTATAGTTGTGGACATTAGTATTTGGTGCATATATCTTTATGATTGTCATCTCTTCTTCTTGGATTGTTCCCTTTACAAGGATGTAGTGACCTTCTTTGTCTCTCTTAATTAGTTTTTGAAATCTACTTTGTCTGAAAATAAGATTTTCAGGATTCCTGTTGCATGGAGAACAGCTTTTCATCCTTTTACTTTCAGTCTATGCATATCTTTTGGAACCAGGTGCATATCGTGCATACAGCATATTGTTGGATTTTGCTTCTTAATCCATTCTGCTAGTCTATTTCATTTGATTGGTGAATTGAGACCATTAACATTGATGGTTATAACTGATATGTATTGATTTATCCTTGTCATGTTATTTTCCTGTTGTTGGCTCTTTTATTTTTTATTTTTCCCCTTCTCCTTTAATTTGCCTTGCCAGATGGATTTGCTCTGTTGGGACTCACAGAGTTGTGACCTTAATTGTCTTTTTCTAGGTTATTGTTCAGAATTGTTTGGAGTGCTGGTTTGTATTCATGAAGTTTCTCAGGTATTCTTTGTCATGGAAGTATCGATTTCACCATCAATTTTGAAGGATAATTTTGCAGGATATATCAGTCTAGGTCAGAGGTTGTTTTCTTTTAGGATGTGAAATCTTACTCCAGGCTCTCTTTGACTTGAGGGTTTGTATTGAAAAGTCTGCTGTGAATCTGATGGGCTTTCCTTTGTAGGTGATTTGTTTCTTTCTCTTACAGCTTGTAGTATTTTGTTCTTTTGCTTGGTTTCCTGGATCTTGATTATTATATGTCTAGGTGTAGAATTTTTTTTTATCATGGCTAGTTGGAGTCCTATATGCCTTATTTATCTGCATGTCAAATTCTTTCACTCTGGGAAGTTTTCTGTCATTAATTCTGTGAACAGTTTTTTATGACATTTATACTGTCTCCTGATTTTTTTGTGAACTCTTATCAGTCTTATATTATTCTTTGCATCATCTAGGAACTGTTGGATCAATTTTTCATGGTCTCACTCTGTAGTTGAGACTTGGAACTCACTGTGTAGCTCAGGCTGTTCTTGAATTCACAGCTGTCCTCCTGCCACAGCCTCCCAAGTGCTAGGATTACAGGCATGTGCCACCACACCAGGCTAGTCCTTTACTGTTTTTTGTTGTTGTTGTTTTGGTTGCATGAATAACAACTTTAATAAAGCCATACTAGTTCATCATGTCCTTCTTCCTTGTAATTTTTTTCTTTTTATTGAGTTTATTGGTACAATCTTGGTATACAATACAGTTACATTCATTACTGGGATCCTGTACCTTCACATGACAGGTCTTGCTTTTCATTTATTCCCCTTGTCCCTGCCCTCCCTTCACCCCCTCCTCCCCTCTCCATTTACAAACACTTTATTTTCATTTTCTCATATTTTTTCTTTTCCCTTATTGTCTTTCCCCTACCACTTTGCCTACACCTTTAGTTCTTTTCTTCCTATTTCACATTGTCCTTTACTGTTTTTAAAAGATCTCTCTTTTCATGGTCATTGACCATCATCCTGTCTTCTATATCTTATATTCTGTCTTCACATTCACTCATTCTGCTGTGAATATTTTCAATAGCATTTTTAATCTCCTGGATATCTGTTTCAATCTAGTTCATGGATTCCATTTCTTACCTGTGTTGGGCATTCATGGTTTCCATTTCTTTCCTATGCTGAGTATTCATGGCTTCCATCACAGTCCTGAGCTCATCTATTTTTTTTTATCTGTTTCTGTTCTAGAGTCTCTAACCATGTCTTTCATTCTTCTCACCATCTCTGTGGTTATCTGGGAAATTATTTCATTTGAATTTTTCTAGGGCCTCATTCATGTTTTATTATTTCCTGTGCTATCAGTTCAGGGTTTATGTGTTTGGTTGTTAGACTTTTCTATCTCATTTTCCCCAGAATTTGCCTTTGGTAATCTGGAAGTCTGGGTTTGCACCTTGTGTGGGTGTCTTCTCATTTCTATTTTTGCTTTTGGTACTGTTTTTGTTTAGTTCCTAGATCAATACTTCAATATTGCTTCTTGTAAGTATCTTTGTTACTTGTTTTTAAAAATGCTTTTGGAATGGTTGCTCCTCAGAGGTTTCTTCCAGATATAGCTGGTCTTTAGGTTTTGATTCTCTAATGACTCTTAGGTCCTCTCATTTTTAGAATACCAGGAAGGACAACTGATTAAATCAATCAAAACACCTTAGCTCAAGTGATACAATCAGCAACAACAATAGCATTAAGCACAGCTTAGAAAATGACAATTTATGTCATTAATTTAGTTATTTATCTATCACCATGTGATATTATATTATATTATAACCATGTGAATTAAATCAAAGTCGAGGACCAGTCCAAAATATGTTTATAGTGAACAAACTCTTCAATATAGTAAATTTACCCTTTGTGATGAGGACTTAGGAGTTGGGGAGGGAGGGATAGATAAGGAAAGGTTAGGATAGAGAAAGGTTAGAAGTGAGGCCAGAGGACACAGGAAGACTATGCAAACTTTAGGAAACTATTGAAGACAAGGGGTAAGACAGAATGAAAGATCAAAGACAAGAATAAAACATTGTAATAGCCATAGGGAAGCTATAAATTCTATTCACTCTACTTTAAAACTAATGACAATTGAGAGAAGGAAAAAGTGAGAAGAAAAGAAAAAGAAAGAAAATATAAATCCAAATTAGGACAGGAATAGGAACTAAAAGGGAGAAAGATGGAGAGAGAGAGAGAGAGAGAGAGAGAGAGAGAGAGAGAGAGAGAGAGAAGAAAAAAGGAAAAAAAGAAATTTGGAAAAAGAAAGAAAAAAATTTTAAATGAAAAATAGAAAAAAAACTTTGAAAATAAAAAGTAAAAATGAAGTGCCTCCTTCAGGATATGTCTCTGCTGTCACAATAGACAGTGTGGGCAGCAGTGTGAGGATCTAAGGCAATTAGTCTCAGCAAGCCAGCAGCAATCCCCTGAGATTAGGGCTGACTTCTGGCTGTGAAGCCCAAATTGAGCTCTCTGACCTCCTACTGGGTTGAACTTTGCAAGGTTCTACTACAGGTTCCAGTGGCCCTTCCCTTGAAGATAGTCCAGTTCTGATGGGAAGAGGTGATTCCTCCAACTTACCAACTATGGTGTTCTGATGTGACTTAGTTGCAGAGATTCTCTTCACCTTTCCAGTGGAATTCAATTTTCATCAAGGAGTCTGAGAGAAGCCCACTTTCTGTCATTCACTTCTGTTCTATCTGCATGGGGTGGGTGTCAGCTGCTGTGTTGCTGGGGCCAGTGCAGCTCAGCTCCTCAGTGCCTTAGTGGCCTATGTAGCTCAGCTTCTTTGCTCTTCCTCAGCAGCCCAGAGGCAGTGTTATGGAAGCCAGTACAGCTCAGCTCCTCAGAGTCTCAGTGGCCTGGTGCATAGGAAATATTACAAAGAACCAACAACTGGTATCACATCATATTGAAAAGCTTTTGCACAGCAAAATAAACCACCATCTGAGTGAAAAGACAATCCACAGAATGGGGGAAAAATTTACCAGCTATTCCTCAGACAAAGAACTAATATCTATATCATATAAAGAAAACAAACCAGACCTCCCAAAATTTAAAACCAAATCCAAAAATGGGCATCTGAAATGAATAGACACTTTTAAGATAAAGAAGTACAAATAGAAAATAAATATATAAAAATATTCAATATCATTGGTCATTTGAGAGATGCAATTTAAAACAGCACTGAGATTCCATCTCACTCCAGAATGAATTGCTATCATCAAGAAATCAACCAATAATAAGCTAGTGAGGCTGTGGGGAAAAGAAACCCTTCTCAAATCTTGGTGGGAGTGTAAATTGGTACAACCAATATGGAAATCAGCATGGAGATTCCTCAAAAAACTAAAACCAGTGTCTCCCTTCAACTCAGCTATTTCCCTTGTAATATCTCCCCAAAAGAGTTAAAGCATCATACCACAGTGATATACATACCCATACTTATAGCAGCACAATTTGTCATAGCTAAATATTGAAAACAGCTCAGATGCCCATCAAAGGATGAATAGATGAAGAAAATATAGTTTTTATATACAATGGAGTACTACTGTGCCATAAAGAAGGATAAACTTGAGACACTTTTGGGTAAATTCATATACCTTGAGACTATCATTTTAAGTGGAATAAATTGACACATGTTTAAATATAGTATTGTTTCTCTTATATGAGGAACCCAATGGGTAAATAAGGACCAATATAAAGAATAGGTATTGGGAATTAGGGAGAAAATGCTCAAATGGGAAGGGGAACAAAGAATGGGGATCAGGAAGGGGAGGAGAATAGAGATTAAAAAATTTAAAAGAATGGAAGGAAAACAGAAACAAAATTTTGTAAATGGTGAAAGGAAAAAGGATTGAAGAGAAGGGAGGAGAATGGGGGGAAATGAATTAAAATATTTTATGTACAAGTACAAATTCCCTATGATGAATGTGACCATTATGTATGTCAAAAGTGTACTAATAATATTAATTTAAAAAAAAGAATGCCCTGTCCCTAAACTGTCCCCCATATACTCTGGTTGGTGCTAAAAATTCCATGAAGACTTTCCTTGCAATATCTTACATTCAAAGAAAACACTTTAAATAAAACATATCCCTAGGAGAATATATAATGGCTTCTCAAAACTCAATACAGATTTAGTATTCTTCACTTGAAGTTCTTGGGACCAGAGTGTTTTGGATTTTGGACTTGTTCCATCTTGAAATATTTGCATATACATAATGAGGTGCCTTGGAGATGGGGCTCGAGACTAAATGCAAAGTTCAATTATGTTCTATACACACCTTATACTTAAAAGACTGAAAGTAATTTTATACAATATTTTTAATGTGTTTACATCTTGACTATATATAGCCCATTACATGAGGTCAGATGTGGAATTTTCCATTTTTGGTATTGTGTCAGTGCTCAAAAAGCTTTGAATTTTGGGGCATTTAGGATTATTGGATTTTGGGATTGGGGATGCTCAACCTGTAATGAGAGAGTCTCAGAAATAATCAAAAGACCTGAATAGTCCTTTTGCTAAAGAATATATTCAGGTAATGAAAAAGCACATGCAAAAGATGCCCAATATCTTTAACTATTAGGGGAAAGTAAATTAATTCCACAATGAGATCCCATTGCATACATACTGAAACCAACACCAATAATTGGTAAGTGTGTGTAGGAACTGCTGGTGGGAAAGGAAATTGTTATAGCCACATTGGAAAACAGTTTGTTTTCTAAAAACTAAATGTACACTAACCATACAATCCAGCCATTGCCCTCCTAAGTCTTTACTCAAGAAAAATGAAAGCCAGGCATGATGGTGTATACTTGTAATTCCAGCACTGGGGAGGCTGAGGCAAAGATCACCTTAAGTTCAAGACCAGCCTGGACTATACAGCCAGATCTTGTCTCAAAAAACAAAAACAAAAAAAACTCATGTCTACAGAAAGAGTTGTACAGATATTTTCACCACTTCTTATTGATAATAGCCCCAAAACTAGGAACAACCCAAATGCCCAACAGGAAGGGAATTAAAAAGTGGGCTGTGCTGTCCAAATAATGCAATACTACTCAGCTGTAAGAAGGAATGAACTGTTAATAATACACAATATAAATGAATCCCAAAAACATGCTGTGTAAAAAGCCACGCAGAAAAGAATGCACAGTCTAATTCCACTTATAGAGGACTCTAAAGAAATACTAACAACCTACAGTTATACAAAGCAGGTCAGTATCGCATGAGGATGTGGTGAATGGGGCCAAGAGGGAGAGATTACAAAGGGATACAAGGAAATTTGGGGGGGCAATGGAGATGTTCCTTACCTTGACTGTGGTGGTTAGTTCAGGGACATATAGGTATGGTAAAATTGATAGATTATAACATTAAATATGTGCATTAGGAAGGCCCCTTGGGCATTGGAAGCAGAGACATAGGCACAGCCATTTGGTCCCCTTGAGCCTCCGTTTCTCTTCCTGGACTGGGTGCAGGGTTGTGGCCATCACTCAGCAGGGTAGGGATAATGTACTGGAGTGAAGTGCAAAAACCTCATACAAAATGCATCTGCTTGCCTGTGAGTGAAAGCTCTGCTGTGTCACCCACTCACTGTCCCTAAAGGGCACCTTTTATCTGGATGAGTCCCTTCTTGGGGCCAGAAGCAATTAGATCAAAATATACTGGATATATTTGCACGGCTAAAGAATCTTTCCTTCATAGAGAGTAAAGAGGGTGGCTCCCCACTTCTCCAGAACAGAGAAAGTGACTGAGCAACTTGGATTCCCTCCAGGATACGCAGGCCAAAAACACTGAGCAGAACTCAGTGTTCATTGAGGAAATAAAATCCACACACAAACACAGGCACAGAGAGCAGGACCACACTGAGCTGCCTCCAAGACCCATCCGCAGGTGCAAGCTCCAATTACAGCAGTCAGGCTTCCAATACCTTTTCATCTCAAACAACACTGGGCCTCAACCCCAGCCAGAGATTGAGGAAGGCCCCGGAAGGACTGCCAACCAGACTGGGGGGAACAATAACATCCAAATGGGACACATATGGGTCAAACCTGAAACCCAATTTCATTTCCAAAATCTCCTCAAGATTTCCATGAGGGAACAAACCATCTTCCAAGGCCCTCTGCTCCCTCCAGAAGTCATAATGTGGAGTTTTCTTTTGCAGACCAGTAAGGTATGGTGTTTTTTATAACAGCGCAGTTTCATTGGTTGTTTCCACACTGGACAAGTTTCCCCTATACTGATGTGTTTATCAAGGTTACAGCTGCAGGTTAGTCCCTTTACACACACACACACACACACACACACACACACACACACTCACACACAGCGGCGCTTCATTGTCAATATCACACTAAGGCATAAGGAGCATAACATCAATTTTGTCATAAAGGCATATATATGTGGGTATATAATAACCATGCTTATCATTTAGAATATTTATATTGATGGATTATTAATTTTACTCTTACAAGTTTTATTATATTAAACAATGAGTACTTAATAGGGAAAAAGAAAATATTGAATTTTTAATATTTATCAAATGTTTATTTAAAAAGCATCAATATTTTCAACATCGACTGTTTTTTGGTGTACAAAAAACAGAAATTAATTCCTATATGAACAACAATGAAAATACCAATATCCCTCCACAAAAAAATCTTTATTTCAATTATCACACCTAAAGCAATCTTCACACATGACAGCAGCACTTTCGTGCACATGTATTGCTTACACTGTGTATGTTTCACTTTCCTGACCTTTTTGTAGAACATACTTGACACACTGCTGGTCTTTCTGTTCTGTCAGGAAGTTCTTATTATATTATGCAGTGTGTAGTTTACAGGAACATAAATATCAATAAAATAAAGTATTAAATTCTTAATATGTATTGTACATTTAGAATAAACATCAACATTTTCACATCAGCTGTGTACTTGCTTACAAAACCTGAAAGATAACATCAGAAATAAATTCCTGTATGAACTACAATGAAAATACCAATAGAACTCTACAACAAAAATAATCCTTGTTTCAATTGTCACAACTAAGGCAGTCTTCATACACGATAACTGCATGTTCCAAGCACACATCTTACTTACACTGACAGCACATGTGCTTAGCTCTCCTTGCTTATGTGGCAAGCCATCCTTGTCACATGTCTTCTCTCCTCTTCTTGTTTCTTTTTTTTTTTTTTCATTTGGTACTGGGGATTGAACTCTGGTCCTTGCACTTACAAGGCAGGCAGCAGAACCACTAAGCTAAATCCCTGGCCGCTCTTCCTGTTTTTTCAGAAGCTTCCTACTATGCTGTACAATATGCACTTAGCAGGAAAATAAGATATCAGCAATGAATGCTTGGAATAGACCTCAACATTTTCACATCAGCTGTTTAGTTGCTTACAAAACCTAAAAGATAACATCAGAAATAAAAACCTATGTGAACTACAATGTAAGTACAAACAAAAGTTTACCACAGAAATAATCTTTGCTTCACGAAGCTTTGCTGTAACACCCTAGGTAGTCTTCACATATGAAAATTGCATGCTTCATGCATAAGTATTGCTTACAGTGATAGCATGTATGTTTTGTTTTCCTGTCGTTTTTTGTAGGGTACAGTTAACATCTTTTTTGTTTTTGTGTTGTTATAGCAGGTCTTTGTGATGCTGCACCTGCCTGTTCATCTGTCAGCTCACCAGTGTGCTCCACACTGTGTGGTTCCCTGGGCAGAAACATTTTGTTTTTCCCCTGCAATAAATGATCTCTTATGAGTTGCAGTCCCAATCCTCTAAGAAAATTTCTCCATGGTAGTTTGCATGTTGTTTTCTTTGTAAACTCTCAGACCATTTATGTTACACACGTTTGGGATCAAGTAAAGCATGACCATTGGTCAATGATTTTTGTCTCAAGTGACATCACAGTTGCTGCATAACTCATCAACAACATCTACTCCAACTTTGGTTTTGTTGAAAAAAGTCTCCACCTCAGGCTTCTGTTTTGTTGAGGTTTCTCTATCAGTATTTCCATCATGGTGCAATGTTGACATCAGCAGTACCAGTTTGTTTTTCTTTACCATATATGAGTTCAAAGTAAATTTTTCTGAAATCCAAACATTGTACTATACAATTCTATATTTTGAAATTGCAACATTTCATTTGGAATTTCCGTTTTTTTCCTGTATACAGTTTCTATGCTGGTCAACTTGTGCTCAGTCAGCAAATGTAACCTCAACTGGAAACTGGTAAACCAATTGTCAAATATCACTTTCCAATTAGTTTGGGAGATGGGAGCAAAAGTCTGTTCACAGCATCATTTGGTTTATTACTATATGAAAAAGAACCTAGTGGTTGAGTTTCAGGATAAATTTCTAAATTTAAAGCATAATAAATCTTAGCATCTACAAGGATATAAATTTTTATCCATAGCTTTTAGATAATTCTTTTACATTCCTGTGATTACCACAAAAAATCCCTGCTAAGTATAGCAGACCTATGAGTGTGTTCAGTTTGTCTAGTGAAGTTTTGTAATAAGTACATTTTTAAATATGGCTGTTAGTGCATGAGAACATTTTATTTGTATTTTACAGCCTTTGTGTATTTCACAGCATCTTATAGCATTTTGTCGATTACAAGTTCCAACATTGAATGGCAGTGTTGGCATTCTGTCCAATAAGTTTCACCCTGCAAAGAGTCTCACTATATTTTTGGACTTAGTTCTAACATTGGATCATTCCATTTAGTTATGTGACCATTTTGTAACATTTCAACTAGTCAAATATGCATTCATATTGCTGTTTTCTTTGTCACCTGAATCAAGGAGCTCCACATTCCCTGTGTCTGTTAGTCAATTCTTATTCCATGTCACTGTCACAGGAACTTTGGCTTGCATGGCCAGTGTCAAAATCATTATCATCTTTATCATCCATGCATGAATAATTTGATAATTCATTTTTTACCTGCTCCAAAACTTGCAAATCCAGTTTTTCATGTGCTATTGTGCTAAACTGAGCTACTTCTACCTACCAGAAAAATCAAAAGAAAACTTTTAAAGCAAATCCTAAATGCTTAGAAATTTAGCAATGAGCATTTCACAGGTAAAACTCATCTGTTGCTTTGGAGTTCCTGTACACACTTTGCCATTTGTCTGCCAAATGGGTGAATGAATGGATGGATTTTTCCTTTCTCCAGGTGCAGCTACTGTGAGTCACACTCACATCCCATTATGATGAAATTCATATTTTCATAACAGAAGAGTGGTATGGATGTATTTTACCCTCTGTGATGTTCAGGTAAACATACTCAAAACTTGGTAGAGCATTATGTGGGTAAAAATTCTGGTTTGATACTTTTTGCACATGTGCACACAACTTGCTGTTCATTGTACCAAGTAGATAAATACAAAGATTGTTTCCTGTATCCCCCAGGCACATTTACTGAGATGCACAGACAGCTATTATGCTAAAGTACAAATTTATAGTAGAAAAGTACGAGATGGGTTGTTATAACCCAATATTATGCCCACGGGATTTTAAAATAAAAGCACTCATGATTCTTCACTTTTAGCAAAGATCAATTTGATGTGTGGGGGATTTTATGCGATTGCCAATATTCTAACCTCAGCAGAAAAGCACCAGGCCACAGATTTGCTTTCTGCACTTCCCTCTTCCTCCTCATTTTTTCCAAATGACTTTTCAAAGAGAAGGCTGTGAAGTTTACACAGAGTTCCATGCTGCTTCTGTGATAATCACTTTGTACCATGACCAAGGAAGTGTGGCACTCTAGGAAGAAAGACATCCTCAGGCACTGCCTCTAGATTGGCTGGGCTGCTTCACTGAAAGGGGTTGCTTTCTCACCTTCCTGACAATCCTGTTTTAACACCTAAATCTCCAAAGAAATAGCAACAATTAAAAATGTTAATAAGTATATGTAAAAAAAAATCTACGTTCCTACCACCACAGTTGTACCATTTTTCTGTGTCTTCTTCTAGATCTTATCACTGGGTCTTGTTTAATCAATTTAATGTGTTCATCCACACATAATCCTTATTATTCCTCTCCTGGACTTCTCCACTAAGTCTGCAGTCATAAATTAAGCTGGCAATAGAAGAAACAGTCCTTTGATACTTCAACTCCTCAAAGCAGTCAATTATTGCTATCAGAAATTAGGTGAGGTTCCTGCAAGCCTCTGGCACAACATTGTCATCAAGTGTTCCATACACAGCCTTGTTAATGTGTCTTTGGTTAAAAACATTCTATTTAATATGCATTGTTGATTTCCATATCTTTGAACTCACAATAGCTCATACCTGAATGAAGCTTATCTAGCACAAATACAGTAATTTCTCCATGAGACACATGACAATCTTCTTAAGCCAAGTAACTCTAATAGCACTTTAGTGTTACACTTAGAAAGCAGTTAAATTATGAGTAAAAAAGCACAAGAACAACAAAAATATGGCAGTAAGTAAATTACAAAAAGGGCACTTATTTATAGTACAAATACTGAAGAAATAAAACCAGATGGCAAATGTTGCCTTGTTGGGCCCCAGCTGGGAATCTGTACATCTGGTATCTCACAGTTTTACTACTCTGAGTATGTCCGCATGCTCCCACAAAAGCACCATATTTGGGAGTTACAAGTGATTTTTACCAGGTAGGGGAATTCACAACTGTGGAGTCCATATTCAGTAATGATTATGGTTCTACTTGTGTTGTATTAATACAATGTATCATAAAGACAAGAGGCAGGTGGCTATTCAGATTTTCCTTTGAAAATAGTTTGTTGTCTTTTTTTTTGTTGTTGTTGTTTTCAGACAGGGTCTCACTGTGTAGTTGAGACTGACCGGGAACTCACTATGTAGCCCAGGCTGGTCTCAATCTCACAGCAATCCTCCTGTCTCAGCCTTCTGAGTGCTGGGATTGATTAAAGGCATGCGCCACCACGCCCAGCTGTTGTGTCTTGTTAAAGACTCTCCATGAGGGCTGTCATTCATTAATGATAACTTACTTCCTTTAAAGCATTAATTTCAGGAATATGTGATGGGAGACTTCTGTCATGCTTTTAAGGTCATTTCAGTTGCTAGGTCCAGTTGAGTGGAGTCTATTTGTGCTGAAGTCAGAGAATCTGAGTTTGAGTAATGGCCCCAGATTCCAGCACCAACCGATCTGAAACACAACATAAATTTCCTGGCTACTAAAGGGAAAGCTCATATTTCATCAATTCTAAGCCACTCATCATTTCACATTTTAAATCTCTGAAACAGTGTGAGATTTTTTTGTTTGGTTTTGTTTTACAATTGATTGGCAGCATTCTGCTTTCTTTCTGGGTGGTACATAAAGTAAGGATGTATATTATATCCTTTGCTCTCTTAGAAGTGATGAAATATGATAATGATAATGTCTCCCTCATGGTGTTGTGAAGATGGACCGATATTACAATCTCATAGGGTTGTGGTGAAGAAGTAAATAGTATGTGAGAGGATATAGTGCAAAGCACTTGCAAATTAGGGAAATATTATTATGACTATCTTTACTTGCTTCTGCAATAAATCAATATTTTAATTTTTACTCAGGAAATTTCTTAAGATCGATGCCATGACCTTCTATGACTCAGA
Organism: Fukomys damarensis; assembly: GCF_012274545.1. Taxonomy (NCBI): domain Eukaryota; kingdom Metazoa; phylum Chordata; class Mammalia; order Rodentia; family Bathyergidae; genus Fukomys; species Fukomys damarensis. The sequence continues at coordinate 40,054,933 of NW_022900947.1, read as the reverse complement.
TTACAGTTTTTACAAACAATGGCTGGTGTAAATTATTTTAGTGGGTGTCTTAGTTACTTTTCTCATTGCTGAGACAAAATACCCAGCACACAAAGTTAAAAAAGGAAAGATTTACTGTAACTCACAGGTTGGAGAGGTTTCATTTTGCAGTTGTTTGGCTCCAAGGCAGGCAGCATGGCAGAGGGGAAAGACCATGGCATCACAGGCAGGCAGAAGGCAACAAAGCAGCAAAGTAGCAGGGCAGCTTCTTTCTGTCTCTTTTTATTCCATCTGGGCTACCTGCCTCCTTAACCCCAGAATAGCACTCTTCATCCCAACATCACATCATTAATAGCAGCATCACACGTTCTAATCCAGCCACCTATGACCGCACAAGGCTTTGGGGGACACCTAGATACAACCACAACAGTGGATCATAAACTTTTATCATTGGAAAGAGATTCCATCAAGTCTGAAAACCACAGCTTAGAAGGAAGCAAAGCACAGATATCTCAGAGCCAGGGCAGTCCTTTCTCAATGCTGATGGTACCAGAACTATGAGGTTGCATGTGGTACAATTACTAGATTCTTTTGTTTGTATCACAAGATTCTTTGCCAGTGCAAATTGCCTTTGTGCTCACAGAACCAGTTCTGCCTATGTCCTGTTCTCTCAGCATAAAAAGAAAGTGAAATATGAGGTGTGATTAAACTATAAAATAAGTATTTAAATTTTACAAATGTATTACAATAAAAGACACATTGCTATTTGTCTCCCTCAAAATACTACCCCTCACTTCCAACATACTTATCCTACCATTCTTGCCACTTTCTGAAGCAATGGTGGAAGTCTTTCTTTCATAAGCATCTTTATGAAACATGATAAAAAAATACAGTGAGTGCAGCTGCCATTGAACAGAAAAACAAGCTCCTAAAAATGGTGGCACATGCCTATAATTCCAGTACTTGGGAGGCAGAGGCAGGAGGACTATCTCTAATTTGAAGCTGGCCTGGGCCACATAGAAAGGTCAAGGCCAGTCTGAATTAAAAAAAAAAAAAAAAAAAAAAATATATATATATATGGTGTGTCCTCATCTACCTTATTCAGCAAATATTGCACCATGAGACTTCTGGCTCTTTCTCAAAGTCAAAATAACGGCAAAAGATAAACATTTTGAGTAAGTTGAGGACACAAAGGCAGCCATAACAGTGCAGCAAAAGACACTCACAATAAAGGGCTGCTCATGGTAAAGAATTTTCAGAACTGCTTCAGAAAGTGCCAAGGACAATAGGATAAGTGTGTTTCAAGTAAGAAGGAGTATTTTGAGGGGGATTAATGATAATGTGCTTTTTACTGTAATAAATTTAAACATTCTTCATAGTTTCCAATTGTACCTCATAACCAAGGCAATGATTCAGCCCTAAATTTTTTTCATTAAATCCATATTTATTTTTTTAATTGAGTTTATTGGTACATTTTAGGTATACAGTACAGTTGCATTCATTGTTGGGATCTTGTACCTTTACATGACAGGTCTTAGTTCTCATTTTTTCCCCTGGTCCCTGCCCTCCCTTCACCCCCTCCTCCCCTCCCCATTTACAAACACTTTATTTCCATGTTTTCATTTTCTTATATTTTTTTCCACTCCCTTATTACCTTTCCCCTACCCTTCCCACTTTCCCTATACCTTTAGCCCTTTTCTTCCTATTTCACATTGTCAACCCTAAATTTTTAACATAGCCCAAGATGCTTCTACAGCATCTCCCAGATTTTTTTCATAGTTGCTTCTTTGGTAAGGGGAGAGAGGTAACCTAGATTCTCTGTAGGACAGAAACTGTATACCTCCTTCACTCTAAACAGATCTTTTAACTACAGGCCATGAACAGTTTCCCTCATTTATGTTTGTTCAGTCTTCGATGGAAAGGGACAAAGCAAATCCAAGAAATGCCACTGGAGTGTAAGTATGGTCAGATTATAGGATTATTCCACTGGGTGTGTGAAGTTGAAATTGTATCAGAGACACAGAAAGCATAGAAACCACCTGGGCTGGAGTCATATGAGCAAATGAAGCTGTTCGTTCTTTCAAGTGCAAACAGGTGGGCTGACTTGGAGAGCGAAATCAGTGTTGAGTGAGGGGAAAGCAGAAATTTAAGTAGGGAAGTGGTTGCTGGGTGGTTGTTAGGTGTTAGAGAAGCCTATTTCCACTTCCTGGAACTAGGGACAGTGTAGCTCTTTTCAGACTTCCTGAAACCGAGGGCTGGGATGTGATATTCTGTGGTGGTCTTTCCCACCAGCACCTGAGCTGTAACAGCTCTTCCCAGTGGTATAAAGGGAAAGGACATGGTGATCTGTAATAGCCTTTTCCCGCCCAACCCAACAGAAGTGTTTGCCTCTGATAGGACAATGTGGAGGAGGTTTTATTTGCTGTCCTCTTGTCCAATCACTGTTCAAGTAAATGGATAAATGGAAGAAGAGAGGAAACCAGGATTTATCAGGCTGCTTCTCTGGTTGGTCATTTTGCATAAAGTTGTGACACACCTAAATTTAGGTATTCCAGTTTGCAGTATAAAACTTGTCACTCGGAGGTGAAATGATTTGCTTAAGGTTACAAGATAAGGGGCAGGACCAGTTTACACTAAGTCCTTCTGGATGACAGCTCTCTGCTTTCTATTCTGAGGGACAATAAGTTCCAACTACACCAACTTCACTCCAAACAGATGTTTTAACTACAAGCCATGAACAGTTTTCTTCATACATGTTTGTTCTTTGAATGGAAAGGGACACAGTAAATTCATGAAGTGTCACGTCTCTGCCACCATTTCTCCTGGATCCTGAGGGGCGTTTCCAATCTCACTGCATCATTCACACGGTGTTCTCTCAGTCAGGGCATGAGCATAGATCGGTGCCTGCTAACTTCTTCAGACAATCAAGCTTTATTTTACCCTGAGCCGAGTACGGCTGCAATGCCTTTAGCTCCACAAGTCTTTCTTTTAAAAATTGAAAAAAGAAAGAAAGAAAAAGAAACAAAGTCAAAAGAAAGACAAAGACAAAGCAATAGATAAGACAAAAAAATGAAAAGAAAGATAAAGTAATAGTTGTGCAGTCTCTGTGAGATTTCATTTCCACTCAATAGCAGGCATAGGCCTCAGCAGTTATTCCATTTGGACTCCTGGCCATGAAAGATTAGTATCTCCCTTATGGATCTCTAGCACTAGAACACAAAGATATTAATAGACCTGCCAAGGTCACATAAGGAATTAACTATGGAGCCTAATGCTCTTAAACCTCCATCATGTGCTGTATCAACCCACACTGTTGTTTTATGCACACTCAGTAAATATTTACAGCTTTAAATATCTTCCCAGCTGTAGTTAGGACAAGAAGTACTCATATATACGTACAACAGATGTGAGACAATATAAACTTGAATTGCATAGACACAAGCTCCTGGATATTGGAAGGACTAGCTAAACCCTGAGATAACCAAGACTTAAGAACAGTACTTTGTCTCTTTCAATCTCTTGGATGTTTTGCACATAAGATGACTTTTTTAATTAATTGGGTAGAACCTTGATCATTATTGATTATTTCCAATAAGACTGTTTACATTAAATATATAATAACATAAAACATATCAGTCCTATTTCTCTTTACAATTTTGAACAACTGCAGTATACTAAGGTTGAATAGGCATTATATTTATCTTAATGACAAATAGTCTTTCATATAAGATCCTTGAATAAGGAGAACATCTACATGGAAATTTATGTATTTAAATGAGTTTCTTTATACTTCACAGTGAATTATGAGGCAACCCAAATTCAAACTAATTAAAGAAACAGGAATTTTGTTAGCTCATAAAACAGGAAAATCCATTGGGGTGGATTTCATTCAAATATTGGTGCTCTTTTTCCACATCAGATCACTATACTGTTCTGCTTTTAAGTGTACTAGTATCATTCTTTCCATCCCTTGCCCAAGTAACAGAGAAGATTTTAACTAGTTGTTCTCAAAAAGGCATAGAGTATTACACTTCTACCCCCCTACTCCATATATGCTGGGGAAGGATTCTGATTGACTTAAGGAGGCAGCTTCCCCTTGGGCCAAACCTGGTGACCAGGGAGAAAGAGACAATTGTCTGATAAGATTGGCTCTTGTGCCTCCCTGTCTTACTCACTTTCCTGTTGCTGGGACAAAATACCTGAAACCCATCACTTTTAGGAGAAGAAATTTATTTCGGCTCATGGTTTCAGTCCATGGTCAGGTGGCTCCAAGGCACAAATGGCATGGCGGAGGAAAGCTGTTTAACTCTGGCAGCCAGGAAGGGGGGAGAGAAGAGGAAGCCAGGGACAAGAATGCACCTATCCAGGTTACACCCTTCTAGATGCCCTTTCCAGTGACCCATCTCTCCTGATCAGACCAAAGCTCCTAGTAGCACATTTAGCTCCCAAACTCATCAATAGTTGAATCCACCAATGAATACCATGTTCCCATGATCCAAATGCATGAGACTTTGAGGACATTTTAGATCTAAACCCTAACACTACCCTTTCCCAGTGGAAGGTGGTGACTTGGTTGGCTAGTGACACACTATGACTGCAGTCCCCTTAGGACCAGGGTATGAAGAAGGAGGAGGAATACCAATACTAGAGGGGACAGAGTACCAATGCCAAAGAAGAACAGAAAGCTAAGCTGGTCAAACACAAACATGCTAATTATCTCAGGCTGTTCCTCTGGGTTTGTGACGAGAATAATTATAATAAAAGTCCAGTTGAGTGCCTCGTATTGGGTACTCATGGCTAATGTGTGACTTTCAGATGCCACCTTCTTCAATGTTGAGTGTTACTGTGGAGGATGTGGTTTCCAGGCTATTTCATGTCCTAGTGAGTTGATTTGCAATGGTTTCATAGAATTATAAACAAGAATATTAGTTTAAAAAGATATTGTCCCTAATCAGGTTCTGTACTGGGCTCCAGTGCTTCCTAAATAATTTTTTAAGAATTCTAGTGACTCCCTTGTGAAGTAGCTAGCACATATTTCACTGCAGAGCCTTTCTAGTGATGGAGAAACTGGACCTTAAGAAGGTTATGCAATCTCCCCAAAGTCCCACAACCAGTTTGTGGCCAAGCCTGAACACTCTTGTCTCCTGTTCTGACTGTGGAGATCAGCTCCCTTTTGGGCCACCATTTGGCTCAGATGAGGAAGATTGATGAGGGCTCTTATGCCAAGCACCAGTGTGATTCATTTTTAATGTCCTTTATTTTCATCTTTCAAGGAAAACAGCACATCCTTCCCTGGCTAAACACTTATTTCTGGAAAAGCCACAAACAAGCCCCCTGAGTCCTATTTACAAAAATGAGCCCAACCTAACTCTGCTGAGCTGACAAAAACTGACAACCTCACAACAGCTTCCCTGGTTATGGCCCACAGAACAAGGATCTCTTTTGGGGGGAGGGGCATTGCCATGGGTTTTTCTTACTTACCATAGACAAAGGAAATGAATAGCATTACAAAAAAACATAATAATAAGGCAGAGAAACACTGGGAAAAGGAGATAGTGAAACAAAAATACCAAAGAGAAAAAAGGGAATATGGAAAGACTAATAAAGTGATGGTGCATGAGAGGCCAAAGGAAGAGTAGAGAACAAAGCTTGAGGGAGACAGTGTCTGGGTCCCAGGAGGTGAGGCAACCTGACATTACTGCATCCCTGCCTTCCCTGTGTGTGGGTCTGTACATCCCATCTCTTGCAAGGGATAGGTGGTCATCCTATGACATATAGGAAAAAACAGAGTCACGGAGTCCAAATGAGTGGATGGATTCCTGCAGCTGATCACAGATAAAGGTGAGGCTGAACCAGACCTATTCAATCCAGAGTTCACATTCTTCCCAGCTCTCCCTTCTCATCACTCAACTGCTTTGAGCTTAAAATGAGGATTTTTTTTTGTAATTTAATTTATTGGTACCTCTAGGTAGACAGTACAGTTACATTCATTACTGGGATCTTGTACCTTTATGTGCCAGGTCTTGGTTCTCATGTTTTCCCCCTTATCCCTGCCCTCCCTTCACCCCCTCCTCCCCTCCCCGCTTCAAGCATTTAATTCCATTTTTACATTTTCTCATTTTTTTCTCTTTTTCCCTTATTTCCCTTTCCCTATACTTCTCACTGTCCCTATACCTTTGGTCCTTTTCTTCCTATTTTCTAATTGTCCTATTAGGATCCTGAGTACTACTTTAGTTTTCCACACTAGAGAAACTATTCAGTATTTGCATATGTGTGACTTATTTATTTCACTTAAAAGTATAGCCTCAAAATGTACCCATTTACCTATGAATGAATCTACTTTCTCATTCTTTATGTCTGAGTAGTATTCCATTTTATAGAAAAACCACATCTTCTTTATCCAGTTTCCAACAGATGGGCAAATGGGCTGTTTCCAACTTTTAGCTGTTACAAACTGTGCTGCTATAAGCATGGGTACACATACTTCTCTGTGATATGATTCTTTTCTTTTTTTTTAATTTTATTGAGTTTATTGATACATTTTAGGGATACAGTACAGTTACATTCATTGTTGGGATCATGTACCTCTACATGGCAAGTCTTGATTCTCATTTTTTCCCCTTACCTCTGCCATCCCTTCACCCCCTCCTCCCCTCCCCATCTACAAACACTTTATTTTCATCTTTTCATTCTCTCACATTTTTTTCTTTTCCCTTTTTGTTCTTCCCCTACGCATCACACCTTCCCTACACCTTTAGCTCCTTTCTTCAAATTTCTAAATGTCAGTACTCGTATTAGAATCTTATGCATTGTTGCAGAATATTCACACCAGGGAAACTATTTGGTATTTACACATGTGTGACTTATTTATTTCTTGTAGTTCTTTTGGAAAGTTACCCAGCAGAGGGATAGCTGGGTCAAATGGAACCTCCAGTCCAAGCTCTTTGAGGTATCTCCATATTGATTTCCATAGTGGTTGCACCAGTCTGCACTCCCACCAACAATGGAGAAGGGTTCCTTTCTCCCCACAACCCCGCCAACATTTGTTATTGTGTGATTTCTTGATAGCAGCCATTCTTTGTGGGGTGAGGTGGAATCTCAGTGTTGTTTTCATCTGCATCTCTCAAATTACCAGTGATGTGGAGCATTTTTTCATATATTTAATGCTGCTTTTATTTCTTTGTCTGAGAAATGTCTATTCATTTCAGATGCCCACTTTAGAATTGGGTCCTTATATTTGGGGGTACTGGTTGTTTTGAGTTCTTTAGAGATGAGGATTCTTGTACGAAGCACTTCTTAAGGGAGTGGTCTCAGAAAAGGGGATGTGAGGAAAGCAAGAAAGGGTAGGGAAAAATTCTAAGCAAGAACGTACTATCTGCTACTCTAGCTTTAGCTCTAGCTTCTGCAACATGAACTGCGTCTCAGAATTCATTCTGCCTTGGCCAAAGGAAGCAGAGCTCAGTAACCCATGTCAGTCAGTCCTACATATGTGCTGCACCTCTTGGCCAGGGCAGAGGGGTGAGGATGGGAGTGACATCTCAGAGGAGCTGTTACTTAGCAGAGGGCAGTTCTCTGGAGAAGGGGGTGCTATGGCTTGCATTTAGATGCCCCCCCCAAAGCTTCACGCAGATGAAGTGGGGCTTTCTTTTTCAGAGGTGACTGAATCTGAAATGTGTGATGCTTGGATTAAGTGCATGTGATTACCAGGCCACTACACAAGAATGATTGGCTTGGCACCACCCTAATCCTGGTAGTCTGGAAGGATAAAAGAAGCAGAAAGATATTGTTGAGGTTCCTTGTTGCTTTTGCTATTTTCCACCACCATGAACTGTTGCCCCTCTGCCATCCTGTTTTGGAGCCAGCCAATTATGGACTGAAACCTCTCTGAACTGTAAGCCAAATTAACCTTTCCCCCTTTAACTTTGGGTGTGGGGTATTTTGTCTCAGCAATGACAGGAAAGTAACTAACACAGGAGGCCGCCACATTCACAGCAACTGGGGGATGGACAAGAGGCCAGCAAAGAAGTTTGGGCACAGCAACAGCATCCACTATACACATTCCCACCAGCCTCTTACTGCAAGAGGGAAGGGAGGGTAGGAGTCAGAGTAGAAGGAGCCATGCCCCAGTAGTCTCTGAAAATCCCTCTGAGTGCCATGTCAGTTCCAAAGCCCCCATGGTTGTAACAGCCAATCTCAGGTAGCAGAGCTCACACTGAGACAGGCCCTGTAATAATGCCCAAGTGTCCCCTTGATATAACCCAGTATCATTCAGCTACCATCAGTGGTCCTCCTGTCCCTCCACCCTATGTCAGTTCAAAAGATTAGAAGAACCACACAATCCAGGATCTTTGGCCTCTTCCTCACCACACATATATTCATCACCAACTCTTTCTCTACTCTCCTTTCTTTGCTTCTCTTAAGTAGATTTTATTTTAAAATTCTAAACATGTACTAAATATGGAATCTCACTAAATTAAAGATTGTGAAGGACTTAAAAACATATCCATCTCCAAGATCCCAAGGACATATCATCTCCAAGGAGACTGAATTAATGAACTTGAGATTTCTCTCAAGTCCCTGGTGATTTTGTATTCAGATTGGGAATCACTGTGCCAGTCACTTTGGGCCTATACATTAGATTCATCTGGGGCATTACAAAATAGCCATGCTGGGTGTGGTGGCTCGTGCCTTTAATCTCAGCACTCAGGAGGACAAGCGGGAGGATCGCTGTAAGTTCTAGGCCAGCCTGGGCTACATAGTGAGTCGAGGCAGGCAAAGCTAGATAGCAAGACACTGTCTCAAAAAAAAAAAAAAAAAGTATATATATAGCCAGACCCTAGACATTTTAATTGGTCTTAAGTGGGGATCTGAAATGTGTGGGATTTTCCATTTGTTTGTTGGTTGGTTTGTTTAAATTTTCAGGTGCTTCTAATGTGCAACCAAGATAAAGAACCTGGTCTCAGGGATTTTTGAAATTATGCCCTCGATAACATATCAGTTTAGGAGATTTGGAACTGAATTGGGAAGCAATTTCTAGGGAGAAGTAAAGCACATTCATGGACCTTAGTAGAGGAAGAGACTCTCACATTAGTTTGACAACAAATAGCCAGTTTTATCACATTTTTATCAAATGCAAAATGGAACTAGCAGGAATCATTTTTGTGTTTTCAAGTCTTTCTTAGCAGGTTCCTTTCTGTTCGAGGCTCCTTTCTTCTCCCAAAAATGGTGGGTAGATGAGATTGAACCCAAAATTAATTTTACACTCAAGACAGTTCAGAGCCCACTCCCAACCCTTCATCTTCACTAGGCATAAGGCCTAGGAAAGACCAGCACTGAGGACTGAAATTGTCCCCAAGTAACTACTTCAGTTCCATGGCCTTCCCCTCATCTGCACCCAAACATCACACGCATCCCCACATTGACACAAACTATGGGACTGAACTTCTAGCCCAGCAGGACTTAGTACAAAGCTCTGGCTAGTGCCCTTTTGGCTCTCCTGGCCTGGCTTGCCCCCTGCTTGTTCATATGACAAAGTAGGCCCAAACCAACCCAGGAGATAGTTCCCATGCCCTACTCTAGTTGCTTCTCTCATCTTGTAACACTGATTCTTTAAATTCTTGATATTCAAGGAATTAAGTTCTCTAATCACTGTGAGCACTGAATTAGCAAATCCTGAACTGTTGCTTCTGGGGGAACTGCAGAGTTAGCCTCTGGTTACCTTTCATCAGCCTTGTTTTATGTTTGTGTTTATTTGAAGGTACCTTATTTAATATGTATTGTTGATTCCGTGACATCAAACTCATAATCAATAAACAGCACTATCTCTGTGCCTGAATGAAGCTTATTACATGAGTGTTTTTTCTGTAAGGCACCTAATATATAGCCTTTACCTCTTATCAGTACATACTGAGTATGCAGAATTTTGGCTTTCATGTTACATTTTCATACACATGTATAAGATCATTGCAGCCTTCTTACACTTGGGAAGAAAACTAGACTATACTTCAGCACAGTTCTTGGGAGCCATTTTAAATAGTGAAGTCACCAACAGAAAACACAGAAATGTGAAAATGTGGCTTCATAAACCAGAGAGAGCCCTTGTTTACAGTGTGAGAGCTGCACCACCTTGCTCACCTTCTGTGACCCCAGTGTTTGCTGCCCTGAGCATATCCATAAATGACCATAAAATCATGGATTTGGTAGTTACAAGTAAAGCTTATCAAGTAGGCAAATTTGCAATAAAAAATATTCACATAATGAAGATTGAGTGTCTGAACACCCAATTCTGGGTGACAAACTTTTTTGTACATTGTTAGTAATTTGAAAGCCCCTGCTTGAAGCAGGGGGTCCTGGAATACTGCATAGCATAGGATAAAGGGAAAATTATACAGTTATTACCCATTTTTTAACCAAGAATCTTTGCATGGGAAAATATTCATATTTCCAAAGATGCTTAAAGTTTGTTTTGTTTTGTTTCTGGACCAGTGAAACATAATAGAAAAAAAATCAATCTAGGTACATTCTGTAAGTTGGATTCTCAGTAGAGTATTATTTTTGAGAACCAAGAAAGATATATGTGTTTGCGGTCTTTCTTGTGCAAAGATACAGAGGATCTTTATTTTTTAGGTAGTAGCATCCATGCTAAAAAGCACACCAAGATGTGTCTGTACTATTCTAAAAAGGGGCTTTGTCGAAGTGGGAATATTGGCCTAGTGTTTTCCAGGTAGAAAAAGGCACACACTAACCATCCCCATCACCCCAAAGATTGAGCAAACACACAGAATGGGTGTCTCTTTTCCCATGCCCTAGGTCTCAGCTTGTCTCTTTCCTACAGGTCAGCTCTGTTTCTTCACCCCTAAGGCAAATGGCTTTGCTGTTGGTTTAGAGAAGCTCTTGGAGGGCAGTGGCTTATGGCACAAACAAGCCATTTGTCAAGCCATTTGGAAGGCAGATTGGATCTTTTATAATTTATCTTCTTTCCAGGTTTTGGAGAAACCAAGGCTGTGTACTGCCTGAGACATTTTAAAAGGCTGAGCCAAAGTGCAAGTAGAATGAGCCAGAGTGAACTCTTAGCTCTGAAAGTCTGCTCCTTTGGGAGAGTCAAGCCAAACTCAATCTGTTTCTCAGTTTTCTTGCAGCCAAGCTTTTAGAGACAGCTTCCCACCTTGGACATGTGGAAGGGTGGCTGAGGACAGGAAGGAAGGGGCTTTCGCTGTGACATTCATCTTAAGTAGCCCCCTAATTCGCCCAGACGAACATTCCACCTATATGCTCGCCATGTGGGCAGTTTCAGGAAAAGCCTTTCAATAAATTCACATCCTGGGGGATGTGAAGGAGAACTGGCTACTGAGGAGGGTGCAGAGTCACAAAATAAAGTACTTCCAGACCTCTATCGAGGAGTAGCAATGGCAGTGGAGGTTTACCAGGCTCCAACACAGCTCAGAGGTCCCGTGTGAACAGATTACAGCCTCCATCTTCAAGAATGATCTGCTTGTCAGCACATCTAGAGGGAGAAGTTATTTCACTCTGACCATTCATTCAACAATTACTTTATTTTTAAAACTTGAATTGTCTTCTCTTTAAGTTCAGTTTGGAATTATTTCACTTTACTGGAGTCAGATGGCATCAGGTCAAGCAGAAAATCTTGTTTTGTTATTCTATCATTGAGTTAATTTCAACATAAGATACTTCTTTGCAGGATATCTCATGGAGACAATATGGGAGTCAATCCAAGTTATTTGGAAACATATTAAACCTTCAACAAGGTTTCTCAATCACAATCAGTTTACTGTTTAGGCTGTTTTCATATTTTTGGTTTCTACCACAGTCAGTTTACTAACTTTGAAATGAGCTTTTCTGATCCAGGTGAGTGAGCAGTTTACAATGGTAATATCTTGTACTTTTAAGACATGATACAAGAGTTAAGTGGATGGAGAAGCCTCTAGGCAATGAAAAAAGAAAAACCTTGTCCCCATTGTGCCATGTAGGGAAGGCTTATTATACTAGCTCCACTCTCCTTTTCCCTAAAGACATTACTAGCCTGTGGGACAAAGGCTGGGCACCAGTTGAGATGTCTTTTGTCACAGCTCAGAGAAACCTAGTGAGTGTCCCTGGAGCAAGCACAGCTGATGGGGAAGGGAGGAAATTCTCCATGTCTCTCTCATCCAGCCATGCTTATCCTGTGTCCTTGGCCAATCTTTATCTAAAGCCTCAGCAAAGACACATGAGGAATAAAGGTTCAGTCTTCACAGACTTCTTACTGTGCTCCTAGCAACCATTTCCATTTCAGACTTTGGCAATGGTAGGTGCATGGTATGGTTTTTATTAGATATCAGAAGTAAACGTAATACTCAAGTCTTTGGTTTTACAATGACAAAGCTCTATTTAAAGCCACTCAGAAACCTGGGAGCTTTCTTTGGATCACAAAAGAGCCAAAGAAGAGCTTGTTCCTTTCCTTAGTTTGCCTATTTATGGCAAAAGGAATGTGAAGAAATGACTCTGACTGAGAAGAAATGTGATTTTTCTATCTTGGCTAGCTCCCAATTGTATCAGTTGTCCATATGGCTTCCATTGCCCTAGGAATCTGGCCATCACAAAGGCCAGGTAATCTTTTCAAAATGCTGTTAAACCCAGCAACCTCACAAAGTCCCTAGCTGAAGATGCTCCACAAAAAAGTAAATAAATAAGGAAATGGATACTAGAATACAGGCAGCAAATCCCTATTCATTTGTCTTTATAAAATGCTTTGTTCAATTATAATTCACACGCCATAAAATTCACTATTTAAAAATATGTAACCCAGTGATTTTTAGTGTATTTAAAAGGTTGTACAATCATCACCACTATCAAATTTTAGAACATTTGCATGACCCAAGAAAATAAGCCTGGACCCATCTGCAGTCTCTTTCCCTCCTCCTCTGTTCAATTCCCCCACTAAAAAAAAAAAAAACTATTTTCTATCTTTATAAATTTACTTATTTCTTTCAAATGCAATCATATAATCTGTGACCATTTATGCCAGACTTCTTTCATTTGGCATAATATTTTCAAGGTTCATTCATACTGTAACATATGTCAGTACTTCATTCCTATTTGCATGAATATAACCATTTTATTCATTTGTCCAATGATGACAATGTGGGCTGTTTCCATATTTTGGGTTATTATGAAATATGCTGCTGGGAATTTCTGTGCAATGTATTTTCCATTTTCTTGAAGATATGTACACACACACACACACACACACACACACACACACACACAAAACCCTGGGGATGGAATAGCTGGTTACTCTGTTTAACATCTTGAGAAACTCGTACTTCAAAATGACTATGCCATTTATAAACTTACCAATGTAGGAGGGTTTCAATTTCTCCATATCTTTGCCAACACTTGTTATTTTATTTGTCTTGCTTTTGTCTTTACCATCTTTAAGTGTGCAGTTCAGTGGTGTGAAGAATATTCACACTGTTGTGTAAACTTCACCTCCATCCCTCTCCAAAACTTCATCTTCTCAAACTAAAATTTAATATCCACCTAGCAACAACTTCCTGTCTCATCTACCCCAGAGCCCCAAGTGATATTCTACTTCCTGTCTCCATGAACTTGACCACTCTAGGTACCTCATGAGATGAAATCCCATAACATTTGTCCTTTGTGATTGCTTTATTTCACTTACAATATCCTCATTATGTTGCTTTATGGGTCAAATTTTCCTTCCTTTTTAAGACTGAATAATATTTGCGTGTGTGTGTATATATACTACACTTCATTTATCCAATCATCTGTCAATGGTCACCTGGGTTGTTTGCACTCTTTAGCTGTTGTGAATAATATTGCTATGCACTTGTGTACAAATATCTGCTTGAGTCCCTGCTTCCAATTCTTTGGAGTAGATACCCAGAATTGGATTGCTAGATCATATGGTAATTCTGTTTCACTTTTTGAGGGCCCTGCATAGTATTTCCACTGTGGCTTCACCTTTTTATATTCCCATTAGCAATCCAAAAGCGTTCTTATATCTCCACATCCTGGCCAACACTTCTTACCTTTTCTTTTTTATTGGTACTGGATATTAAACTCAGGACCTTGTGCTTGTGGTGCAGGTGTGGTGCCACTTGTTACTTTCTTTTCTGTATATAACCATCCTACAAGGCATAGTGATAGCTCCTTGTGGCCAACATTTGCAATTGTCTTTTTTTATTGCAGCTGTTCAAGTTGGTATGGCATATCTCCTTGTTGTTTTCATTTACATTTCCTAATGATGAATGATGCTGAACTTTTTGTGTCGTCCTTATTGGCTATTTGTATATTCTCTCTGGAAGGAGGTTTGCTCAAATCCTTTACCTATTTTTAATTGTCTTGTGCTATAGTTTGAATGTGTGCCTCACAGATTCACATGTGGGAAGCTTGGTCCTCAGTGTGGTGATGTTGGAAAGTAGTGGAACCACTAAGAGGTGAAAGCTAGTGGGAGGTGATGAGATCACTAGAGGCACTGGTATCAGAAGGAATTAACGTAGCTCATGTTGGACCACAGGCACTTCTGGAGAAAAGAAACTTGCCCCTTCCATCTTTTCAGCTTCCTGTTTTGCCATGCGGTCTGTCCCTCTTAAAAGTGATCCCCCATGATGCCATCTATCATGTGATGCCACCAAAGGGGCCCTCACCAGAGGCTGAGTCAATGAGACCAGCTGGCTTAGATTTCAACCTCCAAAAACTTAGAGCCAAATAAATAATTTTTCTTTATATGTTACCCAGGCATGAGTATTTTGTCATAGTAACAGAAAACAGATTAAAACAGCTTGTTCTTCTTTTTATTCTTATGAGTTCTTCGTATGTTCTAAGTATAAGTTCCTTAACTTATTTGTGATTTGCAGCTAGTTTTTCACATTCCATGGGCTTTCTTTTCATTTAATGGTGTCCTTTGAACTAAATAATTCTTAATTTTGATGAAGACCAGTTTGTTTTTCTTTTGTTGTTTGTTCTTTTGATGTCATATCTAAGAAACTATAGCCTAATTTGGGTTCATAAAGATTTGTAAACATTTTTCTCTTAAAACATTTATATTTATTATTTAAAAAAGGAAAGAAAGGCTCAAATTCACACAATTAGGAATGAAAAAGGTGAAGTCACAACAAATCCAGCAGAAATCCAGAGGATCATCAATACTTACTTTGAAAACCTGTATTCTAATAAAATGGAGAACACAGAAGAAATGGACAGATTCCCAGATACATATGAATCACCAAAGTTGAATGAAAAAGATATAAAAATTCTAACACCCAAATTACAAGTAGTTAATGTAATTAAAAATTTACCAACAAAGAAAAGCCCAGGTCCTGATGGATTCACTGCTGAATTCTACAAAACATTTAGAAAACAAATATCACCAGTATTCTTTAAATTTTTCCATGAAATTGAAAGGAAAGCAATACTCCAAATTCATTCTTGGAGGCAAGTGCTACTTTTATTCCCAAACTAGGGAAAGATCCAACCAAAAAAAGAGAACTACAGGCCAATTTCCCTAATGAACATAGATGCAAAAATCCTTAATAAGATATTGGCAAACAGAATACAGAGGGTCATCAAGAATATCATAACCCTGACCCAGTTGGATTTATCCAAGGGATGCAAGGATGCTTCAACATACATAAATTAATAAATGTAATACACTCTATTAACAGAGTTCAGGACAAAAACCATATGATCATCTCAATAGATGCAGAAGAAGCATTTGACAAAATTCAAAACCCATTCATGATTTTTTTAAAAACCTTGCATAAAATTGGAATAAATTGCCTTTATATCAACTTGATAAAGGCTATCTATAAAAAAACTAACAGCCAACATCATACTAAATAGTCAAAAACTGAAAACTTTCATGCTAAAATCAGGAAAGAGAAAGATATCCACTATCACCACTCCTGTTAAATATAGTTCTGAAACTTTAGCCATAGCAACTGAACAAGAGAAAGAAATAAAAGGAATAAAGATAAGAAAAGAAGAAGTTAAACTGTCATTATTTGCTGATGATATGAGTCTCTACAAAGAAGATCCAAAGACTTCCCAAAAAGACTCATAGACTTACTTTTGACAGAATCAGTAAGGTAGCTGGATACAAGATAAACACTCAAAAATCAATAGCCTTCTTATACACAAATAACAGACTCACTGAGAGTGAAATTAAGGAAACAATCCCTTTTGAAATGGCATCTAAAAAAAACAAAATATCTAGAAGTCAATCTAATGAATGAAGCAAAAGACCTCTAAATTGAGAACTACAGTGCTCTGAAAAAAAGAGACTGAAGAGGATATTTAAAAATGGAAAGACATCCTTTGTTCTTGGGTAGGAAAAACCAATATAATGAAAATGGCCATACTTCCAAAACTGCTATACAGATTCAGTGCAATCCCTATTGAAATCTCAACAGTATATTTCACAGAGCTAGAGAAAACAACAAAAAAATTCATTTGGAACCAAAAGAGACCTAAAATAGTAAAATCAGTTCTAGACAACAGGGACATGACTCACATCCCCTGAGTTGAAACTATACTACAAAGCCACTGTATTAAAAACAGCATAGTATTGGCAAAGAAACAGACCCAAAGATCAGTGGAACATAATAGAAGATGCAGAAACAACTCCAGACATACTCAGCTACCTCATCTTTGAGAAAGGAGCCAATCATCCCCATTGGAAGAAAGATAGCCTCTTTGATAAATGGTGTTGGAAAAACTGGATTTTTAAAAATTATTTTTATTGAGTTTATTGGTACAATCTAGGTATACAATACAGTTACATTCATCATTGGGATTCTGTACCTTTACATAATAGGTCTTCATTCTCATTTTTCCCCTTGTCCCTGCCCTCCCTTAACTCTCTCCTCCCCTCCCCATTTACAAACACTTTATTTCTATTTTTTCAGTTTCTCATATTTTTTTCCTCTCCCTTATTACATTTCCCCCACCCTTACCACTTTCCCTACACCTTTATCCCTTTGCTTCCTATTTTACATTATTAATTACCTCATTAGGATCCTGTGTACTATTATAGTTTTTCACACCAAAGAAACTATTCGGTATTTCAGTTAAAGAAATCTCTGTATGAGCATTAAAAATAGGAAATCCTAAAATAAAACTAAAAAGGAAAGTAAAAGAGTAAAGGCAATGATGTAACATTAAAATAATCCTTAATTCTGGGGATGAAAATTGTCCCTGAACATATTTAAATTGCTTCTTGCTCTTATAGTCTTATCTTATTCTTTTTTTTTCATTATTTAGAGAATACATTATTAGTTTCTGTAATCAAACACATAGATATGACCTTACATATTCAATACAGTGTGTTACCCCTGTACACATGGAAAAAAATAAAAAATAAAAAATAAAAATAAAAATAAATTAACATTCCTAGACCAATATGGCTGTCCATTTCTGCACAATGCCAACTCAACACAGTAAATTGGGATGACTTTTTCCACAGCTGGCAGCACCGTTAAAGTTTCCCATCGTTAAAGTTTCCCAAAATTCAATATATATATATATATAGATAGATAGATAGATAGATAGATATACACATACATATATTTATATTTATATAAAAAGACTAATAATAGTATGTTAGGCATCGATAGCACCAAGAGCTTTTCCAGGTTCTGCAGTCATCTGAACAAAATAATAGACATTCATTCAGCACATTCCATTAAAAACAAAACAAAACAAAACAAAACAAAAAACAAAGAATAATATCCAAAAAACAGCAAGGTTCTGTTGCTGTTGTGGTACCTGGGACCATTTTTTTTATTAGCATCTTAATCATCATCTGGAAAGAGAACATTCTAGAGTAATATCATTAAATGTAGCTCTGATAAAGCACAGTCCCCACTATCTATCATAAAGCAGGTGCAAGATAATTTACATTCATAGAGGTATGATACAGTACCAACCTACATCAATAATACTAGAATCAGTTTTGGTTTGAAATTTACTTTGTCTGCAAATAAGATTGCTACCCCTGCTTTTTTCTGAGCTCCTGTCACATGGAGAATTGTTTTCTATCTTTTCACTTTCAGTCTATGGGCTTCTTTTTGCACTAGGTGTGTTTCTTGTATACAACATATTGTTGGATTTTGCTTCTTATTCCATTCTGCCAGTCTTTTTCTCTTGATTGGTGAGTTGAGGCCATTGACATTGCTGGTTATCACTGATATGTACTGACTTATTATTGACATGTAATTGACCTTTTGTTGACTCTTTTTACTTTTTCACCTTCTCCTTTTAATTTCTTGCCTTGCCTATTTGATTTGCTCTGTTGGGCCTCATGGTGTTGTTGCTTTCATTGTCTTTTTCTAGGATCCTGTTTAGAATTGCCTGTAGTGCTGGTTTGGTATTTGTGTAGTTTCTCAGGTGTTCTTTGTCGTGGAAGTGTCTTATTTCCCCATCCATTTTGAAAGAGAGCTTTGCTGGATACATCAGTCTAGGTTGGAGGTTGTTCTCTTTTAATACTTGAAATATCTCATTCTAGGCTCTCCTTGCCTAAGGGTTTGTGTTGAAAAGTCTGCTTTGATTTTGATGGGCTTTCCTTTGTATGTGATTTGTTTCTTTTCTCTTACTGCTTGTAGTATTTTGTTCTTCTGTTGGGTTTCTGGGATCTTGATTATTATATGTCTAGGTGTAGATTTTTTTTTATTGTAGCTAGTTGGGGTCCTATATGCCTCAGTTATCTGAATGTCAAATTCTTCCCCTCTGTTTGGGAAGTTTTCTGTCATTAATTCTGCAAACAGTTTTTCTTAAGTCATTTGTATTTTCTCCTGCTACTTCATGTATTCCTATCAGTCTTTTGTTATTCTTCTTTGCATCATCTAGGAGTTGTTGGATTGATTTCTCATGATCCCCTATTGTTTTTAAGAGACCTCTCTTTTCATAGTCACTGACTACAATCTTATCTTCTATATCTGAGAGTCTGTCTTCGCATTCTTTTATTCTGTTGCATACACTTTCAATAGAGAATTTAATCTCCTGGATATCTGTTTGAATCTGTTTTATGGATTCCTTTTCTTTCCTATGTTGGGCATTTATTTTTTCCATTTCTTTCTTATGCTGGGCCTTCATGGCTTCTATCATGGTCCTGAGCTCATCTATTTTTTTGTCAGTTTCTGCTCTAGAGTCTCGAATCACGACTTCCATTTTGCTCACTATCTCTATGGTTATCTGGGAAATTATTTCTGTTTTGAATTTTTCTAGAACCTGATTGATCTGTTTTGTTACTTCCTGTTCTTTGATTTCAGGGTGTCCTGGTGGTTCACTATTGGCCTTTTCATCCTCGTTTGCCCTACTGTTTGACATTGGTAAACTGGAAGTCTGTCCTTGTGTCTTGCTTAAGTGTTTTCTCATTTTTATTTTTGTTGTTGGACTATCCTTGTTTTAATCTCTGGGTTATCATCTAAATCTTCCTGATATAGTTGCACCCTAGCTTCTGGGTCTCTAACCACCCACAGACATTCTCATCTTCATAACATCTGAGAAAACAACTCATCAAATCAACCCCAATGCTTTATCCCAACTGATACAATCAGCAACACATTAAGATCAAGCACAACTTGGAAACTGACCACCTGTGGTAGTCACTAGTCTATCACCCTTAAATCATTTGAATTAAATTGAAATCAAGAAGCAGTCCAGAACATGTCTGCTGTGAACAAAATTTCAATATAGTGTATTTACCATTTAATGGCTCAGACAGAGCAAGGATGCAAGACCCCTGATCTCAGTTAGCTGATGGCTGAACCCCATGATGCTGACTGACCTCAGGCTGCAAGGCCCAGATTGAGTTCCCCAACCTTCTGAATGGTTGAACTCCACAACGTTCTATTACAGATTTCCCACGCCCTTTCTTTAAAGATGTTCAAAGTTGGGGACTCAGAAAAATACCCTTGATGACCACTTCTGCCTCTGTAGAGTGGGTCCAAAGACTGGCACAGTCAGGAGGTCTGAGAGTGCGGGGGGGTTATAGGGGTTCATGGGCGCCTGCATAGCTACCTTCTTGGCGCTTGAGCAATGGCGGCTGGGTCGGGAGCAGGTGTGGCTCTCCCTCCCGGGGTGGATCAGGGCCCAAGCTGCCTCCCAGGGCTTGAGGGATGGCGGCTGAATTGGGAGCAGGCGTGGCTCTCCAGAAAAACTGGATTTCAACCTGCCAAAAATTAAAACTACACCCCTATCTTGCACCGTGCACTTAACTAAAATCAAAGTGGATTAAAGATCTAAATATTAAAACAGAAACACTAAACTTGCTGGAAGATAAGTTGGGTAGAACAATTGAAGATATTGTCATAGGGAAAGACTTTATGAACAAAAGCTCAATGGCACAGGAACTAACACAAAGAATCAATAACTAGGATCTCATCTTATTAAAAAGTTTCTGCACTGCAAGAGAAATCACCAACAGAGTTAAGAGACAGACTACAATGTAGGAAAACTTTTTACTGGCTGTTCCTCAGAGAAAGGTCTACTATCTAGAATATATAAAGAACTAAAAAAAAAAATCAGACCCCCCAAATATAAAGACCCAATTCAAACATGGGCAACTGAAATGAACAGACATTTCTCAGACAAAGAAGTAAAATCAGCAAATAAACATATGAAAAAATGTTCCACATCACTGATCACTTGAGAGATGCAGATGAAAACAACACAAATTCCACCTCACCCCAGAAAGTATGGCTCTGTCAAGAAATTAACCAGTAACAAATGCTGGTGTGGATGTTGGAAGAAAGGAACCCTTCTCCATTGCTCGTGGGAGTGCAGACTTATGCAACCATTATGGAAATCAATATGGAGATACCACAAAGAACTAGGATTAGAGATCCCATTTGACCCAGCTATTCCTCTGGTGGGTGTCTTCCAAAAAGGATTAAAAGAATCATACCACAGTGATATTTGCGCACCCATGTTTATAGCGGCACAGTTTGTAATAGCTAAACCATGGAAACAGCCTAATTGCCCATCAACTGGAAACTGGATAAAGATTTTTTAATATATAAAATAGAGTACTACTCAACCATAAACAATGAGAAACTAGAGACATTTATAGCTAAGTGGATGTGCAATGAGGCCATACGCTTAACTAAAATTAATAGAACACACATGTGTAAATTCCACATAGTTTCTCTGGAGTGAAAATCTAAAAGTGTAAACAAGGATCCAAATGTATAATTGAAATTGTGTAATAGCAAGAAAAGGTCTAAAGGAGTAGGGAAAATGGGAGGGGTAGGGGAAAGGTAAGACGGGAAAAGAAAATAAATATGAGAAAAGGAAAAACATGGAAATAAATTCTTTGTAAATAGGTAGGATGGAGTGGGTGAAGAGAGGCTAGGGGAATGGGGAAAAATAAGAACCAAGGAATATCACGTAAAGGTACAAGGTCCCATTGATTGATGTAACTTATTGCATACCTAAAATGTACCAATAAACAATGGAAAAAAGTTTTATATTTGCTTGTACATGTGCATTGATGCATTTAGTATAATGATGCATTTTTACAGTGATGCTTTTTGTACAATGATGCATTTTGAGTTTTACATATGGCATGTCTAAAATTTTTAGACGCATTTACCTTAAAGATATATAGGTAAATCTTTTTTAAACAACTGAATTTTTTCTTTACTCTGCAAAAGCAGGCTGTTGCTATAATGGTGGACAGTTTCTTTAGATGGAATTATTTTCTCATGAATATTAAAAATGTAAAAGGATATTTATAGGTATATATATAATAAAACCTCCTGGTCTTCAGCCTTGTTTAGAAAATATTTGAATAGTGCATTTAATCAATCTTTAATCAATCATTTAATAAAGTTTTGTGTATCTAATTTGTCTGAATCATGGATGATCTCCAAGACCAAATACTGCAGAAAAGGCAAGGTGAGAGAGCCCTAGGAGAAGCCCTGGGTTTGCTGGTTGGAAAGTTTGCCCACAGTGAGGGAGGATGGGCAGTAAATCCTATGAACTTGTACCTAAAAAAAATATTTGTAGTAAAAAGGAGCAAAATAGGATAATAACTAAAGTTTACCAAAGAGATAAGTAAATAATTATTCCAAACAAGGGAAACAAGACAGAGATCCTGAAACAGCTCAAAAAAGGAGTAATTGGGAGCCTTGTTTACAGCACAAGCAGAAGCAAAGGTAAGAGCTTAGGCTACATAATAATTTGGAAATAAGAAAGTCTACATTCCTTTGAGAAGTAGCTACCTCTATGGAGAGACCTTTCAATGCATGGTTGTAGTTAAAGGTAAAAAATGTTCAAAACCTTGACCCTGAGCTCTGTGTAGACAGAAATGGGTTTAAATTCTAGTTTTGCTACTCATTAGCTGTACCACCTTGAGTGTACTATTTCTGCTCTAAGCCTCAGGTTACTCTTCCATAGAATGGGGGCAATACTAGAACTGCCTCACTGAGTTTTTGTTTTTTTGGTTTTTTTTGGTTTTGTTTTGTTTTTATTTATTTTTTGTTTGTTTGTTTTAGTTTATTGGTACATTTTAGGTATACAGTACAATTACATTCATTATTGGGATCTTGTACCTTTACATGACAGGTCTTGGTTCTCATTTTTATCCCCTTGTTCCTGCCCTCCCTTCACCCCCTCCTCCCCTCCCAATTTATAAACACTTTATTTCCATTTTTCATTTTCTGATATTTTTTTCTTTTCCTTTATTACCTTTCACCTACCCTTCCCACTTTCACTACACCTTTAGCCCTTTTCTTCCTATTTCACACTCTTAATTATCTCATCAGGATCTTATGTACTAGTATAGTTTTTCACACCAGAGAAACTATTCAGTATTTGCATATGTGTGACTTATTTATTTCACTTAGGAGTATATCCTCAATATGTATCCATTTTCCTATAAATGAATCCAATTTCTCATTCTTTATGGCTGAGTAGTATTCCATTAAAAAAAAAACACATCTTCTTTATCCAGTTTCCAACTGATGGGCAAATGGACTGTTTCCAAATTTTAGCTATTACAAACTCTGCTGCTATAAACATGGGTGCCCATACTTCTCTGTGATGTGATTCTTTTAGTTCTTTTGGAAAGATACCCAGCAGAGGGATGGCTGGGTCAAATGGAATCTCCAATCCAAGCTCTTTGAGGTATCTCCATATTGATTTCCATAGTGGTTGCACCAGTCTGCACTCCCACCAACAATGGAGAAGGGTTCCTTTCTCCCCACAACCCCTGACAACAATTGTTATTGATTGATTTCTTGTTAGCAGCCATTCTTTGTGGGGTGACGTGTAATCTCAGTGTTGTTTTCATCTGCATCACTTGAAAGACCAGTGATGTGGAACATTTTTCACATATTTCCTTGCTGCTTTTACTTCTTTGTCTGAGAAATGTCTATTCATTTCAGATGCCCATTTTTGAATTGGGTCTTTATATTTTGGGGGGGCTGATTATTTTTAGTTTTTTATATATTTTAGATAATAGTCCTTTGTCTCAGGTACACTTGGTAAAAATTTTTTCCTGCATTGTAGGTTGTCTCTTAGTTCTGTTGATGGTTTCTTTTGCAGTGTAGAAGCTTTTTAATAAGATGAGATCCCAGTTGTTGATTCTTTCTGCTAGTTCCCACACTACTGAGGATTTGTTCATAAAGTCTTTGCCTATGCCAGTGTCTTCCAGAGTTCTTCCTAACTTATCTTCCAGCAAGTTTAGTGTTTCTGTTTTAATATTTAGATCTTTAATTCGCTTGGATTTTAATTTAGTGCATGGTGAAAGGTAAGGGTCTAGTTTTAATCTTTGGCAGGTTGAGATCCAGTTTTTCCAACACCATTTATTAAAGAGGCTATCTTTCCTCCATTGAGGATTGTCACCTCCTTTGTCAAAGATGAAGTAGCTGAGTACATCTGGAGTTGTTTTTGTGTCTTCCAGTCTGTTCTACTGATCTTCTGGTCTGTTTCTTTGCCAGTACCATGCTGTTTTTATCACAGTGGCTTTGTAATATAGTTTCAAACTGGGACTTGTTATACCCCTGCCAAGTGTCTGTTGCCTAGGATGGCTTTTGCTATTCTAAGTCTTTTATGGTTCCAAATGAATTTTTGGATTCTTTTTTCTAGTTCTGTGAAATGCAGTGTTGGAATTTCAATTGGCATTGTATTGAGTCTGTATAGCAGTTTTAGTATTATGGCCATTTTCACTATGTTGATTTTTCCTACCCAGGAGCAGGGGATAGCTTTCCCTTTTCTTATGTCCTCTTAAATCTCTTTTTTCAGAGTGCTATAGTTTTCAGTGTAGAGGTCTTTTGGTTCTTTTCTTAGATTGATTTCTAGATACTTCATTTTTTGGATTCTATTGTGAAAGGAATTGTTTCCCTAATTTCTTTCTCAGTGAGTTTGTTATTTGTGCACAAGAAAGCTATTGATTTTTGGGTATTGACTTTGTATCCAGCTACTCTGCTAAAAGTGTCAATTAAGTCTAGAAGTCTTTTGGTGGAGTTTTTTGGGTCTTCAAGTAGAGTATCAAATCGTCAGCAAAGAATGACAGTTTAACTTCTTCCTTTCCTATCTTCATTGCTTTAATTTCTTTCTCTTGTCTAATTGCTATGGCTAATGTTTCCAGAACTATACCAAAGAGGAGTGGTGAGAGTGGGCATCCTTGTCTTGTTTCTGATTTTAACAAGAAGGTTTTCAGTTCTTCACCACTTAATATGATGTTTCCTGTTGGTTTTTCATAGATAACCTTTATTAAGTTGAGACCATCTGTTCCAATTTTTGCAGAGTTTTTATCATGAATGGGTGTTGAATTTTGTCAAATGCTTTTTCTGTATCTATTGAGAGGATCATATGGTTTTTGTCCTTGATCTTGTTAATATAGTGTATTACATTTATTGACTTATGTATGTTAAACCATCCTTGCATCCCTGGAATAAATCTGACTTGGTCAGGATGTATGATCTTCTTGATGATCCTCTGTATTCTGTTTGCTAGTATCTTATTAAGGACTTTTGCATCTATATTCATTAAGGAGATTGGCCTGTAATTCTCCTTTTTAGTTACATCTTTCCCTGGTTTGGGAATCAAAGTGATACTTGATTCCAGGAATGAATTTGGAAGTATTGCTCCCCTTTCAATATCATTGAAAAGTTTGAAGAGTAATGGCAGTAGTTCTTCTCTAAATGTCTTGTAAAATTCAGCAGTGGATCCATCAGGACCTGGGTTTTTCTTTGTTGGTAAATTTTTAATTACATTTTCAATTTCACTGACTGTAATTGGGGTGTTTAAAATGTTTTTATCTTCTTCGTTCAACTTTGGTAATTCATAAGTATCTAGAAATCTGTCCATTTCTTCTGTGTTATACATTTTATTAGAGTACAGGTTCTCAAACTAGGTATTGACTATCCTCTGGATTTCTGTTGGATCTATTGTGACTTTACCTTTTTCATTCCTGATTGCATGGATCTGAGCCTTTTCTTTCCTTTTTTTGATAAGGTTATCTAAGGGATTATCAATTTTATTTATTCTTTC
The DNA here is from genome assembly GCF_012274545.1 of Fukomys damarensis. NCBI lineage: Eukaryota > Metazoa > Chordata > Mammalia > Rodentia > Bathyergidae > Fukomys > Fukomys damarensis. The sequence goes on along the minus strand of NW_022900947.1, from coordinate 40,029,439 downwards.
AAAAAACCAACTCTTCAATTCATTTATTTTTTGTATCATTTTCTTAGTTTCCATTGCATTGATTTCCACTCTAATCTTTATAATTTACTCTCTTGTTTGAGCTTTGGGTTTTTCTTGCTCTTGTTTTGCTAGGAGTCTTGGATGCATCATTAGGCTGTTTATTTGAGCTTGCTCTATTTTCCTAGTGTGGGCATTCAGTGCTATGAATTTTCCATGTAGAACTTCTTTCATTGTGTCCCATAGATTCCTGTATGTTGTATTGGCATTTTCATTTATTTGTAAAACTTGTCTGATTTGTTCTTTAATTTCCTCTGTGATCCATTGATTGTTCAGGAGAGTGTTGTTCAATTTCCATGTGTTTGTGAAGTTCCTATGGTGTCTTATGCTATTGATCTCCAGTTTAATTGCACTACAATCTGATAATATACAGGGAATAACTTCGATTCTTTTGCATTTATTCAAACCTGTTCTGTGAGCTAGCATGTGGTCTATCTTGTGCAGTCAAAAAGAATGTATATTCTGGTTTTGTGGGATGGAACAATCTATAGGATGTCTAATAAGTCCATATGTTCAAAAGTTTGATTCGGTTCTAGTATTTCATTGTTGATTTTTTTTGCCTACATTATCTGTCTATTTGTGACAGTGGGGTATTTAGATCCCCCACTACAATTGTATTAGTGCTTATTTGGTTTTTCATATTACTTAATATTTGTTTTATATAGTTGGGGGCACTAATATTTAGTGCATATATGTTTATGATTGTCATCTCCTCCTCTTGAATTGTTCCCTTTACCAGGATGTAGTGGCCTTCTTTGTCTCTCTTAATCAGTTTTGCTTTGAAAATTACTTTGTTTGTGAATAATATTGCTACCCCTGCTTTTTTCTGAGCTCCTGTCACATGGAGAATTGTTTTCCATCCTTTCACTTTCAGTCTATGGGTTTCTTTTTGCACTAGGTGTATTTCTTGTATACAACATATTGTTGGATTTTGCTTCTTAATCCATTCTGCCAATCTATTTCTCTTGATTGGTGAATTGAGGCCATTGACATTGATGGTTATAACTGATATGTTCTGTCTTATTATTGTCATGTTATTGTTCTTTTGTTGATTCTTTTAATTTTTTGCCCTCTTCTTTTAGTTTCTTGCCTTGCCTATTTGATTTGCTCTGTTGTGCCTCGTTGTGTTGTGACCTTCTTTGTCTTTTTCTAGGATATTGTTTAGAATTCTTTGTAGTGCTGGTTTAGTATTCATGAAGTTTCTCAGGTGTTCTTTGTCATGGAAGTATCTTATATTCCCATCCATTTTGAAAAAGAGTTTTGCAGGATTCATCAATCTAGGTTGGAGGTTGTTTTCTTTTAGTCCTTGAAATACCTCACTCCAGGCTCTCCTTGACCTAAGGGTTTGTGTTGAAAAGTCTGCTGTGATTTTAATGGGCTTTCTTTTGCATGTGATTTGTTTCTTTTCTCTTACTGCTTGTAGCATTTTGTTCTTTTGTTGTGTTTCTTGAATCGATTATTATATGTCTAGGTGTAGTTTTTTTTTTTATCTTGATAGTTGGAGTCCTATATGCCTCATTTATCTGTATGTCAAATTCTTCCCCTCTGTTTTGGAAATTTTCTGTCATTAATTCTGTGAACAGCTTTTTTAAGGCATTTGCATTTTCTCCTATTTCATGGATTCCTATCAGTCTTATGCTATTCTTCTTTGCATCATCTAGGAGTTGTTGGATTGATTTCTCATGATCCCTTACTGTTTTTAACAGACCTCTCTTTTCATGGTGACTGACTGCAAGCCTATCTTCAATGTCAGAGATTCTATCTTTGCATTCTTTTATTCTGTTGTGAATATTTTCAATGGAGTTTTTTAACTCCTGGATATCTGGTTGAATTTTTTTATGGATTCCATTTCTTTCTTATGCTGAGCCTTCATGGCTTTTATCATGGTCCTGAGCTCATCTATTTTTTTGTCAATTTCTGTTCTAGATTATCTAATCATGACTTTCATTTTGCTTACCATCTCTATGGTTATCTGGGAAATTATTTCTGTTTTGAATTTTTCTAGAGCTTGATTGATCTGTTTTGTTACTTCCTGTGCTATGAGTTCAGAGTGTCCTAGTGGGTCAGGATCAGACTTTTCATCCTCCTTTGCCCTACTCTTTGCTATTGGTGAACTGGAAGTTTGTCTTTGTGTCTTGCTTAAGTGTTTTCTCATTTTTCTTTTTGTCATTGGGTTGTCCTTGATTTAATTTCTGGGTTATCAAATCTTCCAGACATAGTTGTGCTTTGGCTTTTGAGTCTCTAATGCCTCATAGACATTCTCATTTTCATAATATCAGAGAAAATAAATCATTAAATCAATCACAATCCTTTATCCCAATTGATACACTCAGCAACACAATAGGATCAAACACAAATTGCAAATTGACCACTTGTGGTAGTCATTAATCTATCAACTTTAAACCATGTGAATTAAATTAAAATCAAGAAGCAGCCCAAAATATGTTTGCAGTGAATAAACTTTTCAATATAGCATATTTACCATTTAGGATGGGGGCTTAGACAGAGTTAGGATGAGATGAGTAGATAAGTAAAAGAATTGGAGAAGGTTTCAAGTGAAGCCAGAGGACATAGAATGATCACAGTCTTTAGGAAACTGTTAAATTCAAAAGGGATAGACAGAGTAGAAGTATAAGAAGAAGAATATATTCCCTCAACAGCAAAAAGGGCTCACTTTCCCTTGAAACTATTGACCCTTGAGTGAGGTAAAATGACAGAAGAAAAGAACATAAAAAAGAAAAAATGATAAAAGAAGAAATCTGAGTTAGGGAAGGAGCAAGATCAGATAGGCAGATGAGGGATAATATGGTGGAACAAGAGACTGAGTTGGAGAAAGAGAACAGAATAAAGAAAGAAATTGCAGAGTGGAATGAGGAAAAGAAAGAAAAAAATGACTCTGTAGGGCCTCTTTCAGACTATATCTCTGCTGTCATAATATACAACATGCACAGCCATGTGCAGAACCAAATCCCCTGATCTCAGCTAGCCAATGGCAGACCCCCATGATGCAGACCTACCTAGGGCCACAAGGCCCAGATTTATTTCCCCGACCTCCTGCAGGGTTGAACTCCACCCAGTTCTACTACGGGTTTCCCCCACCCTTTCTTTAAAGATGTTCAAATTTGGGAGCTCAGAAAAATACCCTTTATAACCACCTATGCCCTGCATAGTGAGTTCAAGTGGCACAATCAGGAGGTCTGAGAGCCATGGGGTGTGTTTCAGGGGTGTCCATGTGGGTACCTTCCTTGCTCTGGACCAATGGCAGCACCAGCAGGGGAGGGTGCACTACCTGGTCCCACAGATTGGGCCCAAGCAGGCCAGAGGTAGGGCAGATGTAGGAGTGGATTTCCCAAATCTCACCTTCCTTGTGCTGGAACAATCCTCACTGAGTTGTTTATGTAAGGGTTATATGAGAACTACATACAAACCTCTTGATAATCATACATTCTCATAGCTCTGACAAAAATAAAACAGATAAAAATTAATTGCAATTGAGACTTTATTAAAATCATATTTTATTCCATTATAACCTCCTCCTACCACAAAGTCATATTTTTTGACAAAAATCTGAGACACACATATGGTTTTATTAAGAATTGTTCTCATCTTGTCTTCATGACATTTCATGCCATATGGATCAAATCTCTTTCACCTGGAGTCAAATGCTCTTCTCCTCACCTGTGCTGTTAGCCTGTACATATCCAGCACGCAATGAACTCAAGTGATTGGTCAAGGATGGTGAATGTGAGTGGTGACATCAGCACACATTTAAAAATCTCTCCTGGTCCCAGACTAGGATGTTATTAAAGGTCTCTACAACTATTGCTGTACAACATTTTCCCAATCTCTGGCTAATGAAAGGACAATGTATTTTCACCTGTCTTGACCAATTGCATTTACTCTGGGCAAAACTCATTAAAATCCCTTCCCAGTGAATAATATTTTGCTTCTAAGAAAAATGAAATTGTGAAAGAAGATTCACATGACTCCCAATTGTATAAGTCACATTTTAAAGTCCTGTGACATTGACAACATATGGGCTGGCCTCCCTCTCTGTTCTCATCTCTCCAGCAGTGAGTATTTTCCCAGTAAACACAAGTAACTGCACTGCACTAGGGATATCTTGTTTTTCTCTAAAGTATTTTTTGTTTACCATTTTAAACCTTTTCCCTCTCATGAACTTCCTCCCTTGTTTTCTTTACTGTATCCTGTTGTAATAAAAGGACTTTGTTTCTTACACTGATTTGGAAAACTTCCTTCCTGGCATTCAGATTCTCTCTTCAGATGTCAGGATCGAAGATAATGGTCCATTGCTGGCCGAGGGTAGAGGAGTCTGGGGGAAACAAGGGGAGCTGTGGTCTCCCCACGCCAGGCAGGTCCACATACTTCATGTGTGATGAGTGGCCCAGTGTGTGTCAACAGTGGCTGTACTGTTCACTCTTGTGACACCGGGGCATTAACATGCAAGGCTGGTGGTTTGAAAATTGTCAGTATTTTCTAATCCACGCACTCTGAAACATCAATGGGATTTCTAAAGAACTTAATCACTCAGAACAGAGTTGAGTTTATTGTAGATGCCAATTTCCTGATCAAGACCCATTCCTCCTGGCTTTTGGCTTATCTACTACATCTTTCCAAGGCAGGTTCCACTCACTAATTTCCTCTTTGTGAAACACTAAAAAATCCATTAAATGATGCTGTTAAAAATATCTAGGGGAATAAGAGAAACATATAACAGTATAATTTGCCTACAAAAGAGATTATGGGAGATTATTATTAATCTTTGGAGGCCCATTCAAATAAAACATTAATTTCCAAAGTCCTACATACCAACAAATATTAGATTGTTTTCACTTAAGAATACCAATGGGTGTACTGGGGTAGAGGGAACCTGTAGGATTTCTCACTCCAATTCCTTCATTTTTGAATGAGGAGACAGATTCCAAGGAGCCAAAAAGCCCCAAACCATTCACTGCCAGTCTGCCCAAGATTTAGAAACCAGCTCTCAATCAGATGCTCATTTTATGTAGCTTATTCCACCTGAGGTGGGATCTGGTAAGCCAAAACATAATGAGAAATCGCTATTTAGACCTCCCCAAAGCAGAAACTTGATTTCTTCTTAACCCTTGGCCACTTCCCAGTCTCTTTAATTTTCTGTGTTTCTAAGGAACCAAATAAATGCCTAGACTCTTGGGAGTAGAACACAGTGGACTGTAAATCCTTAGGTAAAATCCATAGCAGGTGTGGCCCCTATGTTGAGCATCAGACACGTCTCATTCATTCAGCCATTGTTTCATCAAGCAAACAATTGGCCAAGCATCATTATGTATGTAAAGCAGCAAGTAGGGCCTGAATCACTGCAAATGTCAGAGAGAAATAAAAATCACTCTGCCCTGTAGAAGCTCGCATTCTAAGATTGAAGACAAATAGGTAAGAGAACAAACACCTCACAGTGTGGTGTTTTAAAGGGATGTCCAACTTCTTGGGGGTCAGAAAAGGTAGAGGAAAGAAGTGCAACCCAGGTAAGAGGAACTACATCGAGAATATCACGTGGCAGATTTGGAGAATTCCAAATCCTTCCCAGCAGCTAAAGCAGAGCTTCTTAAATTTTTATTTGCATGTGAGTCACCTGGGGACCTTGATAAAATGTGGGTTCAGATTCCCTAGGTCAGGGGTGAGCTCTGAGCCTCTGTGTTGCCAACAAGCTGTGTGCTTTACTTTTTGAGCAGGGGAGATGAACAGGGGGAACACAAGTAGGGTTACTTGTAGTGTTCTGATGGCCATGTTAAAGGATTTGGATTCTCTCTTGGGAGAATCAGGAGCAACAACGATACTTGATATTTTGAAACTCAGCTTGGCTTTCTCAGTTTATTGGATGTGCCAAAGTCACTCCCATAGGAAGCCTTCTCATGGCTCATCACATGTACAACTTGATGTAGAGCATGCTGCACAGCAAGTTAGCACTCACTCACCCAGATGTCCAAGTCGCTTAAATCGAAGCACTCACAAAGGCAGTTATGCTTTTTTCAGTTTTGAATCCTCAAACTGAATGCACTTAACACCCTGCACCAGACTGACCTGCAGCTTTTCTACAAACTTTAATCATGCATGTGCTCTAGGGCAGATAGTCTCAAACATCAGAGTCACCTGGAAGCTTGTTAAACTTCAGATTGCTGGATCCCACCTGGGATGGGGCCTGGGCGTTTACTTTTTGTACTATACTCACAGTTGCTGTTGGTTTGGGGGCCACAAGAACCCGTGGCCCTACCAAGGGGTCTTAACAAATGAGGCAAGGTAATTTAATGACAAAAAGCATGGACTCTCAGCTATTAATCTCTCCAAGCCTGAGATACACATCCATGAAATGCAAATAACAGCAATATAGCTTCCTCCTGGGGCCAATGTGAGAAGTCTAAGAGTTATAATACAGATAAAACACTCAGTAATCACAAATCAGTGTTAATTATCATCATTAAAGGAACTCACCTCAATTTCTGATGGACCAGACAGAATAAAGCAGCCTTTTAACAAAGCTACAAAATGTTTCTTTACTAATAGACTGGATAAGTGTGAGTTTACTTCCCAATCTTTTAAATCTATAGGAATAGCGTAGTTCCTGTTGTATTTTGTAGCCCCAGTTTTTATGTTTTCTTGATCCATCCATAAGAGCACCAGCTGGCCCGGAATTTGTCATATATACTCGGGTGGCTAGTCTTAGAGAGATAGAAAATAACAAGTGTTGGAGAGGATGTGAAGAAATTGAAACCTTCATACATTGATGGTGAGCATGTAAAATGGCGCAAATACTTTGGAAAGTCTGCCACTTCGTCAAACAGTTAAACAGAAGCCACCATGGTTGTACATGACTATAATCCCAGCATTCTGGGAAACTGAGACAGGCAGATCACAAAACCAAGCCTAGCCTTTGCAACTTGGCAAGATCATCTGTCAAAATAAAAAAGGCTTGGGATATAGCCTTAGGTTCACTCCTCGGTGCCACACACACACAAAAATAAAACACAAGAATTATCACATAACACAGCAATTCCATTCCTAGGTTTACACCTAATAACACTAAAAACATATTCTCACAAAAATTTATGTGAATATTTGAAGAAGCACTGTTCACAGTAACCAAAATGCAAACATTTTTTGAAAAGCCAAAGTCCACAAATTAATGGGCAGATAAGCAAAACAAGGGGCCAGGAATTTAGCTCGGTGATTCTGCCACCACCTGCTTTGCAAGCGCAAAGTCCAGAGTTCAATCCCTGATACCAAAAAAAAAGAAAAAACACCACGGTATACGGACTACCATTCAGCCATAAAAGGAAACAAAGTGCAGTACTGCCAACACAGATAGGACTTGAAAACACCATTCAAGTGAAAGACCTCTGGCAAAAAAAGACTCCATTTCTATGAAATGTCCAAAATAGGCAAATCCATAAAGTCAGATAGCAAATTGGTAGTTGCCAGAGTGGGGGAAAGAAGCGATTGGGAGCGATGTTCATAGAATGGGTTTCTTTTGAAGGTGACGAAAATGTTTTGGGATTAGAGAGCAGTGATGGTGACATAGTTGTGCGAGTAGAGTAAAAACCACTGAATTGGGTGACCAGTACTTTCCCCACAGGCTAAAGACCTCACCACTGCTGCTCTCCCCAGCCTGGGAGCCCAGACAGTCAAGTGGTTTCTGGTGGTGCAAAGCACAGGGAAGCAGAAACCAGAAACAGTAGCTTAGCCCCAGTTCTAGATCAGTCAACCTGGGTCAAGTTAAGCATATTAGCACTTCCACAGTCCCCCAAACACTGAAGCTGTAGAAAACTACTTTATCCCCTCAGCAAATGATGGACAACTAAGCAGGAAGGTATTAGATAGAACAGGGCTTAATAGAAATGCTTGAAAAAGTAAGCACTGAGCAAAATACAATTAAATTCAGCGTAGAAATGTAATGGGTTCTGATTATGATCACTGAACTAAAAATATTTAGAGACTGACACTTAATGAAATAATTCTAACAATAAAATTAAAATCTGGTTAGATATTTGTTTACCATCTATGTGGCCTTTTCAAAACAATTAATTTATCTTGAAAACTTTTTTAAAACTACTAAATTGTATGCTTAAAAGGGTTAATATTATAGTGTGTAAATTATATCTCAATGAAAAAAAAAAGTCCAGACCCTATAATCCTACTTGGTGAAGACAACATTTTCATCTTACAATCACACTGTCCAATGAAGTCACCACTAACCACATGTGGCCCTTGAGCTCTTGAAATGTGGCTAAACAGTGCTTAAGTGTAAAAAAAAAAAAAAACTTTCAAAAACTAGAATGTAAAATATCTCAACTTTTAATATCAGAATATTCTTTAGATATATTTATTTATACAAATATGACATTAAAGTGAACTTACCTAATTCTACTTTTTAAAATATGGCTAGTAGAAAATTTAGATTTTGTATATGGGCCACATCATCTTTCCATTGGTCTGCACTGCCTTGAAGACCCTTTCCAACAGGTCATGTTTTTTTGTAGAGCCACATGAAAAGTGTGCACATCTGCAGTTAGCAAAGTTCAGGCTGGTCTCTTCCTTTACATAAAGGGCTCTGTACCCAGCCCTTGATTAGCTCTGTTCCATTAGCATGACTCAACACATATAAACAGGCAATTCAATGGATGTTTCCAGTTTTTGTTCTTTGAGTAGAAGGCCACCTGCGAAAACAGAGCCTTGTTATCTCAGAGAACAAGGTTCTGGGCCATTATTATTTTAGAAACTACTTTTGTGTCTTTTGCTAATGAACTACACAGCAAGTCATCTGAAAAATAAATTTTTAAGGCATAATTTTTTCTTTTCCAGAGTAACTTTTTTCCAAGTCTCAAGTCCCTCATAAAATGTCATTGAGCTTGACATGTATTTCTAGTTATCAGTGAAAACTGAATGTAAGAGTTTTTTTCTGAAAGGAAAATTATTTAAAAATGAGTCAAAGACAAGGTTTTATGTAATAGGCAAAGTAGAGAATGGCAGTTTATTTAAATGATGTGAGTGCCTAAAGAAAGAAAATTAAATAGGCTGTTTTAAAAATCACTGTTTTAAAAAATCACAAAAGATCTTTTCATTATATGAATAATAGATGTTATTTTGAAAATTTTCAGGAATACCAATAAGCAGAGAGGAATAAATAATCAACATTCCTAATCCTTCTATCAGAGATAATTGTTGTTAATAATATTGGTGTCTAGCCTTCCAAAAAAAATAAAAGTCTTGATCCATCAAAATATTTCTACATAAAGAAAATTGGCTCAATTGCTATTGTTAACTTTTTAAAATATGGCTAGCAGAAAATTTAGATTTTGTATATGTGCCACATTAGTAGACAACAAATAGAATATTTATTTCCTATCCAGTCAAACATAATTCAGCATTCTAAATTTTGTGAAGGTAAATGCAATTTTTATTGGTTTAGTTATATAACATCCCTGTGTTATAACTTAGTGGCTGGACTGAAGGCAATCCTTTTGGCTTTACTGTAACGAAGCAGGGAAGATGTTTACATTACATACAAAAATGATGTGGGTGGGCATGTCTCTATACATTTTTCTTTTCCCCTCAACAACACAGTTGTATAAAAGTTTTTACTGCTTTCCTATAGATTCACATACACGGTGTCGTGTTCCTATCACAAAGCAGAGGATGAATTATTCACTGGAGGTTTTATGGACCCACATTCAAGTGCTTCCCCAGCTGTGTTTACAGCATTGGGTTTTTAAGCCTCTTGAGAAGTAATCAGTTTTGATCGTCTTAAATCCAAAAGTAAATTTTCTTTTCTGGAGATGATTCTAGCTGCTAACACAGGTTAGCCTGGCCTATTGAACCATCTTTTAGTGCTGTGACATCCAAAAATGAAAGCTGTGGTTTTACTCTGAAAAGAAGTAACAGAAACTTGAAAAATGACTCGGTTTCTTCCTGCAAAAGGTAAGGTCTTTAAATTCCTCTGCTCTTTAAAAATTTTTTCCCATTATATCCTGTCTTACTTTTTACTTACTTTATCATGTACATCTGGTCTCTTCAAAATAATGTTGACTCTTTAGAGCCAATATTCTTAAATGACTTTTTTATATTGTATATCATCCATTTTATACCTTTCTATTACCTGGCACAGCCACACACATACATTATGCTCTCAGCAACACCTGCTTCTTGATTAATGAAAAATATAAATGCTATTTTAGAGTTTTGGAGATTATAACTGATAGGGGACTTCGACCTAGAAAACTTTTATAAGTAACTATGTTTAAACCTCTGTCTCTACACACCTTACCCACCCTTAGAGCCAGGGTGTATGCCAAGAGCTGAGGCTCTGCCCATTCACTGTGTCAGCTTTGAAAAATCAATGAAGAATTATTTTTGACTGTGTGGGAAATGTGTTTTCCTAGGTTCCTAAAGGGGAAAAATGGAAAAGGTGCTTCATTATATGCAGAAAACTAGAAAAATATAGATTTTGTAGGATAAAATATAGAATTAAAATGCCCAAACCTCTGCATTAAACAGATATTGCTGTTTTATAAACCACTTCAAAACTCAGTGGCTTTAAACAAATACCATGTATTATTTGCCACAATTCTGTGCATTGGCCTCACAGACCTGTCCAACTTGTGGCTGTTGGTTTGGACTTGCCTGGCTTGCTTGAGGAACATTCAGTGACAAGAAAATGTCTTGCTTGGGCTTTATATATGTGCAGAGCTAATAAAACTTTCTTTTAAAATATGATTTTCATTATAATACAGGCTGCCACTAACTGGGAAATCCAAGATGCTCTCACTCATGTCTGAGAGCTGGTGCTGCCATTGACTCTCATTCACCCATTGGCTAGGCCAAGTGTTTTTACACTATGGTAGTCTCAAGGAATCAAGATAACAATAATGGAACTCTTGCAGTATCCCAAAGCTAGCCCAGGCAGAAGTGCAGGTGTCAGAAGTAGTCCCTACCTCTCACTGCGGGGAAAGGCATCACACTGGGGAGGGGGTTGGACATGGTATCCAACCATTGCTGTATAAGAATGCCCATTATTATACTAAACTTTCCTTGGCCTATTTTATCCTTTTGACTGTGATATTTCCTCTTTGTTGGCATGTATAATTATCCCTCTAGTTTCTTGCTGCAGTTATGTAGTTTGAAAAGTGATAAAACCACTCAATAGATTGAGGAAAAATGAAAAATACATCTATTTCTCACTCTTAATAATTTAAAAGCAAATTAATGAATTTAGGAAAAGTCAACTTGGGATGAAATGAAGAGAATGAATGTTCTGGTATAGACAAGGAGTCAAAGTCTAAGGCTGGGCCACACCCTTGGAGTCTTCACTGCACCTGGGGCCTCCTTTGAAGTGAAGGAAATTGCTCCACCACAAGGAGGCTGAAGGAGGCAGACAGATGTGAGCCTGGAATGCAGAATTAGCAAACATTCTGTCCACACTGAGGAGAGGAACTCCTGAGCCATAAACAGCGTGGGCTGCTTGAACATGACTCAAGTTAGTGTTCTTGGCTTCTCATATTTTACTTCTATTTGACCTTGAAGAACTTCACAATTTAAGAAACTCTAAAATTTTTAATTTGTGACTCAAAGAACACTTCGTCACTTTCCCAGTAACCAAGGTGCAACCCTTCCTTTTCTGGCTTCTTTGATATGGATGGAGAAGAACCATAGCTTGATGCCCCTAGAAAATCTGCCCCAAATGGCCTGACTCACTTTGCCCAGAAAGGTTAATGTGATCTTCACTTCATACAAGAAAGTGTGGATAAGAAAGGAGAAAAATGGAAACTCAAAGGAATATTCATTTCCAGAATGGATTTCCCACATCCGTTTCTTGAACACTTTCTGAAGTAAAACACTGTGTCAAGGGAGAATAAGTCTTAGTGCTTAAGAATCCATAGTCGGGAACTCTCCCTGAGAGAATGCACAGGCACAGGATGACAAATGGAGCAGCAAATTTTCTTGGAAATCAAAATGTTACATGCGAAAGTCCCTAGAATGAGACACACAATTTCCATAAATGTGAGCAGCACGCATCCAGACCTTGCCGTGCGGGCATGTGTGTGATCGACTCAGTCACATGTGGGTGCTCTTTGGCTTTGTTCACTTGCTTATGAAGTTATTTTTGTAGTCAAGTACACCTGTCTTTTCCTTAAGAGTTTTTGAGCTCTCGGTTTTGATTAGGAATATTTTCCTGCCTTCATTTACCACTTATAACCTAGATTTTTGTTGCAAGAACTTTACTCTTTATATTTTGCATCTGTATTTTGGTACTATGTCCTTGAGTGTACAATAAAACTGGGAGCCAGGAAGACCTTGACTTGAAAATTTTAGCCTCATGGAGGTTTTCATAGCTGGGGATTCAGTCTCCTGTCTCATCTCTGGTTATTTTTCCAATATCCTATATCTTTTCTATGGTACTTATTTCTTTCTTTAAGAAGTTTAGTTTACTCTGTCCAGTTACCAAAAACAAACAAACAAAAAAACCCCAAAACACTACATTGTGATTTCAGTGATACCCACACAATTTGGGGAACAGAATATTTTTATGGCAATGGGTCTTTTCATCTAAAATTATGATGTATCTTTCCATTTTTTTATTTCTCCTTTTATTATTTTAGTATCACTTTGTTGTTTATTTTCTTTTTATCACCTCTATTTGTATTTCATAGGGAATTTTTGGTTTTCACAATTTTAAATACACTTTTTTCTATTCCTATTCTAATTTCTAGAGTAAAATTAATGATGTTTTCACATATTTTTGGATCCATCTACCTTACAAAATTCTCTTCTTCATTCTACAAGATTTTTATTACATTTCTTTGGGTTTTCAAGTTTTACATTTATATCACCTGTAAAATATGTAGTTTTACCTCTTTTTTCCAATGTTTATTATACTTTTCAAGTTTCTTACCATAAAATGTTATATTACATTATATTTTAATACTTGTAGTCATTTTTTTTCTGGTACTGGGGATTGAACTCGGGTTCTTGAGTTTGCGAGGTAGGAGGCGAAACCACAGAGCTAAATCCCCAGCTCTACTTTTAGTCATTTTAATATCTGTTTCTCTCTGTTTCCTGGCTTATAATTTTGCTTTTTTTCCTTTTTAAAAATATCAAGCCTGCTCAAGAATGTATTGGTATTTAAATGTTTGTATATAACAAGATTTTGAATTTATTTACATATTAGTTTTTCTTTCTGTTTCATTAATTAAAGCTTTTACTTTCATCAATCCCTCTGTTCTTTTTCTAGTTTATTAGGACAAGAATTTAGTTTTATTCTTGTCTTGAGTCTTCCACCAAAATAAAAAGCCATTTGACAATACAATTTTCATAAATTCCAGAATGTTATAGTTTTCTTTCTCATAACTTGCAAGAATTTCTTAACTTTCGAATAGTCAATTTTTGTCACCTTTAATAATTTTTGTATTGTTTATTGAGTTATGGTCATATAACATAAACTGTATTTGCTTAAGTTTTCTTTGTAGTGATGTACATCATCAGCCTTTATAAATGCTCTGCAGATATATTAGAAATGACAAAAAATTTCCCTACTTGGAGTAGGGGAACTTATTTATTATGTTGGAAAGAAGCATATCATATGAGTTACAAGTAAAGACTTTAGGCAAGCAGGGTGGGACATTCCCGTAATCCCAACCACTCAGAAGGCTGAGATAGGAAGCTCACTTTTACAAGGAATTAAAGCTATCTTCAACTACATATCAAGACAGTGTGCCCTTGAGCACATTTGTAAATATGTGTATAATAGCATCTGTCTCATAGGGTTCCTAGAAAGATTAAATAATTTAATATGTATGAACACTTAGAATAGGAATTAGCATATAGCAAATGCTATATAATTACTACACAAATAAAAAGTATAGTTACTTTCTTCTTTTTTTCTTTCTATATAACTTTGCAACACAGTCCAAAGAAATATATTAAGCCACTGTAAGGTATTTTAGTATGATTTGTGGTCTGAAACTAATTATTCTGATGATATTTTCTTTTTAATTAACATTTAGATTGTTAAGTGGTAAATTTGAAAAGGTAGCTTTTCCTCATTTTTTACCTTAGATTTTCAATTCTCTTCATGGTACTTCTTTGAATTTTTCTTAACTGCTTATTTTTTCTATTTTCTCAGACTTAAAAGTTTTTTGTTCTTTAATAAATTTTTGCAAAGTCTTTCTTGACTAAGTTGTCTTTCCCCTAAGTAGTACACAAGAACTTATTTTTGTTATGCTTTAGAATGCTAGATTTCCTTCAAAGCACTTGCAGAAAGATAGGTGGCCTTTGTAATAAGATTGGACTAGAGACATATTCTGAAAGTGGCCTGAAGTATTCTGTGTTCCAAATACCATTTATTTTTATCATTTCCAGCATTCTTCACTTCTTTTTGTAGATCTAGATTTCAATCTGAGAGCATATTCTGCCTGCCTGAAGCACTTCCTTTAAGATGTCTGGTAATGCCTATTGGTAAAGAACGCTCTCAGTCATTGTCTGAAAAAGTTTTAGTTTTCCTCCATATTTGAAAGAAATTTTCACTTGATATTCAATTTGGGCTGCCAGATTTTTCTCCCTTTCAACATTTTAAAGAAGTTCCTGAATAACTTTTTCACATTCATAGTTTGCAAAGAGAAGTCTGCTGTGATTCTTAGTTTTGTTTCCATCATTGTAATTGGTCTTCTTTTCTCTGACTTTCTCCAAGACTTTCTTTTTCTTTTTGGTTGTCAACAGTTCAAATGTAATATGTTTAAAAATTGATTATTTGTGGGGGAGTAGAGAGGCAGGGATTTAGCCTACTTGGTATTCATTTTTTTCTACTGGTGACCAAACTCATGTCCTTGTGCTTGCAAGGCAGGCAGCAGAATCACTGGGCTAAATCCCTGGCCCCAAATTTTTCTTCTTTTTTTTTGGTACCAGGGGTTGAACTTGGGACCTTGTGCTGGTGAGGCAGGCAGTGGAACCACTGAGCTAGATCCCAGGCCCTAGCCTACTTGGTATTCTTTCAGGAGAAGACCAGCAAACCAAGGATGATTTTCTGACTTGTTATGAGTACTTGGTGTGGTTCATGGAGAACAGCTTATACATGGATATAGATTTACCTCATGTCTGTGGATTTAGGATTTCGGTATTCTCATACTGGCCTAATTTTATTTTAGACTATTTATTATCAAATTTCTAACTTGATTTTATGGTATATCAGTTTCCTCTGCTTCAGAGGAAAATCCATGCTTCAGATTATGTAGGACAGATATTATAATTTTCCTTTGATTTCAGACTAGTTGGCCTTACAATGTTAGCTCTCTAATAGACCCCAGAAGAATTATGATTTTGCATATAGTCATGTATTTTTTAGTGCTAGTGATGCTCCTTTTCAGCTACATCTGTTTAGAATATAATTACTTAGCTTTAAATTTTAACTTACAAAATTAGTTAATTTCTAAATCCAGCAAAAATGTAGTCTTTTTAGAGAACTTTTTCAAATTCAGTTTCTTCAACATGTTAAAATGTATCATAAATTACATGATTTTTAAAAATATATTACAGTGTAATAGTAGTTATAAAAAACAGACACACAACCCAATAGATCAGGATATAAAACCCTGAAATAAATCCAAGAATATTGGACCAACTAATTTTTTTAAAAAGTCACCAAGAAGATACAGTGGAGAAAGAACAGTTTCATTAATAAATGATGCTGGAAAACTGAATATCTACATATATAAGAATGAAACTTGTCCCTTGTCTCATAACTTGAACAAAAATAACTAAGTGTAAAGACCCAACTAAAGACATAAATGTAAAACTGAAAACTGAAAGAAAATGTTGTATAAGGAGAAAGCTCTTTAACAGTGGTATTGAAAATTATTTTTTTTATGGGATACCAAAAACATAGTAAGCAAAAGCAAAAATAAATCAGTGGGGCCTTTATGGCTTGTGCCTAGGTGTCCCCACAAAGCCTCATACAGCCATAGGTGGAGCTTCTACAGAGTTAGCTGGATCTGAAGTGTGTGAGGCTGGGGTCGATTCATGGTGAGATCCTAGCTAGGATCACAGACACTAGGATTAAGGATGTGAGTGCCACCTGCTCTAAATAGCCTGTATAAGATATAAGGGGTAGAAAGAACTGTGGTCATCCCTTGTTGCTTTGCTACTTTCTCTCTGACACAAACTGTTCTCCTCTGAGATCCCACTCTCCCTTGGAGCCAGCCAATTATGGACTGAAACCTCTACAAACTGAGCTAGGTAAACCTCTCCTTCTTTAGCTCTGGGTGTCGGGTATTTTGTCTCAACAACAAGAAAAGTAACTAAGACAGAATTTGGTAGCAGACAAGTGGGGGTCATTGCTGTGACTGTACTTGACCATGTGGTCAAGGAGCCTTTGGGGCTGGCTTGGGGGAAAGGGAAGAGCTAGGCAAGGTTTGGAGATGCCTGCTGAGAAAGCAGAGCTGGAATGTCTGAGGCTATACTTGAGGGGAGATTCTGGCCAGAGCTCAAAAGACCTTACAATGTCTGGAGGTTAGCCAGAAAGGAAACCCCAGTAAAGTTGTGGCCTGTAAAGATGGAAGGGAGAAATTGGTGGCTGAAAAGACTAGCAAGTAAAAGACAAGTATTTCAGAAAAACACAACAGAAAAGGTAAAAAATAAACAGCAAACATTAAATCCCACACTTCCACTTTCAGTATTCCCAGCAAGCTATGGCAAGTCATGAACTCCAAAAGTGTTGGGTGGCTCTTCCCTTATGACACTACTGGTGGTTTTAGGTCCATGGCTTCTCTCTGGGGCCAGATCTGCTCCTTACTTGGGTCCTCAGAGGACCCATGTTTCTGGCCTCTCCAAATTTCTGGGGTCTCCTTTGCACCTTTGGCTTCACACTCACAGCTTCACACACTAGACTGTCAGGGCCACACTGCCTGGCCTCCCAAGCCTTCTTCTGAAATCTGGGTGGAAGCCTTCCTGACCCCCCAACTCCTGCATTCTACATTCACCTAAAAGCAGCACCACGTGAATGATGCCAAGGTCTGCCTCCAGCTGGTGCAGTAGCCAGTCTTCTCTTGCGGCTGTAGGGATCAAGTGCCTATGAAGCAAATCCCAAGGAACAACTTCCCTAGGGCACCACCATTCAGGGACATGGTGCTCCAGGGATTCTGCTCAAAGCAAAGTCTTTCACCTTTGCAACTCTGAGGCTTCAGAGGCTGGAGTCTTGTTGGTTCTTGTGATGTCCTCAGGCCATCTTTTCTGTTGTGTTTTTCTGAAATACTTGTCTTTTACTTGCTAGTCTTTTCAGCAACCAATTTCTCCCTTCCATCTTTACAGGCCACAACTTTACTGGGATTTCCTTTCTGGCTAACCTCCAGACATTGTAAATCATTCTACTGGGCTCTTTGCTTTTGATTCTCAATATGCATCTCACCAAAGAAACCCCAGCAGTAGCTATGCCACTGCCTCAACATTGGACTGCCTTAAAATTTCTTCTTTTGGATTAACTAGTTCACCACCCTTAATCTCATTCTCAGACAAAGTCTCTTGACTTGAGCAAAATGCAGGCAAACTTTCTGGCAAGCTATGGCACACATCTTCTGGAGTCCAACAGCCAATGCAGTACTTGAAACCTCCTGAGCCTGGTCTTTATTGGCAGAATTTCTATCAGCATTCTGGTCTTTTGAGCTCTGGCCAGAATCTCCCCTCAAGTATAGCCTCAGACATTCCAGCTCTGCTTTCTCAGCAGGCATCTCCAAACCTTGCCTAGCTCTTCCCTTTCCCCCAAGCCAGCCCCAAAGGCTCCTTGACCACATGGTCAAGTACAGTCACAGCAATGACCCCCACTTGTCTGCTACCAAATTCTGTCTTAGTTACTTTTCTTGTTGTTGAGACAAAATACCCGACACCCAGAGCTAAAGAAGGAGAGGTTTACCTAGCTCAGTTTGTAGAGGTTTCAGTCCATAATTGGCTGGCTCCAAGGGAGAGTGGGATCTCAGAGGAGAACAGTTTGTGTCAGAGAGAAAGTAGCAAAGCAACAAGGGATGACCACAGTTCTTTCTACCCCTTATATCTTATACAGGCTATTTAGAGCAGGTGGCACTCACATCCTTAATCCTAGTGTCTGTGATCCTAGCTAGGATCTCACCATGAATTGACCCCAGCCTCACACACTTCAGATCCAGCTAATTCTGTAGAAGCTCCACCTATGACTGAATGATGTTTTGCAGAGACACCTAGGCATAAGCCATAACACTATGGTTTTGTAATCCTCATCTCCTCTATTATCCCATAATTTTGTAGTAAGGATTCAAATTACCCAGGTGTGAGGAAAGGGTTTTTTAACATTATTTTTATATTTAACTCATCCTTTTGTTATTT
>NW_022900947.1:39955577-40010550 GCF_012274545.1 Fukomys damarensis | reverse complement strand
TTTTGGTGGAGTTTTTTGGATCTTCAATGTAGAGTATCATATCATCAGCAAATAATGATAGTTTAACTTCTTCCTTTCCTATCTTTATTGCTTTAATTTCTTTCTCTTGTCTAATTGCTGTGGCTAATGTTTCCAGAACTATATTGAAGAGAAGTGGTGATAGTGGGCATCCTTGTCTTGTTCCTGATTTTAACATGAAGGTTTTCAGTTTTTGGCCATTCAATATGATGTTGGCTGATGGTTTTTCATAAATAGCCTTTATTAAATTGAGGTATAGACCATCTATTCCAATTTTTTGCAGGGTTTTTATCATGAATGGGTGTTGAATTTTATCAAATGCTTTTTCTGCATCTATTGAGAGGATCATATGGTTTTTGTCCTTGACTTTGTTAATATAATGTATTACATTCACTGACTTTCGTATGTTGTACCACCCTTGCATCTCTGGGATAAATCCGACTTGGTCATGATGGATGATCTTCTTAATAAGAGGAAAGGGTTTTTTAACATTATTTTTATATTTAACTCATCCTTTTGTTATTTGATTCTATTAGAAATTATTTTCATTGTTTAAATCCATAGATAATTCAATTATCTTCATTACTGTTATATATCTGTGTTTCTGACTTCCTGATTGTAGTTTAAAGGTTATTCTAGTGACATTCTAAGGTTACCTACTATACTTGTACTTTTTAAAAATTAGGTTATTACTATATTTCTAATAATTTTTCTTCTATATTTAGATGCTCAGTGTTGATACACACAAACTTATAGTATTTTATTTTCTTTATAAAAAATGTCTTTTTCTGGCAAGCATGAGGTCCAGAGTTTGATCCCCAGTACCAAAAAATAAAACAAAACAAAAAAAAGTCTTTGTCAAAATATAATGTCTTCTTTTTATTGTGTTTAATCATTTTGAACATAAGTTCAACTTTTGATGATATTGATATTTTATTTCAGATCTCTTTATCTTTCCATTTTCTTCTTTTGCTGCCTTTGTTTCATTATATTAACACTATAGTCAAATTTTGTTTCAGCATATTATGAAATCCTTGGCTATTTCATTATTCAAGAAGTATTTATTGAGCATCTACTATACCTACTTCATGCTAGACTATTCTAGGCATATGGTGCCAAAGAAAGTTGCCTGTATTCAAGAAATTATGTGAAAGGAGATAGGCATTAAACAATACACATAATAAATAGATAATTAGCGTGGTATGATAAAATATTAAATGCTAAAGAGAAAATTATAAAGATAGCAAATTTTGTGGGGTTGGAGTAAAAGGGAGTAACTTGAGATTTTAAATAGAGTGCTCACAATATATTGAGTCGAAAAGATATTGTGTGAGTAAAATTAAGGAAGAGAGGGAGCTAGCCTTGTGGACATCTATAGCAGAGCAGTCCAGGCAGAAATAACAATGAAGATAGTTGTGCCTCTTATGTGCAAGAAAAATCAAAGAAACAAATATGGCTGGAGCAGAATAAGGGAAAAGTAATAGACTGAGAACCACCATAGATCCTGACTATTGAGACTTTATTGACAAGCTGACTGAGTGTGTACTGTGGACAGAGTGGGAGGAAATGCCTTGTTGTTTGTGTCCATAGGATAACAGTGGATATATGTATAATTTTCTCTCCATTTCTGCAGATTTCACATTCATAGATTCAACCAATCTAGGACTGAAATTTTTTAAAGAAGAATCATGTCTGTACTGAACAGGTACAGGCATGTTTATTGTCATTATTCCCTAAATAATATATTGTAGCTGCTATTTATATACCATTTACTTTGTATTAGGTATTATTAATCATTG
Organism: Fukomys damarensis; assembly: GCF_012274545.1. NCBI lineage: Eukaryota > Metazoa > Chordata > Mammalia > Rodentia > Bathyergidae > Fukomys > Fukomys damarensis. The sequence continues at coordinate 40,008,733 of NW_022900947.1, read as the reverse complement.
AAAGATGATTTAAAGTATATAGAAGGATCGCATAAGTTTTGTACAAATAATATGCCATTTAATATAATGGATTTGAGCATTCACAGATCTCAATAACTGTGTTGAGTGTTCTGGAACCAATTCCCCTTGATACTCAGGATCAACTGTCCTTAATTTTATTTTGTCTCTAATTTGTTTATTATTTATTCAATTTTATTTGTTATGCTGTATTCTGATTTTCATTGATTTGATCATGCCTGAGGCAGGATATGTCCACTCTGAATTGCTTGAGCTTTCTGCTGTCTAGCCCTAATCCCATCAACATCTATACCTGTTACAGAAGCAACAGGATTTTTAGCTATTCTTTCCTACAAACCTTGGGCACAAAGGAAAGAAGAAAACTATGCACAGACTTGTGCTGCAGTATCAGGCTGGGCAGAAAAGAAGTGCTGCTCTGAAATCAGAGGCTTGAAAACTGCTTACCAAAAGGACCATTTCCAAAGTTGATCCCAGGGTGTAGGGACAATGCAGGGCCCAGGGATAGTAATGCCATTGTGTGAGAGCATGTGTGGAGCCATTAGAATGCCTAGTAAAACCAATGACTAGAAGAGAGAGAGAGACAGCCTGTGTCCTATGTCAGAAATTTAACCACCCCATTAACTGGAAGGGGATTTGACACAGCCCTTAGATAATGTCACTTTTTTCTGGAATAGTATGTGCGTATAGTATTCTCTTTTCCAATTTCCTGCCCCAGCACCCTCTTTTCTCAGAAGAGATAGCAACCCCTCCCTCCCTGAGAGACTTATTCCTAATCCAGACCTGAACACAAATCCTTAGGTTAGGGGAATTTACCTTCTAGGTCACTATATGAAAAATAATTTAGTCTATCTCTGACTTTGGACTTATATCATAATTAATATTTTTTACAAAATTGAGTTTAGGTATATTCTACACATCAGCACAGGCACACTCTCTGCAGGTTGTGTTAAAACGGGCCTAAACCCCAATACTGTCACTCAGGAGAATTCAGCATCCTTACTGCACTTTCAGTGATTTTCTGGACTATTTTCTCCTGCTTCTTCCTGCCTTCACTTTCCCACCACAGCATGGGCACTGCCAGTTCTAGTTTTTCTCCAGTTGTATGTTGAGGCTAAAGAGTTCACCAGTCTTCCCCAGTCTACAGTTTTCAAAACCATGCCCTGTACCTCAAGCATCTATGAAGATAAGGACTTTAATTTCAGGTCACGTCCTATTTGGCCTCAATTCTTTTTTATTTTCAAACATTCTCCCATTTATGGAGGTGAACTGTGCTTGTGATGAAAGAACAGAAAAGGAGTGCATCAGCTTTAGCTGTATTGATTTAGTGGAGTGTGAAGGGGTGATATAAATTGTTTCCTGTGACAGACAGAACAAAAATCAGCAGCTCAACAGCAATATGAATAGTTATACATAAATGTGATGTCACCCTGCATCAAGTTCACAGAACAACAAATACATTTGAGCAGGTCCCCTTGTTTGGGCACCATGACCATCTATAAGAGCTGCAATTAGTAAGTTTGACATCTCTAAGGGAATTATTATCAGGAATAAATTTTTCCACTGTGTAACCATCTGCAAATATTCCAGGCAATATAATAGTCCAGGTAATTGTAGATGGTTTTCAAAATCAGGGGGAAAGAAAATGGCAAAGTGGTGATCAGTAGAAAAAATCTGCTTCTCTGAGACCTGGAATCCAGACACTGGAAAGTAAACCTTTGAAGAAAAAAAGAGAAGCAGGGCCAGGGATTTAGCTCAGTGGTGCTGTTCCCTGCCTTGCAAGCATAAGGTACTGAGTTCGATCACCAGTACAGAGAGAGAGAAAGAGAGAGTGAGAGAGAGAGAGAGAGAGGGAGGGAGGGAGAGGCAGATTGCCATGATTCAGGAAGGAACTGACTGAAAAAAAATGGGAGCTACAGAGAAATTGGAAAGATGGCCCACAGTGCAGAGAAAAGAAGGAAACAATTTGGACTCCCTGGCTTTCATGGTTCACAGCAAGGGAAACTGGGCTCCCCAGAAGCAAGGGTTCCCAGTGTTACTCTCCCACAGCACCTGGGTGAGTGACCACTGCAGATAGGACAGAGAGTGGGTTAGAAAGAGATCCCCAACATAATTCAAACTCAGTCTAAGAAGGATATAGTCCCCACATCCATACTGAGGAGCCAGGCCTGGCTTGAGTTGCCCTCAGAAATACCTGACTGAAGTACCTGCTGGCAGTAAGTACTTGGACACTGGCCCTGCTGCCTACCTCCAGCACGGATCTGACTGCCTTCCGCATCCACCAGTGTGAGCAAGAGCACCTCTTACTGTAGATATTGCCACTGCCTGAGGAAGACAGAGGGGCCTCTGGAATAGGAAGATTCACCACACAAATCCACAGCCATGAGGCTAGGTAGAGCAAATTAAGACTTGCTGGATTCTAAATAATTTTTCTTTTTGCACTCTCATATTCCTAGCCCTTTACATCTTTAATAATATAACCACTCAGCTTTATTAGTCTTTGGATAGTTAGCTCAGTGTTACTACTGTTGAATTCTTTTCTATCATTAGTGGTGATACAGTTATCACATTTAGTAGATATTTGCTACATGTCAATGTTTGGTTTGTCTTAGGGTTTATATTATACTTGTAATTTCTTTTCTAAGATTAAGGATGGTATATTCTTGGTTCTTATGACATGTCAATATCCAGTGTGTCATGGGTGGTATTACTGTTGCTGACTTACTGACACTGCTACAGCATAGTTGTTATTATTAATAGCTTTTCTCTGTATGCTAATACTTAAATTACCTCTGTGCCATTAGAAATAGATAATAGAAACATGAGATGATAAAACAACAAAATGCCTCCCTAAATGCCAATGTCCCTTTTAAAGCCAGTCCATGGAACACTGAGAAGGAATAAGTCAAAATCCATATAAATTATTCAAAAGGACAAAAGAAGAGATTAAAAAACAGATCAATGTGAACCGGAAGTTTGGCTCAATGGTTCAGCCATCTGTCTTGCAAGCGCAAGGTCCTGAGTTCGATCCCTGGTATGACACACACACACACACACACAGATCAATGAGGTGCTTGGTGGGTTGACAGAAAATATAACCAATCAGATAATGGATGTAATAAATGGAGACATTCAGGAGCTTAAAGAAGACACTAATACAAAGCTAACTGAGCTAAACAAAGTGATACAAAAAAAAAATGACCACTTTAGTAAAGGACTAGAGTTCATAAAAAGGTTTCAAACAGAATTCCATGACATAAAAATTATATTGAAAATATGGAAAGCAGAAGTGACCCATGTGAGAACAGAATATCAGAATTAGAGACAGATGTGCTTTCAAAGAGCAGTTACTCGGAAATACCTTAAAAATAAGAGAACATGAAGAATTCAACACCTGCTAGATTATGCAAAGAATACTAATCTAAAATTAGTTGGAACAAATGAGGAAAAAAGACAGAACAAAGGATATGAAAATCCTCTTCATAGAAATAATAGCAGAAAATTTTTCAAATATTGTGAAAAAATTATACATGTAGAAAAATGACACATATAGAACCCCAAATAACTGCAATCAAAAGAGAACCTCTCTGTGTCACAACATAGTCAAAATAGCAGAAGTCCAACACTAAGGGCTAAAATATCTTAAAAGCTGTTAGAGAAAATCAACAAATCACTTGTATTCTTTTTTTTTTTTCCCCAGTACCAGGGATCAAACTCAGGACCTCATGCTTGCCAGGCAGGCATGGTGCCACTGAGCTAAATCCCAGCCCAACAAATTACTTATGAAGACAAATCCATTAGAATTACAGCAGACTTCTCAACACAAACTTTAAAGGACAGGAGAACTTGGGGTGAAGCCATAAAAGATAGCAACTTCTAACCCAGACCTATATATCCTGCAAAACTTTCTTTCAAACTTGATGAAGAAATAAGACATTTCCATGATAAAGAGTACTTCAAGAAATTCATGAGCACCAAACTGGCACTACAAACTAGGATATCCTAGAAAGAGACAGTGAAGCTAACAATGGCAAATAATCAAATAGAATAAATACACCAAGCAAAGTGAGCAGCAAAGCAGAAAAGGAGAGGGTAAGCAACAGAGAAAGAAGCAATGACAGGAATAAGTCAATACCATCCAGTAAAAACTCTCAAAGGGGATGGTCTCAATTCCCAGTCAAAAGACATAGATTGGCAGAATGAACCAAGAAACAAAACCTAACAATATGCAGTATACAACAAACACATTTAATAAAAAAAAATCCACACAGACTAAAAATCAGAGTGAAAAAACTATTTCATGCAATGGGAAGCTGGAAAGAAGCGGGAGTGTCTATCCTAATTTCAAACAAAGTGGATTTCAAGCCAAAATTCATTAGAAGAGGCAAAAAAAAAAAAAGAGAGAGAGAGAGAGAAAGATCATTACATATAGATTAAAGGAATAATTTAGCAGGAAGAGAGAACATTTCTATATGCACCAAATACCGTGCACCCAACTTCATAAAACATACTATTGGACATTAAAAAATCAGATAAATACCAACACAATTATAATGGGAGACTTCAATACTCAACTGTCATAAATAGATCAACTAGACAAAAAAATCAACAAAGAAATGTTGAGTTGGACTAAACCTTCATACCAATGGTCTTAACAGGTATCTACAGTGTTCCATCCAGCAATAGAATACTAATTTTTCTCAGCAACACATAGAACTTTCTTCAAAACAGACTACATGATCCCCTATAAAACACACTAAAATAAATGCAAAAAAATCAAAATTTTACCATGATACTACAACATCATAATGCAATGAAACCAGAAATCAATGACAAAGAAACCACAGTAATGATTCATACACATGGAAATTAAATAACATCTTCTTGGATAATCAGTGGTTCACATAAATAATCAAGTAAGAAATTAGACAGTTCCTAGAATCAAATGTTAATGTCAATAAAACATACTAGAACCTATGAGACTCAGTAAAAGAAATTTTAAAAGGGAAATTTATAGCTGTCAATGTCTAAACAGAAAAACAGACAAGAGCCCAAGTAAATAAACTAATGATGCAGCTTAAAGTCCTAGGAAAATATGAAAAATCCAAATCTAGTACAAGAAAGGAAATTAGAAAGATCAGAACAGAAATTAATGAAATTGAGGCAAAATAAAAGAATCAATGAATCGAAGAATTAGTTCTTTAAAACAGTAAACAAAATAGAAAAACCACCAGCCAATCTTACTTAAATGGAAAGACAAAATGCAGTTAAAAAGGCAAAATCACAACAGACTTCTGCAGAAATCTAAGAGATTATTAATATCTACATTTAGAACCTGTACTCTAATAAAATGGAGAATTCAGGAGAAATGGATAGATATAAAAACCCTGAATAATCCAATATCAGTCAATGAAATTGAAGAAGTAATTAAAAAGCTAGCAACTAAGAAAAACCCATGTCCTGACAGATTCATTACAAATTCTACTAGAACTTTAAAGAAGATCTAACATCAATATTCCCCAACAATACTTTCAAAGTGAAGGGGTACTTCCAAAGTCATTTTTGGGAGCTAGCATTACCCTGATTGCAAAACCGGAAATGGGCCCAACCAAAAAAAAAAAGCAATCTCTTCAATGAACAATGATGCAAAAATCCTCAACAAGATTCTGCCAAACAGGATACAACAAATCACCAACAAAACAAAACAAAGAAACATGAGGACCAAGTTGGATTCAATTCAGGGATATAATATATCACATAAACAAAAGTGAGGTCAAGCCTGGGATTTAGATCAGTGGTTCTGCCACCTGCCTCAAGTGCAAGGACCCAAGTTCAGTCCCCAGTACCAAAAACAAAACAAACAAAAGCAAGGTCAAAAATCACATAATCATCTGAATTGATGCAGAAAAGTCTCTGACAAAATCCAACATCTATTCATGATAAAGACCTTGAAGAGAATAGGTAAAGAAGGACCTTATCTCAATCTGATAACAACCATTTATGACAAACCAATAGTCAACATCATACTGAATGAGAAGAAGCTAGCTGAGTATGATAGCACACACCTATTATCCCAGCATTTGGGAGGCTGAGGCAGGAGGATTGCCATGAGTTTAAAGTCAGCCTGGGCTATACAGTGAGTTCAAGGCCAGCCTGAAGTACTTAGCAAGACCTTGTGTGGAAAACAGGAAAAAAAAAAAAAAACAGGATAAGGTAAATCTTTCCTTGCAAAGTCAGGAATAAGATGTCTGTTCTCACCACTACTGTATGATATGTTTCTCAAAAAAAATGATTAGGAGGTAGAAAAGTTTTCTACAGTGCTTATGGTGGTTATTTCTAGGAAGCAGAATTATTAGTCATTGCTTTTTGCTTTTGTTAATATTTTGTAAAGTTTCATCACTATGTATAGACTTTCATATTTTAAAATAACAATAATAAAACAAAAGAAACATGATATGTTTCTCAAACCATTAGCCAGAGCCATCAGGCAAGAGAAAAAGAATAAAAGGGATGTGTATAGGAAAGGAAGAAGTCAAGTTATCATTTTTTGCAGATAATATGATCTTCTACTTACAAGGATTACAAAATTCTACCAAAGAGCCCTAGAATTAATAACCAAAGTCAGTAGTGTAGCTGTATACAAAGTCAACAAACAAAATCAATAGTGTTGCTGTACACCAATAATGAACTCACCAAGAAAGAAATTATGAAACAATACTTTCATAAGAACATCAAGAAAAATTAAATGCCTAGGAATTAATCTAATGAAGGAAGTAAAAGTCCTCTACAACACAAACTACAATATTCTGAAAGGGAAGGTCAAACAGGATACCTGCAAATGGGTGATATCCCTGTTCCTGGATAGGCAGAACCTATATGGTCAATATGGCCATACTTCCAAAACATATATAGATTTAACACAATCCCAATCAAAATCCCAATAGCATTCCTCAGCAAACTAGAGAAAACCATCCTAAAATTCACACAGAACCAGAAGAGATGTGCAACAGTAAAAGCAATGCTGGGTTACAAGAGCAAGGCGGGAGGAATCACAACTCTGGACTTCAAGCTATGTACAAAGCTACAATGATACAAACAGGATAATATTGGTGGGGGAGACATGGATCAATGGAACAGAACAGCAGAAGGAAAAACAACTCCAAGAAGACTGAATCTAGACTCATCATCTTTTGCTACGTATTAAACTAAAGTCAAAATGGATCAAAGATCTAAAGTGTTAAAACAGAAACTCTTAATCTGCTGAAAGATAAAGTAGGTAAAGCTCTTGGAGACATAGGTGTAGGCAATAACAGATAGCATAAAAATTGCATAAAAATAATACTGAGAATCAACATATGGCATCATATTAAATTTTAAAACTTCTGCCAGCAAAGAAAACAATCAACAGAATGAAGAGACAACCTACAGAATAGGGAAAACTTTTTGCCCACTATTCCTTGTAGAGGATGAATATCTAGAATATATAAAGAACTCAAGAAAATTAGAAAATCCTCAAAATAAAAATCCTCTAAATAAAAAAAAATCCAATAAAAAACAAACAAGTGAAATGAACAGACCCTTTTCAGAAGAAATACAAATGGCCAAAAAAATACTTGAAAAAATTAGTGGGGCATGGTTGGTATACACCTGTAATTCCAGCACTTTGGCAAAGCTATGGGAGGAAAAAAGAACACTTCTACATTGCTGGTTGGAATGCAAACTTGTACAACCACTATGGAAATCATTATGGAGATTCCTCAAAAAACTAAAAAAAAAAAAAAGAAAGAAATTCCATTCAACCCAGCTATTCCACTCACAGATACCTTCGTGAAATACCCACCATATTACAGTGTTACATGTACACCTACATTATTTATAGCAGCACAATTCACAATAGATAAATCTTGGAAGTGTCCTGTATATCCATCTACTGATGAATGGATAAAGAAAATGTGGCATTTGTACACATCCTTCCATAAAGAAGGATAAACTTGAGTCATTTGTAGGAAAATGGGTACACCTTGAGACCATCACATTCAATGAAATAATCAGACACACAAGCTTAAAATCACATGGTTTCATTCATATATATATATATATAAGAAACCCCAAATAGAAATAAAGAGCAAAATAAAATATAATAGGAAAAAAAGAGATGGATGGAGGGAAGAGGAGAGGGGAAAAATGCAGCCAGGAGGGAAGGGAGGGAAAGAGGATGTAAAAAGAATGAAGATATGTTATGTACATGTACCAGCTCTCCACAAGGAATGCTATCATTACATACTACAAATGTGTACTAAAACAAAAATATTTAACAATCATTACAGCACAGGTCTCAACCAATCAGAACAGAGGTCTAAGGTAGAGAATGGTGGCCCATGGTGATCACTGGGTGCATCCTGCCTATGATCCAACTCTGCTAATTCACACCATTTTCTATCCAAATCCTCTTTTCTCTTTCCCTTACCAAACTGTATTTTTTTTCATTGGTGGGTTTATGTAATAAAATCATTATTGAGTTTCTCCATGTGTTGGGAAAAACAAAGTTTTCTCCTAAGTACAGAAGTGAGTCAGCCCTCAAGTGCAGTAGGAGGTTGTGACCCTCTGGTGGCCCCACAGCTACCATGGAGTCCTATAAAGCACTGTGGCATGGCCATCATGGCCAGGGCTGGTTCCTTCGCTGCTTTAACACTGTGACGTTTTAGTGCTCCTTTTACTAGAAACCTATACTTCTTGATCATTAGGAACTTTGCTGGTCAGAATATCATTTGACTTTACAATTTATGCCTGGAAACTGTTTACAGGAAAAGAAACTGAGATCTAGGCAAGTGATAAGCTACCAAGCTCATTGTCTCTACCCATTTTTACCCTTTTCCTTTCCTTTTCTAGCCTCAAAAGTGGTCTTAGAGCTTCATACTTCCTGCTAGTCCTAAGACCAACTTGGAAAAGTAAGAAAACTATCAACGTTTTAGAGTTCTAAGCATATTTAACTTGTTTCAAGGTATATCAGAAAGATCTACCATGGGTAGACCTGACAGTCTTTGGCCCAAAGTGAACTTCCACCTAATCTTTGTTCTCTATCTGTAATGGTGTTGGTATTGGCCTCAGATTGCCTTGTGGCAGCACTTTCAGCCTTTCTCAGCTCAGATCCCATGTACTTGTATGGTCTGTTACCCTAATCAAGGCCTTACCTATTTAATCTCCTCAAGGTGCCTTTTGCTTACAGAAGACAGACTAATCCTGCTGGTGGTATGAAGATCCCGGCAGCAGAGCTCACTTGGCACAATTGGCCTGACTGCACACCAAGGGCAACTTCCTTTCCCACTACTGTGGGTATGTGCATTGAAAGATCCTAATTTCTATTTCTCACTCTTCCTATCGTATCAGTGGGATCCTCAAGTTTCCTGATGAGGAGCCACTTTTTTTCTATAGAATCTCATGTGATAATTTGCAGGGAAGAACAAAGGTGCCTAACAAGACATGCCATTTAAGCAGAGTGCGGGTGGCACACAGATTCCATGGAGTGTGGTGGTTTGATGGCTAAGGGTTTAGAGGTGGGGGGAGGTAGTAGTAACCAGTAGCGTTTGGCTTTATGGTGAATGGCAGCTTGGGTCTGATCTGTTCTTGAACCCTGGCCATGAGGTTCCTGGTTTCTTTCTTCTGGAGGTGATGCCAGTTTGAGATAAATTGAGGGTAGATCAGGAACTACAGGTTCCAAGGAGATGGTGTGAGCAGGTTCCTCTACTGACAGAAAAGAGGAGGAGACGTCCCTAACATAAGTGCTGTCTTTTCTGCCAAAATCCCGTGTCCACGTGGTCCTGAAGAAGAACCCCATACACCTGTGCAGTGACCACAGCTGCTGGGAGTTATGGGCTGGTGGACAGCACATGAACAGTGCTGGTCCAAGTTCAGCCTAATCACTAAGAAGGATTGGTTACCCTGAGGAGGCATTTTAGTTGAGTGTGGGGCTGTGGGCACACTGCGTCAGGACCTGTCAGAGCTGTACTTCCAGTCCACCTCCTGGGAAGACAGAGAAAGTGGGTGAAAGGGATGGTACTATCTCAGGACGACACTAACTGGAAGAACCAGCCTGGCCACCATGGATGATGGCTGTCACTGATACTGACAAAGACTCAAATTAAAACATCACAAAGAGAAAACTTGGAGATCTGAGGTCTCTACCACCCAAATAACTCTGCTCCCAGCCCTTAACCCTCCATGAATATACATTGGCTGAGCTGAGTGGATTTGAATATAAAATACAAACCTTTTCTCAAACATTCTCACATCCCAGGAGGGATGAGTTCCTGCCTCACACCTGTCCTTTGGTCCTTTAATTACAGGAAAGTCAACATTTCCAATTTAGGATTAGTTAAGTGATATAGTAGTGAGGGATTCCAGAAGTCAGTGACAATAACACCTCACATTGTCATAATGAGCAAAAGATAGTACCACGGAAAGTATTCATTATTTGGTGATAATCTAAATTCTAGACTATAACCGCAGCCTTCACACAGACCCTGGGAGGAGATTGCTGCCCCTAGATCCAGAATTACCAGAAATGCACATGATCAAGTCCTCCCTCCCCACTGCTTAACACACCCACTGTTCCTCCTCACTGTGGCTTGAAGGCCACCCGAAAGCCCAATTTTGTTTACTCCAGGACCTTGGACTAATGCCAAGTATCCATGAGGAATTCAGCTCTGAGAATGGCCTCAAAGAAAGATCACTCCATCTAAGTTCATTGTTTAAATTACAGGAGTGTCTTCACCTTCTCATGATTTCAGACAAGTCAAATGAGCTTCCCTTCAGGGAGTCTGTTGCTTAGAATCTGACCAAGAGGCCATCCTCCAGCTAATGGTGAGTGGTTTTCATCATATTCTCTCCTAGATTCTTTGATTTAGGAAGACTTGGGGGGGGGCATCCCTGATTTGAAGGATCTGCCCTTTGTTGGATGGAAGTAAAAGTTCCCTGGAAAGAAAACACTTCCTCACCTAGAAAGTTGGCTACTCCTGTACTTCTCACATCCAAGTAGGCTGGCAATACAATTCCTCTCTTGCCTTTTGTGCTTTCTACTACATTTTCTACTAAGACATTTTTTGTGTGTTTATGTCCTTAAGTCACTTTATGCCACTAATTAGGAATTTTCAACTTTCTTGGCAAAATGAATTTGGGCCTTGAGGTCTGAGCAGAGTCCTCTGTTGGATACCATAAAACCCAGCAAGTAGGTAGAATGCTGGTGTGAGGGATGGCAATATATTCTTTTCCACTGAGGATTAAATATTCAAAAATAGAGTTTAAAGGGATTTGAGTTAAACATTTAAAGTTTAAGTTTCAGGTAGGAATTTTTTTAAAGGTCCCCTGAGCTACCAATTCCACCTTAAAGAAATTTAAGTAGACCTTTGTCTGAGGAAGAGCTGGTGAAAAGTTTTTCCCACATTGTGGGTTGTCTCTTCACACCATTTGTGGTTTCTCTTACTGTGCAGAAGCTTTTTAATAAGAAATCCCACTTGTTGATTGTTCTAGGTCATGAGCAACTGAGGTTGTGTTCATAAAATCATTTCCTATACCAATGTCTTCAAGAGTTCTACCTAACCTCTCTTCCAGCCGGTTTAGTGTTTCTGTTTTAATATTTAGATTTTTAATCCATTTTTATTTTAGTTTAGTGCATGGTGAGAGATATAGGTATAGTATTAATCTTTGGCAAGTTGAAACCCAGTTTTTCCAGCACCATTTAGAAGCTATCTTTCCTCCAGTGAGGGTGTTTGGCTCCTTTGTCAAACATGAGGTGGCTGGGTGTTTCTGGAGTTGTTTCTGCATCTTCTAATCTGTCCCACTGGTCCTCAGGTCTGATATACAAAGAGCTTCAAAAAAATTGGACCTTCCAAATTTAAAGACCCAATCCAAAGTTGGGCATCTGAAATGAACAGACATTTCTCAGACAAAGTAGAAATATCAAATCAACATATGAAAAAATGTTCAACATCACTGGTCATTTGAGAGATGCAAACTAAAACAACACTGAGATTCCACCTCACCCCAGAAAGAATGGCTGCCATCAAGAAATTAACCAGTAACAAATGCTGGCAGGGCTGTGGAGAAAGAGGAACCCTGCTCCACTGTGATGTAGAGTGGTGCAACCACTGTGGAAATCAGTATGGAGATACCTGAAAGAACTAGGATTGGAGGTCCCATTTGACCCAGCTATTGTCCTGCTAGGTATCTTCCCCAAAGAATTAAAGAATCATACCAAGGTGACATATGTGCACCCATGTTTATAGCAGGACAATTCGTGATAGCTAAAACTTTGAAGCAGCCCAATTGCCCATCAACAGGAGACTGGATAAAGAAAATGTGGGGTTTTTTTAAATGGAGTACTACTCAGGCATAAATAATGAGAAACTAGAGATATTTATAGCTAGATGGATGCACATTGAGGTGATATTCTTAAGTGAAATGTGTAAATACTGAAGTTTCTCTACTGTGAGAAACAAAGTGTAGATAAGGACTAAAAGGTATAATAATGTGAAATTGGAAGAAAAGGTGCAAAGGGGAAGGGGAAGTGGGAGGGGTAAGGAAAAGAAGGATGGTAATGGTATTAAAATAAGAAAAAGAAAAAATGGAAACAAAATCTTTGTAATTAGGGATGGATGGAGGGGTTGAAGGGAGAGCAGGGGAATGGGAAAAAATAATAACCAAGATGGGTTACATAAAGGTGCAGATTTCCAATGATGAATGTCATTACATTGTGTACATTAAATGTACCAATAAAATTAATTAATTAGAAAAGGCATCGTTAAGTAACAAAATGGGAAAAAAATAAATTTAAATTCATTTCAGTTCTATAAATGTCACCATCACCCACATAGCACAGATCTTTTCCAAATTCTTTCCCAGGCGCCAGTCAGCACTGACACAGGCAACTTCTTTTTGACAACTCGGACTCTTTAAATCGGAAGTAAAAGCTAACTTCCTGTTTCTTGTGACTGCGTCTGTTAATATTTCTCCTTTGTGGCAATCTCCATATTGTGCCCTATTTGTCTGTAATTCTGCTTCCTCACTGACTATAAGTCCTTAGAGTCAGAGATTCTTTTCATCTTTTACACTAACATAGTAAAGGTGCTTAATAAAGTTGTTCTATAAATGAGTGAATGAGTGACTAATTAATGGATACATTATCATACATTGCTATAAAAATTAAATGCCATAGAGTTAGTTCCTTTCCCATAGTGTACAGGCCCTAATTCTTGGGAAAAGAAAGGTATGACTCAAAATTTAACTAAACAATATATATTTCCCTCATCTTGTCTTATCTTCTTCTTTAATACTTTTAACTAAAATTTACCAAAGGCCACCTATGTTCCTTCAAGAAAATTAACTAAGCCCTGAGGTTATAGGAAGTGCCACATTTTTTATCTTGTAGTCTAGAGGAGAGACTCCTTTAAAAATTACAAGAAGTAAAATAACTGATGAAGTAGAAGATATAGACAAAATAGGCACTAATATCTGCTTGGAGAACTCAAGAAAGATACCAAAAAAGGAAGTGTATCTGAGCTGAGCCTTGAGATGGACTACAAGTTTCCCAGCCTGACAGAGGAGTAATACATACACCCAACAGCCTGGGGTGCATGCTTGAGTCTGCTGTAACCAACCAGACATATTGGGCAAGTTACTTCACCTCTCAAAGGCTAAGTTTCTTCTGATGTTAATACAGTCTATGGGATTTCTGCCAACATTCAGGAAGATCGCAGGGAAAAGGCATCCCATCAAAACTGGCAATTGCACATAAACAGGATTAGAATGGTGGTACATGGGTAAGATCCTAGAAGTGAGAGAGTCTGATTGTTGTGGGACCCACATCAATCAGGCTTTTGGGGGGTACCCAAGAAGGAACATCAATGAATAGTGGCCCTTTTCCCCACCTGGGTTCAGAAAATTTGAGAAAAAAATTTAAAAGTTCATTATGGAGGCCAAAATCTCACCTTTGAAGTGGCAATAGCTAAACTGTTGAATAAGCATGGAACAAGGAAAACACAACTGGAAAACACAACTGAACAGATTGAGGCATGCTAGCCTCCCAAACAGGAAAGATTTAGAACATGGAGCGAGGAAACCCCTGACTTACACCAGAAAAAGGGAAAGCAAAAGTGAGCTTTCCTAGTCGGCCTTTCCCAGTTAATCAGTCAAGGAATCTCAGGGGTAAGGTAAGTAAAGGACAGAGCATCTTCGGTGTGGGTGTGGAAACCAGTTGCCCACGGGAATGGACCTGAGCAGTGCTGCCTTCCAACACAGACATACTAGGACATGGGGGACTGGTTAGTGGCCATCATCCTGTGCCACGAAAGGATTACGAGACACAGTAGAGGCTGGATTGACAGGCAGGAGCCAGATCATAAAGAGCCACACATGGCAGGCAAGGTAAAAGACTGAAGGTGAATGGCTACTGAGAGGGAAGGAAGATGGTCTGTTCAGGGCTATCAATCATGAGATGGCCATGAAAACTGACAAGTGTGGCTAGCATTGCAGAACACACATATACGATGACAGAGAGCCCTGTGCTCATAGGATGTGAGAGGAGGCTAGTGATAGGGCTTTGCCCTCAGGAAGCTGAGAACACTGGCACAGAAGTGAGATCTGGCAAGGGATAATCTCAGCACTCTCCGTGAGTCCAGGAACCACACAGCATAGCCAATTCAGAGGAGAAGATCAAGTTTGAATAGGGAATGAAAGAACCAAATGGATAAGAGGATACAATAGAGAGTTGCAGTTTCAGATTTCTTTTTGAGATGGAGATTTTGGGTGATAACAAAAGCAAAAGGGTGATCCCAAGAATGGGTAGCTCAAGAGGAATGGAGGTAAATATCATTCTCATCATAATTGAGGAGATCAAGGATTCTAGAGGGGGTCCTGTGCAAAGATGTGGCTGAAGTCAAAGTTAACAGAGAAAGGGGTATTACATCTTTGACAAACGGGATGGAGTCAATTAAATAGCCATGTCTGAAGGAACCAAAACACAAAGATGTAACAACTTTCACAACTGCAACACCATTACCATAAAAAATAATTCATTGAGAATAACTTACCTGGTTTATGTAAAGATGGAGATTATATAGAATCAAGATATTTGCAATCATCACAAGATAGAGGCCCTTTGACAATTACAGATATCCCTACTAAAGAACGATGTGCTGGTCACAAATTTGCATAGTAAACCTTCACAAAACTTATGTCATCTTCAATAATTGGTATAATTCTAATTTCCCTGAAATGCTTCCTCCCCCTTCAAAAGCACACCAACCAGACAAGCATCTTCTCCTATGCTGGAGATCCACAGCCTCCTATAGAGGTGCATCTGCAAACCAGGCAGCACAGAGGCTGTGAGTTTAGGAGAAAAATGGAATCTGTTGTAGCCACAGAAACAGATGGCACCAATCATAGCAGCTGATATTTGTGATTACTACTATTATTTCCCATAATTGCGTTTCTGAGATCTGCTCATTTGCATCATGCTAAGCACTTACAATTAGCCAATGAAAGATTTGGAGCTGAGCTAGCTTTAAAAACTTGAGGCCTATATGATGCAATGTACATAGAGCAAGTCCATCTCATGAAGCTGAATACCTTCAGAATTATATAGCTGAGGTTTTTTCAAGAGATGTCATTTTAAATCAGATGAAATGTATTCATTTCTGTCATGGCATTCAGTCATTTTGGACAATTCTACAAATATGCTGTGGGTTTTTTAAAGCGGGGGCAGGGGCAAAGCAATTCTCTGAAATCACAGGCTTGGTTCGTGCCAGGAGGAATCCTTGAGAATGCCGACAATCATTGTGAGCATCTAGAAGTAAACAGCTTTGAAAACAGACTTTCTTCCCCCTTTTATTTTCCTTGTCAAGATACATAAGAGAATTCAAGTGAGCTGGTGGTTAACTAAGACAGGCTCAACCTTGAGTTCAGAGAGCTTTCTAATGCTTCCCACCTGTCTCTCCAAAGAACAAAGTTTCCAGGATATAGTGACAGCAAAAAAGTTTGCTGGCAAAGAGAAAGACCGTAGTGTAGCAGAAATGGCATATCAGGGAAGGTCAGCCCAACTCTGAAAACACTGTTACTCTTAACAAACAACCCCCGGTCCATTTATGCTCTCTCTTACTTCCTCCCTGCCCACCCCCACCCCTTGTGCTGAGAAAAGCAGCCAACAGTGATGTGACAACCTGAAGCGGTCAGCCCCGGAGGCTCTTTCTAATCTCGTCCCATTTCGGCACTCAGTGGATCCTCTTCACCCCAGCAGAATGAACATCTCATTGTCTCACATTCCTGTCCTCTCCTACTATGAGTGTATCCTCCCCAGCACACACAGCCTGTGGGCACTCTTGCCTCTACCTACACGGCTGCCCCTCTGTAAAAGTTTGTCCTCTCTACCCGGTGTGTGTCCACATCCCTCAAGATCCAAATTCATGTTTCCAATCATGTGCTTCCCACTTAACCTTCTCACATACTGTCAAACTGGGGACAGAAAACAACTTGATCTTGTGCTTAATGTCATCTGCTAGTGCACCACACTTATAGCTGGAAGATTCCAAAGTGACCTCTGAGCTCCAGGCACTGTGTTAGCAATGACAATGAGAATGGTATCTAGGGGGAATGAAGCAATGATTGTTCAGTTTTTGCCAACCCCAGTCTAATCATTCATCATGGCAGTGAGTTAGAGCAGAACTTATTATCTGATATTACCAAGCTTGTGTAGTTATATGGTCTTGGGTCAGCTTTGTAAGATTTTCAAATTTTAAAAGAAAGACTGCTGCAGTTATACATACAAATGGCCATAAAAGAGGTCAGAGAAAGTTAGTTACAATTGGTCGCCCACCACCATCATGGTACTGAGAAGTGAACCCAGTACTACAGCCCCAGTCTTTTTTTATTTTTTATTTTGAGACAAGGTATTACAAATTTTCCCAGACTTGCCTTCTCCTGCCTCAGCCTTCTAAATAGCTGAAATTATATACATGTGCCAACCACACCCAGCCACAACTGGTCATTCTTGAGGGATCCTTTAAGCTGACCTTCCTTCTTGGTGTTGATCTGACAAGCTCCCAAAAAACAATTTCAAGAATATCCCCAGGAGTGATAAATTTCCTAGTGTATCTCATGCACAAAGGCATATGTAATTGTACGTCATATATAAACCAGATTACTCATTAATTTGCAATTGAACACATTCCTTCCTTCATAGACATTCCCCAGCTTCCACGAGGCACTTCCTTCTGAATAATGGACCGGAAGAGGCTGAAGTACTGTCTAGAACCTTATCCAGTGAGCACCCAGTCAGAACCTTCCCCCCTTTCTTCCCTGTGGTTAAAAAGAGCCCTCGTTAAAAACTGCTCAGGCCCAGCCACTTGCTGGTTGAGCCATCCTCAGCCAAGTTCTCTGCTTTTCTAGCCCTGTGTTTCCCCAGCTGTAGCAAATGGTACTGGCACCTAACCTATAGACTTGCTACATAATTGCCTAGAATAGCAAGTGACACCTGGTAAGTACTTCCTTTTAGTTTTTATGACTTTTATTTTCATCATTCCTCTGATAATTTAAAAATATTTCCATGATAATGTAACCGTCCTAATGGAATGGATCTCATGTTAATGTTTCTCTTAACCTTTGAAGATCATTCTAAATCCAGGAGCACCAAAAAACTTCTGCCTTAGGATGGCTCACCTGTTAAACAGCCTAGAGTCCCTGACCTCAGTTCTACTCCAAGTTTAACCCACTCTCTTGTTTTCCTTTCTCCTTTCTTCCCTTCCTCCCTTTCTCCCTCTCTCTTGTGTTAGTGACCACAGCAAGTGGAACCCCAACGTCTCGCGTCCTTCTGCGAAGTTCTACACACGGTTCCTTGCTGCACAACGATTTGCGCGGCATCTGCCACGCCCAAGCCGGACTCCTCCTCCCTAATAGGATCCGGTACCTTCCGTCAGGTCAGGAGTGATTGACAGCCTGAGGGGGGCGGGGCGGCTGGGGCGGGGCCTTCCGGAGGATTTGGAGGGCTGGCGCCTCGCCCGCCCTCCCTCCCCAGTCCCTGGGGACCCCCGCTAGGTTGCGAAAAGAAGAAGCCTTTGTTTTGGTGGGCTGATCCGTTTTCCTGAAAGACCAGCGTGTAAAGGTTTTTTTCACCTTTTTTTGTTTTGTTATGCTTTGATTGGTTCTTTTGCTTTCAATAATAAAGAAGGTAGCTACACCTACCTTAGTTTCTGTTGGATAAAATGTGCATAGTTAAATTCCCAACGCTCCTCTAAACTCCCGAGTTCCCAGGTGCCGGAAGGTTGCACGGGCCAGTCGGGCGGACGCGGGGAGGGAGCCAGCTCTCTCGCAGGTGGAGGAGCCAGGGCCTGCTCCGTGCCTCACCTGTCCCGGGAACAATCTCCTCCCCTTCTTCCCCCACCTCCCCCTTGTTTTACCAGCTATTGAATGACTGGTTGCTGCCACTCTGGAGGCCCAGGGAAGGGGATCTAGATTTCCTTTCCTTGTCCTTTTTCTACCCGCCCCACCCAGCCCAAATGCCAACTGCCCGAGCCCCTGACCCCCATCTCTGAACAGTACAGGATTTAGAACGCATGGACCAAAAACATTCCCACGGTCAGGAGGAAGTGTGTGTGTGTGTGTGTGTGTGTGTGTCCGTCCGTCCGTCCGTCCGTCCGTCCGAGGTGGGGAGTGTTCAGCATTTATCGCCTTCGAGGGGAAGGAAACCTCTCCGGACACGCAGACAGTCCACGGCGGGGCGGAAACCTCCCCAGTATCCTCCGGGAGCACGTTCCAGACAGTGAATAAAGTGTCCAGGGATGCTGGATGCCGGTCACAGAAATGACAGCGATTCAGTAGGATGAAACGAGTTGTTTACAGCCCTCGCAGGATTCCACAGAGCTTAACAGTCAGCCAGGCTGCTCCCAGCAGGCTCCGGTCCAGGCTGAGTGGAGGCGTGAGCCTCCCTGTCCTTCTGGTAAAACTGAAGCACCAGTGACAAGCCCAGGGTCACACACCAAGCTTGGGACCAAAATAACTCTGACTCCTCCTTCTTGGCCCTCACAGCAGACAACATTGCCTTATTACTGTGCTATCATCCAAATCTGAATCATTTAAAATGCTCCTAATTGCAGGCCTATGGGGAACTGTAAGCACCGTGTGACTCTAACTGCCAACAAGCCCAGGTAGGAATAGCCAAAGTGTTACAAATGCTTGAACAGGGAATTAAAATGCCGGGCGTGAGGAGCATTTGAAAATGACTTTAACACAGCCAACAAATACCATATTTAGATTTTTAAGAATTTAATTTGAACTATCACCTCCAATTGTTGTAATACTGGAACAGAGCTGCCCCTGGGATTCAAGTAGACCCCTAAAAAAAGCATACGGACTAAATCTCAAATCTCTCTAATCAGTGAATATTCATACATGCTTTCTTTTCGTGCCCACTTGATCACTGTCTTGCTTTGGTGTTTCAATTTCGCTTTTAACTCCTGTATTGGCCTCGTGAGGGTTGGGAGGGTCTGGGAAACATCCGGCCAAACAGTCCGGATCTTTACACAGGGCTGGACACGTGCTGTGCTCAGGAAAGAAAGTAAATCCCATCTAGCAAATTGCTCTAACTGATTCATTTGTCCTCAGAGAGACTCCGCCTACCTGCTTGCAGGTATCCAGGTAAACGACAAGTGGGCAGGACCTGCTGACTGTTTCAGTCGCTAAGGTCTAGGCACTGCTTTATCTGTCCATGCTTCCGTGCTGTCACCTATTTCCTGCTCTGAACCAACCAATGCCTTCTTCCTTCAGGCACTTGTAAGCCAAAGTTAAGCCTGGCCACTGTTGAGGTTGCCCAACAGTCTGCTTCGTTCAAGCACAAGGGATGAGAGCTGCTCAGTTGCTGCTGCTTTGAGAGCCCCAGACAGACACTTAAAAAGGTGAGCTGAAACTCTCCATTTTTCTGTTGTGGCATTCAGGCCACTGGCCTCTAAGGGATCTGATCAAGGGATTTGAATGAAAAATATAAGCAAAATAGCTGAGCTCTCTGCGAAGCTCTTTGGCAAAGAGAAGAGGATGTCTTTCACATTCTAGTTACACAGCAAAGTTCTCCCAGGCCAGATATTTAATCCTTTTTGTTTCTCCTAATTGTTAGTCCGGCCTCTGCTTGTCTGGAAAGTTGATCTGATTTTATAAAACCCTGGAGAGGAGAGGAGTGGAGTGGAGAGTTTCTGAAATGTACCGTAACAGTGTAGACCTGTTCAGCCTCTTTAATGGGGCCTGGAGGTCTCAGGACCAACAGAATTTAGAGTTACCTCATATTTGCCTGTTGTGTTTTTGGTTTTATTTTTGGCCTTATTTTGTCTTGCTTTCATGTATTCATCTCACCTGTAGCAATTTTGACCTGAGCCTGTGCAATATTCAGGATTTTGTTTTCTTGAGAAAGTCTGTTCCTCAGACAGATAGATTCTGTTGCCCTATTTAGAAATGCCCCTCCAGTTTTCTTCCCCTTTTTGTCTCTGAAAAAAAGTCTGAATTTTCTTTGCTCTTTGTTGAACACACTTTCACAAATGTTTTGCAGCCTAGATTAGAATTGTTTACCGTCAGGCCGAGTCTGGCTGCTTGATGACCTTTGGTTAAAGTAAAGATTATTCCTTCAGGGCCACAAGAATGCAACTGCAGGCAGTTTACATTTTCAAAATTTTTAATTTTCTGGAAGTTTTTTGGTCTCTTTTTAATAGCAAATATACCAAAGCAGTTGTTCTGCTGAGGCATGCATGACTTGTAATTTTACCTCTCAAATCCATTTTTGTGCTCTTAATCTTGACCACCCGGCCTGGGCTACTTCTGTTCTTGACAACCCAGCAGCCACAATACTGTTGCTAGCAAAAGGAAAAAAATATATCATATTCCTACTGAGAGCAGCTGGAAAAGCTGAGGAGAAAAATAAAACTGTGAGGCAATTTATTCTGGATTCTTTCATTAGCTGTTTTTTTCCCCTGAGATTTAAGTTAGTAGTTAAATTGGGCATAATTTGTTAAGAATTATGTTTCTATTTATACACCTAGAAAATCAAAGTATGATTTGAAACATGCTGAGGAAACTTCCTGAGACAAAAAGTTGTTTCTTATCAAAAAGAAGCTGCCTTGCTCTTATTGCCAGTGTTTCTCCTGCTCCTAGAAAGCTCATGATGTTCTCCTTTAAATGAACTTTGTGTTTATATTTTCTCCTGAACTTATATCTTTGGAAGAAGTGACTGCTTTGCTTATACCTTAATACCATTCTCACTTAATTCAGAGCTTTGTCAGAAGAAAGATCTGTGTATTGAATCTTCTGGATAAAAATATGTCTCTAGAGTCTGGGCTTCTCCACAAGATTGTATTCTCTCTAACTTACTATGGGCTGATTAGTTCTTTTCATGAAGGTTAACTTATAATTAAATAAATCATTTCATCACTACACATCATTGTGTCTGCTTGTTAAAAAAACCAAAGCAGTGCACATTATGCCCTGTAATATAAGGGAAGAAAGAAACAAACAAACAAAAAAGAGTCAGACTTGAATTTAGAGTATCTGGAAAGTAGTTGATTTGTTGGATAACTTGCCCATGAGTGCCATCCATTGTTCCTGTGGTAACTCCATCCCTTGGTTCTAGTGGACATAAGATCTGAAGGAAAATATACAATCTCTTCCACTGACATCCTTGAGTATTTACTTAGTTTCTCTGGCCCTCAATGACTTCATCAATAGGACAAGAGTTAGTAATCCCTATAATATGATATAATATAATATTCCTATAATACAATGTGGCCATGAGAAGTAAAGGAAGTAGCTAACATGTGTAGCTTCAAGGAGCCAGTGCCTGATGCCAGTGCAGGGCCAAATGCAGCCACAGGCCATCTTTTGTACAGGAATTTTCATGGATGCTTGGAGGATGTGGTCTGAGCCTCTAGGAATAAAAGATCTGTGGTTGCAACTGTTTGGAACCTCGCTTGTTCTTGTTTTTGAAATTCTTGTAAGTAACTCCATTGCTAACAGTTGGAGAAGTAAAACAGGCAAGAGGAAGGAGAAATACTTAAAGGATGTGATGTCATTAAAAGAGCCAGCAGCCATGTCCCCACTGACTGTAGGCAAAGCCTTTGGGAAGTCGAGTATTCCTTACTTCTCTATCTGTAGGCTTTCACAACAGAGCCACAGGCTTTAGGGGGAATGTCTTTTTATTTGCAGTAATCTGACTTGGCAGGCAGCCCTGTATTCAGCTCTACCATCTTCAGGGTGGACTGGGCACTTGGTTGCTCTAGTCTTACAGATAGGAATGCTTTACCCCATTCTGGGTGCACAGATGCCATATCACTGCATCAGGTGCAATCAGTTTGGGCCTGCACTTTACCATGGAAGGGAAGCTCATGGATCTGTTCAATACGGTTGCCTCCTTAGCAGAAATGCTATGCCCTTTAATGACCTTAAGTCATTGCATAAAGTCAGATGCGTTTGTAGGCCCCTGGTAGCTTCTCCTGGTCTTACTTTGCCCCCAAAGGGTAGCACAATTTTCATCACATAAGAGCCAGCAACTATTGGATTGAGGATTATAGGTTTTCATTTGAAACCTACTGCTAGCTGGTTTAGGGGACTATAGAAAAGAATCTCAACCTCCCCACACATTAGTTTCCTTGTCTACATTCCCTACCTACCCCTCAAAAGATGCTAAAAAGGTGTATTTTACAACTCTCTTTACTACTTTACAACTCTGTCCTTACAACAGATGCTAGGTGGGCTTTCCACCAAGGTGAATGGCTCAAACTGGAGTGAGTGGGCAGTGGCTCCCTAGGAAATCTTAATCTTGGTCATTGAGTTCTAGGTGGAATAGTACTGCTACTCTAAAATAATGATCTGGCCTCTGCCATCCGACTACCTAGGTTCAAAACTCAATTCCACCATGTGCTTCCTGTGTGCCCTGAGACAGTCTTTAATATGCTTTACTCAGCAGTAAAATAGGATTGTCATGAAGATGAAATGAGTTGAAATATGTAAAATGTGTAGACTGGCAACTTGGCACACATCTAGTGCTATTTTTCTGAAAGGAAGGCATGATGGGTGAATCAAGATGATCTTGTTTGAGGCCCAGCTATGCCATGTAATCACAAGCTTACAGAAGGTACTTAAAATTTCTTTGTCTTGGTTTGATTATCTGGAAATTGGAATATGTACCCAACTTAGCACTAATGTGACCACCAATTGAATTGGATAAAGTGGCTGGCATATAATAAATGCTCCATAAATGTTAACTATTGTTATGTTATGACAGAAAAAAATGCTATATTATCTACAGTTAGGCTCTTTGGTCATACTGGATTTAATGATGAGTAGTAGGTAGAGGGCCAAAGACTGAACAAAACGGATTTCCAGAAAGGCGTAGAAGGAAAACCTGCCAATGGAGATTACCTGGTTTATCTTGACATTGTAGGTCAGGGTAGCTGCCAGGGTGATTCCTGCTTTATTCAGACCAATGGGCAGTGGGAGTCTGTGCTGTGAGGGACAGCGCAGAGCCTCCTGAAGCAGCAGGTCCAGTTCCACTGTACAGTCTCGTCTTCTCCCTGACCTCAGCCACAATCTCCTTTGTATATTTGAACTCCTCACATAAGGTAAAGAAAATGAGCATCCTGGGATTTTGGCCACTTGAGAGACTATCTATAAGACGCTGCTAAGACAGGATATGTCACGGATGCTCTCAAATGGGTGCTCCTCACCACCTGGGTATCCCTGGACTTCTTGGTATTATGGAACTATTCTTAGTGTTTATGAGCTGGCATTGCATAGACTCACTTTTATGTGGGTGGCAAATTTTATTGTCCTCTGACAGTGCCTCCAAACTATTAAGAGCTTTGCAAAACTCTTTGGAGGGAAGACTGCATCACTATTTTGGAGTTAATGAGATTTAACCATCTCCTAGCCCAGAAGAATGGGCCTTGCAATGAAAACTGAAAGTTTCCAAGTATAAAAGACTGCACTGAGTTGAAATCAGGAGCAGAAATTGTGGTTATTCCTGCAGGCTTCCTACAGTTGCCATTTTTTTTCCTATCCATTACTTTCTGTGTGACAAAGGGACACCACGCTGGCCTATTGGCTAGTTACACAGAGGCACATTTCAAATTCATATGAGGAAGAGCTTTTCATGAATTAGAGTTGTCTATATATGCAGAACACTGCCTATTGGGTTGATGAGTTCCATGTTACTGAATGTTACCATTTTGTGCCTGGTATGTGTTTGCCAGATGGATAGATGGGTTGGCAGGTGAGTAGTTAGATGAATGAATGAATGAATGAATGAATGAATGAAAGACAAAGGATATTTTTTTCAGCTCAGATGGATAGATGGGTTGGCAGGTGAGTAGTTAGATGAATGAATGAATGAATGAATGAATGAAAGACAAAGGATATTTTTTTCAGTAGCACATATATCTTGCAAGTAACAAACTGCTCATCGAAAGTAGTCATTGTTTTTATTTTATTATTCTAAAAAGAAAATGAGAAAAAAATTCATGCTCCAGACAGAAGGTAGATGAGCTGAACTCCAAACTTCAGATCTGCAGTTTTTATAATGTTCCTTTTTCCTGTGCTTTACACCCCTCCCCATCTTCCTCTGCCTTTCTAAAGGAACTTGTCCTCCTTGCCCAGACAGCCAAATCCTCTAACATGGTGGGTTGACACTAGTCTAACAGTAACAGCATCTAACAGTAACAACAGCTTCTATCCCATTAAATAGGGACTTTTTTTTTTAACATCACAAGTATGAATTATAACATGCAGATTTAAATTCTGTCATTATTTTCAAGTGACTCTCTGCTTCTTGAGTTGATCATTTGTCACAGGAACACAAAAGCCTTCACCAACAACAGAGTAGAAACTCTCCAAGAATATTCTTCAATAGCCTTTTAATGGCACAGAGCATGGCGCATGATGGGGAGGTCTAAATACATCATAGCTGACTGTTGAGATGATTTGCATAACTTGCTTATGACTACTTTTGTCAGTCATGTGGCCTTTTTTGAATAGAGCGATGCATGTTTAGGCTCCTGTACACTCATATTAACACGTGTCATCTTGTGTTTTCAAACTCCTCATTAAGTATTATTGTCATACTTGTATTATGTCACCCACATTTTTTATGTGTAAGCTCTGTTTTTCTAATTAGACTTACACTTGGTGATGATAAAATTGAATTACCTAAGGAAATTCCATTAAGTTTAAGACAAATGCCATGGGTGGATTATGCAATTGGTGAACACCTATAGAATGGAAATAGTAGGGAAATGTTGAGAGTTCAAATATCTCTCTTCTTGTTATTGTCTCCATAAACCCTGGCTGTTTTTTAAAAAGATCTCCTGTCAAGAGAGGCAAAGCTTTTCTCTAACCTGCTTCTGAAAGGTCTGCTGTGGCTTCCAAAACTTCTATCTAATTGGCTAGCCATTTCAGACTCTTTTTATTAAGCACTTTCTCTCATTTCCCCATTTTCTGAATATCTGTGTTCAGTTATTGACTCCAGATGTATTACACTGTCTCTTTTTAGGTCACAGTTTTTCTATAATTTCTTGACATGTTTCTGGCCTTTTTAAAGATCCCCTTGTGGGTTGTTGTTTTTGTTTGTTTGTTTTGTTTTTTGCTGCTGCTTTTTTAGTGTTGGAGGCACTATGCAGGTGAGTGTTTCACAAAGATTTCATTAATGAAGTCACTTACTCCTTCTTTGAAATCATTGATTTAGTTGTCAAGGAAAAGCAGAGCTGACCTCAACCTTTGCAGCAGCCTGTGAGCAACAGCTCCTGGCCTCTCCTCTGTGATGTATATACCCACTACCCCCAATTATGGCTCTTGATTCAATCCCATGGCTGACTTTTTTTTTTTTTTTTTTTTTTTTTTTTTTTTTTTTTTTTTTTTTTTTTTTTTTTTTTTTGGTACTAGGGATTGAACTCAGGTCCTTGCACTTGCAAGGCAGGCAGCATGGGTGTCTCTTTTTTATTTAGATCCCTAACACACCCAGTTCTTCCCAGTTGCATACAAGTCTACAAGATGAGAAACAGCCCACAGCACATTCACCTTTTGTGTATTTGAGTTCACCAGCTCAAATTTTATTTATTAAAAAAAAACTCAATGGCACATTTTTGTCCTAACTTTAGCAGGTGCTTTCCCCTCAGCAATCTAAAAGTTATAGTCAGGGCCAGGGCAGTAGTGAGACCCACATCCCTGCTTTTAGAAAGATGGGAACACTGTAGGAAGGAATTACTGTTACTGGCCCATTTGGTTACCCAAGAGGTTTTTCTGCTCAAGATGGTTTCCTGACTGTGGTCTATGCACTGAGGCATAGACTCATGACAGGTTTGAAACCAGCTAAGCAACCACCCACCCTTATAGAGCTTAGTTTCTGTTTGAAGGTCTCACTGTGCTGTCTAGACTGGTCTCAACCTCAGGGGTTCAAGAAATCCTCTTGCTTCAGCCTCCCAAGTGCTGGAACTACAGACATGTGTCATTGCTCCCAGCCCAAGTTCAGTTTCTCAAAGCTAAAAGTTAACTGGGAAGTCATCTGGCATAGGGATAGCTTGGATGTGTTTGACACATGCTGTAAAACATTGGGATGTTTTAAAGGGATTAAAAGATTTTGAACTTTAATACATGATCAATTACAAAGGAAACACCTCTACAGTAGAACAGAGCCTCACACTGTCTATCAAATGTCACATTCTATGTCTAGTCCTATCTGGAGAGAAGTTTTTACTGCTTGACTGGGCTCCTATGTACTCCTGAAGCAAAGCTCTTACAGTATCTGATTATTTTGTAGTCTTCTGTGGAAACTGGCTCAGGTTACACTTCTTTCCTCTTGTTTTGAAGCAAATCTTCATGATCCCATCAGTGAACTGCTCACCTGGTGTCTCTATCAAGTACAGCAATCAGGCGGAGTTACAGCAGTTTAGACCCAGGTTAAAATTTAGTGGCACGCCCGAGAAGTGTTGGTAATTCTACAGTTTTGTCACTGACCCGGCAGGCAGTTGGGTCAAGTAAAAGGGTAACGTGGAGACCCACAAAGGTGGTTGATACCAGAGCTGGATCCAAACCAGAGATTTGACATCTTGCTTTCTCTGCTTGGGATTCTAAAAATAATAGTGACAAGGCCATGATCAAGGTGAGGCAAGTGAGGTACTCACCTTGGGGTGCAAAATGTAAGGTGCCAAAAACCCAAGTAATTATGAAGTTAATGCAGTCTTTTTAAAAATCAAAATCAGTGCACAAAATCCACGATAAGCAAAAGATCAAATATATTTAAATTTTTATTTTAAGACAAGATCAGTAAGCCCAGGTTATTTAGGAATTATTTAAGATCATTAGTCAAGGGAAATTGTTGAACACCACATTTTCTCAAAAATGAGAAGAGCAAAGAGGTAGCTTTTGAAAATATTGATGAATTTGCTTTCTTTAAAAATCAGGACCGTAAAACTGTTTTTAAAATTCTGTTTTCAGTATAAATGAGATACTTACATTTTAAATGATGTAATTTTTAATATGCCTATTCTGTTTTCCATATTTTTCCAACTACTGTAATAATCAGGACAAAATTAGCCATTAAAAAATACACAGAAACGTGTATATCAAGATGCACTTTTCCCTTTTGCCTCAGGCTGCTACTTGGCTCAGCACAGCACTGTGGGATAAATTTGTCTGTGATCTGGGAATGTGTTCCAGTGGATTTTTCTGAACATTGTTATCGTTGCAAAGAGGAATTTTCCATAAGCAAGGCTTTCCGGCAGACACTCCTCCCCAGTCCGAGGGTCAGGGGACAAGTATGAAGATCCGGGGTGACAATGTCACCTCCTTGGACACTTTCCTTTTTGAGTACTTCTGTATTTTGTTTTTGATTTTGTTTTTTTTGAGGAGCTGCTTGAGCTCTCAATTCTTCCCAAAAGCCCTTCTTGGCCTTTTACTGAGATTTCTCATTTATTAGAGACTCTAAGTGAAGATTAATGATTATTTGTGCTTTGGGTGGGAAAAATTATCCCTGATCATTTTCTTAATTGGTCTCCAGTTCTCTTGTGTTATTTTTTATCAGTACATTTTGAAATGAGGCTTATCAAAATAAAGGAATGCTGGGCCGGGGATTTAGCTCAGTGGTTCCACCGCCTGCCTCGCAAGCGCAAGGTCCTGAGTTTGATCCCTGGTACCAAAGAAATAAAATAAAGGAATGCTCAGAAATAAGAGAGCCCCAAATTTTCCAAATACCATTTATTCTGGGAATAAATGTTTATCCACTGAAGATGTTCTTCTGGTCATGTAAATCTACCTAATGCCATTTAATAGCTGCATTTTCTAAACTGTGTTCATACTTTTAAAAGCCTCTAGGTTTCTGTTTTATTACCTTTAAGATCCATATATATGGAGAGAGATTTTTGTCATCCCTTGATAGCCACAGTAAGAATGGCTCCAGGGTCCCCCCATGGATACCAAAATTCACAGGTGGTTTAATTTCTTTATATAAAGTGGCTCAGTATCTACATGTAATTTTCCTACATCATCCCCTATAAATCATCTATAGATTTACTTATAATCCCTAATACAGTTTAGTGCTAACAACTATCTAGTTGTTATATTGTTTTTGTTTTTGTTTTCAGGAAATAATGTAATGGTTTAAAAATGTCTATACATGTTTTGTACAAATACATTTTAAAAAAATATTTTCTATCCACACATGGTTAAATCCATGGATTAGTGCCCTCACATACGAAGGCTTACCACATAGTATATTTTTTTTTTCTTTTTTCTCTCCCTCTCCCCAACCCCTATGCTAAGAATGGTTGCCTCTAAACCCCAAGACAGCATCTTCTGCTTGGCCTACACGATGTGCTTTTGCTACTGAGAAAGCAGGTGCAGTTTTAGAATCTCTGACGATTAGATCAAGGGAGCAGATGCTTCTGGCATATTGGAATTCCTCTTACCTGTACACTGTAGGAGAGACACTGATAAATTCTGGAGTTTGCAGAGATTTGGTTAGGCTGATGGAGTCTAGAAACCTGAATGCATTATCTTACGGCTGCTCATCCCGGAAGAGAACATAAGATCTGTTTTCTAGTACTTCAAAGACTTAAGGAATTAGATGTACTCTGAAGGGTTCTAGGGATAATACTGTCCCCATGGAGGGTATACAGGAGTTCTAGAGAGGCAAACTTTTGCTTAATATGTAGACTCCCTCCGGCACCAATAGAATTAATACCAGAGGCAGAATGATCTATTTTTTAAAATAATAAAGGCCTGTTTCCTTTGAGGACCAGCTCTGAAAACTTTCATTTTAGAGTCTGTGGCTGCAGTGTCTCATCTTTGATAAGGTTGAAGTTACAGCGCACCGTATACTGCCATCAGTATGGTGGATTTATTTTATTTTTGTTTAATTTTATTTGTATTTATTTGATTTTTTGTGATACTGGAGATGGGACCCAGGGCCTTACACATGCTAAGCAAGTGCTCTACCACTAAGCCACATAGCCACCCTGAAGTCTTTTTAATCATAGGGAATCCCTTTACTATTGTTGGAAAACAGACTCAGGCAACAATTACATTGTTGCTTTAGAGTCAAATCTGGTTCTTTAATAGGAGGAAACAGATTACCAGGGCAGCATAACAAACAATATGTTTATCCAGTTGCTTTTTCCTGTATGGTTTCTTTTTTTTTTTCAGCTTTAATTGAGTTTATTGGTACATTTTAGGGATACAGTACAATTACATTCATTGTTGGGATCTTGTACCTCTACATGACAAGTCTTGATTCTCATTTTTTCCCCTTACCTCTGCCCTCCATGTATGGTTTCTTATAACAACTACATCACACAAAACTATCATGCTCTGAAGGGAGAACTAGCAGGACAATAGAACACTGGAGACCCCGTAGTTCCAATAGGTCGTTTTATACAGAAATTTTTCTACTGCCACACAGGCTATATTCCAAGGGCAGGTCTTAAATCTGTTATGGTGCACACATGATCGCCAAGACCCTTTCAGTCAACAGGCAGCACCTTCTTGCTTTCATCCTAGTCTGTATTTTTGTTGTCAGCCAGTACTGTGGTTTCAGGGTCTCACTGAGCTCTCATTGAAATTTAAGTGCTGTTATGAGGACAATAAGAGGTGATTAAGCCATAAAGGCTCTGCCCTTCCAAATGGATTCAGGCTGTTACCTCAGGAGGGTTAGTTGTAACAGTATGACCTTCAGTCCCCAGAGGACCTGCCTGCCCTTCAGCCTGTTAGGATGTTGCTCTCAAAGCTGACAGGCCCTCCCTTGCTTTTCAGGGGAGAAAATAGTTGATCTGTCAATGGTTTTTGATCATTTCATCTCAGCTCAGTAGCAAGGCCTATCCAAGTCTAAAAACATGATACATATGTGTTTAAAGACAGGCACTGTAAAGAACAGGCAGGTACATTATAATAATCATGTTTTTTAAAGTCTTTGCTTTAGAGGCCAAACTGCTTGTTCAGTCAATCTGCTCAGAATCTGTTTTTATTCACATAGGCTTTATTTAGTCTAAAGTAAATTTAGAAAATATATACAGCAGTGTTTACATTAATAATACATTAAGAAATTAGTTTACTACATGGGTAAGTGCCAGGGAATTCAAACTGGCCTCAGAAGTAGAAAGAAAGAAAGGGAGGGAAAGAGAAAGGGGGACAGGATGAAGTAGAAATAGCAAATATATGAAAAAATGTTTAACATCGCTGGTCATTCAAGAGATGCAAATGAAAACAACACTGAGATTCCACCTCACCCCACAAAGAATGGCTGCTATCAAGAAATCAACCAATAACAAATGCTGGTGGAGCTGCTGCTGATGGGAATGTAGATGGGTGCAACCACTGTGGAGGTCTGTATGGAGATACCTCAGAGAACTAGGATTAGACATCCCATTTGATCCAGCTGTTCTCTTGCTGGATATCTTCACAAAGAAAGAATCATACCACAGTGATATATGTGCACCCATGTTCATAGCAGCACAATTTGTAATAGCTAAAACATGGAAACAGCCCAATTGCCCATCAACTAAAAATGTGGCTTTTTAAAAAATAAAGGGAGTACTACTCAGCCATAAAAAATGAGAAATTAGAAGCATTATAGCTAAATAGATGTACATTGAGGCCATACTCTAAAGTGAAATTAATAGGACACACATGTGTAAATATCATATAGTTTCTCTGGTGTGTAAAACTAAAAGTGAAAATAAGGATCAAAATGTACAATAGATATTGTGTAAAAGGAAGAAAAGGTCTAAAGGAGTAGGGGAAATGGGAGGGGTAGGGGAAAGGTAAGAAGGGAAAAGAAAAAAATGTGAGAAAGGGAAAAATAAGGAAACAAAGTCTTTATAAATAGGGAGAGATGGAGGGGTTGAAGGGTGTGCAGGGGAATAGGGGCAAAATAAGAAGGAAGAGAGATTATGTAAAGGTGCAAATCTCCAGTGATGAAAGTCATTATATTGTATACCTAAAATATACCAAAAAAATTAATTTTTTTTTAAAAAGGGAAAGGAGAAAAGTTGGAGATGGAGCTGAAGCCCACCTGTGCACCAGCCCATTCCGTCCATTCTGCCTCAGGCCTTCCTGTGCTCAGTAGAGTCCAGGAATCTCTTCCTTGTGGGATCTTCAACATATGTAAAATGAATCTAAAGAGATTTTTTAACCTTCTGATTTCTCTGGAATTTTTTATTGGATAATTGTGTGATTGGTATTCTGATTAGCCATTATCATGAAAGATGCAGGGAGACAGGGGCGTGGAATGCTTCGGTGCACAAAGTACCATCAGACAGCCCTGCCTGGTGGTTTTATTCTTGGGTGTGGCTGGCAAGTTACTTATATACCATGCTTTAGTTTCCTCATCAGTTAAATTAGAAACAACACACACTTCTGGGGCTGGAGAGGATTAAATAATGTAATATAAGATCCCTAATACAATGCCTAGCACATGGCAAATGCTCACAAAGCTGTAGGAAGTAAAGAAAAGGGATCTTTCTAAACTTTCAACCATCAAAAACAAAACAAACAAAAACACTGCTCTTAATTGGCACAGGATCATAGAACTTTGTGGAAGAGACTTTATGCTATCTATTTTGGTGGTTTATAGTTTCTTCTTTTTCTTAAGCTAAGGTTCCTTGAACATAATATTATGAGGAACCCAGTGTGTCAGTAAAATAAGTGCAGTCCTGGGACTGGTTGCAAGAGAAGTAAGACATTAGTCAGCTTCCCATCACTATAATGAAATACTTGAAGCAATTCATTTATAAAAAGAGAAGGTTTATTTTGACCCATGAGTCTGGAGATTCCAGTCCAAGATCAGGTAGCCCCTTTGCGTTGGGCTGCTGGCAGTGGTGATACCTCATGTTGGCAGGATGTGGCAGAGGAAAACTGCTCATTTCGTGAGGCAGGAAACAGAGACTGAGAGGCCAGGTCCCACAAACCCTTTGGAGCACACATCCTCAAGGACTTCCTACCTGGTCCCACTTCTCAACATCGCCACCTTGGGGACCAAGCTTTTAGCCTGTGGGCCTTTGTGAAACCTCCAAAGGATAGCAGGTGGGCAAGGGTCCGCCCTTGTCTCCTTCTTCACTGCTATTGGAGACTATGAGGCATCTTATGCCTTCTAGAAAACAGATTAATAGCACAAAATCTGGGAAGGGAATAACTTAGATGGGTGAAGCTGTGTTTTCAATGTTACCACCATACCTGCAACCTGATCTCCTGTTACAAGACTCTTGCACTCAGGAGAATGAGAAAAAACTGACAGGCTCAGAGCATGTGGGAATACAAGACCCAACTCTTTCAAAGGAAACCAAAAGACCTAGAGCAGTGATGATGAACCTTTTAGAGCTTTCAGTGATGCAAGCAGCCCACTGCAACACGCGTGCCATAGATTCACTGCCACTGGCCTAGAGCTTCAGTTCACTACATGTGAATGCTTTTCCTTCCTGCACAGTGTGTGATAACCTTTTGGGTGACCTGTTTCCGTTTTCGTATTTATGGCATCACTTAAAGAATTTCCTGTGAGGTTCCAGAAACTTCTATCAGCCTGGAGGACAAATAGCAGCTGCAGTTTCCCATGAAGTCTTAT
The DNA here is from genome assembly GCF_012274545.1 of Fukomys damarensis. Lineage (NCBI taxonomy): Eukaryota > Metazoa > Chordata > Mammalia > Rodentia > Bathyergidae > Fukomys > Fukomys damarensis. The sequence goes on along the minus strand of NW_022900947.1, from coordinate 39,975,600 downwards.
TGGAAGCCCCTTCAGCCTTCCTGGAAACCACTTTACCCTTCCTTGTGCCCTCTACCTCTGCCCTCTGTGGTCTCATCTGACACTGAATAAGATACTGTGATTTCTAAGTGTTTTCATATTCAACCATTTAACCTCAACTCCTCCTCCAGGATGTTCTTCTGGGCACACTCGCACAGCACAGAAATGTAAACAATGGAGCTGACTCAATGAAAGTTTGAAGTCAGTGTTTCGTTTCGTTTTGTTTTGTTTTTTAAGATAAGGCTGTGTTTGTACAAACAACCTCAGACTTTATTTGGAAAAGAAAAATGTAGCAGAGTTTATGACTGCCATGCTATTTCCACATGTGGCTAGTTTCCTGTTACGTTACTCATGTTCTTGTGGAAAGCTTAAGATCTTCTTATTTGCTTTTGGAAAAGAAGAAAGTTGAGTTGGGGGTAAGGGAAAGGCAGGATTTTTACTCACCATGAAGACTGACCTAGAGTCCTGACTTGCACTGCTTACCTGGGCCTCTACTTAGCTGTGTGGATGTTCACCTCGCCTCTAGACTGGGACTCCCCGGAGAGAGTGGAGGCACATTACCCCTGGCTCTCTCGGAGGCCTCAACGTCCAGCCCACTACCTGCCTCACAGCTGCTGCTTGAAAAATATCTATTGACTGACTATCCAAGAGGCTTACTAGGTGTAAATCAAATATGTCAAAAGGCTCCATTACTTCAAACCCCTATCTATGGCAGAGGAAAGTAGATATAGTGGTAGTGTTCGACTGGTTCGAAGGAAATTTGTAATCGATAAACAGTACTATTAGAACAAAGTTAAAAGACCCCTTCTGGAAATTAGATCTTTTAGTTTCCTAGCCAGTAGAGCTAGACTGAAAACAAAATTCTATAACAAAAACATGTGAGGATAGTAACAACTATTCATTGCACAGTTAATAAGTGCAAGGCACCAGCCAAGTGTAATGGGCCACAACTGTAATCCCAACTACTTGGAGGAGGATCACAAGTTTGAGGCTGCCCGGGGCAACTTAGCAAGATCCTGTCTCAAAATAAAAAGGATTGGGGTAGTAACTCAGTAGCAGAGACCTTGTCTAATATGTAGCAAGATTCTGGGTTCAATACCAAGTACTACCATAAACAGATAGTAAAAAAAAAGATGGTAGGCACAAATCTAAGAACTTTATAACATGCCATTTAATCTTCACATACATCTTAGAAAGTAGTCCTTTATTATCTCCACCTTGCAGATGTAGAGTTAGGAGCTGGAATCACTGGCCCACAGTGATGATGGGATTTGAATCTGGGCCCAGAGCCTACTAAACCAATGATGAATGAACAAGTGAGTGAGTAAAATACGTGCGTAAGAAAATAGTGCTCCTACCACCAAAAAACAAAAAAAAGGAAAGCCCAATAACTCTTGTCTCTCAGATTATTTAGATGAGGGCTGTGATGTCCTATAATTTATGATTTTTGGAGAGGAAAGATAAGGTAAAAGAGTGAAGAGAGCATTAATGCACCCCGCCCCTTTTCTGATGGGACAGAATTTTACAGGTCACATACCTGTTTAATTTGGTTAACAGATTACGTTTCTTTGGGCATATTTCTTCTGAGTGGCCCTCAGCATTTCACAGATTATTACTCAAATGATTTTTATCAAACCAACATGAGGAAGTTCAAGTAAACATTGTTCCCATTGGAGGAAATGGCAAAGCTGGGCATGTTGAGTAGTCACTACCCAAGGTCATGCCAGGCACTACATAGTGAACCCTAACCCCTGGCTTTCTGCGTCATAGCTGTTTCCTGTCCCTCGGCAGCAGTTTCCTGCTGATGTAAGGATAATTCTTCTTTGTGCTGTGAGGCAAAGATAAGTCATCTCATTCTCTGTTACTCTTGCAGATGGCCCCTGGAAGATCTTGACTTCCTCCTGAAGAAACATCATTTTCCAGAGTCTTCTGTCGAACTGTTCCCAGACAACCATGATCCAGCCTGATGCTGTCGATGACCCAGATCCCAGGCCCGATCCCCTGTGTGTGGTGTGTGGCCAAGCCCACTCCCCCGAAGAAAACCACTTCTACACCTATGTGGAAGATGTGGACGATGACCTCATATGCCACATCTGCCTGCAGGCCTTGCTGGACCCCCTGGACACTCCATGTGGACACACCTACTGCACCATCTGCCTCACCAACTTCCTGCTGGAGAAGGACTTCTGCCCTGTGGACCGCAAGCCCATTGTCCTTCAGCACTGCAAGAAGTCCAACATCCTGGTGAACAAGTTCCTCAACAAGCTGCTAGTCACCTGCCCTTTCACAGAGCACTGTACTGAAGTGCTGCAGCGCTGTGACCTCCAGCATCACTTCCAGACAAGGTAGGCCTTCCCTTCCCCTAAATCAGAAAAGCCTGAAAGCCACCCTTGCAGATGCACTAGAAACTTATCTGTCCTGAAGGCAGGGCTGGTGCCTTCTAGTGCCGGAAGTGCCACAGGATGCCTGTTTCCCTGTTTGTTTCTTTATAACCAATGAAAGTATCCACTGAGAATGGGGCATATTCCAGGTGTTTATGCCTGTGAATCAGTGGAATAAACAACAGGTGATGGAGCTGTGTTGCGTGTATATGTATCTGTGGGGTTTTAATTGTTTCAATATAAAATAATTATAGCATAAAATATACTATTGTTAACCATTACTGATTGTATGGTTCAGTGGCTTTAAGTACTGTGTGCAACCATCACTACCTTCAATCTTTAGAAATTTCTCTTCTTTTCAAATTCAAACTCATCATTAAATAAGAAATCTCATTCCAAGCCCTGGGCACCCACCACTGTGCTTTCTCTTTGTGGATTTGACTGCTTTTAAATACCTCACACAAAATAGAATGCTGTAATATTTGTCCTTTTGCGATTGGCTTCTTTCCTATGTGTGTGCAAGATATAGGAAGGAGCTGATGACCACTTTCTCTGAGGCTCATGGTCCCGCCAACAGGTCTCTTTGTAAGCACTGCTTGTTTCCTCAGTTTGACCCACGATTGTTAGAATTTCCTCTGTCCTGGAACTGACAAGGCCCAACTGTTCTTTGAGAAGATGTGAAATGTTTTTAGCTGTCTTAAAAAAGGGAAATTTTAGAAAATTAGTGCCTTCCAGGTAACTTGTTTGCTAGCGTTTTGGCCCAGTCACACATTAGCAGTAGAACAATGGTGGACTCGGTGTCTTTGGTGGCTGGCAGCACCTGCTCTGCCTGCCTACGTCTTACTTTGGCCCTTTCAGTGGCCATGTCCCTGTGCATTCTGCATGTGAACAGCTTCATGGGCAGCACTGGGCTATGTTCCACATGAGGAACTCTGTTAAAACACTTAAGGTTCCCAATCAAGGGTGCACAATAATATCACAATTATTTCGTAAGAGGAAATTTGGAGCCTGGTATTTATCTTGGTTCCTGTCATGACCAGGGCAAGAGGCAAGAGCAGGTATTTTTTTTTTAAAGGTCACATACTTTGGGCCATGAATCTGAGTCTTTGTCCTTTGGGACATGCATGGATTCTAGTCTGTATTAAAAGTAAGGGTCTGGGCATAATGCTTAGCACATGTTTCCCATGCTAACGATGCCAGTGAACTCTGTTTTACCCAAGGTGATGAGCCAAGTACTTCTAACATGGGTTTGCAGCTGACCATCTGTGAACTCTGGGGTTTGGACTAGGATGTCCTGCCTCCCTCCTTCCCAGGAAGAAGGGCTGAGGGGCCAAAGGAGAACAGAAAGTCTGTCTGAAACCTTTGATGAAACTGTTACCCAGGAGTGACAGGCACTGTGAGAAGAATGTAGGCCTGGGCTCTAAGGTGAGATAGGTGCTGAAAGGGGCTGGTCCAAGCAGGGCCAAGACCAGGGCCAGACTGGGTAGGGGAGGTGAGGACATGAGGAAGAGAGAGGACCCTGGCACACATCATATTTCCCTGTTCTGACATGTGGTACTCTGTTGTGATTATTTCTCAAATAATTACAAATTTAGTGATTTAGAACAATTCAAATGTGTTACTGTACAGTTCTGAAGGCTTCACCAGACTCTTGTTGAGGGATCAGCAGAGCTATAGGGGAGAATTCCTATCCTTATCCTTTGCAGCTTCCAGGTGCCGACTGCCTTTTGTGGTTTCCCCCATCTTCAAAGCCAATCAGGTAGCATCTTGTAGTTGTTCCCTCTGACCTCTGCTTCTTGGATACACCTCCAGTGACCCTGACCTTCCTGCCCATGAAAGAGTCCACCTGATAATCGGGTATTGTGTCCTAATGGCAAATGCCTTAATTTAATCACATCAGCAAAGTCCTTCTTGCCATGTAAGGAACCTTCTTCACAAGTTCTGAGTGTTAGGAGAGGGAAATCTTAGGGGACAATGTTCTGCCCACCACAGGAGTAAGTGAGTAGAGAAAGGAAGAAAGAAACAGTGGTGCTCTGTAGGGAGAACACCAATGCTCCTCCTCATCCCTCACTGGGTTGTGGTTTGGGGCCTAGGGTGTGCCTAAAAATAGAGATGAGGTGGCACATGAATTTGAGGGTGAAGCCAAAGCAGGTCGGGGGAGGCTGGAGGACACTGTTGGGGACCTGTGGGGTCTTAAAAAAGAGGACACCAGGGCATACAAGCTGCCCTAAGCCAAGCAGGAATTTCATTCATCTGCCCACTCAGACATGTGACCCACACATCTTGAGGAAGCCTAGGAAAAAGGCTTGACAGTCACATGGCTGATAATGATATTCACCAGAAAAAGCAGCAGTGAGGGAAGAACCCCAGCCTGACAGAAATCGAGTCACCCCTGTGAGCTGCAGCCTCAGAGTCATTCACAGGTCCCTGGGCAGCTCTCTGAGAGGAAACCTCCACCTCAGGGAAGCATGGGCCCCCACCCCTGCCCTTGAACCTCCTCACACTCCAGCTTCCTAAGTAGGTTGCAGCCAGCATTTCCCAAAATATATTCTATGTATTAGTCATCGGATTCTTGATACCCACTCCCTCCCTCCTCATCCCTGGGTTCCTAGTGGCAAAAGCTAAGAATGCGAATACATCTAGAACCTGATTCTGGATCCTTCTGATCTACCAAACCATTTCTTCCTGCTCTTAACAGGGACATTAAAGAGATGAAACAGCTAATACATCAGGAGCCCTTTCAACTGGAAAAACTAAGAGGTGACAAGGAGATAGTATTTTCCTTCGTTTCTTATATGAGGCCTCCATGTTGGTAGCTGTGATATCATACGTATGTGTAGAAAATCACTTTGGTTTATCAGGATCATTGATTTTTGACTGATCTTTTTAATATCACTTTGTTCAATAAGTATTATCTAAGCAAAATGGCTTTTAATTTTATTTATTTTTGTTTGTTTTTTTGGTGGTACTGGGGATTGAATTCGGGTCCTTGTGCTTGCGAGGCAGGCTCCAGAACTACTGAGCTAAATCCCCAGCCCTAATTTTATTTATTTTTAATTGGCAAAAGTTATACTATGTGCTATCTCAAGTCTTAAAGTATGTACATATTGTGGAATGGCTAAATCCAGGTCTTCTACATGTATTACTTCACATGCCTATTTTTTGTGTGATAGAAACTCTTCAAATCTGCTCTCTTAGCAATTTCCAAGTGCAGAATGTATTGTTACTAGCCATGACCACGCTGTACAGTAGATCTTGTGAACCTACTCCTGAGTTCTAGTTGAGACTTTGCACACTCTGACAACCATAGACTTGAATCAATGTTGAATAATGTTGGGTCAAGTTGAATAGCTTGACTATTTGCACAACTACTTGCACAGCTATTTCTGATCAGACTAGAGACCTCTTCTCTAGGAATAACTGAGCCTGTGAGCTAGCGTTTGGATTCTTCTGGTTGATTGTGTTGACTTCTGCCTTGTTTGATGCTTGTAGACTCCTGCCACATGGGTCTCCTGTCACATGGGTTTCCCAGTAGGGTGATGGGCTTGAGGCATTGAACAAACACTCTGCCTAACCACAGGACACTTTCAATGGATGTAGGGGAGCCTCTGGGACTCTCCATGCATACCATCCAGAGAGGGTATAGAGGCTTGGATCCCAAGTGAAACTCATCTTAGGGCAAAGACCACATCTTTATTTTGTAAAATTCTCTTCTGAATGTATGGTATTTACTAAACTTCCATAATAGGCCAGGACCTCAATGAAAGAGAGATCTACACAAGCCACAGTCTTTAATCAGGCCCTTTTCTGTAGTGTGTTCAGTTCTGCACAGGCTCAGTCTGGAGGATTTGTTGTAGGGAGGAGAATCTAGCATCATATTACATGTGGAAGGTAAGTGTGTTCCTTCCTTGTTGGTCATTTCAGCCTGGCTGAATAATTGTGCTTTGACATAATCCTGTGACCTTGTTATCCTCAACCCAACTTCTTCCTGGCACCTACCTTGCCTCTTTTTAGGAAAGGAAACAAGAAAAGAGGAGTTGGTGGGTGATGCCTAAAGTGACATTAAGTATAAATAGGGCTTCCAGGTAAAGCACAGGTGCCGAGAATTAGGGTTGGGGCTGTTTCCTGGTTAGGAAGCTATAGACTAATCCATGGTCATTGAGGGTGGGGATTTCATCCCCAAGAGATTGTATTCATTTTGATTATAATTGAAAGGAACTAGAACATTCAAATTATAGAGGTCTAATCAGGTAGAAGTTTTGTTTCTATGACACAAACTATTGTGGTAGGAAGCCTAGGTCTAGGATGATATTGCTGTGATGCAGAGGAATCCAGATTCCTGGTTTTGGGTTTGGCTTTCATCCTTAAATTTGTCACCTAGTAATCTTAAAAATGGCTATTCACCCCAGCATCACATCTCAGTTCCAAGCAGTAGGAAACAAAAAGGGAAAAATATATTCTAACCCAAATAGAGAGTCTTCATCTTTAGAGAGCTTTCTGAGATGCTTCACCCAGTGATTTCTGCTTCTTCCTCCTCAGCTGGCCTTGTCACATGACCACCTATTTGCAAAAGATAAGCGCATTGACTCCATGAGCAAAATTTGGGTTCTGCTATATGAAAGAAGACGATCTTGGATAGGCGACCAGCCATGGTTGCAGTAGTGACATAAAGCAACAACATAATAATATTTTTATTTTTACATTGCATTAACATTCATTAATTTTACCCCCCTGAAATGGAAGGAGATGAGTAAGTTGGCACCCTTCTGTTTTCGTAGAAGACTTATCAAATATCGGTAGCAAGCTGACTCATCCAAGATTGTCACAAAAGCAATCCCATGCCAGTCCTGTTACTTATGGGCCATGATCTGTTCATTAGGATCTGGATATCCAAGAACAGCGTATCCCAGAACTTTGTAAAACCCTATATTCAGGAAAATAACTTAACATGGCATGTGCTGCATCATGTAAGAGGGAAGAAGGTATACGAAAAAAATGACAAAGCCTTTAGACAGATGCTGCACTGCCAACTGGGGTCATTTGCTACTGTTAACAGTAATTAATAATAACCGACACTCATTGAGCCCTTTGTTCTTTATAGGCACAGTCTCATTCCACCTTCATAGCAATGCTCTGAGTTAGGCACTATTATTATTGTTTTTCTTTTATAGAGAAGGATATAGATGTTCAGATAGGTTAAGCAATATACCCAGTGTCACACAGCCAGTATGTGGCAGAATTAGGATTCAGATCTCAAGCTTGTCTGACACCAGTATTGAAATTCCAAATCTAACTTCCTTTTCGCTGTTTTTTTACCTGCTCTGACTCACTCCTGTATACCAGCCTTACGTGGAATAGAATTCAAAATTGGGCCTCCACAGATTAGAAATTATTATATGCCATGCTTTATCAGGGTTTTCTCTCTCTGTCTGACCTCTCTCACTCCCCTCTCTCTCTCCCTCTACTCTTCCCTCCCGCCTTTTCCCCAGAGAATCGAACCCAGGGCCTCACATATACTAGCCAAGCACTCAACTACTGAGTTATATCCCCAGCCCTCAAGGTTGTTTGTTTTTTTGTTTTTTGAATCTAAATTGTAGAAGTCTAACCTGTACCTTTTGAGGCTTTCCTGCATTTTATCTCATTCAGCCCTGCCTCAGCAGAAAGAGCTGATCACAGTTGCTCTCACCCTGTGGCCTCTGCTCTGGTCTTCCTGTCAAGTACAGTTGCTAACCCTACAGGGCTACCCTTAACGCCATTATCCCCCGGAACCATTTCTATTAAGGTTTCAGCCTTGAGTTGGCAAAATGGACTTTATTCTTCTCGAATGCAGGGTAGAAAGAAGGGAGTCCTGGGGGCTTCTGTGGCCTTCCAGAGCTTCAGCAGGCAAAGGAGCCCTCGAATGAAGGCCGAGATGGAGTCTAGAATTGCAGACCCTAAAGCTGAAAGAAGTGACGGAGTCCAGTTGCTGCTGGACCAGGTATTATTAGGTCCATTACCGAGATGAATGATTGAACCTCAGGAGTTTAAATGAGATACCCAGGGCTGTCCAGTCAGTTTCTGAGCTTAATTCAACTACTTTCAAGAGGAGAAGGAATTGGGTGACCCCTTCCTCACAGAGCAGGCACCAGTGTTATTCGGGACAGACCCTCATGTCTATTAGGGTGACTGTGATAAAAGAATGGCACAGCCTGTTCCTATATAGAGCCAGTATTCAAAATTGGCAAGCAAGCTGTCTGTTCCCTTGCACACAACAGTGTAGTGAGGACAGTGCTTAGTAAAATGTCTTAAACACACGTTTTAAATAGATACACAGTGCTGGGAGGGGGGGTGGTTTCAATTTAAGCCACTACTGTGTCTGCAGCGTCTGAAGACTCACTCCGAGCTCAGCGCTCCAGGCTGTGTTCTGGAGATGCTAATTTCTTACGGTGACTTGCTCCAGTGAGCTGCAGGACAGCTTTAGATGTTTTCCTTATTCATGCTGCGGGGTCCAAATGTACCATGCTCTTGTCTTCTCATAGCACTGTTTTGCTCCCATGCTGGCCCTCCTGGCCAGTGATGTAAATGTACCAGCTGCTTCCCAGGAACCAGTCCGCATCCTGCAGGAGGGGCTGGTCCCTCTCCTAGGCATCAGCCTGAGTGCTCATAGCCTAAGCCCTCTCACCAACCATGGTGGGTCCCTCCCATCTCCCATCTCATCCGAGAGTCAGAGGCATAATCCTCTTACAGGTCCATAATTTATAGTGTGGCTTAATCTAAAGACGCTAAGTCATATTCATTATGATCTACTGACTGTAGGGACATGGCCAGGTTTGCTTAAAGGGGCCGGGCCAGGCACTGCAGCGGACAGAGAGAAGGTGGCAGGAAGAGAGCAGCACCCTGCTGGGAAGATGAAGGCGCTTCTGTTGCTGGTCTTGCCCTGGCTCAGTCCTGCCAACTACATTGACAGTGTGGGCAACCTGCACTTCCTGTACTCTGAACTGTGAGTCCCCTCTAATTGTGCCTGCTGCCTGGGTTTGTGTGTTGGCTGTGAGGGGGTGGGACCTGAGTCAGTTCCCTGACTGGCATTTCTGTTTAGAGGAATAAATTCCACATGCACTGGATGCACTTGGACATAATACCCTTCTAGCAGTTTAAAGCAGCTTGCTTAGCTGCAGCCTGTGACTTAAAACAAAACACCATTTTACAGGAAGCAGTGCTTTCCCAGCAAGGCGATTTTTCCCCCTTCTGTTCCAACACTGCATTTTTTTTTTCAACTCCGCTTTTTCTCGATAGATGTGTCTTCTCTTTCCATAAATAGAACCCAAAGAGCAGTTAGGAACAGAGCACGCACACACAGATCTGCATCCTTTGTTGGATGTTTCTAGTTACAAGCAGGTATCTCCCCTTTCTTGAGACTGTCAGTCTCCATTCCTGAAAATAGATACAGCATCAGTAAAGGAAAAAGATAACCCTGTGTGTAAGGATTATATATTCTTCTTCTTTTTTTTTTTCATTTTTAAACCTATGGGAAATAACTGCGCCATGAGCACCATACTCCCATTACCTCAATTTAATGATTAATATTTTACTACATTTTCTTCATATATTTCATTTTTTGCTGGAAATTGGTCTACAGCAAATTGTAGTCATCAGAATATTTCACTCCTAAATACTCCACTGTACATCTCTAAAGCATACAGCCATTTTCTTATATGACCTCAGTTTATTTTATGAAAGGTAGTGATTTGTATCCCCAGCCTTTAATATAAATATTGTTTTCTGGCTCCTGTGGTTAGTAACCTTCAAAAGAGAATTGTAGCCTGCTGTGACTAGCTTCTATCATTCATATAAAAACTGTTGCTGTGAGTACCTCAGTGTTGAGAGCATGACCAAAAAATGTTTCCCTCTTTATTAACCAGACAGGTAGAATAGCAAGAGCTTGTTTACGTGTCAATTAAGAGTCAGTGTGCAAATGAAGCACAGAAAGTTAAATAGTGTTCATAGAGCTCTGATGAGAAAAGCTTCACTGGGCATATTTAGATGGTGATACTACCCATGACTGGGTGGGGTTCCTCTTTTGTGATTAGCTAGACTATCCAATTTGTCTAGTACAGTAGCTGCCTGATAAATGCTTGGTAAATAGAGCTGAGTCCTTCAAAGCAGATCATTTGTTTGGGGGATTCTACATTTCGGGATTAGCTGGTTGACCTTTTTGGAATGTAAACCCCAGTGCACCTTAGATAAGAAGGCTCAAAGAGAAAGTGCCTGGCTTAAACCTGAATCACAAGCATCTCTGGGAGAAATGATGACAGTGTGTGAAAGGAAGCTTTTACAGAAACATATATAATGGCAGAGCTAGCTGAGACTGTGAGAGGCTCCTTCCCCTCTCTCGATGGATGCTGAAATTGGAAGTGTCTGAAATCCAGTGCCATAGCGTTCCTTCCTGCCCACCTGCTCCTATCTGTTATCCTGGTTAGTGGCTGTCTTCATTTTCTACTGTAAACAGTAGACCACTGTAACAACAAGCTGAGTATCTAGTCATTTATTCTCTCACACTTCCGGAGTCAGAATCTTACATCAAGGACTCAGCAAGTGCATTCTCCATAGAAAAGCTGTGAGGGAGAACCCTTGCCTACATCCTTCCAGTTCTCCAGGCATTCCAGGCTGCATAACTCCAATTTCCACGTCCATCTGCATATGGCCATCTCCTGTGTCCTTTCCAGTTCTTATAAGGACATTTGTCATTAGATTTAGGGCCCATTTTGATGCTCCAGGATGATGATATTATGACAGCCATAATTTAATCACAGTTCTAAAATTCTTTTTCCAAAATAAGGTCCCATTCGCAGGTTCTTTTGGGGGAGGCACCATGCATTCCATTTCAGTTTCTACAGAAGGACCTTCCATTCAGTTCAATTATAGAGCCTAATGGAAGGGAGGCTCTTCGTATTGGCTTAGTACTTTTCTTTTCTACAAATACATGAAGCAAAGGCAATCTTTCTGATGAGTAAGACTAGGCATAAACCGGTCATTCTTTCTAAGATGTGAAGTGATCCAGAAAGCACTGTGCTAGTCAATTGCCAAGACACTGTTCCCAAGATGTTTTGACAGAACTTTCTCAGAAATTTCCAATTACTGGAGATGCTTGTTGAGAGAATTCTATGCAGCTATTACCTGATGCTACTGGTGATAATTAACAAATGAGTGGATTAGTGACATATTTCAGGTACTATGGCATAGAAAAATACAAGCAGCAAGAAATTAGACACAGTACCCACCTTCTAAGAGTTGACAGTCTAACTGAGAAGGTGAGATTTAAATTCATAGGAATTGGAAGCAATGAACCAAGGCAGACAGGCCAGAGTTCTTTCCAAAATAAAGAAGGTAATGAGCTAGAGAAGGTAGAACTTGTCCACCTCCAGCTCATAGAGAACTTTAGAGTCTGAGCTGGACCTTCAAGTAAAGAGAGAAATGAGACAGAATCTGGGGTGGAAAGAGAAAGCATTTTAGGCAAAGTAAACAGCATTGTTAAAAAGGTCGGGGCTTGCTGTGGTTGTCATCGAAGCTTCAAAGCTTTAAAAAACAATTTTGAAGCCAGGGAGTGAGCTCGGTGGTGTCACTGCCTGCCTCGCAAATGCAAGGTCCTGAGTTCTATCCCCCGTACCCAAAACAAAACAAAACACCAATTTTGAGCAGTACATAGAACTGCTGATCTAGCTTAACATCCTTGGGAGCAGAGGAAATGGGGAGATGGCTGTGTGTACGTGAGATGAAGAGATTGTCTCTTATCTGCCTTGGGCCACTGAGATCTCCAAGGTGGGCAGAGCTCAGCGGAGTTGCCAGGCTTCCTCCACCACTCATTTGAGCTTTGGGTCCCAGCCTTGTGAGGCTTGCTTTGTCCTCTATGCTTGCAGGTAGCCCAGGGTCTTAAACTCAAATGCCTGCAAGAGCCAGGCAGGGATTATTTTAAAATGTAAATCATTTGGGTATATGACCAAAGAAGATGGTGAGGATCCTCTGGTCAACCATAGAATGAATGAATATATATACCAAATTTTAGAAGGAAAAGCACTTAAATTTAAAAGAAATTCAATTTAAAACAGCAACTCCTAGTCCCATTCAACAGATCACTTCTGCAAGTCTGGTTTGGCCTTGGGGACCAACAGTTTATGACCTTGGCAACAACTTCTAAACACACCCAGTTTCACCTGTTGCCTGCCCCAAAACTGAGTAAATTTACAGATTCAGCCTAAAACTAGAGTAGTCAGTATGGCATCCCTGTGCATTGATCTGGGGTCTGGGGTCTAGGATGGCTCCCAGACCTGCAGAGAATGTGCCATGGGATAGAGGGCTTTCTTTTCCTCAATCCTTGTCCCAGGCACCCATGAAATCTCTGAATTTCCTCGACACCAAAAGGAATCCAGGAAATCACTGTCCTCATGTGTTGAGGCCTCTGTAGAGCCCAGCACCTGAGGTTTCCTACATGAAGGCCTTAGAACAGTGTGGACCTGAGGACCACTCATATCAGTATTGGGGGCTAGCTGTGCTTTTCAAATGCAGATGCATGTGCTCTAAACCAAATCTAAAAATGGAAACATTGGTAGAGGCAGGGCTACCATTTTCATCCTTGAGATTTTCAAATCTTTCGTATGGGCCACATTCCCATTCTGAACAAGCTCCCAACTGATTCTTATGTGCACAACCATTGAAGAACTCTTTGCTCCAGCTGAGATGCAGCTCACTAACTTCCTGTTGAAAATTGGCACTTCTCTCTGTCACTCTGTGCTATTCTTCATCAGAAATTTGTTATCTCTCTACTCCACTTATGAGTTTTTAGAAGTTGAGAGATGCCTAGCTAGTCCATGCCTAGCTTCTGCACAGTTCAGTGTAGAATTAAGTTGGACTGAATGAAATGAATTTACCTGGTGTCTTGGCCAATTTGTGAATGCTGCAAACTGGTTTGGTTTCTATGGAGGAGAACCTCGATCTTGCTTGTAATAATTCAAGTCAGCCTCATTCAGATATTCCAAACCACAGCTCAGCATTTGACCAGCTGAAATCAACATTGCCCTGATATTAAGGCTTTTGTAACTTTTCTTTAAATATTTAGTTTTGCAGAAATACCAGGAGAAAACATTGGAGTTTAAAGGAATGATGTGGTATGTGATACATACTATGGTCCGCACAACAAACCCTCAAAAGCCAGTTACAGAAAAAGATTTCCTGTTTCTTCCATTTTCAAAATTTCTTGCTCCTGTCACTCTGGGAAATACCTTTCACTGTCCTGTTCTTATGAATGTTGTGACCTGCTCACCCCAAAGAGGCAGACTCTGAGTGAGTTTTGAGTTGGGGTCATACTTTTCAAAGTAAGTATCTGTCCTTCACTTTAGGGACATAGGTCATCAAGACAGCATAGCATGGATACTGGACGACCACAGACCCTGGAAACCAGCATTACTGCTTAGCTGTGTAGCTTCTTAGGAAACCAGGAGATGCTGGATATCTAGCTTAGAGTCAGATAGTTTGTAAATGGAATCACTATGAACAGTATTCATGCCAGAACCTGGAGAGAAAAGTTACACTATAGTCCCTGAAGTAAGATAGTAGTTCTAAATGGGAATGGCTTATTCCCACTGGGATTTTGTACTCAGAAAATTAAAATGAGTGATTGCAGTTTCACAACTGAAATCACTTGGGCTGTGGAAGGACGAGGCCTCCTGGAGGTGCTGCCAAGAGCAGCAGAGTTGAGGGGCTTCATGTGTCCTTCCTGCAAACTGGGGTTGACCATAGGAGTCAAGGGCATAGAACACACACCACGTGTCACAGGACCAAGGACTCTAACCACCCACCACCTCCCTAGGAGAATTTTCTCAAAGCAACTTGCAAAACATACCTCTGACACATTGCACTGACTTTATCCAGTAAGGACATTACTCGGACTCACAGGCCAAAGACGGCCCTGACTCCTACACAGCTGGGCCCTTGGAGTTTTGCAGTGAACAGATTGTTTATCTTGGTTTTGTACATCAATCATGAGGTGGTCTAGCTTCTCCACTTCCCTTCTCTAGTTCAAGGCCTCATAGCAAAACTAGCCATAGTGGCTCCTTTTCCTTTCATGCTGCCATCATCCAGACTTGGACCAGGTGGTGTACCATGAACTCTGTAACCTGAAAGCTTCTTTTTTAAGGCTTTATGCTTAGAGATGCACACAGAGTCATGCCTACATTTTCCAGTTGGATTCTCTCTGGCATGAGTGAGGAGGGAGAAAGAGGCATGAGGGGAACACAGTCAGATGAGCTCAGCATCCATTTCCTCTCCACTTCATTTTCACTGTGTTAATGACCCCCATCACTTTTCAAAGATTAATCCAACAGGGTGAGCTTTATGGATTTGCCAGGAAATGATGTCCAAACTGAGTCTCTAAGAATTTGTCCCTTTTTCATCAAAATTGAAAAAAAGTACTGCTGATCTCTGGATTTTGCCTGTAATATGTTTTGAGCATCTGAAGTCAAGCTTGGCTGAGGACCTAAAAGGAAGGAGGTAGAGTTTACAGAGGAAATGGAGTGAGGTGGAGAAATCATACTTGAATAGGAATGAGGTCCAGTCTTGGGGGCAAAGCCCTGGTTCACTTGGGTTCAGTGACTTTCTTAATGTCTTTTGGAGCACTTCAGTTCAGCACATGTTGTAACAGAGTATTTTTCTTTAACTTTTTAGACTTGTGTGTTTTGAAGGAAATTGAAGCTGTCTGCTTCTGATTCATTTACACTGCACTCATCAAAATGCTGCTTTGTAATGAGTCTTTGATGTCCAAAGAGCATTGTGATCCTGCTTCATGGTCTTATTTTTTTCTTCTCGAGAATCAACAAGTTCTCTTTTGCCAGCAGTGAAGCAATTCCGGTTATAAATTTTTCATTTTCTGGTCTAAAATGTTCTCCCTTGGAGAACTTCTACAGTATGAAAACCTGAAACTTTCATAATTCCACTCTGATGCCTGGCAGTGTTTGCCTTTCAGTCACATGACTGTGCAGATGTGCAGATGGGGGGGCAGCAAAGTGGGGTTGCTTTAAATATCTTACAGACTCAAATTTGGAGGGTTATTTTCTTTTGATGAATTTTGATTTGTTATAATGGAAATATTCCAAACAATACAACAGTAAAGAGGCATATAATGAATTTCCACATACCTTATGCCCATCTTTAACAATCACCAGTGCAAGGCTAATCTCACTTACCTAAAATCTTTTGAGTTATTTTAAAACAAATCTGAGACATCATATTTTATCTGAACATTCCATTACCTATAAGGCAGATCCTTAAGAAGCGTGTGCACAACACTAATATCACACTAAAACCAAATTAACTAGACTCCTTTAATATCAAATGTTCAGTTTTTTCCTGTTGTCTAATAATTTTTCTTGTAGCATGTTTGAATCAGGAGCTATGTAATTATGTATCATTACCTATATACATATATTTATATGTACCTACATAGTCATATTCACATATGTAGAAATAGCCATGTACATGCAGTCACGTAGGTGCCATGTTTACAGTTATATGTATTGTCATATGTATGCTTATCTCTAAACTATACACAAGCACTCCTGCATCAATTTATCCACTATAGAACACATGCAAAAACTTTTCTAAAGGATAAGAAAAAGTGATGAGAGTTCTGGTGCAACCTCCACTGCTCCAAGCCCATTCCTTACACTTTGAAGACAACTGCTTGAGAAACAAGCTCTACGGCGGACACCTTGGCACTAGAACACAGCATTTTGTAAGTTAACACAGGACACTTTCTCACTGACAGTCTGTGGGGTTGGCCTTGAAAGGAATGGAGCAGAAAATGGCCCACTTTTGCAGGCCAAATAAAACTTTTCGGGCCAAAGAAGCATCCTTTTCTCTTAGTCATATTCCCTTTTCATGGAGAGAAGAAGAGAGTATCTTTCTTTGATGTAGCCGTGGCCTCTAGCATCCCCTGTACCTCCACCACCACACCCACCTTTACAAACAGCAAGATGGACTTCGGAGGAACCAAGTTGACCAAATCCAAAATGCTGACAGTTTACAAAATGAATTTTAAAACAAAAGTGTCACAATTTGTTGGTCCCCTCATAGATCTCGGAAGTGGCACATGCATGCTAGAGCCTTGAGCCATGGTTGCCAGTCTTGCAGCAGAGCTTTCTGCCCAGCTCTCGAGGGTCAACTTCCACTTTCCTTCTGACTTCTCATCCCCAGATATTTCCCTGGAGAAGCCTCTCCAGCAGCCCACACTCCTTCTCAGCCATCTCTCTTGTGTCTCTCCCGTACCTCGAGCCAGAAGGCTTCCAGATGCCTGGTTCACTTTTCCCCACCTTCTTCCTTCCCTGGCAGCTCTGCTCAGAGCAGTGAGAGAGGAAGAGGCAAGGACCCCAAGCCAAGACAAGGGGTGAGTCCACTCCCACCCTGACAACCGTAGCTAGCTGACTTTCCACTAGAAATGTGGACATGAGGTGCCTGGTGAATGAGCGACCAGGCACACTCCAGAGTCAGGCTGACTCACATTCCTTATCCCGTCCCTGCCAGCAGTGCAGCCTCAGACAAGTTACTCAGCTTTTCTGAGCCTTTCTCACCTCAAAATGGGAATGACACTACCTACCTCACAGGTTTCTGTGAGTACTAGATAGAATTACATGAGAGGAAGCCCTTAAATTTTGGTTTTTATTAGTAATAGCAGTAGTTACAAGAACATATCCTATTAATCCTAAATTATATATTTTAATATCTCTGCAAGCAGCCTCCATACAAAGAAAATTGCCAGTGTTTTTCTTTTTTTCTTGGTGATTTGTAAAATAACTTATTTCACAATAGATGACGTCTGATTAGATGAAATTTGGTAATAACTAAACTTTGACACCAATCATGGGTGCACTGAGATCAGAAAAGGGGAATAGCTGAAACCATGCAGTTCCTTCCTCCCTCCCTCCCTCTCTCTCTCTCTGAAGAGAGTGGTAAGTGACTTACTCAAGCTCAGATGGGGTGGTTTGCATGTGAGGGTGAAGATGGGTGAGGCCTCAGCCAATTGTCAGCAGACAAGGACCACACCTGCCTTGAAGCTCTACCTCTGACATTCCTTAATCCTTGATCATAACTGCCTCTCTCGACTCTGTCCCCCACTCTGCCTTCCCAGGAGTCATCCCTCAGCTATTTAGCTCCTCATGACTTTGACACTGCAATTTCTATTTCCTCTTCCCTGACCATCTTCCCTCTTCCTCCATGTGAAGAAAAGATTCAGCCCAGCCACATGCTGGGCTGATAGTGTCTGTGACCCAGAGTCATATCTCCTTAGAGCTTCTGAAGACTTTGGAGACAATCTATTCAAATCTTCCATTTTACAGATGAAGAAACTAAGACATGATAATTTACCTAAATGACACAGCCCTCTCAGTAATAGGCTGCATGACCTTGAATAAGTCACAACACTTTGTTGGACACAATATTGTCAAATGTTTTTAAACATTATTGTATAAAATATGTCCTGGGGAAGCAATAAAACCACAGCTAAGTTATAATTTTTCAACTAGCAACTTTAGGCAAAGCAAAGCTATAGATGTGTTATGGTGAGGCATGTGACTGTGAATACTGTGGTGTCCTCTGATGGAGTCTGGCCTGCTGGACATGCTCAGAGGATGCTCTCATGGGACTTCTCAGCCAACTTTGTACAGATACTTTGTACCATTTGACAGCAATAAAGCTTCACATTTGAATATGTCATTCCTACTTTTACATGATGGTGAGGGTTTCATGTAGAAAGGATGACAATAGAGAAGGAAGAAAGAGTTCCTCCCAGAGTAGCTACATACTTTAGCTTTTAGTCATTAAAACCATGGCCTCTGAAGTTACTTAGATCTGAGTTTAAATCCTGGCTTGTTGTTGACTAGCTGTCTACCTGTGAATAGATAGATGATTTGGTCTCAGCTAAACATCAAGATTCTCATTCTTAAATCAGAACTTAGTAATAATACCTACCTCATGGGAAAGAGAATTACATACAACACACCGGGAACATTGCAAGTGCTCAGTAAACATGATGATCAAAAAATGACCTCAGTTGAACCTTATAGGAAATGCAGTGAATCTCTTACTGTACTGATGAGGAAACTAAGATTAAGTGAGGTGAGGCAGCTTCTCTAGGCAATCTAGCCAATCTAAGATGTGGGCATCCAGATTTCAGATTTCAGGACCAGGACTTTTTTTTTTTAAGTAGCTCCCTTTGTTGCCATGGTGATGGTATTGCTAGCTTACATCGCTCAGGGTTTATAATTCATTAGGACCAGATTGAAGAAGTGAGATGGATTTGGAACCAGACAAATAATTGCTTTATAGATTCATCTTTGCTTGTTAGAATACCTGGGAATTTCTCTGGCCAGTTAAAATTATGCTGAAGATTGAGCTTTCTGTCTTGTGCACTTATTTTTCTTCTACTGAAATAGGCATAAGAGAGCAGAGTTTCCAAAGTGTTCTCTGAAGTGATCAGCCAAAAGCACTTTTGGCTTCATAGCTAATTGATGATAGACTGCAGAGGATCAAAGATGCCTTATTCCACATACATCTGGAATAATCCTTCCTTCTTAGATGCTACTATAGTGGTTAGAAAATATATCTGGTCACCATCAGAAGTATAGAAGTCTCTCTTCCCCATGATGCAAACCTTGATAGGTCTAAGGTGTCACTGAGGACAAGCAGTATGATTATGAGTGTGAACAGCCAGACAAGTCCTGGTCCTGCCACTCGTTAGGTGCATGTCTGTTAGTTTCTTTAACTTCTATGAGTTGTGATAGTCATCTTACAAGTGTCATGAGGCATTGGGAGGTCTAACCGAGACCATGTTGATCAATGCCAGGTGTGTGTGTTTCCACAAGTTGATTCTCTTTTGTTGTTCCTGTGCACATTTTCTCTTCAGAAAAGACACCCATATGGTATTGGGCTATGGTGCTGATGTCTTATTACTTCAGGGTCCCTGAGATTCCCACCTTTTACACTTATAATCTGCTTCAGAGGTTTTTAAAATCTAGTAGCACTAGGAGTGGTAAGAAGCTTCAGAAATAGGACTACAGGGGTGAAAAATTCTAAGAAAAAAATGTTCTCTATGACTCACGAGTTGTCTTTTCAGCCGGGCATGCTGGCGCATGCCTATAATACCAGCACTTGGGAGGCTGAGGCAGGAGGATTGCTGTGAGTTCGAGACCAGCCTGGGCAACATAGTGTGTTCTAGGTCAGTCTCAACTACATAGTGAAAAATTTTTTCTTTTCAATTACAAAATAAATAGAAATATTGTCAATCTGATTTTTTTTTAACCACCATCCCCCTTCATTTAGTTGCTTGATTTCTTTTAAAGAAAACATCAGGGTGATTGATTTATAACTTTCAGTTGATTTGTTTAGACACAGCTCCCTTTCTTCCTTGGTGTGGTCAACAAGGTTGTATTGGACCATATGTACCCCCAAGGGAATCCAGAATATGATTCTCCTTTAGATTCCTTAAGAATTATTTGACCATTAGCAAAAGCAGTGAATTTCTATTAATAAAAACATTACTTTACAGAAACAGATTTGCCTTATCCGGTGGAAGTAAATCAGTGTTCTAAAAAAAAAAAAAAAAA
>NW_022900947.1:39869479-39955218 GCF_012274545.1 Fukomys damarensis | reverse complement strand
AAAAAAAAAAAAAAAAAAATCCAGCAAGACATTTCCCACTTCTCAGAAGTTCTTATGCTTTGTTCAGTGTTTTGTTTTCTAAGTGTAATTTTCCAAACAAAGCAACCTCCTGGTAGATGAATGAGGAGCTTATATTTAGATATTAAAATGAAAGCACTTGCTCCTGAAAAGAGTTAGTAATTTAGTAATAACAAATATTTATCAAATGCTTATGAAATAGAAGGCATGTTCTGGGCTCTGGGAATTCTACAATAAACTCTGGATATAAGTGGTGTAAAATAAATCAGAGTAAGGAGATACTGTTTTACATTAAGAAGACCTTGACAGGAATCTGCCATGTGAGCAGATGGCAGAAGGAAGTGATAGAGTCATCTGTGTTGACAGCTGATGGCAAGATGGCCAACAAACAGGACAGTGAGGACACCCCGACTCCCAAGCACACATCTGTAGGAGCAAATGATGGCTTCCCATTATAAAGCAGGGTTCCCGTGAAAGTGGATGAGAGCCGTGTAAAAGGAGCCAGCGCCTGAGCAGCCTGGGAATGTGAGCTCTTGCTACTTCTGCTGGCCTTCACCTTTGCTGGATTATTCCAGAAGGAGAGGAAAAGCACGGATTTTTACTTGGTTTAACATCGCTCAGGATCATATCTTCTGAACTCAGTTTTTACTGGAACCACAAATGCTAATGGCCTCCCTCCCCACCCACTTTTCTGCATGGGGTGAACTCAAGTTTAGTTTTCTCATTTCTAAATTGTGTTGCTTGCTAAGTTTCTCCAGCCTATTCATATCTATTTTCAGTAGATTCCTTCTAATTGCAGATGTCTCTGTGTCTAACCTAGTTTGATATTTTTCCTCCTCCTGTCTCCATGTCTTCAAGGATATTCCCCAACTGAGTGTCATCTATGAATTTTGTGGCACTCACCCCCAGGTCACCAATCGGAGTGTTGATCCGGAGTAATACGATGGTGATTGTTAAGACACGCTGTGACACGTCTTTCCATGACTGAACTTATCACCATCTTTGTTAGAGAGTTTCTATTTATTTCCAGCAGCTCCACCCTCCCTTTGAATCTTTGGACTAATAGTAAAAATAAAATCATTCCCAAGACATGACATGTCCAGCCCAGCCCCTTCCACGCCACCCGAAATTCTTTATATTCTTAACACTAGTATAACAAGAACAGTGTTATGGGTTTAAAGATAATCTCATAAACTTGTCTGTGATCATTTAAATGCAAATTATTCTCTGATTATTCATCCTTGGTTTTCTGAACCTTTTACTTCTCTGATATTTATTCCACAATTTTAAGCCAACAATTACATATATCATACACTAATTTTTCACTACTCTTCCCTTCTGTTTTCTTTCTGCATCACTATCTCATGTTGTTGGTCTTTTTCCAACTTTCTGACATCCCTGAGTTTAAGGTAATTTTTCAAAAATACTTATTCATTTTTACTGCGCCATTGTTCAGTGAGCATATTAGTCAACTTCTGCTATTCCCTGAGGCCGTGTGTCACCTGGAGCAGCTGATTTATGCATGCTCATGTTTGCCAGATAATCCTTTGCCTAGTTTTTTGTCCAAACTTATCTGCATGAGTTTATAATTCTCCAAATTCACTTTTTAAAACTGTTAAAAGAATTTAGTGTTTGGGGATTATACTATTTTCCCTTCAGTGTTTGCCTCTTTTACTTCATGTTCTCTCAAGCTGCTGGGCCTAATTTTTGAGGCTTGTGATGAGCTTGCAGATTTCAAAGCGAGTTAAAGCTTTAAGTTGTTTTGTGTTAACTCATGTATTTTTTTTTTCTGCTGAGCTTAATTCACACAATATTTTGTCTTGGTTTGATTGTTCTTGTCTCAAGTATTCAGAACTATGCAATGATCCTAAGAGTTTCTGACATGACTGAGTAGGTGACTACTTTTTTTCACTTGTTATAAATAATTAGAACCTGAAATAAAAGAAACATGAACTGTAAATTTCTTTCAGAAAAAAAGAGCAATGGGATATGCTGATCAGATCACCTTCATTGAAACTACCATGTCTCTCAAAGCATAAAACTTTCCACTATGTGAATAGTTTGGCACTAATTATTCCTCTGAGAAATAATTTTATTCAGTCCAACCTCTTTTTACATGACTTGGCCAATTCAACATGATTTTAGAGATCATGTTGCTAAAGTTTATTAGGTTGCTATTAGTATCCTAACTTACTTGATACCTCCACCCACCCACTAGAGAATCCTGAAATCATGGAATCCATTCCTTCTGTTTATTTTTAGAATTTCATCCAATGCCCTTATTTTACTACAGACAACTCTTTGACCCCAGCACTCGAGGACACTTGAATCTGAACCACTATGTGCCAATTACTACTGCAATAGAAAGCTCTGTTTATAATGCAGTCACTCTTATTCCTAACAAGCTTGTTCACAAGGTGCCCTGGCCCTTGGCTTTGGGTTTGGTATTTACCTGGAGTAAAGTAAAGCCTTATTGTCATTTGTTGTTAGCAAGAATAGAGTAGTTGTTATGTCATTTTGTTTTGTTGAAATAGCTTTATTTGATATTGATTAGTAGTCTGAGCAGAAATCACTGAGGCAACCAAAAATACTTAATTTCTGGTTTTAAGTATATAACCACGTCAAGCTCTGTCATGGATTCCCCATGCAAAGATGACAGAAATTAAATGTGCAGCTGGTTATGAAGAGGGAAGAGCCTTGCTGTGGTGGACACTCCAGCAGCTTAGAAGAATCCACTGCCCTCTTTATTGAAATCACATTTTGAAATTAGGCAATAAGCAATGTCTTGGTGTGATTTTTAGATCACAGTCCTGTTATTGAGATTGAAGTATACATACAGTTTAAAGAGATCAGCACAGGAGTTACACCTAGCAAGTTAGAACCAAATCATTTTCTGAAAATTAAAAAAAAATTCTTATGAATCACATACTCTCATTTTACTTTAGAATATAAAAATCAGATTTTTAAAATCTTTTCCAAGTCCTCAAACTCTTACACTTAAAGCAATATCTGACCATTTCATCAGGCTAGATATAATGCACTAGGCAAAGTCTGTAAACTCTACCATTTATTTCCATAGGCAGAGGGTGAAATAACTTCTCCACTACTCAAGATAATATATGGTTAGATTAACAGAAGGGTAGAAAATAATGCTAGGGATCTTCTAGGAAGGAGACACATGAACATTACTCTTGTCCAGACCGTGAACTTGGGCATCTGGTACTCCATTTGGAAGGGGACCTTCATGGCCCATTGGTTCCTGGTGGAGCCATTGCCCGGTGTTATTGCTGTAAAGCACCACGAGCTCCTTTGATGTAGCAAGATGATTACACAGGTGATTGGATTTTAGACAAGAAATCTAACTTAAATTTTAAAAGAGCAAACCTTAAAACATAGCCCACCCTTGGACATGACTCCACCTTCAGTGGGACCAAGTTGATTTAGTCCTCTTTCTGGACCCCTTTCAATCAGTTTGTCTCCTATACTTGGCCACCTAAGACTGTGTGCAAATGTTCTTCGGCTGTTTGGCTCGCTCCTCTGATTACTTCCAGAAGTTGCAGAACATGTTGTCCCTGTTGAGGGTCTTTCATTACCTTTTTTTTCCCTCCTTTTCTCTCTCTCTCTCCCCCAAAAGGGCTCTTGTTCCAATGTGTTCATGATTAGCCTCTCCTAGCCATGAAAATAATGAGACTGGACACTAATGGCTGCTGCATTTTCCATTTGTGTGCAGCGTCCCCAGTGAGCTGAACACCTGTGCGCCTGACGGCTCTTTCAGTCACAGCTTTTGAATCACAGACGAATCAAGCAAGATTCAGGCTACATGGGGAAGAAGGTTTAACTAAACACATGCCATGACATGCCATGAAGCCATCTGACAGTGAGCTTATTGGCTCTGACTTTTCCAGAATTTAGGGCTGACTCATATTAATTGTACCTGAAGTACAATTAAATGGTTTTCCAGAGATAACCCCTAATTCATTCAGCAAAGGCACATAGGGGCTCTGATCTCACACCCTACCTCATGTCGTGTGTCTGCCTCCTCCTCTTTCCATTCCTCTTGGGGCTAGCAGAGTCCAAGTATAGCAGAAATTTATAGGAGAGCTATTCTACGTGTAACAAAACACACTGGGCCAGAGGTTTTTTTCTTCTCTCTGTGGCCCTGTCCTTAGGCTTGCTGAGGTCCTGCTCACCTCACCACGGGGCTTCCCTGCCAATCTAGTGGAAGGGATGCCATCCTGTCCCAGGATTCCTACCCTTTGGGACCTGTGTGTGACATTTTCTCTTTTCCTGTGTTCTGGGGTCTGTGCTTGGGAGTGAGTTTTCAGTGAAATTTTTGTGATTCTTGATTTTTTTTTAATAAAGTATTTCTATTTAATCAGTGGCTAATTGAAACCCATGGTTATGCAAATTTCTTTACATCCTTTGTGTTGTCTACCATTTGATATTCAGAATCAGAATAATTAGAGAAGCAAATGTTATCCATAGCCAAGTCCCCAGCCTTGGGATCCTCTGGCTCCCTTAGAAAGAACCAGCCTCAGCTCACTTGGTAGACTGACCCACACCACTTCTGGATAGAAGGACCAGACTATTTATTTTTTAGGAAGGAGTGTTTTTATTTGAAAACTGATCTTTCTGTTGTGAATAAAAAAAAATCCCCATCCTTGGCTGTGTAACAGGGTGCTGTTGAACTCAGAATGCAGGCAGAGCCCTGGCAGAACTCAGATCTCAAACTAATGACAAATGGAGAGAAATGCCAGGGTAGGTGGCCAGGCTATCCACCTGTGTGGCCCAGGCAGGACCCAGAGCTTCATGGGTCTGGCCCTACAGCCTGATGTTTGAATCAAAATTGAGTTAACATAACTAGAGAGATGGAGTGAGAGAATACTAAAGAACCTAAAAGTAATCCTACCCACTCCTTTGTAACTATTCATTTTGTAGTTACTGCAAAAGGAATAAAATTAATTGAAGTTTTCCAAAGAACCTACATCTGGCCAGCTGTTGATAGAAACACCATAACCTCCCTTCTCCCTCTGCCCAGAAACAGGATCAGACATGGGGAGACCTAGAACTGGACCTTCAGACAGCAGATTCAGTAAGAAAGGGTGGACCTGAGGCGATTCTACACTGGGACTTAAAGAGTGTTGCTTACCATTTCAAAGCACTTATAGGCATGCCCATAATTCCTCTCTAACTTGTGAGTATTTCACTCCTTAAGAAGGGCCAGATGTTCATGCTCCCCTTTTTAAATACATCATCTTTACCAAGTGTTTTAAGGCAAATCAACTTTGACAGGAAAATCAGTATATCTTCCCCACTACTACCCTAAGATGCAAAGAAAACAGTCCTAGAAATGAGTCTTTCTAACAGAATGTAATGGCTTAGGCTATGAATAAAATAATATTCAAAAAGATAGGTTTCTTAAAAAGGTAGATTGTCCTAATTATAAAATGATCACTATTGGCACCATGTTAGAAATATTTGAATTTTGCTATCATCAGAGAAAATAAAAATCCAAACATTCCACATTTGTGCTAATATTTATACCATATTGTAATAAATGCAGTTTATCACAGCTTGTGTGTTGTTTGACTAAATGAATACATCATTGGCTGTAGCCGTAAGAGGAAGAGAACAAACTAATTAGAGAAACACAAAGTAGTGATTTGTTGTGGACATGTTGTGCTTCCTCCATATAATCAAAGGCACTGGAGAGGCATTTAGAACACTCACTCAAGGAAGCTGGACACTTTGGTATTTGTAAATCTCTTAATAAAGAAGTAATGTAAGAAGGAAAATCCTCAACTGATAACTTAGTGGCCCTGAGATCTAATCTAGTGCAATCTAAGCAGGACTGCCAAACACGTTTTTATAGTATGCTTTTGTAGGACAGACTGTGTCCTAAGACAAAGGTCAGAGGGGAAGGAAGCCTTTGGAGTCAAGAGTGGCCTCTGCTCTGGGCATCATTCACTTAGATCCACTTCTAGGTACTTATGACTGCTTTTTAGGAGTTCCTTGGAAGATAGCTTTGTGCCTGTAGCCTTTGTGTTGGACTCCTCTTCTGAAGGACATGTGTCATGAGAATCTGTGCAATGGGTGGCTTCAGTCACAGGAAGAGATACTATTAGACATTTCCTGTGGGAGTCTCACTGAGTGATTATTTGACTTGCACTTTAGAATACAGGAGGTGAATTCATAGTTGTAGGATTGTTTTTGTGTAGAAGTAGCTTTAGTTACTTGTGTTAGTAAGACATCCATCACTGAAACAAAATACCAGACACCCTAACTTAAGAGGAGAGATTTATTTCACTTAACGGTTTCCACTGGGTTCAGTCCATGGTTAGTTACCTCCAAGGCAGAAATGTCATGATGGAAGGGCCTGAGAGAGGACAGCTGCCCATGGCAGCCAGAAAGCAGAGAAGGGAGGAGCTGAGGACATGAATACACCCTTCCTGGTCATGCCTCCAGTAACCCATGTCTTCCCACTTCCTAATAGCACATGAATGACTGAATCACACCCCGATGATCTAATCATCTTCCAAACACATGAAATTTTGGGGGGATACTTTAGATCTAAATCATATTACTCTCTATCCATTTCTTCCTGATTAAGGAAAATTGCACTGCCTTGTTATATGTTTTATAAAGCAGTGACAGGGGGCTGTGAAATGTTTATTAAACACAAGTAGAAAGACTTCACGTCAGGGTCAATGATCAATCTACAGGGTTTGGTGAGGTACCTGAAAAATCTCTCAGGAATACTGACCTTGACTAATTGTAGTACTTTGATATCTCAATTTCCCCATCTGTAAAATAGGGGGAGATAGCACCTTTGGCAGCTGTTATCAGGTGGGGTCGCAAAGTAAAGTTAATCCCTGCCCCATTTGCTTTAAAACTGAGTCCGTCAATGATGGTGAACCTTTCAGAGCTTTTAATGGTACGAACAGCCCACTGCACCATGTGTACCATAGATTTGCCGCCACTGCAGTAGATAATGAAAAGAGAGAGAGACAGACAGATAGGGAGCGGGAGGTAATGAAGGGGAGGACTGACTGGGAAGTAATTGGCATATATGTAGCATTGGCATTCGGGAACTGATTCAAGGATTTGGGCTGAATCTGAGCCAAGGAAATCCAACGACTTATTTCCCTAGTCTCACCACCCCCCACACACATCTTATTCCAACCTGTATCAAAAGTTTGCAATGGTTTTCATATTTGGCAGTAACATTTACCTCTGAAAACACTTCATACTGTGTTTTAAAGTATTTACTAGTAGAATTGAATAATGAAAGTAATCACAGTTTATATTCAATATCATTACAACATCATGAGCCAATTTATTTTCTTAGGTAGATTTCTGTGCTCTTACAGGTTCAGCAGAGTGAAATAGTTTGCTGGTTTGGCCAAGAGAAAGTTTCATCTGTGGCCACGTTAGGATGTAGGTTTTATGTCACAGAAATAATGTCGTTTCAGGATAAAGACAGTGATAAAAGTAGAATTTGCAAAAATGACAAAAAGAGCCATGCCTTAAGCAAATCAAACAGCAAAGCTTGATCTCAGTCGTTTGAGGTGTCTATATAACCTTATTAAACAGACTTTGTACTGGAAGAAGCAGCTTTGGTAGGTCTCACACAACTGTCCTTTGTGTTCATTTTCTTCAAAAAGTCTAAACCTTTAAATTCTGATGCAGGTAAAATAATCTGCTTTTTCATCTCTTCTGACTCCTCCCAGCCCTGAGAATTTATAATTATAGTGGTACCTCAGTTCATGAATGCTTTCATTTGCAATTTGGTTCACAAATAGATATGGTTTTTTTTGTTTGTTTGTTTGTTTGTTTACAAACTCTGCATTAAGTGACAAACACAAATGTGGCCATCTTTTTCAAAATCAGAGATCAAATTAATTTCACAAACTGAGGTAGCACTGTATTCCAAAAAATGACCAGTACTTCCCATCAGCTTTATGACAATAGCAAAACACTTTCATTTTGGGAGTTTTTTGTTTTGTTTTTGGTTTGGTTTTTTTTTTATTTTTGGTACTGGGGATCAAACTGTGGTCCTTGCACTTGCGAGACAGGCAGCAGAACCACTGAGCTAAATTCCCTGGCCCAAAACACTTTCATTTTAACAGGCTTTCTTCCTTCTACTCTAAAAAATCATTATTTCCATTATAATTTCTTTTTCTTTTTTTTTTCTTTTTTTTTTTTGGTACCAGAGATAGAACTTGGGACTTTGCATTTGCAAAGCAGGCACAGTGCTACTGAACTAAATCCCTGGCCTTCCATCATAATGTCTTAAAATTACATGAGAAACAGCCTACCCAGAGCATATGGCTAATGAGTAGTGAGACCAAAAAAGGCCAGAAGTTATTGGCTCTTGGTGTGGTACTTTCTTGAGCAGCAGAAGATAGGTGAGACATTTCTCCTAAACCTCCTTATTCCTCTCTGTTCCATTCTGCTGCACATCAAGTGGCCAAAATCCAGGGCCTAATTAATCACTCAACCCTCATCTCTTCATTGTCAACTTGTGACACTTAAGGGTGATGATAGGGCCCTCCTCAGCAGCACAGTGCCTTTGAGAGGAAGACTCACAAACCCTCTGCAGGAGCCAGATCAACAAGGCTATAAGGCACTAGTGCAGGGATTACAGTGGGTTGACATTTCTGAGGCACAGTTGTTCAGAATTCCCTGGCCCTTCTACTCAGGGTGGCTACACTCCATGCCCACTTCTGCCATGGTCCCATTATGAAATATAACCATGGGTCCATTTATAAAGTTGGCCGTGACTACCTTTAGTGCTAATGTCTTTGGTAGGTCATTCACATACCCACTTCTGCCTGCTTGCATCACATGCGCCCTGCTCTGTCCACTGGCTACCAAGGCATGGCTGAGTTCTCAGACCTTGGTGTGCATTAGAGTCCCCTGGGAAGTGGTTAAAAACATAGCCCTGTACCCCTCCCTCCTACAAAGCAGTCAGCCTTAGCACTGTTAACATTCTGGACTGGATAATTCTTTGCCATGGAGGTTGTCTTGCTTGCTGCAGGATGTTTAGTAGTGTCCCCAGCTTCTACCCACTAGAAGCCAGGAGTAACCTCCCAAGTCGTGACAATAAAAAAAGTCTTCAGACATTGTGAGATGTTTCTTTCCCTGGTTGAAAAACACAGTTTTAGAGGTTCTCATTCCTAAAGGGAGAATGAGGCCCAGGATTCCATCCAGTAAATCTCGTTCTTTCATGTGTCCTATTGGACCTTTTCTTCCGTTTCAGTCACCTGTGTGCTTTAGCCCCTGCTTCCATGATCTTAAATGTTCCCCCAAAGCTCATGTGCAGAAGGCATGGTCCCCAACTGCAGGTACTTTGGGGAGGTGGTGGAGTCTTTAAGAGCTAGGGCCCCAAGGAAGCAAGGTTAGTCCCTGAGGGGCAGCTCCTTCTCTCTTTGCTTCTTGGCTCCCATGGTAAGCAGCTTTGCTCTACTACATGTTCCCTCCTTGGAGGTTCAGAAGCCACGAGGTCAAGTGATTGTGAACTAAAACCTCTGAAACCCTGAGCCAAAATAAATCTTTCCTCCTTTCAAGTTGTTTACCTAGGTATTTTTTTCCACAGTGAAAGAACGCTGCCTAATACACATAACCACTTGCAGGATTAACAGTGATATTAAAACGGTAGAGCCCATTTTGTCCCTTCCCAGGCCAGGGCCACTGTGCCTTGCTGAAGGCAGTTCACTGATCAATTATACAAAATCATGCTGTCTACTTATAAGCAGCCTGCTCTCTGCATTGAGGAAGCACATGTACTTAATAGTGTATTTTTTTATATAATACCCTCACCATGGCTTAACCCTAGAAAAACAGTAAATAGCCCCCTCCCCCTGGGATCTTTGGACCTGACTTGGGGTGGAAAGCTTCAGCCCAGCAGACTCCTGCAGGGTAAGTACTTGGCACAGATGATGCCCAGGCAGCCCAGAGAGTTCCCTGAGGGAATCTAAACCAGAAGTTACCACAGGTAAGGCTGTCTTTAGCAAGAATCCATCACCATACCCCAGTGCCAAGCCAAGTCAGTTGCCTGCCTTTCTAGCATGAGTAAGCCAAACGCTTTCAGGAATTCGGTTGTTTAGTCTGTCTCCTGAGGTTTGAACTTCCTCTCCAAATGGTCATGCTGGGGAAGTTATTGTCCATTTGGCACAAGGAGACTTTCCTATGGGATTATCAAAATGTATCCTTGTGCTTGGAAGCGTTGCTCCATTCAATAGGGAAAATCCTTCCATACAGCTCTTTATGGAACGTAGATGTTTTGTTTAAAGTAAGCCTGGATGCAGCCTGAGGACCTCCAGTCTGTGGGCGCCCTTGCTGCTGCCAACTATTAAGAACTAATGACCTTGTGTCAACAGGTGCTTTCTTGAAGAGGACACCAAACATATGGATGGTGTTTGTGTCCTCAGACCACTTCCTTCTTTAGAACATAGCCATCATACAGTTATATTAGAAATAATATCTGTACTTTTTTTCTCATTTAAAGAGTGAACAGACGTATGGGGTGTCAGTTTCTGGCTTGTGTTTTTCTATATACGGCATCAAAACTGGTAGACTCCTCAATAGTAAAAAGAGAAAGTGAGGCAGAAAGTGATTTCTAGGCCTCCAAGTGGACACACTATGCCTGTTCCTTGAACATTCCTAAACACAGAGAAATAAATACATCACCAGGATATTGCTGTGTTAGAAGAAAGAGCAACAACACCCTAAGATCTAATAGGGGTCCTCAGATCCCTCTTAGAACTGATGTTAATTATGGTCCAACATCAAGACAAATGAAGTGCAGGAATTGTGGTTTACCAGCAGCTTAGTTCAAACATACTGCAAACATGGAGCTTTTCAGTCACACGTTTCATCCTGGTTCACAGTTTACACAGTGATTGTAAGTTCATTCACTTCCCTTTACATTTGCCCTGAGCCTACATGTTTACACGGTGGAGAAGCATCAGAGCAGGCAAAACCTAACAACTAGTTTCAAGCTGAAATAATTTATACTAAAAGCATTTCAAAAACTAAATATTGTCCTAATCACTATTTGTGTGTGCTTCATCCAGGGAGCTGTGGGTATGGAGCATAAGAGGGATACACATCTGAGCCAGGCCAAGCCATAAGAATTATAAGATGATTGGGGGCATTAGAGATTGTCCAATACATACTTTTCACTCTAGAGACAAGAAGACTGAGTCCCCTGAGTCCCTCCTTTTCTTAAGAAAATAGGAAGCAGGTGCAGAACAAAAGGCAGGTGGCATGTCTTAACTTCTGCCTCATTTTTCTGCTAATGACAGAATTCTGTTCCCCATGAAGGGCACTATCTCAACCTCATGTCCACTCCACTTTCTTGTAAAGAAAGAAATGCAACACTGCTTTTTGAGTTTAACTTATGGGGAGAAAAAGAGTAGGAAGGCTGATGCAGTGTGCATGTGTGTGCATTTATTTGCTAGGTCTGGCATTACCAAGAAGCACAGACAAGGTGGTTTAAACTACAGACGGGCATTGCCTCAGAGTTCTGGAGGCTGAAATTCCAAGGTTAAGGTTGTCAGGCAGGTTGGTTTCTTTTGAGAGTTGTAAGGGAAGGATGTGTTTCCTAGTATGGTCACATTGTGAAGTTTGGGTTTGCTTCAGGATAGAATTTTTGAGGGGACACAGTGTGTGTGTGTGTGTGTGTGTGCATTTTTGTGCAAGGGTGGGGAACAAGAATAATAAAGCAACAGAGAGAAAAAAGAAGAAGGAGAGAGAGAGAGGACATGAACAAAAGACACAAGGAGGGGCCGTGAGGAGGCGTATTCATTTCCTACCTGGACCTTGGCTTGAACTGTATGAAGAAAGGGAAGAGAAATAACAGAGAACCTGGGACTTCTACCTGGCCAAATATCTGGGTCCTTTAGACTCCATATTATTGTGTGGTAGAACCTGCTATATTTGAGCTTGGTGCAGAGAGGCCTCCAAGGGTCACACTCTGGGTTAGACTGTCCTTGTTCTAGCTGGTTTGTTTGTTTTACTGTGTTTTATTTTGTTTTCACAGTATGGGGATTGAATTCAAGGCCTCATTCATGTTAGACAAGTGGTCTATCACTGAGCTATGAGTACATTCCCAGCCCCTCCCTTTTTTTTTATTCTATGTTTTGAGACAGGGTCTCACTCAGTTGCCCAAGGTAGACTCCAGCTGGAGATTATCCAGCCTCTGCCTCCCAAATAGCTGAAATTATAGGTGTGTGCCACCATGCCTGACATAGCTTGATTTTTTTGGGCTTGTAATCAGAATATGTAGGAGTTCAGTTAGTAGGAACAGAGGCTTGAAAGGACAGCCCTGTTCTGCCCAGTATGGTAGTCTCTAACCTCATGTGGTTATTGAGCACATGAAATGTGACTCTTCCAAACTGAGATGTGCTGCAAATGTAAGACACACAGTAGATTTAAAGGACTGGTATTGAAAAAAGACCTTAAAATGTCTCATTAATAATTTTTCTATTTGTGTTCTGAAATAATACTATTTTTAATATCTCAGATTAAATAAAATGTATTGTTAAATTAATTTGCTGGGTTCTTATTTGTTTTACTTTATATAATGTGATCACTAGAAAAATTTAAATGTGACCTTCATTAAATATTTATTGGACAGTTCTCTGCTCCAAGCTATACATAGGCTGTGCAAGGATTGAATACAATTAAATTCATACTATTTTAAAGAGATAGACTCTCTCTATATATGTATGTATATACATATAGAAATGTATGGATGCAATTTCATATTTCATATGTCTTGTAAATATCAATAGCCATGGTCCCAGCTTGTTTGCTATTCTTTACAAATACTATCTTAGCTTTGTAGGGTAGAATTTTTTAAAACATAATACAAAAATATAGAGAAATGAACTCCATGGATTAACATCTACTTCTAGTAATTATCAACATTTATAAGTTTATTTTACCCTCACCACTACCCCCCCCTTTTTTTTTGCTCTACCATGTTTAAACAAATTCAGATACTATGGAGAATTTTACCCCCAAAATATTTTAAGAAGATGAATAGTTTTAATGTGATGCATAGTAGACTCTTTGGGAACGCCACAATTGATTAAATTACTCCCTGGATATAGGGACATTTATTTTGATGTATACTCAAGTTTTTAATCTTTCTTTATTGTAAGTATTTTTTATAAACTTCTTTAAATATAATATCCATAGGTTGAATTCTTAGAATTACTGTTTGAAAGTAGGAGATTTAAAAAATATCTGACTGATATGACAAGTTGGTTTTTAAAAATACACACTCTTGGGCCAGGGATTTAGCTCAGCGGTTCAGGGACCTGCCTTGCAAGTGCAAGGACCCGAGTTCAATGCACACTCTTACCAGCTCTTTATGAAAAATGCTTTACTTAAGTTACATATTTGCACCAGTAATGGATATTATGATTGCTGATTTGATAGATGAAGTGAAAATCTTAATGTTATTTCTTCCTTATAATGTTGTACTTTTCAAATTACAAATAAAGTTTTGAATAATTTGTTCTTATGTTTTATTTGTCGTGTCCATTTCTCCAATAGTTTTAGTTGTTTTTGGTAGCTTTCTTGGGTTATTTTCATATACTTTTTATATTTTAAAGGAATTCTTTGATTCATGTGCTGCAATTATCTTTCCCTTGTTATGTCTTTTAATTTTACTTAGATTCTTTTGGTATATTTTGAAAATGTTATTTAAAGAGAAATTTAAAGAATGCTTGGAAAGAAGAGAGCATAAACATTTATAACCACATGGATCAACACAACTATTGCTATTTGCTGGTTTTGTGTGTGAAGGAAAACATTTTTACATACTTGGAATGAGATTAGAATGTCTTTTGATGAAAGGAAATGTGTGATGTCTGCTTAAGTAAACCTACTAAGTTCTACTTCTGCTGTTTCTTTGAAGCACAGAAAATTCTTGATATTCAAGCCTACTATGGTTTAGATTTTGGGGTCCCCCGAGCACCTCATGTTTGGAAGTGCCTTGTGTTGAATCAGCAGCTGAATGTGTTGTCAGGAGGTAGTTAGAGGGCAGGTCACAGGAGCACAACTTGAAAAAATGTTTGTCCCTCCAGATCTCCTTCTTTTGCTGCCTGCTTCCTGGTCACCATGATGTAAGCAGCCCCCGTCCCAGGCAGACCTTTCCACCATGCTGTTTCTGCCTTGGAGCTTGCCAACTGTGGACTTAAACTTATGAAATTGTGAGCCACAGTAAACCTCACCTCACTTAAGTTGCAGGTGTTGGGTATTATGTCTTATTGATGACTACAACAAGGCCAGAAAAGTACACACTGCATGGAGAACCTTTTAGAGATTTCAGTGGTAACAAACCAGCCAGCTGCAGTACTCATGCCATAGGTTCACCATCACTGCCCTAGGCTTTGTAGCTCCCGCCCCACACACACACACAGGCTCCATGTTAAATGTGTCCTCAGTATCTATCTATAAGTCAGGGAAGCTGGTTGGAGGCTGTGTTTGCCCTAGACAGTGTGTGGCCATTTCTCTTGGCTCTGATCACCATGTTCTTGGAATCAGGTTTATGTTGTCTCTGAGCCACAGCTACCAAGCACTTAAGCCCAGTTCAGCTCCCTCTGTGTCATCTCCTCTGTGTTGTAAATTCTCTTCAGACAGACTTTGTCATACTAAGGTGACAGCTTATACAGCCACTGCCTCCTGAGTCTCACATTTTGGGACTCACAGTGTACATGAAACTATGAAACTTATGTCACTCCCAGGCCTCCCTGCATTTGTTCCTGCCAACAGGAATAACAGCTTCATGTTTTACTGGGTGGATTGTCCCTCCCAGGATACAGTGCCATTGTCATCTCTTCTCCCTTTACTTTTGTTCTCTTATTTCCTGGGCATTGCCATCTCTACATAGATATAGAAATAAGTGAGTGTGATAGTGGAAGCTTGGTAGGCTTAAAAATCAGCTCATCTATTTCCTTGTTTTTCAGTTGGAATAACCTCCCTGGGTCCCTGCAATAGGGAGCAGTGGGCATGGAAGAAGCCACTCTCCCCATCCAGTGAGATTCTGTTCTACTTCATGAGGCAGAGGTAGCTGTGGGGTTTCTCAATCCTGCTCGGCCACCTCTACCTCCGAAATCATTGCCTAAGTTTTGGTGTTTTAGATTTACTTTTGTTATGCCTGCCTGCCTGCCTGCCTGTCTGTCTGTCTGTCTCTCTCTCTCTCTCTCTCTCTCTCTCTCCTTCTCTTCCCCTTTCTCCCCTGTGTGTATGTGTGTGCACATGCACATGCTAGTATAGTTGATTTATTTATTTATTTTTGGTACTGAGGATCAAACTAATGACCTTGCGCCTGCGAGGTAGGCAGTGAAACCACTGAGCTAAATCCTCGGCCTGCTTGTGTGGTTGAGCGTGACTCTGTGGGTGCCAGTATGCCAACAAAAACAGCTCACGAACTGAAAATCCAGATATAACTGGATCTTGGGGCACCATCAGGATGGCCTTCTCATTGTCCCACTGTTCTGCTTTCCTTGTGCTGCATTCCTATGTAGGCAATCTCTTGCCACCAAGGAGATGTACAGTCAGCCTGCCTATACACAGGTTCCCAGTCCAGAGATTCTACTAAATACATCAGAAATATTGGGAAAATTCCATTTGTACTAAGCGTGTGCAAACTTTTTCCTTGTCTTTATTTCATAAGCAATATCAGACAGTTATTTATGCAGCATTTACAAGGCATTATAAGTAGTCTAACATGAGT
This sequence comes from Fukomys damarensis, assembly GCF_012274545.1. Classification (NCBI taxonomy): domain Eukaryota; kingdom Metazoa; phylum Chordata; class Mammalia; order Rodentia; family Bathyergidae; genus Fukomys; species Fukomys damarensis. Next base: position 39,939,446 of record NW_022900947.1, on the reverse strand, counting down.
ATGTGAGAAGATATGCATAGTTTATATGTAAATATTATACCATTTTATATAAGGTACTTGAGTATTTATGAAGTTTGGATTAGAGGAGGCCTTAAACCAACCCCACAGGATACTAAGGATGATTGTACATGATTCCACCTCTGATTGATCTGATTTGGGTCCCATGTCCATCCTGGAACACGGGTTTTGGCTCTGGCTGTCCTAATTGGCTAGGTTTGGTCATGCTCTCTGTCTGCCCACCAGCCTACTTCTGCCTCCAAGAGAGGTGTTGGCAGGATGGATAAAGTCAGTCCATATAGGCCAGTTTTGATCAGTTATTCACTCTCATTAGTTGCTATTCAGGCTGTTTTGTTGAGTATGATGTATATTATCCTGAAATATTTATTAAAATTTTTTCTTTTGTAAAAGTTCCTCCAAATATGCTATATAGGTATTTCTCAACTTGTGATATGGTTACATATTGTAACCCATTGTAAATTGGCAATGTCCTAAATTGAAAGCACCTTTGCTATATCAAGCCTACTGCACATCCTAGCCCAGCAATGCAGTACTATAGTGTCCTTTGTGTTCCTTCATGATCGTGTTGTTGTTTGGGGGCAATGTCCTTCTGCCATTGCTGCTGCTCAACATCACAAGAAAGATCAAAACTCAAACTCTAAAGCACAGTTTATACTGTGTATTGCCTTTGCCCCCCAAGTCTAAAAATCTAAGTTGAACCACTGTAAATCAAGAATCATCTGTAATGCTTTTCCTTTAGGCAACTTCAGGACAAATCACCTGCATTTTTTTAAATGGAGTGCCAATCACCATGTGATTATTTTGATTAAACAATAATTAGATAGATACCAGCAATTTGCAGAGTCCCATTTGCAAATTATCCCTTTTATTAAATGAGAGAGTACAGGCTAGCACTGCTCAGGTGGTATTTCCTAAAAATGGGACTTAGTTCACAAAGAACTTCATTATCTTGCCAGTGCCTCGCCTCCACCCCCACCCCACCCCCAATGACCTTCTCAACCTCCAGAGTGGGGCACAGGGCATGCTGCCATAACCACAGCTTAGTAGCGGTGCTTACCGTGTTTTTGAACTAAGAAGAACCTTCTGTGACTGAGTCTACTGTTAAATAGCAAAACAGCACTTGTGATCTTTTTTGCTTTTCAAGCCTGACTGACCATTTTCTCCATTTGTTGGTTGAGGGCCTGTGAACTTTGTTGACCGCAAGACAGAAATATTTCAGGGACTTGCTGAGGTCAAAACAGACCTGAGCCGGTTCTGGGGAGACTGAGGCAAGTTTGAACTACTTAACAAGACCTTGATTCAAGAAGACAAGCCAAAAAAAAAAAAAAGAAAAAAAGCTGAAATTGTGGACAGGAGCCAAGTCTGAGCTATGTGGTTAGCTAGATAAGCTGGGCTAGGCTGACACATAGATTGGCAAAGCAAAGGAAAGAGCTAGGAAAAGACTTCAGTTTAAATCCTCTTGGTTTACCAGTTGTTTTACTTTGGGCAGATCATGGAAATTTTAATGATCCTTTAAAATCTATAATGAGGGAGGCCATAGCCCACACTAAATAGTTCTGGGAGTTCTAGATAAGTAAGCAAGAAGAGTGACAGTGTACAAGTATGTGAGAGGCCCTGAGGCTCAAAGGGCTAACAAAAGTAGACTATGACTGTTCACTACATGACTTTTCTGGAAGCTTCCAAATCAAGCACAAATCCCCATGTGTACACTCTTAAGACCCCATCCATGAGACCCCTCTTTTAGATCATGTGTAAATTAGAATACAGCACCTTTAGGCATGGACAGAGGGTTGTTTTTTGTTTGTTTGTTTTTTTAATGCAGAGAAAGCATTCCTTCCTCTTGGCAAATGCATGGCATGTGTCTTGGGAAGAAGAGCAGTGGCTGCATATCCCCTTACCTCTTCTAGTGGACTCTTCTGTTCAGGTTGGAAATGGCTCACTTATGTTTGTTTTGCTTGGACCTTTCTCATACAGTAGCCTCTTCAGAAATTCAGTTGACTCTGTAGGAATTTAATAAGTCCTAGTGGTGACATCTGGTAGAAAGAGTATGGGCTTGAAGTCATTCCTGTTTTTCATTTATTAATCTACCATTTACTAGCTATATTAGAATTGAATCTCCAAGGAAAATTTTCCTGCTATGTGTCCTTGAGTGAGAGACTTAGCTTTTCTGAATCTATTTTCTTAACTGTAAAGTTGAAAACAGCACCACTTTGGTCCTCTGATGTGCTGCTATTAAATATGATAGATACCATGTATGGAAAAATAGTACAAGGCTCAACAAATGTTTGTGCCCCTTAGGGCCACTTCTGCCACCTCCAAGCCCAGCTCTTCCATTATTTCTAGAACAAGAAATCTCTACTCTCCATCACAAACTCTTCAAACCCATTGTAATTTCAGAAAGGCAATGACCATAATGCTACCAAGGTCCCATGAAAGCCTGCTGACTATATGTTTAAAAAAAATTAAACCATATGATTAACCCTTATCAAAATGCATCTTCTTAAATACATCCATACTATTAAAATTAGAAGAGCAGATGGGGAGTCAAAGTCTCCTAGTTTTCTGGAGGAACAAAGATCCTTTTCCAAACATCAGTATTATGTAATCCAATTGATGGTCAATTTAAGAATAGGCTGACCAGCCAGATTATAATTAAGTGAATGGAAAAGAAAGTTGTCTTCTGAGTATCAGTTCTTAGAATCATAAATAACTAAATTCTTTCCTATAATTAACCAAATCCACCATTGAGAGGGCACTGAATGTTGCCCTCCTTGAGTATTTCAGGATAATTAGTGAAATAAAGAGGGCTGCTAATTGTTACAGGTGTCTAAAACTCTCTGCATACAGAGTGATTTCTATAATGTATCTGGATCTGTCTTCATTTGGAGATGCAAAAACTATACTTCCAAGTTCACCATGGCCTCCGCCTGGTGGAACAGTGTCTGCTTTTATATGAGGTAGGTGTATATGTTTATATTTGAAAACTAATACAATTTGAGGCAATGATTTTCACAATTCAAAATATAACATGCAAGGTCTATAACAATCCTTTACTTGTTCTTTGTCATAAACATGCCTAAGTTGGTGTCTCCTTGAAGATTTCTGAAGGGTTCCATTCTTTATTCTAGCTGGAGGTCATACAGTTGCTCATCTGTATTTATACCGCCATAACTCATAAGTGAAATGCCTAGCATCATAATAAAAATTTACAGTATCTAGAAGGCTTCATTTCCCAAGGATGTTCGCACCACATCCCATCATATGCAAATGTCAGTCTTTGCTGACTATGCTAATCCCCTGCTGGTTCACATTTCCATCTCCTATTTCCATTTTTGGCAAATGGGCAAAAGCTTGTCTTGAACAACTTGGAAGTCTGTGGCCTGCTAATAAATCTGGGGACTCTGTTTCTTCCTTCTGGAAGACTTGGACAGATTAAAATCATCGATTTCAGAGCAGTTTTCTGGTGATAGATTTTAGTCATGAATAAGTTGAGGGATGAATTGGGTGGTTGGCAGATAGCCAAAGTTTAGGTTTCATTTATGGGGTGGGTTTTTTTTTTTTTCTCTTTTTTGCTGCCTCTTCCTTAGGGACTGTTGAATTCCTAAAGAAGTAAAAAGAAAAGGGATAAAATGGATTGATACTTAACAGGCAGCTTTGGAGCCCACAAGTAATAGAAAATAAGGGCTAGGGCCATGTTCAGCTGGGGTAATAGGAGTGAAAAATGGAACACTGACGGGTCAGTGGTGAAGAGAGTTGTAACATGTATGCAAACCCTCCACTCTTTATCAAAATCATTCACAGAGAATATGTCATGGGCAAGTGTTACTTTAAGGTATTTAAAACCCCTGAAGAATTTTATAGAACCTAGTGTGCCTAGCTGTATGGGTGGGAGGGGGGAATGTAGAAAGAAATGAAATGATGAAAAAGTAGATTTTTAAAAGTTATTTCATTTCTTCCATGAAATTGTCAAACCAGCAGCAGGGTACCTAATTTTTACATAGGTAATTGGAATCAAGAATCTAATCACTGAGGGCTGGGGATTTAGCTCAGTGGTTCCACCGCCTGCCTCACAAACGCAAGGTCCTGAGCTTGATCCCCAGTACCAAAAAAAATCTAATCACCGAAATACCCCTCAACACTACTTAGTGGAGAGCCTACTACGTATTATGGCTCAGCATCACTCCCTGAATGGATCACAGGCTTGATTTTAAGGATACAGGAGATTTCATTTAAAGGTCGTGACCATGAAAAATAATGAAAAAAACTTAACTGGCTTATTTTAAGCTGTAGAAACTCATCACTATGATTATTGGGATGGCCTTTCATTGTACTCCTTAAGGTATATTTAAGTTTGGGAATATTTTATGATCATATTGGCCACGGCTTGATGAGTTGTCTGCCTGGTTGTAGTTTAACTGTATTATGCAAATAAATAAAATTTCAAGAAATCAAGTACTGGCACTTTGGATAAAACACTGCTTTGTGCAATCTAAGACACTGTGGAGGGGAAGGGTAAATAGATGCTCCCTTTGCCTAAGACCAAATCATTTAATAGCCCAGAAAGAAACTGTATCCCATTTCTTTCCTTGAGGGATTAACAGAACTAGGTCCCCCGCTATTCCAGATTTCATCCACAGATGGCTCCTCGGTATAATTTAGTAGCTACTTTGGAAGCAAGGATGCCTGCTCAACCAGCTGTCAACAATGAAATGAATAACCAGTCAGTAGACAGTGCATTCTAAACACAAATATATGAATCAATCAGTTGAAATAATCAGAGAGATGGAAAGATGTGGAGTGGTGGTTCTAAGCCATCTCTGCACATTAGAATCATATGGAGAGCTATACAAACCCACCATTGTATTTTAGGCCTACCTTAGGGATTCTGCCTTAAATGGTCTGAAATTCCTGATATGCTAAAGTTTTAAAATTTTTTCCAGGTTATTCCATTGCCCAGCCAAGGTAAGAACCATTTTTAAAATTGTTTAGCAATGTATCATAAAATGTACAATCTTTTAAATGTGCACTTAGTGCAGTTATTGAAAACACACAACGTAAAACACACATATGTATATGTGTGCAAAAGAAAAAAGATTAGCAGGCTTAGCAGATTAATACGTTTTTTAGGTTTTATTTTTCTACATTTTCAAAAAATCTTTCCCTGAACATCAATTACTTTTGAATATCAGAAAAATGGGGCTAGTTGTATTGGGATGTGCTAAAACTAAGGAAGTATTTTATGAATATCTGACAGGTCCACAGTTCTGATGTACAAGATACAAAAGACATATAAGACATGGTCTCGGGGAGATACCATCTGAGTGGTAGGAGGCTACAGGGTGCTACACCTATACTTCATTCAGATGGATTTGGTGCTGTGCTCAGCACCTGGCAAATTCAAGGTTTGATTCTTGAAAATTCCTGGAATTTTTCCCCCTGAAACTATCTGATTCATGGGTAGTTGAGTTGAAAGTGGTGGAACCTGAACATAGGACTGACTGTGTAGCTCACATGGAACTATTTGTGTACCTATCTTCCGTCTGCACTAGATTGCTAACTGCTATAGGGACAGAGTCTTAGGAGCCTTTAGCCTGCATCTGTCATTTGGTAAACCTTAGGAGTCATTTGGACGTTTGTGGAACAAATGAACGATGAACGAATTCACAAAGGAGATTTTAATATTCATGGTTTTGATTTCCAAGGTTTCAGTTATCAATAGTCAACAAAAAGAAGGTTAATTTGTACAGTTCAATAAGCTATCTTGGAGAAACCACAGATCCCTTAACTCTGGTTATAGTGTTTTGTTATGAATGTTCTACTTTAGTATTATTATTAGTCTTTCACTGCACCTGATTTATAACTCAAGCTGCATCACAGATATGTATGAGTAGGAAAAAAAAGCTAGTACATAGAATTTAGCACTACCTGTGGTTTCAGGCATCCTCTGGGCATCTCGCAATGTATTCTCACATGACTGGCAGTGGGGGCTGCTGTACTGGCCGCTGCTATGGAGAAGCAAGATTAGGACAGACTGTGGATAATGAGTAGGATTTGAGTGGTGGTCACTGAGGAGAAGCCGGGTGCAGACCTGTGGTAGAGACAGGTGTGATGTAAAGAGAGACAATTTGCCAGTGCACCTGGCTGCAGCAAGCTTCATCCCACACAGTGACTGTGCCAAATGAAAGGAACTGAGCAAAGTAGTAGCTAGGAGGCATGTCTGGCAAGGGTGACAGAGAAAGAACTTTCCATTTATCCAAAAAGCCAACATAGGGCACATTTCCCGGAAACTTGAGAAGCATGATCATGCCCCCACCCCCACTGTGTAATACAGTTTTGGGAGAATGAAATGTGATTTGCAGGAGGAATAAGGTGGCTTCTCATTTAGGAAGCTCATTTAGCAAATGTAAAAACTGGCTGACAGATAAGATTTTTGGGTTTTTTTCACACAAAAAGATTTAACACAAAGGATCCAAATATATTTTTTATGACACATTCACAAAACCAGCATAAGGAAGAACACAATATCTCAGTATCGAAGTGTCACGAAGTGCAGGTGGGAGAATCTGTGACACTCAGGACCTAAAGTGCTGGGACAAGCTCTAGCATTTTTTAGTTATCCTAGGAGTACAGTGGAATATACTTAGAGGAATGGAAGAATGTTTTTAAATGTTGTCTGGAGATGATTTCTACTCTGTGCCATACCACCTTCCTCCACATCTCCATCTCCACCTCAAGCTATTTCAACCTCTGCTCAGCCTCTAGGATTGCACAGACTTTTGTAGAAACACAAGGCCTCAAAAATAAAAAATAAAAAAAATTTTAAAAACTCCTTGCAGACTCTGCACATACACAGGTTGCTTTTCAAAGCTGGTTGGAAAATCTCAGTGGGCAGAGAGTTTTGACGTTTCAATATTCTCCCCATCATGAAATCTACCCCTTTCCTCTTACCCTGAAATTCCTTCCCAAACAATCCTGAAATCAAAAGCACGGTTGATCCACACTCTAGTTACCCAAAATGAAAAGCTAGACTTTGTCATTTCCAAGTGTTTGCAAAGTAAGTAGTACAAGTCTGAATATAACCAATAATTGCGTAGACCAGAAGTCTGAAGCTCACCTTCCCCCACTTCTGACCTCACTGCCATCCCCCACATACACACCCGAGTCCATGGGCAGTTGGTGAAAAACTCAAATCATCTGTAGCATGGGACTATCGGTTCCCCTCCCCCAACATGTCCAGGAGAAGAACTCACTGACCCCCAAGATGCTGGAGAGTCACGGAATGGATAAACTCTGCTGACGTCTCTGTGAAGAATTGACCTGGCGTGTGGACTGTGCCCAAGCCCTCTACCATCCCTCATTAACCACTGTCAGCTTCACATCTGGTTTTGGCTTTGGAATTCTTTAGCATCACCCTGGGGAGCAGCACTGGTATTCATCAGGCCCTCCAGGCTATCAGCTCAGCTCTTCCTAAACTAAACAGTGGGCTTGATTCTTCTCATTGCTGGGAAGTCCTGGAGGCGCCTAAGTTTTGGACCTACAGGGCTGCTGTGAGGGGCTGGACTCAAGCAGCAGATTGGGGGTAACATTTTGGACAACCATCTAAGAAAGCATCGTAGGAGTGCACACTGACACACCCACAACCACAAAATCACCCCCAAAGTGAGCTTCTGTTTTTATTACAGCTTAGGGCAAAAAAGTCTGTTTCCAAAAAATGGGAAAGAGGAAGACAATGCAATACAGCTTCATGGTTGAGAGCATGATTTGGACAGCTTCGATTTGGAGTCTCTGTCATGTATGAGGTGATCACCTCCTCTGGTTTAACTGGGACTAACCATTTTTCAAACTGAAAATGCTGTATCTGAGGAAATAGGTCAGTCCTGAGCGAACTGAGGTTACTGGTCACCCTAGATGCTAACCATGCGACCCTGAGCAATTTAACCTTTGTGCTATTAAATTTGCAAATCTGCAAGATGGGGCTGATAATCATACCTACCTCGTTAGGTTGTTATGAGGATTGCCTGACCCACAGTAAATACTATGTATTCTAGTTGTTAAGTTATTATAAGATAACTTGACAGGTACACAGAGGATTTAAATGAGCATAAAAATCTCAGAGCTGTGTCTGACTTGCAGGTCTTACTTTAATATCATGTCATCTGGGGTAAAGTACTTAACCCCTTGAAGCCACATGTTTCATATCTGCAAAATGGGGATAATATAACCCAGGTGGGGCAGTATTTGATCGTGTGAGGCCCAGTACCATACCTGCTGATAAAGATAAGCAACGGGCTGGGGATTTAGCTCAGTGGTTCTGCCACCTGCCTCCCAAGCTCAAGGACTCAAGTTCGATCCCAGGTACCAAAACAAAACAAGTGACAACTCAGGCTGTTATTAATTACATTATTATAATGCCATCGTTAATTAATTACATTAATCATTCATTGCAGTGTTGTGAGTATTGTAATTAAGGGGAGAACACAGCATACTAGCAGTGTGACAGGGACGTGCCTGCCTACTCCCCAGGCCTATTTTCCACCGCAAATGCTAGGGTTAGAAATACGTGCATGCAGGACTAAAGGGCTCCCTCTAGAGGCGGAATAAATATATCACATAGAGGTGCCTGCCCATCCAGACAGCATCAGTTTAAACTTCTGTCTCTGGGTTGCAAAGGCCACACCTATTCCCAAAAATAATTAGGTTATTTTCAGAGTGGAAGAATGGCAGTGACACGGCCAGCCCGGGGGGTGTGTGGGAATCCAGCAGGCAGAAGCATGCTCCATTGACAAATGGCCCTGATGACAGGCCGGAAGCAAAGGCCTAGGCCACAGGATGCTCACAGCTCATGGCTCAGCTGCAGCCCTGAAGATGCCAACTTGATCAGAACAGGCCATGCTTGCCAGCTTGTGCTGCTGTGTTCCGCAAGCAGCCACTCAGTAGCTGGCAGTGAATAATATCAATGGTAAAGATCATAACATTATAAATAATCTGCTGCCAATTTCCCCTGCTTCTTGCCGCCGCCTCTTATGTTTCGGTCATTCCCAAGTATCAGCCACCAGGGTGCACAACATCTTTAGTCCTAAGGTACACATCTTAATTAAAATTCTGTCTACCTGGGCCAGGGACTTAGCTCAGTGGTGCCTCTGCCTGCCTCACAAGCACAAGGTCCCAAGTTCGATGCCTGGTACCAAAAAAAATATCTGTCTGCCTTGGGTTCAAAGCCCAGGCCCTCCACTTGTACCAGCTGCGTGACCCTGGGAAAATGACTTTATTTCTACGTTCATGACTCATTGGCAAAGTGAGGGATTTAATGGCTCTTCTACCCTCATAGGCACAGTGTGAGGATTGAATGGATTAATAGATACAAAGCAGGTCAGACAGCGACAAATGTTTCCTGTAATTATGTTGTCATTTGTGAGTTGAGATTCGAAGGATTAAGAATGAAACCGTAGATTCTTAGAGGTACTAATTCTGTAAAGTAATTGAAAAAAATAGACAGAAAAAGAGAGCCATGATCATTAGATGGAAGAATACCCACTTCCTCCCTGCCTCCCTGCCACCCCCAAAATAGAAATTAGCCCTGTTTGGAGACTGGCCGACTGTTTCTCGTGCCTGCACAGCACTGGGTGATTTGTCACAACACAACCCCTCAGCACCTTGGGTAAACCAAGTCAGGTGAGCTTGCTTAAGTTGTTGGACCACTTGTTACCTAAATGAACTCTACCCTGAGGCACACTGCCCCCCAACCCCCACCAAAGCCAAGAGACTGAGGTTCCAGCTGTCCCTGAACTTGGCCTGTATTTTCACAGGCCTTTCCAGCTCATTTTAAATTTTCCCTTTCTGGTGTTCATTAACAAATGAGACTGGTGGTTGGAAGGACTGGAGACATTTTCCCCAGCAGCTTGGAGGCATGACAAAGGGACTTAATGAGGGGGAGCTGCATGTGCAAGAACTCCATCAGTTCTCCAGGACAGGGGTCATTCAGGCTCAAGCTCACATTCAGGGATTAAATGATGACTGGAGGGTAGGTTTGCCCAGCTGATGACCTCTTTTACTTGCTAACTGATGTTTACTTCGTCCATGACTACGCACAAGGGCTGATGACTTTTTCATTTATCATTTCCGGCAGCTATGCAAGTGGCCATGTAGTCCATCACAGGGATTGTGGGTGGTAACCTAGAAGGGAAACAAAAGTAATCCAAGCAAGGAAAAGCGACTTGACCTATTTAAGATGATGTAGATATGGAAATGAAATGTGGAAAATAATTATCCAGTCTGAATTCACAAAGCTTCTAAGTGGGGATTCTACTTGCAGAATGAGAAGCACAGTTGTATGAACAGGAATTGTGTTATTGCTACTTGAGCCTCTTCCAAATGATTGGGACTTGGTTAGCAGGCATGGCTCCTCCTCAAGGGTGGACTTGGGGAGCCTAAGAGGGGTGTTTTGGAGGATGGTGCCTGGCTGATGTATTTACTTTTATCTCACAGTAAAAAATTTTAATGCTTTGTATTAGAGAGGTTGTGAAATAGTAATTGCTGTGTATTTAAAATGTGTAGCCTGCCTTCTTCCAAAAAAAGATCTAGGCAACCAGGAACTGCTAAAACACATCTGGGCCAGCACAATTAAAAGTACACAAGGAAAGCATCTACTAAAAGGAGAAAGAAAAAAATAATTGCTTTCAGAATTTCTTGGATTGCTGTAACACACACAGCCTGCTGACACCCCATCCACCAGTGCCTTTTGTCCAGTGCTGAGGGTTTAGTGGTGAGCCAGGCAAACAAGAATTTTCTTCCCCTGGAAGCTGTATTCCTTTGGGAGGGGTAAGGCATATAAAAGGGAAATAAATTGGGAAATTCTTTCCCAAGACATTAAGTGCTAGTAGGTGAAAGCAGGTGGCTAGCAGGATGAAGGTAGCAGTCCACCTTAGATTTATGGCCAGGGAGTCTGTGAGATGACTTTGAGCTCTCCCCTCTTAGTTTCATCCCTTCTGCTCTGTCCCACCCTCTTGTCTTGGCATCAGACTACCTAGTGTCTGCTTATCTCCTACTTTCTGTGTATGGCTTAGCCTTGATGAACCCCAGAACTGAGTTTAGCAGCCAGGCATCCTGGACAGTATTCACAGAGCTCTTCCAACATTTCACCTCCTCCTGATCTCACTTCAGGTCTGTTCTTTCCCCGTCACTGTCACAGGGACAAAGTCTGCAGGGAATATGCTATTCCTGGCACATGCCATGTACTCACAGTCTCAGGGCCTTTGAATGCGCTATTCCAATCTGTTAAACCAGCATCACTCATTTCAAGGACTCTGCTTGGATTTCACCCAAAGCGAGTGATCCCCTCCTCTGAGCTCTCTCAACATTTGGCTTGTATCTCTAGTAATGTGGCGTGTCCTCATATGGCCCACCAACTAGGTGTAGTGTTTGTCTTGCATCCATAGTGTCTAACAGTGTTCCTTGTAGTATTAATAATCATGCTAGTTGCTGCTTTTGAGTTGCTACCATATTCCGAGCTCTGCTAGGCACTTTGCATGAATCTTTAAACATTATTGTGCTGATTTTGTGAAAAAGAAGCCTCCAGAGGACTAAGGAACTTGTCCAAATTTGCAGAACTGGTAGGTGGCAGACCTGGGATTCTCCACTAGAAGTTTTAAATGTGAGAGCCTATACTTTTTCCACTTCAGGGCATCATCTTTCTTAGGATGACTTCCCTAAGAATTCACTGAGTGAAAAAAAGTATTTCGGTACTGAAGAATTCCCACTGCAGCAGCATAATGCATCAAAGGAAGGTGTATGGTAATGATTACTCTCAGTCTTAGCACAGACATCATTTCAAATTCCAGATCAAATGAAGTCCTATCAAATTATTTAGGAAAGAAAGGCTAGTTGATATAAAAATGCCTGCTATTCCCTCTTTCTTCTCTTTTTTTGGTCTTGGTTAGTGTTCCTGGAAATGAAAAGGGAAATGATAAGTTTAGTGAGGGATCGGGGGTCGGTGTCACGACTGACCACAAATAATCACGTTACCAGGGCTGTGTGGGCACATCTAACAACTCCCAACCTGGTAATTTCAAGAAACAGAATACTAAAGGGTGACTGTTGCTCCATTATTCATCAGATACTTGTTTCTAACCCTATGGCTGCCTGGAGTTGACCAGATGGCTGGGCAGAGCTGCGGTGTTTTGACTTTTGGCAGTGAAAGACATGGGCATCCATGAACCATCTTTTCCCGAACACTGAGAAGCCATCTCAGTCCTACAGAGAAAAAGGCTACAAGTTCAGAGTTTGGTTCTGGTGTAGTAGCTCACTGTGTTTGGAATTTAGAGTCACTCAATGTTATTCAGATAGTATGTTTAGGTTTTTAAAATATTGTCTCCTAATTTAAATAATTATTAAAATTAAAGTGTCCAGCCTAAATGTTCTAAGGAGTGTTTCTGGGAAGGTCAATATCCTAGCACTTGTTAAATATAACTAGTTCCCACACTTTCTTCATTGTTCAGGGCCCCTAGCTTGGAAAGGCTGAGTACTGAGATGATAAGGTGTGGTCTTCACCCTGAGACTCCACAGTGTCTGGGGAGACATCGCCAGATGGAAATACAACTGACCTGAGCCATCTCATTAATACAGAGAGCCAACTTGGATAGAGATTGACAATTTCAGATCCCCTTATCTGAAATACTTGGGGCCAGCATTTGGGATATTTGCTTATATATAGTTAGATATCTCAAGGATGAGACCCAAGTCTAAACATGAAATTCTTTTGTTTTGTGTACACCCTATAATCATAGCCTTAAGGAAGTTTTACACAGTATTTAGTGCATGTACATTTTGACTGATCCCATCACCTGAGGTCAGGTGTGGAATTTTCTAGTTGGGGTATCACGTCAATGCTCAGAAAGTTTCTGATTTTAAAGCATTTTGGAATAAGGATGCTCCCACCCCACTAATAACCTTTTATCCTTTCATTCAAAAATTACACACTGAACACCTTCTTCTTTTTTTTTTGTACCGAAGATAGAACTTGGGCCCTTGAGCTTGTAAGCTAGGCAGAGGAACCACTGAGCTAAATCCCCGGCCCTGAATACTTTCTTTATGCCAGTTGTTTCAGGCATCAAAGATGATTGTGATTCACAGCTCCCTGTCTTTGGATGTGAATTCCATACAAAAAAATAAGCAGGGAAGAGGAATGTACCAGAAGGATGGCACAAAGGATGTACCAGAAGAATAGGCTGCTGTCTTAAATAGGGAAGTTGAGGAAGGTGAATTTTAATCAGAGGCCTGGAAGAGATGAGAGGGCGAACTCAATGGGAATCTTGGGAAGGAGCATTCCAGGCAGAGGCCCCATGAGAGTCAGAGACCCCAGAGCAGGAACATGCTGGGCAAATTTGAGGAGAGCAGGGGTCCTGAGTGAGTGAAGGACCTCCGGTCAGAAGTAACAGGACACAGAAAATATAGGGCCTTCAATAAATACAGGAAAAAAAGTTTGATATCTCAGGCTATTAGGAAAATGCAGATTTAAAACTGAGATTCCATCTTATTCCAAAGAGCATGGTCATCATCAAGAAATCAAATCAGTGCTGGCAAGGTTGCAAAGAAAAAAGAAACCCTTCTACATTGTTGGTGGGAATGTGAACTAGTACAACCACTATGAAAATCATTATAGATATTACTCAAAAAACTAAAAATAGAAATTCCACTCACCCCAGCTGTTTTTCTTCCAGGTATCATCCTAAAAAAGTTAAAGACATCATATTACAGTGATACATGCATACCCATGTTTATAACAGTACAACTCATAATAGCTAAATCTTGGAATTGGCCTGCATGCCTATCAACACATGGATAGATAAAGAAAGTATGGTATTTATACACAGTGGAATAATACTCTGTCATAAAGAAGGGTAAACTTGAGCCATTTGTAGGAAAATGAAAGTACCTTGAAACCATAGTGTTAAGTGAAATAAGTCAGACACACAGCTTAAATATTGCATCGCTTCTTATATGAGAGACCCAAAATATAAATAAATTAAAGAGAAAATAAAAGATAATAGGAACCAGGGAGATAGATGTTTTTGCAAAAGAATAGGGGACCACATTATGGAGGGAGGGATAGAGGAGGGGAGGGAAAGGGGATGAAAAAAAGAATATGTGTTGTGTACCTGCTCCAACTTCCCACAATGAATGTAGTCATGTTGTACTGCAAGCATGTACTAATAAAAATTTTAAAATTAAAAAAAAAGAAAATACTGGGCCTTGTAGGTAATGGTAAGTCTCTGTGTTTTAGTAAAGTACATCTAAACAGGTTACTTCAGCTGCTGAATTAGTCAGTTTTTCCACTAATATAACAAAATTCTTGAGGCTAGAATACTTTTTAAGAAAGTAGATTTATTTAGCTCATACTTCTGAAGGCTCAAGGGCCCACATCTGGTGATGGCCTTGCTGATGGAGTTCGGAGGTGATGTAGGGTCTCACATGGCACGAGACAGAAAGTGTGCACATGCATTCAGTGCTTCTCCCTCTTCTTATCAAGTCACTGGCATCCAATGGGGACCCCACACTGATGACTTAATCTAATGCTAATTACCTCCCTAAGATCCCACTTTTAAATACCATAGCTGGATTCGGTTTCTATATTCTTAATACCTCATGACTGAGATTAAGTCTCAAAGCACAAACCCTTGGAGCCACTCAACCATATCCAAACTATAGCAGCTGCTCATTGAAAACAGACGAGAAAGAGGAACAAGTGTGAAGCACGAACTTTCTTGAGAAACTGTGGTGGTTTCCTCACACTGATGACAGGAGGGCCAGGATGGTACCAGTGAAAGTGATGAGATGAAGGTGGATTCTGGATGTTTCTTGGTGGATTGTTTTTAGGGTGTCTCAGGTGTTTTGTCTGAGCAATGGAAATTTTAAAAATGAAAAAGATACAGGAAGATCTGGTTTGAAGAGAGAATTAGAGTGATTGGATGAGTATTTTAGGATGCCTTCTAGATGTCAAAGTGAAGATATGGGGAGAGGGTGAGGTGACACGTGAATTTTGGAGACCAGGGGAAGAAAAGGGCCAGGCCATTAAAGGGAGGAAGCAAAGAACCCACAGCCTAGGTTCAGATCCCAAGTCCTCTCTATAAACCTGAACAGGCTTTTGTCCCTTCTGTGTCATGAGGGAGTGTAAATTATGCTGCAGGATGATTAGGAGGGCTAATCGAGGCCACATTCACAGAGCACAGTGCATAGTATGTAATAGGAGATGGATGGATACTCGCTTCTCTTGTGCACCTCATCCTAGGTTACTGGCCTCTACAGGTGAAGCTATGAAGCCCCATAGGTGAAGGATGAGGGAGTGGGACTCCATCCTGTAAACAATGAGAAATATTTCCTTGGAAGTTTCTGAGTAAAAAATAAATAAAATAAAAATTGTGTTGGTGTTGTTAGGGTGGGTTGGCCAGGGGAGGTGGGGTATGCGTAACAGGGGAAGGGAGTTGGGCTAGGGTCTGTTGCAAAGCCATAGAGGTGTGGTATAAGGAGAACTGTGGCTAGTATGGCGGCCCTGAAGAAAGAGTGGGGTGGGGAGCTAAGCACATATGACCAAAGCACAGAGGCTTTCTCTGCACCAGAGCACTGTGAGCTCCTGAGGATCCTCGTGGTGTATTTATTTACAGTTATCTTCCCAAGGACACTGCAATCTCACCATGGTCATCCCCTTTCCTGTAGCAGATCTCCCAGCCTGGCTCTTGCACCCCACTTGGAGCAGACTTCAGAATCACTCATTCTGTGCAGTGGAGCAGCAAAAGCCTCAGATACAGCTGTTGGCAGGGATACTCGCTTCTCTCCACACTCTTCTAATCTTGATTCCTTTTGCCTGAAAGAATACGTGTATCCAATAGGATCAGATATCCCTCTTTCCCATTTAATACCAGCTGTGGGCAAGCTAGGAGTTCTCTTGTGAATAAAAGAACATGTGAGAATTGAGACTTGGGAGAAGCCTCTACAGAGCCATCCGACCTCTGTGCACTCCCTTCATATGCACTGTGTGCACTCCACACAGGTGGGGTGGAGGGAGATTGGGGCAGAGCATAGGAGGGTGGTGTTGCTTCCTAGAGGACTTAAAAGATAGAAATAGGCCAACTACCCACACTGGAAGTTTTTCCTACGTCCAGAGATCAGAATGTGCTGTGCCTTGAGACTGCTCTGTCCTGCAGATGTGTTTTGTTTGAACCACACAGCATTTTAAGAATTTTTTTATTTATTGCCATTTAAAGATTTCACATTCAAAATTGGATTTTGGCATCCACAGCAACTCTGGCCAAGCCTTCTTCAAAGAGCAATCAGTCAAGCTGTATAGTGGCTGCAGGGTCGATAATCCCCATGGGCCCCACCCACAATTACCTCTGTCTTTTCCCCACTTTTATGTGAGTTTGCAATGCCCAGACTGGGCAATCAATGGTCTCAAAGTGAGAAGCTGACCAGGTCTTTGTTTAATACAGAAGTGAATTGAGAAGAGAGTATGAGGGAAGTTGGAGATCAAAGGGAGATCTATAGCTGTCTGGAAAGTGATGGTGAGGGGCCCATGCTCACTTTCTTAAGGACAACTCTTCTATCATAAGTGGGCAAGTTCACCATCAGCAAGGGCCCCCCACCCCCTCCCAACAACCAGCTCCTGCTGCCTTCTGTCCTGAACTCCCTGGAGAACGACCATCCAGAACCCCTGTGAATTGTGTCTGGGGTCCATCCTGCATCCAACTCCCATTAGCAGTGAACACATAGACTCGGGAATTTTGTAGCAAAGGATTCCATTTGTCTTCTTGTGCCTCCTCCAAACCCCACCCCCCAAAAAAAATAGACAAGAGATTCCAGCATACCTAGTGTCAGCATTCTGACTTAAAGACTGATTTGTCTCTGCTGACTTTAACGAAAGACCTCAGGACTCCTGCTTCATTATTACTGAGAACACTGATTTCCAGAGTTGCACATTTGAGCAGAAAGCACATCCAGGGTTTGTGGTTTAGGTGAAAAACGGTTTTCTGTGTTCCTTGTGTTCATCCTTCAAGTTCATGGCCATCACCACCTGAGAGTACTTAGTCCCCCAGATAACTAAAAGGGAGCATAAATCCTGCTTGCTTTGAACACAGCCCAGGATTTACCAAATGTTCCTGTACTGGCCAGTGTTAATCAGCTCTTTCCTTCCCCTTCCCTCTTCTGTGCCTGTAAATCAAGAGGCTCCAGTATTAGTCACTGCAAAAGAGATAATTAGTAAGTACAGGCCACTGCCTTCATGTGTCACGCTGTGCCTCAGACTCAAGCTGAGCTATGAAGCCGAATAACTCGTTCTAACAGAACTTTTTTTATCAAACAAAGCTTGTGAGTCTGCAGATTTCGGTGTAGATTCTGTACCTTTCCCAGCTATCATAAGGATAAATACAATATATTGCCAGAGGGAAAGCTAGTTACCCACCCATTTTGTGGAGTTTTCCTGTCTGGGACTCAAAAATATGTCTTTAGCATCCAAGGAATTTTAAACTGTAAATTTCCTCATGATATAGTTTTGGATTGAAATATCTTAGAAATATTTTGACCTGCTCAGTGATAAGACCACAGAATAAGATGTCATTTTTTCCCACTGGGATATGCCATTCCCTACTGCCCTTTACTCTCCTACCTCTGCTACCAAGAAAGTCCTTCCTGTGCCTTTGCCAGCTGTTTGTACAACTGAAACATTAATTTCCTGCTCTGGCAGGGCTCACATAGTTAAGGACACTGCAGCACCACCACCACCCTCCCAAAAGATACTCCTCAAACCAACTAAATATCCTATAAACTTCCTTCACATCCATTGCTGACCAAATACTAAAGGCCTCCTTGGAAGCATTCCTCTTATGTATTTATGACTTTGGAGCTACTCAAATGCATGCTAGCTTCTATTTTTTCCAACACATAGTCTTTCTTCCAATTTTTTAATTTCTCGTATCATCTTTCCTATTTGTAAGCAGAATGGAAGTCAAAGTAGCCAATCATAATGATAAAACTTCACCAGTTCAAACCAGGAATTTGAACTCTTCCTATGAGGGAAGCACTAGCAGCATAAACTGGGGCTTGCACTGGCCTTTTCCCTCTTCTGGAAGAGAAGAGCATAAGGTGGTATAAACCTAAACCTTTACACTAATTTTAAAACTACATTTCATCACATCTAAAATGCCACTAATTATATAAGAAGCATCATACTGTATGGACCAATGAGAAAAAGAAATTTAAAGATGTCTCACCAGTTAAATGATGGATTCTTATGACTGGATTGGTCAAAGCAGGCTCCTGTGTCTTCCAAATCCATTCAGGCACTTTGGCAACTTCTTCTGCCTTGGGTTGCACCACTTGGTGTAAAACAAGCAAACCTTTTGTAGTGATCTTAGCAACAAAATATAATACTTTTTTTTAAATCTCTTTAGGGGTATATGTTTAAGCAAGTAAAGCATTTGCTTATTCCTTTGCAAGAAAATGTGGAAGTATGGACCTTCGTCTAAGGATATTTGTTTCATCCATATCAAATTTATGTCCCTCTGCTTTCTCTTTGCTAGTTTTTTAAATTAAGTTTATTGGTACATTTTAGATATACAATACAATTACATTAGTCATTGGGATCTTGTACCTTTACATGATTTATCTTGGTTCTTAATTTTTCCCCATTCCCAGCCTTCCCTTCACCTCCTCTACCCTTCCCTGTTTACAAAGACATTGTTTCCATCCTTTTCCATTTGTCAGATTTTTTCTTTTCCCTTTTTCCCTTTCCCCTACTCTTCTCACTTCCCCTACTCTTTCAGACATTTTCTTCCTATTACACCATATCAATTATACATTTTGATTCTTATTTATACTTTTAGTTTTTCACACCAGAGAAACTATTTGGTATTTACACATGTATGATTTATTAATTTCACTTGAGTATGGCCTCAGTGTGCATCCACTTAGCTATAAATATCTCTAGTTTCTCATTCTTTTTTAATATAAAAAAATCTTCTTTATCCAGTCTCCAGTTGATGGGCAATTGTTTCCAAATTTTAGCTATTATGCACTTTCTGAGGCTTTGTCTACAGTCACTTTTCATTTCAATGCTGAATCATAATGTAATCTTCTCTAAAACCTTTAAATGACAATTAAACTCAACCCATAGTACCAGGAGTGCACCCAATGCAATGGAAGAGACACAGTGATACCTACGGCTGTGTTGGTCAGGCTCACTCAATGGCACCATTATCATGTCTGCTGCTGCTGGCAACAGAAACTGTTTAACCCCATCACTACACATGCTTCCTGCTCTCAGACATGTTAATGGATGGGAAAATGAGCCTCTTGAAATAGATGCATTGTGGGAATAGCTACAATATACTGTATGACTAGCAAGGTACTAAACTCTTGACAACACTTAATGTCAGTCAAACCTTATACCAATGAGTATGTGCAGATTAAGAAATTTCACCAGATTAATAAAATTACTTAGATGCCCCAGATAGGTAAATTTTAGGGCAAAGATTCTGATTTAGACCTTGGACCCTTCAAGTCTACGTGTTCTATGGTACTATAGGCAATATAAATCAAGTGCATATTTAATGTATACTGACATTTTGGGAGGTGGCTTTTTGGACAAAGCTTTTGTTTATCTGTTTTAGTACATGTTTGTAACACATAATGTTTGCCTTGCTTGTATGTAGTGGGTACACATACATAATACATCTTAATTCCTTTAATGTTTGTTTCCTTTCAAGAAAATGAAATATCACTCCAAATAGGTTCTGAAAGGTTTATTATAGCACAAAAATACAAGATTTTTGTGTAGTGCATGGATAAGAGTAACGTATAATCAGCACGTTTGTTATATGCAAATAGAGATTTATTGAGTTGATTTCTGTTTTTACAACTACTGAAGTTGGCTATCCGCCTCATGGCGTCATTTCCCGACAAAATCTTGCCTGTGAGCTCGGATGACTTGCCCAATGGCAATAAAATTGAACTGATGGAAAAATGTGGACCTGGATCAGCTCAAACCTTAATCTCCTGGCCCTTGGGCATGGTCTTTCCCTGCCTCTCCCTGTTGCACCAATGACTACCCTTTATGACAAAGTTTGCTTTTTGGTAAAATAGATGATGATTGCATTTAAATAAATGTGTTATTGTTAAAAACTGTAAAAGCTGTTTTTACTCTCCCAATGCTAGACAATGACATTTTCCAGTGCACAGCTGCCCCTGGTTCTGGCTTCTCAGAGGAGCAAGGAACTGACTTTCAGACCAGTACAGAGGCAGAGATGGAAGCCACCAAGCTTGGCCTTAGAGAATGGCAATGCTGAGTAAACTCCTGTGGCTTTGTGGCAATGATGATTTTGTTCCATGGACAGTTAAATATGGAATCTGGGAAGAGTTTTGTATTTTTGTTCAAGTCTGTGGGAGCAAAACGCAAAAAAAGGAGAATGTGACTTAAGAGCTTTCATGGTCAAAGCAAATACCAGCAAGAAGGAATTACTGGGTCCAAACAGTTTAAAGATCACCAGCCACAAGCCCTAGTCATGTAGTCCCCATAAATTTAATACCTTTGTGTTCCAGCAGCCAGTGTCGAGATTGCATTAGGAGAACATGGCAAATGTCTTTAAAAAACTATGTATTTAAGTCAAGAATTCACTTGGTTTTGGCAAGTATATATTGAGTGCTTATCTGTGAAAAGAAAGAGGGACTTGAGGCAGGCAGGTATACTTGAAGAGTCCTCACTGAGCACTTGCATGTTGGTCAAAGCTCTCTAACTTCCTGGGTTTTGTTCCAGCTGTAAAGGTGCCTCCCACTACGGCCTGACCAAGGACAGGAAGAGGCGTTCCCAAGATGGCTGCTCTGATGGCTGCGCGAGTCTCATGGCCTCCCCACTCTCCCCAGAGGTTTCGGTAGCTGCCACTGTCTCCTTAACGACTGATGAGCCTGGCCTAGACAACCCTGCCTACATGTCCACAGTGGAGGATAGTCAGCCAGAAAACAGCCCCACGGACACTGGCAGGAGCAACCGAAACAGGGGTGAGTCAAATGGGTGGGTGTCTGGGAATGGGCTTTTGGCCTTCCTTGGGATTATACTCTGAGGAATATTCACTGTGGAAAGTTCTAGAAATGTTTTTTTAAGGGAAATGGTTCTGGTAGTTTTGGCAGCCACTCAATGTCCAATTCTCCAAAGTGAATTGAAACCACGAGTACCTCAGATAATTAAAATGGTGTAATCTGACTTGGTGAAAGGGGTTGAAGTGAGCCCTTGTGATTTATGGCTCCTGCCTCCTCAAGAAAAATACTGTTATATCCAATTTAGCCCAGGAATGAAAAAAGAGAGATTTTTTTTAACAAGCTGGATATATTTCATTATAGAAAACTTAGAAAATACAGATAAACAATTTTTATAATCCCTCCATCTAGAAATAATCACTGTTCATGTTTTATTGTATATAACTGATCCAGTGTGTGGATAAAAGATGACTTAACACATAAGCACTATTACTCGTCTCTCTTTTCCTCAGCATGGCCCTTTGAGCGATCCAGTATCAGAAGCAGATCTTTTAAAAAATTTAATCGAGCCTTGAATGTTCTTCGAAGGACAAAGAATGGGAGCGTTTTTGCCAACCATGCTGATCAGTGCAGGGGAAACCATGAAAATGCCACGGAAGGTAAATGAACTCCCCGACAAGACTGGACATGGCCTGGGCTCCCAGAGTGACATCAGGCTTGAAGACAGGCTAACTGCCATCCACCTACTGGGACCCCTCTTCCTAAGGGGAAGATGTTTTTCACCTTGATCAGCTTATTTATCTTGTAGGTAAATGAGGGCAGAAGCTACTGTTCTCCACTTGCACAGATGATGGAAAAATTGTTGGAACCTTCACCTTCAGGGACTAGTGTAATAATATAAAATTTAATAATAGAGTGAAAAGCTTTTAAAATAGTGTTTGTACATAGTAAGTGGTATATAAGTACTTGATCTTATTACTACTATGAATGAGGTGTGGTTCTGTGTATTTTACATGCATTTATTCCTCAACACAATCCTAAGAAGTAGGTATCATTATTTTCCTGTTTATATATGAGGAAACAGACACAGGGAGATTACTTAGCTTGCTGCAAATTATCTTGCTGTATTTTGAATACAGGTAATGTGGCTCTAGAATATATGTAAAGCAAGCTGTTAGATCTTAGATCCTATATGTTTTCCCCAATATAAGTGGAGCTGGTAAAATACTGCCTCACTCATTTCTTTTCATTTTATATTCGATTTTTTTTTTTTTTTTTTGGTTTTGGTTTTGGTTTTTTTTGGAGTACCAGAGGTCGAGCTCAGGCCCTGTGCTTGCGAGGCAGGGCTGGAACCACTGAGTTAAATCCCCGGCCCTTTGTATTAGAATTTTAGAATAGTAAAAAACAGTTTCAAAATTTGAGCTCTTCCTGTGTGCCAAAAGTTTTACGTCATTTAGATGTCACAACAATGCTAGGGGATAGGGTTATTGTTCCTGTTTTTATACACGAGGACACTTGAGACCCAGAGAGATTAGGTAACTAACCCGAAGTCACCCAGCTAAAAACTGGAAGAACTAGGATTTTTAACTAAGGCCCTCTGGTTTCAAAAACCACTCTCTTGAATACTAGGCTATACTGCCCTCACTACAGAGGTTTGGGAGGTAGAACTCCAACTATTGTATTTGTTATGCCTCAGAAAAAAATTCATACATGGTCACAGAAGCTCGTCCTTACTCATTTATGATCATCTCATGCCCCGTATTCTCTCTCCATGTTTGAACAACTCTGAGCTTATCATAGTCCCTAAGTATTAAATCTTCCTTACCTCCCTGCGACAGTCCAGACTGCTCTCTCACTTCCCTTCCAGCCAGTGTTCTAATTTTTCATCTAAAAGCAGGGATAACAATCTGCTTCACAGAGTTATTACAAGAACTAAAAACATGCATTCAAACTGCTTAGCTCAAGGCCCGTTAATATAATAAAATCTCAGTAAATAGTAACTGTTAAATCCTTTAGTCTATGAGGGAGGACATAATATTGAGTAAGTGCTTTTCTTCCCAGACCAAGGCAAGTTTGATAGTTTAAAAACTCCTTTAACTCTTCAAGATCACTAAGACCTATTGGTGTGGCTCTACTTAACATCATTTACTAGTGTGATTAGGTATGACTTTTATAATTTGTTAGGAAGGAAACAGTAAGCAAGGGCGAGGAAGGAGGGAAGATTGACAGCTTTGATGATCATTTCCGTATCTTTCTTTGCACAAAGTAATTCTTCGAAAATTTTCATTCCCTTGTCATAGGAGGGAAGATTGACAGCTTTGATGATCATTTCCGTATCTTTCTTTGCACAAAGTAATTCTTCAAAAATTTTCATTCCCTTGTCAGTGGTGGACATGTTCTGATAATGTTTGTGGGATAGTGTACCTAATGTAATCAAAGTAGTTTAAACATTAATTGAACTCAGTCACACCAGTACTATTAGCACCAGGAACTGGCAGATTATAGAACTGACAGATTAAGACAGCTACTGGCTGCCTTACAGGGAAGCCAGTCACTTACATTAGGTTAAATTTGCATGGAGTTTAAGAGAACACATTTACAGTGTCTCAAGCTCCCTCTGGCCACTAAATTACCTTGTTAATCATGATTTTCAATATTTTGAAGCAAGTTGTTTTGTTTTGTTTTTTCCTGTATTGTTCCTGGAGAGTTGAGATCATTAGGAAATCCCACCAAAGTAGTTGTAGCTTGGTCCTAGTGCTTGCTGGAGTCCCCTCTGAACACTTCTATTCAAACTGAATGCGGAAACAGTACGAGTCCTACTGCTGGCTTATAGATCCATAGGGAAGTCCCCTGAGGACTCTAACCTGGGTGTGAACACCTGGCTCCAGGAAACCTTATGGAGACAGCCAGTGTCCCTGTCTTCAGGAGCCTGGCTTCTGCCCTAGCTTAGAGTGCCACCTCACTTTGCAACCTCCAGCTAGTTAGTTCACGTCCCCGCTCTGTGCTTTAAGGAGCTCCTCTCTATAGGAGTGACTGTCACTATCGAGCTACACAGCAGTCAGTTTGGCTGTTCTCTCCACCTTATCACAATGGATGAGAAGTAGGAGAGAACTTGTAGAAAAAGACATTCAGTCAAAAACTAAAGTTTGAAAACACCAACCTATATGATCTTTGGCTCTCCTTTTAACTCTGAAGTCATTGAAGTTGCAATTCATTCCAAAAGGATAATTCATTTCTTCCTTTTCACCAAGCAAGCTTCAGCTGAAGACTTCTGTGTGCAAAAGTCTGTGTAGAGAACCAGAGAGCAGCCGGAGAAAAGGCCCTTCAGGGCCTGAGTTCAATGGGGGATGCAAGAAAGGAGCATAAATAATAATAATAGAAGGTCTACTGACATAAGAAGGAGAGGGCACTTTATAGGAAGTGGTATGTTCAAAGAGAGAGTGAGGGAAAGATGAATCAGGGCAGACTTTGATTGGAAGAGATCATTTCATGCAGGGCTTGAAAGAAAAATTGGGTTTAGGCCTGAGATTAAAAAACAAAAACAAAAACATAGAAAACATTGCAGCGGAGAAATGTACCCTGGCACTGAGGCAGCAAAGTGGAAAACATGCACAAGGAACAAGGAATGGCTTAGAAAGAGTGGCTGGAAATACCCTTTGGGTGGGTGTATTAAAAAACACTCTTTGTTCATTGCAGCCTTTCCAAGGTTGTATCACCTGATTCCACACGGGGAGATTACCAGCATCAAGATCAATCGAATGGATCCCAACGAAAGCCTCTCCATTCGGCTTGTGGGAGGCCGTGAAACCCCACTTGCCCACATCATTATCCAGCATGTTTACAGTGATGGAGCAATCGCCAGAGACGGCCGGCTGCTGCCTGGAGACATCATTCTAAAAGTAGAGACTGCTGCTGGACCGGGATAGGGTGCTTCGTATTACAACAAAACAAAACAAAAAATCTTTTGGGATGGGGATGGGTGGGTGGGTGGATGGATGGTAGTAAAATGCATATGGATGCTGGCTTTCCATAGTTATTATGTTGTTAGAACTCTTCATATGAGATTTAGCATTTAATAAGATAGGTCTTTTGTTCTCATGCTCTCCCTCTGTGTATAAATATTTTCTTTCTGTTTGCATCATTTTGTCTGTGTCCTCCTCTCCCCTCTTCCTCCTTCCATTTCTTCTTCTTCTCCATCTTCCATCTACCTTCTCTTCTTCTTATCTACCATCTTTCTTCTCTTCTTCCTTCCTTTTCTCTGCCTCCTCTTTCTCCTCCTCCTCTTGCTGCTGCTTTTCTTTGTTTCGTCTTTGAGTAGCATTAGTATAAAATAATACAAAAGTAGAGCATATATTTTCTTAGATTGTTTTAGAGCAGATTAATGGAGCAGTTTATATTTTATTTAATCACTTTCAGATACCCCTCTAAAGTAAATTTCCTAAGGTTTAATGCCCCCCCATGAAAACAAAAGCAGTGCCTAAGCTATTCTCACCCACCCAGAAACATTCCAGGGGAGACAAGCTGCAGAATAAATTGTGTGGGGTGTGCTGCCGTCTGAGGCTTGGTTGAGGGGAAGGACTTCAAGGAGGAATTTTCAGGAGAAAAGAAGGGGTAAAGAAAAAGTTGTTTATCAGACAGAAGTCAAATATGTGCCAAAACTGACAAGAACACCCTCTCTGCTCATATATTTCCCATCTGATACTTAGGTAGTTTCATCCCATCCTAGGTTGCTGAGGAGCAAGTTGTTGTCACATCATGAGCTGTTTGTTTGGCAGACTAACTGGCATGAGAGAAGTAATGTGAAGCAGTTATTGTAGAAATGCTGAAAAGTCCCCCTGGTGCCTGAGGTAGAGAACAAGCTAGCGCCTCTCAGCTTCAGAGGCGATCAGCAGTGTGCTCAGGGACACTGCGTGGCTTTCTCTCTGTTCCAGTAGAAACTGCAGCCTGGGAGGGTTGCAAAATCGAGCATTTTGATTCTTGTGGACTTCAGCAGGCACTTGCAGGCAGAGGGCGGCCAGCACTCTTGAACTGGGAATCCTGACCTTTTCCTGGCCTGGGAGTGAAGGGGGAGGCAGGCCCTGCCACCTCCTGCATGCTGCTCTCCTGTGCTTGCACAAAAGTGGTGAGCCCCTCTCTGGAATGCAGTGGGGAATTGGTGATTGAGCAGGAAGGAAGAAGCTTTACTTCTTAAAGCTCATTCCAAGGTGCCTGTAACAATGGGGTGCAAGTACACGAAATTTTACCAAGCTACAGAAATTCCAGAGGCTGTTGCTCCCCTGTGGGGCACCCCTCCTTAAGCACAGAGCTGCTGTGAATTCTTTTCTTCCACAACAGTGACTAATGTTGGGGGCCGCAGCATGTAGGCTCAGTTTGTGCAGCCAAAATAATTAAAGCCAGAAAGCTCAGTGTAGTATTAGCCCTGTTGGCTATTAAGCGAGAGACCCAATTTAAGGATGTTTAAGTCACATTATGAAGTGATCCAGCCTTTCAGTCAAAGAGCCTAGAAGTTTCCTTCTGCATGGGTGTATTTGAAATTGTAGGGAAATATTTTTTTCCTTTTTCTAGAAACACGAGCTAAAAACCTTGCAAAAAACCAAGGTGATATTCACATATTCACACACACACACACACACACACACACACATTTACTCTGTCATGCACACACTTAGAAGCATACCTATGTATGCATATACATTCAGGCACATACACATACTTCTTACTCTACCACAAATGCCCTCATACATTCCCAAACACTCATTTACATACAGGCATATTCTCTCGCACATGTACATGAGCATATTCGTAGCATACTTGTGCACACATAGGCAGGCATGTGCATCTCCTCCCCTCATAAGTAGACATACAGAGTGGTTGGATCTAGAAGTTCCAATATGAGTGACAGAGGGAGCAAAATTCGACTGAAGATTTTTGGAAAGAAAATGTCAATTCACTTTGGCTTGAATGGCCATTTAATGTAATCATTTGGGGTGAGGGGTGTAACTTAATGGCAGGACATGTTCTTTGCATGCATGAGGCCCTGGGTTCAATTCCCAACAGCACAAAAAAGAGAAAAGAATTATAATCATGTAATCATTTGACCAAACTGAATGGGAAACTTCCTTTTCTGTTGCCTTTTCCTATATTTTTTCCTTCCTTGCCTTTCTACCAGCTAAAAAATAAATTTGCCAGACAACAAAAATGAAGGTCAGGATTCTGCAGTTAAATGTGAGGGCCTGTGTAAGGCCAAGGTTAAAAGAAGATGGTGTCTCCTCATAGAGGTTTGAAAAGTACTGATGAGACATTGGGCTATTTAGACACAGGATAAAGGGAGAGAGCAGAACAGTCTTCAGAGGAATGGTGTCAACAGTTATTTTGTGGACCTGAGCCTTTTATTTATTTATTGTGGTGCTGGGGATGAGACCTGGGCCTTCATGAATGCTAGCCTGGGCCTCTGAAGAAGGGTGGCAGCAGGTGGCTCTGACTGCACAGTAACTCTGCTCCCCTCCCCCAGGTCAATGGGATGGACATCAGCAACGTCCCTCACAACTATGCTGTGGGCCTTCTGCAACAGCCCTGCCAGGTGCTGTGGCTCACAGTGCTGCGTGAACAGAAGTTCCAAGGCGGGAGAAGCAGACATGCCTTGGACTCTTATGTACCTCGAAATGACAGTTTCCACGTGATACTCAACAAAAGTACCCCGGAGGAGCAGCTTGGAATAAAACTGGTACGCAAGGTGGATGAGCCTGGTGTATTCATCTTCAGTGTGCTAAATGGTGGTGTGGCAGACCGACATGGCCAGCTGCAAGAGAATGACCGCATATTGGCCATCAATGGACATGACCTGCGACATGGCAGCCCAGAAAGTGCAGCCCATCTGATTCAGGTGGGTCATGGGCCATTCCAAGGTAACAAGCAAAAACTCTCAGACCAGTTTGAGCAGCTTACCATTTGTACCAAATAGTCCTTTCAAGGAATCTAGATGGAAGGGCCAGTGTTTCAGAGCTTCTCCCCAGATAACAATGGTGTATCTCAGGGTCATGGGCATTCCTTCTGTGTTGCCAGCCATCCGTTCTGACTGTGAGTAAACATGTTTTGTTGTGTGCTATAGTTTCACAAGATCACTTCAGCTCAGTAGAGTTATGTCAGTGTGTTAGACATAGACTCAGAGGGCTTTTAGGTAGATTCTAGACACATCCAAGATAGCCGATTGTATTAACTTCCACAAGAAGTAGTGCCGCACACCCTCCAGGGATTCTGTGGATGGGAACCACCATAGGGTTGGCCAAAGCTAAGCCTGATCTCATGGCTAAGACCAGGTGGCTTGGAAAGCTCATGGAAACACAAGTGTGAAGTCAGAGAGGCCCCTAATAAGAAAGGTACACAAATTCTTGATTATTTGGGAAAATATAGTCCTTAGTAGCCTGATGATGCTTCAGACTAACACACTTTTATAGCCAGTGCAGTGTCATTCATTGAGTCCTCTAGCATTAAGCTTAACTCACTTTGGCTAGGTCACCATGAAAATTTTCTCTCTTTTTTTTTTTCCTTTTCAATTAACTTTATATTTTGAGATAATTATGAATTAAAATAATCCAGACAAATCCTTTGTACCCATCATTCTGTCTTCCCCATGTTAGTACCTTACAAAACCACAGTACAGTATCACAACCAAGCTCTTGACTCTGACCTAGTCAAGATACTTCCATCTCTACAAAGACTGCTATAAAAGTGGCTCTTTTATAGCCACACCCACTTCCCTGTTGCCTACCTCCTCCTCATTCCTTATCCACCAGTCTTTTGTGCTCCATCTTTATAATTTTGAATTTCAAGAATGTCATGTAGTTGGAATTATACAGTACATAAACTTTTGTGATTGGTTTTTTTCACAGTATAATTTTCTGGATGTCTCGGTAACATTTCATGAATTGTTGGCTTTATTTTTAGTGGGACTGACATTGTTCTGACCATTTGGGTTCTAACCCACTCATTCCCTAAATTTGGCAAATGTATTAAGTTTCTACTTCCTACCTGGCCCTGGGTTAGGCACACAGAACAGAAGTAACAACCCCTTAGATTGCTTTCCCAAAGGAGCTCACAATCTAACCGGGAAGATGAACTTTTCCAAAATTACTACCATGTGGGATGATAGGTGTACAGTGGATAAACTCATTATGGTGTTAGTGCAGATGCAGGAGAGATCTTTGCTTAGATTAGACTTATGAATTCTTTACAGTGAAGAGAGGTCTTGAAACGGGGCTTTAAGAAATGTACAGAAGTTCTGTATGTGGACATGCAGCAAGGGTCATTCTAAGGAGGTATAACACAAAATGACATTTCCCTGATAGCCTGCAGGAAAAATAGTTAACATCTGGAGCATGATGTACATGTACAAATGCACCAGCAGATAAGGAGGAGTGAGAGGCACATGCCAGATCACAGAGAGAACTGGGAGCCAGGCTAAAGATTACTTCCATGGCCATGGAATAGGAGAGAAAGGGACATGATCTAGAAAGAGCTCTCTAAAGGCAGTGGAGAGCTAATGGGAGATGAGCAAGATTAGAAGCTTTGTTTTTGGAGGCATTCCATCACCTCACGTATCATGTCAGCTTCCTTTCAGTGACTCAGGGATCAGATCTCCAGGAATAGACAGTCCCTAGCAGGAACTGACTGAGCCCTATGTTGTTGCACAGCCTGGCCCCAAGATTCAGTCTTCCAATGCAAATCCTTTTTCCCTACCCTTGGATCCAGCCATGGAGGGGTTGGCAACTCTTTCCACTGTTGTTTGTAGTGACTCGTCTCTGCCTTTCAAGAGCTGACTGGTAGGTGACAGTATTGTCAATTTAGACTTGGGCAGCCTGATGGTGCGAGGGGACTTGCTGCCCACGTTGGCCCTGTGCTGTGGTTCTTGCTGGAGTACCAATTCCAAGGTGACTCTTAGCTCAAGGATCCTCATCTGCCCCAGAGGACCCAAGCTCAAGTCCTGTGGAGCAGAAAGAAAAAGCAGAGTTACCAGAGCCATTTTTTCTTGGGTTTATGCCCTCTGTTCTCGAATTCATATGCCCAGCCCAGCTTCTCCTCTGACTCCACACTTTCATATCCATATGTCTACCTGATATCTCCCCATGGATGTCTAAAAGACATCTCAAACCTAATGCTAAAAACTGGCCCTTGGCTTCTCCCCACTCCATGCATGACCAAGCCTGCTCTCCCCTCAATCTCTAGAAATGGCACTACCATTTACCCAACTACTTGGGCCAAAAGCGATCTCACTTTCTTCAGCATCTTCCTCTTGCAGTCTATTTCTCACTACTCCCTTACACTCTGTGAGCCAGGCTGCCCTCGATGTTGCTATGTCCTGCCCTCCCAGAGGCCTCTGAATTGGCCCCCTTGCATCCAAACTCAATCATCTCCCTCCTACTCTCCACGCAACAGCTAGAGTGAACACTTATAAAATAAATCCAGTTATGCCATATCTTTTGCCTTCAGCCCTCTGAACCTTCTCAAGAGACTTAGAGTTGTAAATCTTTGCAGTGGTTTGCAGAGCCATACACATTCTGGCCTTTGGTTATCTCTCCTAATTCACTTATTCTTTCCCTTTGCTTAACCAGGTTTAGTTGCACTGCCTTCTTGCTACTCTACACATATCTTCCACATCTAAGCCAAAGTTTCTATTGCTCCTCTGCCAGGAAGACTCTTCCAAATAGCTGCATGACTCATTCTCACACCTCTTTCAAGTCTCTCTCCAGATGGCACCTCCTCAGGCCTTCACTGATGGTCTCACATAAACCAGTGCACGTGCTTACAAGCGAACATACACTATTGGTATCCCCTAATTGCCTTCCCTTTCTGCTATTTCATGATTTCTTGCCAGTCTAGTATAGTATAGTACAGTGAAGTATTGAATCCCAAGCACTTAAAACAATGTCTAGCAAGAGTAGGCACTTACTAAATAAATATTTATTATTTATAAATATTATCAAATTAATAAATGGAGCCAAATTATAAATGTGCAAATCTATCTTACACATTAATCCCATTTCACAGGGATTTGTTGTCGAGCCACTTACCAAGAACAAGCATTATGTCTATTTTTATGTCCCCAATTCATGGCCTGTATTTTTCGCCTCTTTGTATTTATTCAACAATTACTGGTTGAGCAGCACAATGATGAACAAGACTGACAAAGCTCCTGGGCTCATCACCCCTGGAACATAGACCTATGTCTGATCATAAACACAACCCACGCGACAGGTGGCTGTAGCCTGGATGTGCTAGTGAGTGAGAACAGAAAACAGATCATGTGGAGACATTCACACATGAAAAACAGAGTTCATTTTCTTTTCCTTCATGAAGAAACTACATTCTTAATATGATTATTTTCTTCTTGCTAAAAACTAGACTTGTAGGGGATGGGTCAAATTTTTTCATGTTTCGCAGCTTAACGCCCTCTGCAGATCAATCCATGAACCTCACATTCTGGAGCTAATTCTTGCCAACAGTAATTCCAAATAAGCAAAACAAAAACTCTTATTCATGTTATGTGGAAAAATCTTGATTACATATGGCTTTCTACTTTTGTAGATTAGTAACATAAGAGCAAAAAACATTTTTCCCTGAGAATTAATTTATAATATAAAATCTTGCCTAAGAGAATTCCTGATTTTTTTTTTTTTTTGGCTTACTAAACAAGCCAATGTGCTTTACAAGCAGAAAACAACTTTCTTTAAAAATAAAAGGGCAAAGTTAGTTGGAAAAAATAAAATGCTGGGAAAACCTCAGCTAAGCAATCTCTTGCTGTTTTTGAAGAATGGATTTTATTTATGTGATACTTGTAACACACACCAGGCCGGAGGGATTAAACCAAATACCCTTCAGAGGCTGAGACTCAGATTTCCACTCAATCCTTGGCTATGCTGCCCTTGTATTTCTGCCCCATGAATCACATTTGCTTACAAAGAAATTCCCAGACAACATGTCCTCTTGGTCATGTTCTCTCCCACAGTACCACACATTCTGCTTTTTTCTATATTACTTCAGGGAAGAGTTATTACAGAGGCCACAACTGTTTTAAATGGGACCAGCTTTGCATATGCTGAGCCCCAACCCTCGCTTATTCAGCAGCAACTGGGTTAACCAGACTCCAGTGTTAGAGAGACAGAGAAGTGAAGCCTCCTGAGAAGAAAACCCTTAAGGGGACAGAAGCCACCAGAGCAGAACAATGGCTCACTTAGCAACCTAGTAAGTATAGCTTGATTTTTCACCATCATTTCTCAAGTGATTTGAGCACTATTGCTGGATGGAATAAATATGTAAGCAACTGCTTTTTTTGGAACTGCCCGATGCATACCTAAAATGATATCACAAAGAAATAATGGCCCAAAGCTTTGAGGCAAGAGGAAAAAAAAAAAAGAGGTCTCACTAACTGGGTGGATGTAGAAAGCTCAGCACCTATCCATCCAGCTGTGAACATTAGAAGTGTTCATTTTGAGAGGTATCCCTATGTTTGAAATGCATTCATTGCTTCAGGATTCTGTATCAGTGGGTTCATATTTATTTATGAGTTCAAATATAAACAATAAAGGAAGTAATTCTGAATTTCAAATTTAAGTAACCTTCTTGTGCCTTTTTAAAGGCAACCTCCAAATGATACAGAAACTTAAAAAATTCAAAGTTCATTTGTAGAGGTGTATATATCTCTTAGTTTTAAGGGGAAATGGGAGGGGTGGGGAAAAGGAAAGAAGGGAATGGCTGTGGATTTAGCTCAGTGGTTCTATCACCTGTCTCACAAATGGAAGGTCCTGAGTTCAATCCCAGGTACCAAAAAAAAGAAAAAAGAAAAAAAAGTGGGAATAGAATTAATGTGAGAAAATGAAAAAATGGAAACAAGTCTTTATATCTTATTTTTTCTCTCAGAAGGGTTAATGATTAAATGAAAAGTTATTTTATCAAAGAAAACTGACAAGTAGGATCTTAAAACTTAAAAAAGAATGTAATAGGGCTTTAGACAGAGCCAGAAAGCAAGTAATGCACTACTCATATTACCTACATTTGTTCTAAATACATGATTCTAGCTCATAGCTTTGCTGTGTTCTTGGAAAAAATAGCAGAACTTTTTGGATAATTTAAACATTCAAGTCCCCTTGGAGACAGAAAGAGCCATCAGTGAAATAAGACCGGACAGGTCTGTGTATTTTTTACAGATCAGCACAGCTAATATGGAATCTAATCCCTACTTAAATAATGGTACCCAAAATATAAATAAATAGTCTTACCATGGTATGGTAGTAAATTCTTGAGCTGCATTCTCAAAGTACGAATGATTTTTATATAGGGCTCCAAATATCATGTGCTATTGAGAAAGTGTGTCTTGGCCAGCTGTCCAGCTTTTCAACTTAGAATTTTTTAAGAGCATCTTTTGTGCATAGCTCCATGTTGTGAACATTAGGGATCTTGAAACTTAACTACAGTTTCTTTGATGCACATAGCCCCACATACATTTTTTTTATTATGGAACAGATTTAGTTCTGAAAGTAACCCCTAGATGCCATAAGATAAATGATGTTTGAGTCAAAGGTGTGCATTCATTTTATTTACTTGACAATCAGCAGATTGAGGGACAGGGGAACTAAATGCTTATTTTGAGTTTGTCAGTGGCATCTGTATGACCTTGGTTGGTATTATCATCATCATTCATTGCTTTATACCTCAGAGACATATGTTTCTGGGAGTGTAGCAGTGATTATGAAGCTATAGTCTAGTAGGGAAAATAAAGCAAAGTATTGCTCTGATTCTCCTTTTGTATCCTGGTCAATTCCTAGTGTCTTCTGACCACTTTTCCTCAAGGCCTTCTAATCCCTTTTCCTTGGCCAGACTCTGATGGCTCTGGCTCACTGAAGGAGCTTGCCTATCCAGTAGAAGATGGTCATGAATTATTTTTACAACAGGCCATGCACTGGGCTAGGTCCTGGCATTTCTATGGTGAACAAATCTTTACTTGCCAGATTTACTTTCTAGAACTCACTTTATAGAGAATACCAATTTACCTTGCACTATTAGTTTATTCTGGAGTTATATTTCTGAAGCCCCCAAGTTTTTGCTTAATGGGAAGAAAAATTTCCCCCACAGATGTTCTTTTGCTCATTGGAAGGAAGGACAGTGCAAAGACTTTGTTCTCATGAGTATGTGTATCAGTTAACAAGATGGTGATGACTTTGGTATTTCTTAAAAAATTAGTTGATTAATTGAACTGTACTTGGGATTGAACCAAGGAGCTTTGCACTAAGATTCACCCCTTTTTATTTTTTGAGACAGGGTCTTGCTAAATTGCTCAGGCAATACTCAAACTTAGGATTCTTCCTACCTCAGCCTCCCAAAGTGCCAGGATTACAGGTGTGGGCCACCACACCTGGATGGCTTCAGTATTTTCCTGGCTTATCATTGGGATCTGATGCCTCCAGTTGTCTATATACCACGTAGGTGTGTACACCATCCCACACACCTTCAGCGGTGGTCTGTGCTGCTATACCATGTTCGATAGTGCAGACTGATAACCTGTCTTTCAGTTAGAGCAGTAATGATGAAAACAGACCTCCATGGAGTTCTTGGCCCCATAAAACATAAAGATGATCCTCTCTACTTGTGTGAAGCAGCAATGAGAATTCCATCGGTGACATTCCTTGTGTGGCTGGTTCATCAGCAAAAAGACTCTGTTGTGCTGGGCAGACCAGCACTCATCATCTGGGTCCAATTCTACACAACCATGCCCACCCAACTTTATTAGAGTGAGGCCAGAGTTAAAGTATTTAAGGTGACTTGAAAACATGAAATAGTTCGTAAAAGACAAGTAGTTGACCTGGAAAGAAAAGGACCTAAGGGAGGACAAGGAGAGTCATCTTTGAACAAGGTTGGTCATAACTATAACCAATGAGCAAGTAAGTTCAATTCAACCCAGAGATAAACTTGCTAATTAGTGCTGTTAAAACTGGCATGTGCTACTTTGGGACATAGTGAGCTTCCTGTCGTTGGGGCACTGATGCATGAGCTAGATAACATCAAGGCAATGATGTTGAAGAATTGAACCATGGGCTATAGAGAAAATGTTGAATGAGATGATTTCTGACATCTCTTGAGTATCTGTGACTTTCTAATTTGATGGGACCAGTGTTCCAGAATTCCCTGGGGCTTTTTGACCACAGATGGATGAACTGAGAATGATCACTGAACAACTTCTGGAAGGGAAGCTAAAATGGGGCAGCCAGACAGCATAGAAAGTCCCATTCTCTCAAGTATGTATTGAAAATCAGTTAAAGCCACACTGCCTCATCCTGGGATGTTTTGAAAAGATGCCATTGGGGAATGCAGAATGAACCTGTTATTTAAAGAGATGATCATTAAGGCCTCTGATAATTAACAGATGGAATGTTAGGCAGCTAATATTATAAATCCCACTCCAGATCTCACCTGACCACATTAAAATGTCACCCAATCAATATGGATCTTCTGTGGACCTGGAATATTCTGTAAGGAAGTTGTATCTATGGCCTACCTAGTCTGAGTAAGACAGTCTTATGCCCAACAGTCTATGTGGAGTTTCCCCCATTTCAGGTTCCTGTGTAGAACAATGCCCTGCAGCATTGTGGAGGGAAAGTGGTGACTCTTAACTTGAGAGTTTATAAAGTTAGTGCAAGAAGCACATCCAAGGGCCAGGGATTTAGCTCAGTGGTGCCAATACCTGCCTTGCAAGTGCAAGGTCCCAAGTTTGATCCCCAGTACCAAAAAAAAAAAAACAGAAAGAAAAAAGAAATGCATTCAGTGATCCACCTGCATTAGATGCATTTCACTAAACCTTAAAGGATGTACCTGTATCCAAAAGGAAGAAGAACCACATTTGGCTTAATTCCAATCCTCCTTTTTTTTCTCATTCAGTTTATTGGTGTATTTTAAGTGTACAGTACAGTTACATTCATCATTGGGATCTTGTACCTTTACATGACAGGTCTTGGTTCTCATTTTTTTCCCCATACTTCTGCACTCCCTTCACCCTCTCCTTCCTTTCCTATTTAAAAAAACTTTATTTCCATTTTTTTCATTTTCTCATATTTTTTTCTTTTGCCTTATTTCCTTTCCCCTACCCTTCCCACTTCCCCTACACCTTTAGCCCTTTTCTTCCTATAATACATTGTCAATTATACCATTGTGATCTTATTTACAATTATAGTTTTTCATACCAAAGAAACTATTCAGTATTTACACATGTATGACATTTATTTCACTTAAGAGTATGGCCTCAATATGCATCCATTTTCCTATGAATGACTCTAGTTTCTCATTATTTATGGCTGAGTAGTATTCCATTTTATAGAAAACCCACATCTTCTTTATCCAGTCTCCAACTGATGGGCAAATGGCTGTTTCCAAGTTTTAGCTATTACATACTATGCCACTATAAACATGGGTGTGCATATATCACGGTGGTATGATTCTTTTAATTCTTTTGGAAAGATACCCAGCAGAGGGATGGCTGGGTCAAATGGAACCTCTAGACCTAGCTCTTTGAGGTATCTCCATATTGATTTCCATAGTGGTTGCACCAGTCTGCCTCCAGTCCTCCTTTACAAATGAATAGTGAAACCTTTGGCTAGTTGAGAAGTGTATCCCTTAATGTACAGGTGCTGTGTCAACTTCTGTTCTGCCTGTAGTTATTACTAAACCTCAGCCACTATTTGTCATTAAAATGCCAGGTCTGCTGTACCCATCTTCCTGGCTACATGATGTGAGTATGAAATAAGAAGTCATTCTCTCTCCTTCATTCTTGCTCCCTTCTCACACCCTACCACATTCACACCAGTGGAAAGACAGCCTCTGTGCCAGGGACTATTTCACTACCCTGTATGCAGCTGTTGGTGAAGTGAGAGCCAGGACAAACACATTAGTCCATTTTCCACCTTATGTCTTTAAACGCTATGAAAGAAAGTACATCAAATAGACTCTCCTTGTGAGCAATTTACAAGGTGGCTGGTATGAGCCACAGATCCAGCCTTGCAGAGAACTTATTTCCAAGTAAATTGATACCAGAATTATTTATTGGAGTGGTAGTCCTGCCAACAACTTCCTACCATAGCCAACATTCAAAAATCCAGTAAGAAATTTGTGCTAAAAAATGTGAATTAAATAGCTCTTGCAGGCTTCTCCTTGGCCATTTGGATTTTGCCTGGCAAGTTGACCTGATATGAAAGTCTTAAATGTTCTCAGTTCTTCTGAGGTACTTGGATCATTCACTCTGCTCCTTGTCCAAGATGAATGTGATACAGTATGCAGGCCCTGAGACAAACACGCAGCTGAGAGTCTTCAAAACATAAGTTTTCCCAAAGATAAAAGCGAATTCAGGCTTTGTGATTGAAGTTTTTGACCTAAATGCCTGCTGCTTCTTATCTTTTAGTGATTTTTGCTTCAGAGTTCCCAAAGATAACTTTATCAAGATAAATGAGGCTTGCAGTACAAAGAAGCATAATTATTATAAAATTATTTTCCAAGAATTGAATGTAGTTGGCTAGTACCATAGTTTTGCATATCAGATTATTCGTGATTATTTCCTGGGCTAGTTATTTCTGTTCTCTTCTGACACAGGCTTCTATATGACACAGGCAGTGCAAGATATACTAGCAAAGGAAGGGCACATGAGCAATTACTGGAGATGTCAGGCATAATGACTGAGCTGTACATGATGGAAAATGGGAGAAGAACTCAGACTTTCTTTCTGGGCCCTGCTTGGCAGGATTTTCTAAACTTCTCTGAAATAAATTAACCCAACTAGCCAGCCATCATGAAATTTACAATAAATGCCTTTATTGCAATTTATCAGTTGTCTTAAAACATTTATCTCATTTATGACCATCAAACTTATGCCCTCTGCAAATAGTTATTTATTAATAGAAGAATGCAAAGTCATGAAGATTTGGGCTCATCTGTGTTGCACAACCACAGGGATCTGATTCGGGGTTCTTTTTCCTTCCAGTTTTAGAAACAAGGTAGTCACTCCTGAGAGGGAAAGTGAGTTGTGTGCTCCAGAGAGAAACCTAAGAGAGGCAGTATCTTAGTCCATTTTAGCTGCTATAACAAAGTATGCTAAAGTGGGTGACTTAAAAACAACAGAAATTTATTTCTCACAGTTCTAAACATCAAGATGCTGGAAGATTCAGTGTCTGGGAATGGCCTGTCTTATAGGTGGTGTCTTCTTGTGTCCTCATGGGGTGGAAAGGCAAACAAATCCCTTCATTCTTGTGGACTCGGCCCTCTGTACCTAATCATTCCCTAAAAGCCCATCCTGTTTATATCATCACTTTGTGTTTGTGATTTCAAAATACGAATTTTGAGAGAGGATACAAACATTCAGACTATTGCAGGTAGAAAGTAAAGACTTCAACTCCTGTTATCTGAGCTAATAAAGAAAAGGTACTTTCCATCCCTGCCCTTGGTGGCATGACTTTTCCATAACCATACCTGTGAAGGAAGGAGGCAAGCAGGTCAGTATCCATCTTGGCTGTGGTGGTGAGTGGTCAAACGATGGGATGAAGAGATGAACCACTAGATCTTATTTCTCTATTCTCTGTCTTCCTTGTCCCCAAACCTAGTCTTTCTAATCTAATGTAGCCACAGCCCTATTATCAACTTCCACTAAGGTGGTAGGGGAGGTCAGTTGGCCACCTCAGTTTGGCCATCAGGGGGCTTTGGGGAAGGCTGAAACCTCAGTGATCAACAAGACTGGAATAATGACCCTCACTGTCAGATGTACATGAAACTGACTGGTGGCACAGAGTCAATTTATAAATTTATTGCGTGGAATCAACCTTACCAACAAGCAATATACATGCTATTCTGAATATTCTCCTCAAGTAGCAATATACATGAAGAGAGTACTACTAGTAGCCAGTCTTATTTGTAGTTGCATGCAAATAAAAGATCAAGACAATGAACTTTTAAAGGGCTGTGTTAGTATGTTAGAACCTAAAGTCATCCCTGTGTTTTAAAGAGTTCAACCTTTCCAGTGTCTGAAAGTTTCAAATTGTCAGACACAGGACTTCCCTTCCCTTCCTTTTTTTTTTTTTTTTTTTTTTTTTTTTTTGTACCAGGGATTGAACGTGGGACCTTGAGCTTGTGAGACAGGTGCCAAAACCCCTGGATCCCTTTCTTTTCTTTACTGTTTACCTTTGATCTTGGAATTTTTGTTCTGGGTTACTCATGTATGGTGGGCACCTTATTCCAACCACAAAGGCCTTCAGATGGGGCCAGTTTACAATGAAGCCCTCTATTAAAAATAATTGGCAACATCTTATGGTGTCTCTTACAAGATTTGTCTGAGTCAAACCTTTCCTTGGAGAAATATTTACTATCTTTCTCAGGGTTAAAGGAAACATTTCTCATGCTTTTGCCAAATTACAAGATGAGAACTGACATAAAAAAATACTAGAAATGATATCAGTCACATCTATGCATGAAATCTCTGAGAGTAGCTGATGCCTGTGTCTTCTCATACAGGCCAGTGAAAGGCATGTTCACCTTGTTGTGTCCCGCCGAGTTCAACAGCAGAGCCTAGACATCTTTCCAGAAGTCAGCTGGACTCTCAATGGCAACCAGTCCCTGTGTCCAGGGGACAAGAACATCTCTGCCAAGGTAAGGCCCAGATGGGACATGTCCGCTGCTCCTGCAAGGAACAATTTCTTGGGAAGGATGCAGACTTTAACATATAATCATCTCTGGACTTTGTCACTTATGGAAACTATTTGACTTACAGAACTAGAAGACCTAAGTCCCATCTTCAGACTTAGTGAGATAACAGGTGTCTTGCCTCCAAGTATATGCTAGGGAGGTGTTGGGAGAGTTTTGAAAACTGATCTTGCAGATCTCATATGGGGACCTAATTTCTAGCCAAATACATGTTATGTTTTTCCAAGAATCATTCTGTTCAAAGACTGTTTTCCATTCACTTTGAAATGAAACAAGCGGTTTGCTTGGTTTCTGGTTTTTTTAGTTTCCCAATTTGCCTGGAAATTAAAATACTAATTTCATCACTACTTTTAATAGGTTTGCATTTACAGAAGAGCCTAGGAAGATGATATAAACCTTTGAAATTCATGGGACTCTAGGGAGGGGTGGGGATTGGGGCAAGCCAGAGAGCACCATTTTCTGTCTTAAGGATTCAAATTCAGAAAAAATTTTAGCACTGGATCAGGCAGAACACGTATGGGTAGAATCCAACCTTTAAGCCACCTGTTTCAGTGTCTCTTCAAAAATGGCAACTCAGCTTAATTTTACTGCTATGTGTAGCCTCTATTAGAGACAGTGCCTTAACCTCTTCATGTGTGGTGTCTACACAACACCAACCTTGTTCAGTCCAAATTCAGAGTCTAGTAGCCTTGGCTTGATAACTTAGCATGATGACAATAAGCTTCTATCAGTCATTTCCCCTGGTATCTGATTTCATCCCATCATTTGTAACTAAAAAAAAAAATCTTATGTATCCCATTTTTCTTGCAGTGGAGAATAGGGAATGCTCCTTTCCTTTCACATTAGGCCACAAGTTTAGTGTTTGAGTAATGTGTGCAGAAGCAGTTCTCAAAATTTAAATTTTGGAGCATCACTGCTTTATACTCCGTCAGATTCTACAACATTACACCCCCCGCCTCATTCTCTAGCCAGCTATGCCCCATAAGTCCATAAATTCCATGTTTATTTGTAATGATTGACCTAGACAGACTAAGTACTGCTAAAACACTTTCTAGATAAGGACTTCCTGATCTCTTCTTGCTAATAAATACCACTAATATGTTTAAACCCACGGTCTTTCTTAATGAAAAACTAGGGTATTTGCTTAAAGTTTTTATCTAATTAATCTTAGTAGAATGACACAGACTGTTATATTCTAGTTCATTAATTTTTTTGAAATGAGGCCTCCACCACACTGGTCTTTAATTCCTTTCACCTACCCATGCCTATGGTGAGTCATGAGAAGGCCAAGAGGATCTGATCAGGTTTTTGCTGCAACCCCCTGTACCTGAATTCCTGGAAACGCATACTGGCCTACTGGAAAGCTGTCATTATTTTCATTTATACTTCTATCTGACACCATGTGATTTTATTTTATTTTATTTCATTCTAGTGCTGGGAATGAAATTCCAGCCAGAGCCTTGCACATACTAAGCAAGTGCTTCTAGCACTGTTCTATTCCCGGGCCATATGGTTCTAGCTGCTTCCTAAAGTGCCCTTATTTTTTTAAAGTGGCATATTTAAAGTAAAATAATACATATCTGTTTAATGGTTTCATTTTTTATGTTTTGACCAAAGTTTTGTTTGATAAAAGAAACAATGTGGCATTTTGCAAATAGGAGTTTAAATGATTCAAAAAAATACGGAAGAAGGCAAGTCAGAGTTTGTGAGATAGAAAAAAGCTTTGTCCAGTTGAAAAGTGAAGAGATAATAGGCACCATGTTTAGGTGAGTGGTTACCTCTGTGAGAGAGAAAAGAGAAAGTGGCCAGAGAGAAGTCATAGAGGTGTTTTAATCATACTCAGAACTTTTATTTCTGATATTGAGTGGCAGGGTACATGGGTAGGGCATTGTATTATTCCTTATACCTTATCAGATGTCTGACATGTTCTATTTCAAAAATCCAAAGGAAGTATTTAAAAAAAATATTTTGTGTAACTTAAATGATAATTACTGGCTCCCTGTTACGTTTTTAAATAAGCACGAACTGTTTCATTACATGTTGTCATTAAGCATTGGGGAACATTTTGAGGTCTATAAAGTAGGCAGCAGGCAGAAAAAAATAAAAGATTACCTCTGCCACACTTTCTTCCTCTGCAAGTTGGACAAAATGGGGTGTAAAGGATTTACAGAGGGCTTGAATCTTCCATCACTAGCATGGATCTCCCTCTGGTGGGTCTGAAAGCAAGTGGCCATCAGAGACAAAGGAGACATGGACATATTCCTTTCTTATTTGAGGTATCGCAGTCATTGTATTGACTCCCTCAGTCCTCAGGTAAACATCTCTTTGTTTAGCAAGGTAAGTCTGTTTGATGAGTGTGAAAAACAGTTATGCGATACAAAATGGGGGCACTTTTTTAACTTTGGAAAAAATCCTGATATTCATGAAAGGTTCTTGAAATGTTGACTTGCTACCATCAAAAATAGGAGACTAGGGAAGGGGATTTAGCTCAGTGGTCTGCCGCCTGCCTGGCAAGTGCACAGACCCGAGTTTGATCCCTGGTACCAAAAAAAAAAAGAAGGAGTGGGGGGAGAAGGAGAAGGAGGAGGAGGCGGAGGAGAAGACAAAGACAACAAAGAAGAAGAAGATGACTCACCTGACAAGTTTTGGAAACAGTTCACTTTATATGATTTTTTTCAGATTTTTCCCATGGTCTCCAAACCATTACTCCCTCTGTTTTCACTATTTACTTTTTATTTTGGTACCAGGGATCAAACTCGGATCCTTGCACTTGCAAGGCAGGTGGGTGAACCACTGAGCTAGATCCCCAGCCCCTCACTATTTACTTTTGAAATATAAACTTTCTCCAAGCCGATAGAATTTGGGATAATGTAACTCTGTTTTGGGGGGAGGTTGTCTCTGTGTAGACTTCTCTGTGATATCATGGGCCACTATATGATACAATTTGGACAATTTATGCAATGTTGGTCACTTTTGCATGTAAAAAAAAATCTAATTATGAATACATGTGACATGTTTTTTTTGTCTTCAGCCTCTCCGTCCAGCAGTAGCCTGTCATGAGAAGGTGGTAAGTGTCCGAAAAGACCCCAGCGAATCTCTTGGCATGACCGTTGCAGGGGGAGCCTCACATAGGGAATGGGACTTGCCTATCTATGTCATCAGCATTGAACCTGGAGGAGTCATAAGCAGAGATGGAAGAATAAAAACAGGTAAAAAGAAAAAGAGTTAAGATACTGAAGTGACAGAGTATTAAGAAGAATTAGCAGGTTGTTGGTTTAGGTAACTTTCCAGAATTAACAAGAGAATGTGAGAGTGATCGAGCCAGGACATGTGTTACCCACTGACCATGATTAGTTTGAATATGATTGATAGACCAGGTTTGGTTATGTGGCATGATGTGCGCCAGCTTGCCGGCTAGTAAAGCTAGAACCTTCGGACTTCTCCAGAAATTAGTAGGGAGCTGCTACAGTTATGAGCAAATTGCCTCTCTGACATAATTTCGTTCCACACATTTTAACTGGCTCTTTGCTGAATTGACCCAGTCATGAAATTAATTCATGAGCTGTTCCATTTTGTGGGTTGGATAGGAAAAAAATATTTGATAGATTTTGATTCAGTGTAAGTAAATACCATACGGGGTACTCTACCATTGGTAAAAAGTGATTAATTCTTTTAATCATACATTTTCTGGCTATCTTAAATGAAGGAAGGTGGTATCCAGTTTACCTCTAGAAATATGTACCCTTAAAAGTATCAGCATATATGAAGGGGCAGCTGAAGTGCATAATCATGTCTCTTAAAGAATATGGTTAAAGAGATAAAATATGTATATTTACCAGTTTCCCAAGATGACTATTATGTATCACAAACCTATAGCAATATGTGTGTGTGCATATTTTTTTTTTTACTTTATTTTGTAAAATACCCTTGCCCAGTACCTTGCCCTTATGAACTACAGGGAGGGTGGGGCATAAGAGATATAGCAAGCCAACCCAAGGGTGCTTCTTTTTTAAGTCAGCAAGGAGTCCAGGCTGTTCTTTTTGCTCCTTTCTTTCCTGATATTTTTATTCTGTGTGAAAAAGATAATGTGCAGAGGCAGGAAAACAGGAGTGAGATAAGACAATAAAAAATGAGGGTAGGGAGGTATATATTTTAATTCTCTTGCTTTTCCATAAATACCTGGGTAGGAAATGATGAGATACAAGAAGTGACTTAAGAGAACGTGACTGAGTCTGGGATTCAGCTCAGTAGTGCCAGCATCTTCCTCACAAGCACAAGGTCCTGAGTTTGATCTCTGACAAAAAAAAAAAAAAAAAAAAAAAAAAAAACAGCATGAGAACATGAGCTAGAGGATTGCTGCATATAATGTATGGAAACACTCCTGCCCTTTGTAGGTGCTTAACTAACAATAGCTGTGCATAGAATAGAAATGCAGTGAACAGCTTCTTTGCAGCAACTTGAGAGCACAGGTCCAGGCTCATTTCTCTTAACTACTCTGGACTCCTTTTAGACACCTGCACTGGTAGTTTCTTCTTCAATCTTCAATCCACATTTATCGGATGCTTAGTACATGCCAGATTCTGTGCAAATGCTTTTTGCCAAGTGCTTCCCCCTTTGGGCTAAAAATAGGAGACAAGGAGCAGAAAAGTAGCTTTTATTAGTGAACAAGGCTCTTTTGTCTTCGTTATTTTTTAAGGTAAGAGCCAAACAACAGTAGGTATGCTTTAGAAAACCCCAAACAAGACTTAGAATCACCTAGGAATGCTCACACTGCTTGCCACTTGCTATGTGAGAAGTCAGCCTCATGTCAGTGGCAGGGCTAATGATGTGCACCTTTTCCTCTTCACATACCACATTCCAGTTGGTCCCTGCCCTGTTGTACTTTAAGGAGCAGTTCCTGTTCACGCTCACTAAGGATGGCTCTGCTTCTCTGGCCACCAGGTGACATTTTGTTGAATGTGAATGGAGTTGAACTCATAGGGGTCAGCCGGAGCGAGGCAGTTGCCTTGTTGAAAAGCACATC
Source organism: Fukomys damarensis (assembly GCF_012274545.1). NCBI lineage: Eukaryota > Metazoa > Chordata > Mammalia > Rodentia > Bathyergidae > Fukomys > Fukomys damarensis. Next base: position 39,894,667 of record NW_022900947.1, on the reverse strand, counting down.
CTCCTCAGTGGTACTAAAAGCCCTGGAAGTTAGAGAACATGAGCCCCAGGAAGACTGCAGCAGCACAGCAGCCCTGGACTCCAATGACAATATGACTCCTTCTAGCAACTGGTCCCCAACCTGGGTCATGTGGCTAGGATTAACACGGTGAGTCTCAACCTACGTGAGATGCCCCCGTTGGGTGTGGGCGGAGATGATTACATTTCTTAAACCACTTTCCCTCTTTGGGGCAGATTCATGACACTAGCATCTTCATGAGACTCAGTTTGTCTTCCCATTGGTGAAAATACATATAAAAACCCTAGAGTAGGAATGAGAATCTGGATGTGGAAATACTGTTAGGCATTCACATTAGGGAGTTTGCGGTGCAGCCTTGTGCTGCTATATACATCGTTCATGAAGCAAGGAGCTCAGCTGATGGGTAGGAGGGCAGAGATCCAGCACTCAGGAGCTGAGCTACATTGCCCAGAGGAAGTTTTACCTTTGCTTAGTCTGCTGGTGGCAGTCTGGGGAACTTACAAGAAGGTCAGTATGACCTTACCTCTGCAGCTGTGGGTTGGCCATGACTCTACATAAGGCAGGACACACAACTCTGCCTTTGCCCAGAGCTTGGGGATGTGTCTCAGATCATCTGTCATATTCCTGGAACATTCTTTTGGAAGAAGCTTGGTTGTCATTTTAGTGAGATATAACTGGTGTAATACTAAATTGTCATACATAATGACTTCAGGGAAGGATTTAGGGACAGCCCCTCTACATGGAAATGTATAGAAACTAAATATTCAAAGGACAGATAAATTGGTGTTTGCTCACCTGCATCAGAGCATATACTACTGGCCTTCAGATGATTACTTTATTGATCTTCACTATGTGACTTAAATATTAAATATTGGATGATACACTAACATAGGATTAAATGAGTAAAAGCAAGTTGTTTGGATTTAGAACATTTTTCTTAAGTATGGAGGTAAGTCTCTTTCATTTTTTTTAATTAAAAAAATCCCTGCCTCAAATACAAACTAACCTAGATTCATTTTTGAGCCTTCACTAGTTAAAAATTATTTTTAAAAGCAGTACATTAAAAAAATCCTTGGTTGAAAACTGAGCATTGAGGTATTAAAAAATCTTTAAACAGTTTTAAAATCTTTAAACATTTTAGAACTGAGCCTGAGTGGAAGAACAGTGTTACTTTCAATAAAATTTTGTTTTATAGTTTTTTTTCCTGAAACTAGTATCTTAGAATGTTATATAATATGAAAAATACTTTGATATTTTTTAAAATTTTGCTTGAACGCTCCCTTGTCTTATATAGTGGGCCCTAGAATTATGACCAGCCTGACATACAAACAATTGGGGTTATAGCCAGAATTTGTTTTAAAATATGACCAAAATCTTGAGTTATGACCCGAATGCTAGTCACTTGTACTTCCAGATGGTCTCAGATAGATTTAACCCTTAAAGAGTTCTGGAAGGAACATTACAACGTCCTTTCTTCTGTGGCGTTGAGAAATCCTAGGCCAATATCTCTCTAAGGACACTGAGATCTGCCTGTATCCAGGAGAGAGAAAATTGAGCCTTCAATTGACCAACTTGAGTTACAGCCAGTCCTCAGGAATGAAGTGAGTTCGTAAGTCAAGGGCTCACTGTAATCAAAGTTCCTCATCATTCATTCATATGAGTGAGGACAGCATGCAATACTCTTTCCTCTCAATACATCAAAGAGGCTTGGTCTCTTCCTCTGCTTTTTATCATTGGGCCTTAGGTGCAGCAGTTCACTGCTCTTGCTAGAAGTACAGTCTGTCCTGTGCTCATTTTCTCTAAAAGGAGAGCAGAAGGGAAATGTCATACAATGCCAGTATAGACAACACTGATTTCCATAACCCTGGTGATTCTTTCCTTCATTCCCTCTCTCCCTGAAGTAGTTAACACAGTACAAAACTCAGGGGTGATAAAGCATAGACAATGGAAAGTAAATCTCCCACCCAACTTTGGTCCCCTCAGATCCACTCAAGAGGGGTGATCAGTTTCTTGTGTACTTTTCCAGGGGGCGCCTGTGTCAGAGGCTGGCAGACATTTTCTGAAGAGGGCCAGAGAGTTAGGGCTTAGAGGACCATACGGTCTCTTTGCAGGTACTCACTTCTGCTGTAGTAGTGTAAGAGCAGCCATGGATAGTCTGTAAATGAATGTCTGTGTTCCAGTAAAACCTCATGAACAAAGCAGATGTTGAGCTGGGCTATAGTTTGCTGACCCCTGGCCTAGGTACACATGTACGCATGCAATCAAATAGTTGCAATACATACTTATGCACCACACGTTCTTTAAATAAGAAATCTAAAACTATATCTTAGATATCATGATAGACATTGCAACACTGTAGTGTCCATTGCCAGATGGAACTGGTTAAATAAATTACAGCACACTGTTTCACACATGCCTTTCTTCTCTGTGGATGGCCAGCCTGCCTATTTCTGTGTTCCATCAAAGTGGCCATTCACCTCAGACCCCAGGCTTTACTGCCTTGCTTGACACTCTCTCTCATACATGGTGGCTTTTCATTTTGATTACAGTGGCATTTGTATTTCTGTATCCAGGTTTCCTAGTTGCTTTTATAGTACAGAAAGGAAAATACAGTTTTCACTCTGCCATTTTGAAACTACAAGTATGTGTGCCTTGGCATTTTTCAGAAGCCCTCACTACTCTGTCATGCTGCTTTCTTAGGCCCTCGGTCTCAGGATGTGAGTCCTCAGTCGTAACCCTGCTTCAGTTTTCATGGGTCAGGAATCCATCTGTGTCTCCCACCCTGACTGCCAAAAGTCCCAGGGACCTTGGTTTCTCCCTCACTGACGCAGTACCACTGGCTTAAATGTCTCTAGCTACTTGATATGAATGATGCTTTGAGGAATTTCACCCTATTCATCGTACCTCAGCTAAAGTAACTACCTAAAATGTTAGAGATTTAGACCACGAACTCATTGAAGAAACACACAGAGAAATTTCCCCATAAGTTACAAATCTATACTTTCTACTTTCAATTTATTAGATTTTGAGGCGATCTGTTTGTCCTAATGTGATCCAGCCAATTAGGTAAGGTTCTCTAGCAATGAATGATGTAGGATGTCAGGAAAGCCCATGGCAATCGTGTCCTGAGGTGCACTACAATACACAGAAAGAATATATGTGAAGAGGGCAGCACTTGCAAACTCTGCCAGAGTGCCTGTTCTGAACCTGTGGGTGTCAGACACTGGCAGTGGCAAAGTGAGTAAAAGTGAAGGTCAGGTCAAATGTGCATTAGTAATACTGCACTTGTCAACAGTGGATAGTGTACCAGGGGACCCCTGGAGAGGACTCCAGACATCATCTTCCAGCTATACAAAATATCTGCTGCTAGTCAATAGAATGTGATTCAGAACACATTGAAGATTTTCTCTCTACTGTTGATTGGCTTACAAGACCCATGTTCCACATCTGGAAGTCTTTCAAAACATGCTGTCACCTTGAAATACACATGACCTCATTTCTCTTTTTGCCTAGGAATGTAATTGTTTACTCTCCCAAAAGTCTTAAAACATTATAATCAGGACTGTCTATATTGAATTGCAAGGAAGCAGATATCTAAGCCAAAATAATTTCACACTTGAGCTATAAGAGAGGGACCCTATCAGGTCCACTTTACTATGGAGTAGTGACAGTAATAGCGTAGCTGGCTAATGTTTATATTGCCCTTTCTATGTGCCAGGTAGTCATCAAAGAACTTTACTTGTTCTTTATATGTTTCACTCATTTAAAACTCACATTGATTCTTTGATTTAGGTACTAATAGTATCCTAACAGTAAACATAGTAAGCTAAAGTTCAGAGTGCTTAAAAAACTTATCCAAAGTTACATGGCTAGTTAACAGGCAGAGAGAGCTATTTGAGCCAGAAAGACTTATTTTGGAGTCTTAAGAGTTCACACACTGTGTGTAAGTTTGGGGAGCATCCCAAGAAGATGCTAAACCTATATTTAGCTTTAATAATTTGGCTTTTTTCTCTATCACTAAGCAAACTGTGAAGTTTAAGACAGACTTTTGTTATTCACTGGGTGTTTTATACAGCCACAATATGTACAGCTTTTGTTATTCTTACTGCTTAGGCATCAAATTTCTTGTTATTTCCCCTATCACCTTCTCTGTATGACTATTAGTAAGTCACAGTCAACCAAAAACCAAATCATGGCCAAAACATTTTAAGAGCAAGTATTTTAAAAGTATTTCTTTAACACTTACCCCCAATATACTTATGAAGAATGATCAAGAAATATGGTCAATGTTTAAATTTGAAACATTTTATTATAAAAAAGAGAAATTGCCATTAATCTCCCTGAAATATATCTGTTCACTTCTAACACACTTGTCCCATGATTCCTGCCACTTCCTGAAGCAATTCTGGAAGAACATTTTCATGAGTGTCTAGTTGCACTGTTGTGGCTGCCTTGTTGTCCCAAACCTAGTTCTCAGGATCCTGCTGGTGAAAATCAAATAATTGATTCCCTTTAAATTCATGATCACCACCTTTTGGTGGGGGTTGATGCTGGCCAAGTATGCTAGGGCATTTCTCATCATCCTTGTTCTCATTCTCTCCTGCACCAGTGTCCCACATATTCTGTACCTACCCTCTTTTTCCCAGCAGATAAATTCATATTCTATTTCACAAACTAAAATCACTTGGATTACATCTCACTTAATTTCTTTTTTTCTGGTACCGGGGATCGAACTTAAGACCTCATATGCTTGCAAAACAGTGGCAGAACCATTGAGCTAAATCCCCAGCCCATTTAATTTGTTATCTTCATATCTGTTGTTTTATCTGATTCTGTACCCAGTCTTTCTCTTTCCTTCCTGCGACAATGAAAGAAGAGCCCTTTTCATAATAGTGATGTTCTAATTTCTTCCTTCTCCACCTTCTCAGAGATCATCTCTCTTCCTTCTGTGGTCTTCATGTCTCCCTTTCAGTTTTATTTTCTCACCAATACAATTTATTCAACTTCCTCCCATGTTAAACAATTCTAAGCTTCTCTTGGCCCTCCAGTTTTATTTTTCCTCTAGCCAGCAACTTGTTGAAAAGTGACTAATGCTTGCTATATCCATTTTTTCATTCACTGTTTAACTCAATAATTCTAACTTCTCACCCCTCTTCACTCTTCCCACAAAACTATACTCATCAATATCACCAAAGACCTGATGATGGATTAAGACAATAACATATTATGGCCATTCTCTTGCTTTATTTTTTGTAGTATTTCCCATCATCATAGTCCTAGCTCTATCATTACCAATAATTACCCAAGTCTCATTTTCAAGCCTTCTACTCCCATCTTTCCAGATCATTTACTTAGTGCCCCATTCCAACAGATTTCTGATTCCATCTGGACTGGTTGCCAACTTTTGTCTAGGTGATTATGAGCCAGGGATTTAGCTCAGTGGTTCTAGCGCCTGCCTTGCAAGCACAAGGATCTGAGTTCGATCCCTGGTACAAAAAAAAAAAAAAAAAAAAAAAAAAAAAAAAATAAAAAAAAAAAAAAAAAAAAAAAAAAAAAAAAAAAAGGTGATTATGAAAGACCTCTAAAGAGAAGATGTTTAGTTCATGACCTGAATAGCAGATAGCCAGCTGTGTGAAGACTGGCAGAGAATTACGGGAAAGGAAATAAGCTAACACAAAAGTTTCAAGGTAGAAACAAACTTGGAACAGTCCAGAAATAGCAAAAAGGACTGTGGATCTAGAACTTATGCATGAGGGGAGAGAGGCCAGACAAGTAGGCAGGGACAGGAGGGGTAGAAAGAAAAGGAACTTGAGGAGGAGGATACTGACTAGGGACTCAGACTTGCCAGGAGAAGCCAGAGCCCATAACCTTGTAGCAGAACCTATCTTCATGGTTATTATTTTGGATTTAGTTTGGAATGTCTCCCATGAAACTATTAGGATATCTACTTGTATTTTATTTTATAAAGTAATAATTTCTAATTTATTCATCTGATGAAATTGTTAGAGAATATTGAGCATGTTCTTGGGCACTAGCTCAATCATTTTAAACTATTAAAGATCAATTCTCATCTAAAATTGATGTAATAGGAACACATGCAATGAAATGTCAAATATGTTTCAGTAATACAAAATATAAAATGTAGACATTCTGGCTTTAAATGCATTTTTTAAGTCTTGGCATGGGAAAATCAGCACAAACTTAAGGGGGACAGTGTACTTCTGTCTTTTCCTGATTTTAAGTCATTTAAATCATTGCTTTCTTGCCATGTCTTAGTTTTAACAGGATACCTGAACCTCTTGATCTGCCAAAGAGAGAATAAAATTTGGCATACTCTATATGATCTGGAATACAGTGGATGCCAAGGGAACATGGAAAGCAGGAAATACAGAAGGTAGACCCACCAAGAAGATGTTTCTTAAGAATACATTAGCTAGGGCTGGGGCTTTAGCTCAGTGATTCTGCTGCCTGCCTTGCAAGTACAAGGACTCAAGTTTGATCCCTGGTACCCACCCCCCAAAAAAGAATGCATTAGCTAGCTAGCTGGGAATTGCACCCAGGGCTTCACACATACTAAGGATATGTTCTAAGCTACACCAAAATATTTGAATGTGAAAAGTTTGATTATACATTGGCATACAATACTTGAATACAATTTTAAGAATAAAAGGATATAAATTGATATGATGGGAAAACTATCAGAAGAGAACCTAGGATAACAGATCTGATCATCTCAATTACCTATAGCACAGGTTGTTTCCTTTTTGCTGCTCTATTTCTTATAAATCCTTTTTAGTTAATATTCTATTTTCTACTAAATTTGAGAAATTCCAGGTTCTCCCTGCTTAGAATAGTCTGCCAAGCTTCACATAGTTGGCTACTTCTTAATACTCAGCTCATGGACTAAATCCCTCTCTTTTAGAGGTCTTTCTTAATCACCTAAAGTAGGCATCCAGTTCAGATGGAATTAAAAAAAAAAAAACTTTTGAGATAGGCCACTAAGCAAAAGATCTGGAAAGGTAGGAGATGGGGATCAAAGTGGAATGCTTGAAAAGGAGATTTGGAGATAGTAATGTTGATAATGATACAGATATGGACTGTGAGGATGGAAAGTTAGTATAACAACATTTACTCAAGAGATTTTTTTAATTTTATCTTCTTTTTTAGCATAATCTTAGCTAAAACTTTTTTAATAACTGCATTTTAAGAAATGTGTAATATTTGTCATATTTTTATACCTTCAGCAGTTTTCTAGAGCAATGGGTGACAGACTCATCAAAAAGCTGTGTATTATTGGTCTAAAAAAAGTACAGGAATTCAGACTGGAAATTTTATAATAATTTGACATAAGTATATTATTCAAGCATATAACTGGTAAATGAATTATGCTGAACAGGATATGTAAGACTTGCTTGGTGAGTTTTATGTTGTACAAACTGCCTACTAGTTATGCACAAAGGACCCCACCTTACCATGTCTGTTATTTTTAAGGTTAATTTTTCAGCTGTGACCAAACTATGCATAAAAATTTGCAAGACTATTTCTTTCTAAAACTAATTTTTACTATTATTAAAAATTTTAATCAAGCCAACTTTAAATATGTACTTTAATATTATCAGCTAAATTAGGGAATTAAATCATGTTTCACTAGATTTTTAAGAGCTATCTTTTCCAAAAATAAATAATAGAAGTGATTTAAAATAATTTTTTAAAAATGAAGACAAAAAGTTCATACTTTTACTCATATTTGGAGGTTTAATTTTTGTAGCTGAAATTGTTGATGTGATTGATAGAAACATTTTATTTGGGAGAGGTGTTGACTAATGAAGCAATGTAATCATAAATGTCACTTATATACAAACAAATTCAGAACCAAGGTAATTTTTTTAAAGAACTTTACATTAAACAGTCACTAGGAGAAGATAGAAGCATTTCATGTACAAACAGGATTTTGTAGACTTCTTTAATGTGGTAGTGTTTTGAGTTGCCAAGCTTAAAAATGTATATATACATTGCCCAGTATTTATGAAGACTAAAGTTTTCTCGGAAACAATTACTAATGTTATGAAAAATCATCTTAGGTAAGGTCAGCAACATATTTTTCATCTTAAGTTGATCATTGTAGGTAATAAAATGCTGGAAAATTCTTTACTATATGATACTAACACACTTGTGATAAGAATTTTTTTTAAGTTTTTTGGCAATGAACACAACTATGGTAGTTCAGAACCATAAAACTATGAAAATTTATGTTGTCAACAAAAAAGAATGTTTATATTTGCAGTCAGAGTATGTTTTGCTGGTACAGCTGTAGTGACTGGAAAATTAAGTTGTTACCTACATTAAAGAAACTGCAGCCGAATTCATGCAACCCTATATAGTGCTTCTTGGGAGAAAATCTGCCAGAAAAGATGTCACCTGAACGAAACAGTGCTCTTAGGGTCATAGTAAAAATTGTAAAGGCGAATTCACCGAGTTATAGCTTATACTCTTTACTATGTGATAAAGAAACTAGTAGTAAAGAACCCAGATGCATTCTGAGTAAGAAGGTTAATAAATTTTATCAAAAATGTATGATCACAGAATCACAAATAGAACTTTTATTCTTTCTGAAAGATAGGAAGCCAGTTTAATTTCAACTTTTTAAAGATATGAACTAGATAGCCAAATTTGCTTATCTACAGATTATCTGGTATTTTCACTTAGTATTTCCTGCACAAAATGAATGCAGGATGTTTTTCAATGACCAGTAAGATCAAAGGGCAAAATGAAAGAGGCCTGAAAGAATCATTGCCATAAATTGTTTATGATGTGATTTAACAATTATCAATGAAGTAGGTGCTGTTTGATATTGCACATATGCAAAAAATTACCACCAAACATTTTACACATTTGTTAAAATGCTGATTTTCAGAAAAAAAATGGACAAAGGAAATTTATGATCCTACAATCATTTCATTGAAACATAATTTAAATTTTACTGTAACTTTAAAGCAAAATCATTATAACTGGTTACTAAGATGAAAAGAGATGAGCTTTTAAATTAAATCGTCACTTGCTTTATCTAATCAATGTTTAAAATCCTGAGCTTACTAACACTGCTTTAAAATTTTTTCTTGTTCTCAAGAACATCTCTAGCAAGGCTAGTTTTTCAATTACACTAGTGGAAAAATAGTTTAAATATCTTTATCTACTAGAACCATCATTAAGATTACCTAAGTAAACAACCTCAATTATATTAAAATCCTTAAACATTACATGTTTGTTCCAAGTGTGCATACAAACATGTAGTATGAATACCCACCAGTATTTCCCTCATAACTTTTAGGAAGTTGTCTATGACCATACCACCCTGAATCCACCCTATCTTGTCTGATCTCAGAAGTTAAACAGGGTCAGGCCTCGTTAGTACTGGGATGGGAGAAAGTAATTAACAAGGAGTTGAGTGTAATAGTAATAATCCATATTAATCTCCTACAAACTTTTTGTAATTTTTTTTGCTGATCTACTGAAATAATTTTGTATTTGTTGGCTATAATAACACAAGTGATTCACTTTTTATTATAAGTACCGATCCACAGTTAGCTGGAAATATTAAAAGATGTCCCTGCCCACAGGCTGAGAGGCACCTGCTCCAGAAACAAGTACATCTTAGCAAGAAGCTTGCTGCGTATTACACACCAGAAATTACTGTTAGTTGCAGTGGTTACACATAAATGAAGGCCTTTTTCATGGTGGTGGTTAAATATAAATAAGGGCCTTTCAGGGAAGGGTTTTAAATAAGGTGCCATGTTTGTGAAAAGACAGATACTGGGTACAGATTCAATTTTCTGCACTCAGGATAAGCTCCAAACACCAACTGCATTTCCAACCTCTATTGTTCTAACACCTAAGGAGTTTTAAAGTTCAACCTGGTAAGGAACACATTATTTACCTCTAAACTATCTTTAGATAGACTCACTGTATTTTATAATGTCGAACATTATTTTGAAGAGGTTGTGTGTCTTAGTCTTCCTAGTATTCCACAGGCCAAGCAATGTTTTCAAATGACTTTTTCAATATACTCATATACTGTGTAAGAGGATACAGGGAAATTTTAGAAAAGCCTTAGCTTCTTGAGTATGTCAAGACTTCCCCATGCTCAGTAGTAACTCATTCAGTAGAGTTAGATTTTTGAGGCAACTGTAAGTTTTTGAATGAGAAAAAGGGTCAAAGCCTTGCTATTCCTAAGTTCAGAATAGGAAAACTGCTCAAGTTTATATTCAGAGGATAAAGTCATTTTATTTCAAAGGTCACTTATCAAAAATATCTGCCATGTTTCCCATTGGAGTGAAATAATTGAACTTAAAAAAATACCGCCAGGAGCTGGAGATGTAGCTCAGTGGCACAGTGCCTGCCTGGTAAGGTCCTGTGTTGGATCCCAGGTACCAAAAAACAAACCCATGAAATACATTGGGATGTATGATGGATGTTGGGAAATAGGAAAAAAGTGTTCAGAAGGAAAGGGGAATCAAGGGAGGAGGGAAGGAAAGTAAAAATAGAAGGAAAAAATGGAAACAAAGCTCTTGTACATAGGGAGGGAAGGGGCCTGAGGTGGGTAATGGGATAAAATAAAATTTATTAACAAAAATAAGACCAGGGCCAGGGATTTAGCTCCGTGGTTCCGCTGCCTACCTTGCAAGCTCAAGGAACCGAGTTCAATCCTGGGTACAAAAAAAAAAAATGGAAAAAAAAAAAAAAAAAAAAAAAAAAAAGACCGCCCCCCCCACTAGACACAATGTTTAGTTTTTTCATATATTCATCTGTAGCTGGATATTTAGGCTGTGTCTTTATCTTCACTACTACCACGAATACTGCAATGAACACAGAAGGGCAGATATCTTTAGAAGGTGGAGACTTCTTGTGGGTTTATTCCCAGAATAGGGACTGCTGGGCATATGGTAGTATGTTTATTTAGGAATCTCCATATTGTTGGCTCCAATCTACATTCCCACTAACAGTAAACAAAGAGTTCCCTTTTCTCTACACCCTTGGCAACATTTTTCTTAACTTCTTGATAACAGCCACCTTATGGGCATTTCCCTAATGATGAATGCCGATCACCTTCTCATAATCCATGGACCACTTTTATGCACTCTGAAGAAATGTTTAGTGAAGTCTTGTCCATTTTTAATTGGGCTATTTCTAAGTTGTATAAATCCTTTATGATTTTAGATATTAGTCCCATGTCAGATATTATTTTTCCCAAACAAAACAAAAATACCCAGTCAGAACTAATTACGGTCTGACTTCAACATACTGAGTTCTCATTGCTACAACAAAGGCAAATATGAGACACAACTAAAGGATTTTAATAAATCAAAACTAGTACCTACTTATATGGAAGCTGCAGGAGGGCAGGAGTGTTTTGTGTTTTGTTCACCAAGAGACCCCAAGTGCCTAACACAGTACACAAACATCTGAAAGATGACCCAAATAGATAACCTTCTAATGTAATGAGTATAGGAAAAGACATTAAGTTGAAATCATTTTTTGCTGGAACGTGAGTTTTAAATGGTTTATAAAGCTTGTCTATTTGAAATAAAATATTCACTGTGTCAAGGTCCAAGGAGATAAATGAAAAACAACCATAACCAATGGTCTAAAGAAGAAAAACACTGCAGTCTCAAGTGTGCTCTATGCACCCATTTATATATTTTAAAGAATCACAACTGGGGAAAATTCAGACATACCTGATCATGACTTCAAAGACTCATCTAATTATTTGCTAAAAAAATTAGGCATACAACTTCCCAGATGGAAATTTAATGCTTTGGTGTTTGATCAACAGCCAACTACCTGCTTTGTACTGAACAGTGAACAGTTATGTAAAATGTGATATCCAAGAGACCATAGCTGCTACTGGAAGAATATGCTCCTGAAATCAAGGTTTATTGTGAGATCTAGCCAGCAAACATTTTACAGTGAAAAAATACAGCATTTTCACTTGATGAAATTCATTCATACTTCTTGTTATTTCAGTGCAATTGATTCTTATAAATGACGTATCACAATGGATACAAAAGAAAAGTAGGTTTGGAGTTTAATTTTAGCACTATCTTTTAAAGGTATTCATCAAACTCAGCCTGTTTTATTTCAAGTTAAGAGTCAGCAACATTTTGAAGTCATTTCATTGATGATCAACAAGAGTAGCAAATGTAATAATCAACTTCATCAGTTAACATTTAAGAGACTTTTTATTCGTTGTCAAATATCAGTTAACGAGTATTTTAAGGTACAGTTTATAAACAGGACATCCATATCTTGATTTTTACCAATGTGAAAATGCTCATCTCCTATCAGACCAGTTCTTGGACTATAGAAACTTAAACAGTAAAGAGGGGATTTAGAGTAAAATCCAGCTCCCGACACACACCTCCGTATCTAGAGTCTGCACTTGGCCTAAACCTGTGTAACCACTGATCCAAAGGCCACTGAATACTAAAATAATTTCTTAAATTTCATTTTTTATTTTAGTTGAAGATTCTACTTACAGAAGAGCAATCATCTTTCCTCCTCCGATTCCTTTTGTAACTTCCAAACCAGTTTGCCATGCTGTTTTTCCTCCCACGTTCTCCTCATAAGGTTTAAATGTACCTCAGTTTCCATTTACTTTATGACTGCATCTTGTCTAAGCTTGTTAGTATTAGCTAATAGTTTTCAAAGATCAAAAAATTTCCACTGTATCATCTTAGGCTTAACTTTTGAGATTAATCACTTATTGCAAGGATTTTTGCCTTCATTAAAATTATATCTACAAATAACAATATAAGAATGTCTCACTTTGGCTTATCAATAAGCATCTCTATACATACCTACATTTTCTGATAATATAAATTCAAGGGCCAGGGATTTAGCTCAGTGGTTCCGCCACCTGCCTCGCAAGTGCAAGGACCAGAGTTCGATCCCCAGTACCCGCCTGCAAAATTAAAGCTTTAAGTCATTTTAAAGCCCAAAATATGATGATTTTTCTTGGTAAACACAGATAGAACCTAACAGGTGATGCCATTTTTTTTTAAAGTGTTCAGCTATGGAAATCAGAAGATTAATTACAAAACACTGGCTAACAGCATAATAGTAAGCTATGACACAGTTTTGAGTGGGACCTATACAGTGGTACTTGGCTTCAAGAAAATTACCAATAAAAGGAATGGGAGATGAAATTACAATAATTAATAGTTAACTGTACATATACACTGATTACATTCTATTTCAGGTACTTTCGTAACTATAAAGATATTGTATTAAGAAGAAACACAGCTGGAAGTCTGGGCTTCTGCATTGTAGGAGGTTATGAAGAAAACAATGGGAACAAACCTTTTTTTATCAAATCCATTGTGGAAGGAATGCCAGCATACAATGATGGAAGAATTAGGTAATGATAAGGACTACTTCACAAAAAATTTATATTCAGATGTTTTGTTTTCTATATGCAAAAGCTTGGCACCACTTGAAGTAAGCCATGTATTTACTTTCAGGGATGGGGAGGGTAAGAAATTACAACATTAGTGTAGCATATTTATCATCTAAGAAATACAAAATTACACATCCTTTTGGACCCATACTGCAGCTTCCTACACTTTTAGCATCCTAGTGAGTTTGAAGAATTTAAGGGAAAATCCTTAGTTAGAAATAATGTAGTTAAAATGGATAGATGAAGCAAAAATAGAGGCATCAAAATTAACTTCAGCTTAGATGAAGATAGTAATCACATTATTTTTATTTTTTTTTTTTAGATGTGGTGATATTCTTCTTGCTGTCAATGGTAGAAGTACATCAGGCATGACACCTGCTTGCTTAACAAGGACGCTGAAAGACCTTAAAGGAAGAATTACTCTCACTATACTTTCTTGGCCTGGCACTTTTTTATAAAATCACTGATGGCACTCATAAAAACAGAAAAATCATAAATAGGCCAAAATAAAATATTTATCTTGTCAATTTTTATATTTAAAGGTTATTAAAAAAATGTCAAGAAAAGTATGATCTAATGAAGACCAGCTATACCTCAGAGACCCTTCTCAGAAAATAAAAACTACTAATACTTTTTATTCAGTATGGAAGATTTCTCATTACTACACAACTTTTAAGTTTATATTTTTCTATTCAATAAAAAGCCACTGAATAATTAAAAATGGTTTCTATGCCCCATTCAACTCATCAACTTAAAGATCTGGTCTAATCTCAGTTCTGCAGAGTCCACTATGAGAATTTTATTTATTTATTTTTGTTGGTACCAGGGATCAAACTCGGGTCCCTGCGCTTGTGAGGCAGGCGGCAGCACCACTGAGCCAAATCCCCGGCCCAACTATGAGAATTTTAAATGTAACATCAGAGGACATAAAAACTGTATTGCTAAGAAATGTTCAAGAAAGAAATAAATATTTTTCAAAAATTATACTTGTCTTTTTTGTATGTGATTCTAATTGTTTAGTTCTCATCACCATTTAAAAGACCCTCAATAGTTCATTCATTCAAACACCAAGTTATCTGTTACCATAACTGATACAGTATCTCCAAGGGTTACTCCTAATATAACTATATTAGTTATAACCTTGTATTTTCTTAGTTTTAATAAGAAATGACTAATCCAAAGCTCTTGTCATGAAGTTTATTTTTATTCACAATACAGTTAGTAACTGTATAAAAACTCCACATGCTACTCTTATCAAGTCTTGGAAAACACATCAAGAAAGGCCAAATGAGCTTGACCCTGGCTCAGATATATGGCCAAGAGGTGGTTCAAGTTTGTATCACGGTGATGTCTGTGTATGTTATCTGCCTGCAATTACATGTAGGGCACTTTAGAAGCTACCCAAATGCCTTACAGACTCTACTGATTTGATATAAAAGTGCCCTATTTACTTTTACCATGGACCCAAATTTAGAACACTGAAAACCTGCTATCAAAAATTGTGGTACAAATAATGTGTACAGTTCTTTAATATGCTAAACAAGAGTGCTATAGCAATGACAAAGGCTAGTTTTAATCTCAAAGTTCAGAGGGCTTGTGATACTTTTTGCAGTGCAACTTCTTATGAGACTGTTATTTAACAAGAAATTTGGCCGAGTGTCCTTGACCATCAGTATGCACACAGCTAAATATAACTCTCTTAATCTCCTGATTCATTCACATTACTCACTTGGATATAAAGTCATTGATTTTTTTTCAATATTAAAAAAAAATGAAGATTTTTAACTTAACATGAAAAATTCACTTTTATTTTGGAAAAAAAGTTAACTTTTCATACTAATACAACAAGATTAAAGGTAAATTTCTTAAACATTATCCAGAAAAATAATGAGATTTATAGTATCTATCTCTGGTACTAATATACACACAGAAGACAAAAGCTCTGCCTATTCTGCAGGTGTGGCTTCAGTGTTCTCCTGTTCAGGGGCAGGCTCGCTGCCAGCTTCTTTTCCTTCTTTGCTTCTTTTAGATTTTTTATGCTTGTGTCTCCTGTGACTGTCTCCTTCTTCACTTTCATGGCGGCGCCTACTATTACTGAAGAGAGAAAAAAGTGTGTTCTGTTTCAAAATGTTGAAATATACAATTAGTGATCAGAAAACCCCACTCATGTGTTTAAGATAATCTAACCCATCCTTTTTCTCATAAACATATTTTGGAAGTAATCAGTCTTTATGAGATTTTTATGTAGAGATTACATTAACATAGGATTAACTTTACCAAATTCCCAGATGAGCAGAGCCCATTTACTTTATTCTGAAAGACTACAAAACAGAATTGAACTTCTTAATCAGAACAGGAAATTCTATTTTATGGAGTTACTTTTCCATAAACAATAGGCATTAAAATGTAATGCCTTTTTATTCAGAGGAGAGGGGGCACTACAAGCCCTAAATTGTTTCTTTAAACCAAACACTGCTTTGTTTAATAATATTTACTATTAAGGATTTGCTCATTTATTAAAATTCCCTCTCTGCTAATGAGATAATGTAATAAACCAAAATCTTTCGTATTATTTTTATTCCACGCTAATTCTGGTTCTGGGATAAACTTGTTAGACTTAAAAATTATTTGTTGAAGCTCATGAGGAACCAACTACTTCAAAAGATTATTCTGAATCTTCCAGTAAAAAACACATGTTCTACTGGCTGTTTGGAACTGTTTGCTTTTACTTCCTTAAGCCAAATTTCTGGCTTCAAAATGAATCAGTATTTTATTAAAGAACAAACCTGCGAGATGACTTGTGTCTGGTTTCTTCTTTCTCCCTATGTCGTCTTTCTCTATGTCGTTCTTCTTTTTCTCTACTTGCTCTGTGACGCTCATATCCTCTTTCTGCATATTCTCTGTATCTGTATCGCTCTTCGTCACTACAATGGAAACGGAATAAATTTTCTTGACACCAGGACTATTACTTCTAAATGACTACAAACTCTAAAGGAAGAGGTCTTAAATCCAACATATAAGCATCTAGTAGAAAGGTGGAAAGTAAGTATTTGTTGAATTGAGTCACAAATTAGTTCTAGATCTAATATGTAATTATATATCATGCTACATCTGCTCTATGCTTTTCATAGTTATGGCATAGAGATCTCATTTAACAATGCTTTATTTCTTCAAACTATGGGACCTGTGGCTGATTAAAATTGTAATCAGCAATCTCATTTGCATTTAAATATTAAAAGCATATTCATGTATCTCAAAATTTCTAGCCAAAATTCTTGTATTATTTGTAAAGTCTTGGACACACAGTAAAGATTTAAAAAATATATGGCTTACGATAGCTACAAGGTAGAAAGCAGATAAAGGTACTTAATCCTTTGGTTTATCAATTACAGAACAGGTACATCATCTAAAGAAGTGTAAACATGAAGAACAGAGTCATCAAACCAATTTTTACAACAAAATCCATAACAATGCACAAAGACTGGACATGCCTGAATTCTGACATTCTAATCCATTCTGTATCTGTTTCTGTGGACATGGGGAAGGGTGTGTGGCACATGGCTAAAAACTGAATGTGTGAAAAATGTATGAATATAAGCTGTAGCTTCATTTCTGTGTCTGTTTAGCAAGGATAGTAACACTCTGTACAACCTAATTATCAGTATTCTAGAACACTGTGCTGAAGAACTTTGATTTCTAGAAATATGTTTAACATAAGCTATTAGTAACTTCCATGAAGCATCAAAATGTTTTAAAAATAAATCTGAATAGAAGTGACAGCTCAGGTGAATATAAGTCACATAAAAGAAAAGATCAGCCTGTGTAATCTTACCTGAAGGGAGGATTAAATAATACTGTTTAATGCCAAATCATATGGCTGTCCAAATTACCTAGTCTACACATTAAACTTTTAAGTATTTTATAAAAACAGAAAATGTATATATATGCACACACATAGATGTACACATGCACACACATGTGTACACACATATATTTTTTCCTAAACATAAACTTATATTTGGAAGCCAGAAGCATATCATCTACAAAGATGGCAGGCAGCCCAGAGCAATAGAAAAAAATATGGACAGAGTACACCCAGACCACATCTTGATTTTGCCACTTATTACGTGAGTGATCCAGACTATTATTTTGTAAAACTGGCAACAATTGTTTTTGGAAACTTGATAATAATATAAAAGTGCCTGGTAGAGAGTAGGTGCTCAATAACTGATGGTCTTTAGTAAATTTAATGATTAATTTTTCAGAAGCAGAACACTTTGTAAATGCTACTGACCGCTGTAATAATACTATGTCTCTGAGGTAATATAAACTAGAACCATAACAAGTATTAAAATTAACTCCTGAAAACTGAGGAACTTTTTGTGATGACTCCAATTAGATTTACACAAAAATAATTAAAAGTCAATTATCTCATAATTTGTCAATTTTAAGCCTTGTCCCTCTTACTATGAAAGACTTTTGCTAGCTTTGAGGCCTTTGATGCTGAAGGTACATGACAACACATGGTGGAAGAACTGGTCCTGCACACAAAATACAAACCTTCTTCCATCCATCCCTTTTCTGATAAGTGGATACAGCACAAACGTTTTGGTGGGCCTGGAAATCATTAGCACTCATTTCAAATATCCTAGAATGACCAGCCTTCTGAGGCCCAAAATTAAGCTGCCTAAAAAACAGATGTTAAACTTGGTCTATAATTTTCAAAACAGTGAACCTGTAATTTGTAATGCAATACATACTACATACCATATTGCTTTTCAGACATTCTTGTCAGTCTTCAGAAACAAATAGCCTTTACTTATACTTCATTTAGATTTTCCCAGAACACAACCTCCCCCTGCCCAGGATAATTCAGAACACACAAAATTCCACGACCTTTTTTGCCTTTCTAGCTTTAAAGTTTTTGTCAAATTTGAGTAAACATTGACTCCTAATGCCCTAAAGCTCAACAATCTGAAAAAGATGATATAACCATTCCATTTACACTTTTATGTTTCAATAAAAATTCAGTAACATCTGCATGCATATTAAATGGAAGAATTAAAGAATTTAGCCTCAACTCTTCTAAAAATATTGTTTATCCAAAGCAGTTTGTGTTCACTGTCTTTCCTATTAAGTTTTGCACTGTTCATTACTTATAAACATTTCCATGGATAATAGTGCTATCTCAAATATATTCATTTTAATGACATCAGAAATCATTCAACTTTCTGAAAAGTAATTCTCCTGAATGTAACAGAATCATGCACTTAAGTGACTAAAGTCCTACCACACAAAATATCCAAGCATATGCTCAGGCATACTTATACACACAAGGAAGCATACATTTGTGCATCATTTTATTTCCTTATTTGATAATAACATTTTAGTAAGGCTCTAAGATATATAAGTCACACTATTAGGCAACACAGGGAGGAAAAAAGATTAACAAATCCTTTACAGTTCCTTCTTACATCTTTTTAGTTAAACTTTTAAGCTAAGAGCCAACCCTAGTTATTTTGAAAATGCCATCAAGGTTTAATGTATAAATGTAAAGGACAGTGTATGAGTATTTCTGGATCTGATTTAGAACAGGGACTAAAAATATCAGTTACATGAATGAAAGAATGAACTAGAATCCCACCCCCACCCCCCAAAAAAAACCCAACAGCATAGAAAAGAAAATGCAGAATGAAAAGTTACAGATATTTTTGAATTACCTAATTTTAAGACTATAAAGGATTTAAAATAATATCAACCATATCTCCAGGTGATATTGCAGCTCTACCTTCCATTTCTGCATTTGACGTATCAAGATTTAGACTAAATAATCTCTAAGGATTTTTTGCATCAAAAAGTCTATGATCACATAACCACATATAAAAGGAACAAATGCTCAACACTGAGTTGATATATTACATGATCTAACCCGCAAAATTTAAAAAAAAAGAACTATATGCAGGGGGTATGGTGACATATGCCTGCAATCCTAGCACTCTGGAGACTAAGCCTGGGCTACACCATGAGTTCAAGTCCAGCCTGAGCTATATAGTGAGACCCTGTCTCAAAAAACAAAACCAAACCTCTGTAACTTAATATTTCTCATTAATTTTATGCATAAAAAGAAATGATAGGAAAAAGTTGTATCTAACTTAACTTCATTCCACGTGTTAATACCCAGACTGGTATGTAAGTAAGATAAGTAAATTTAATGTTCTGGATGTAATAATGGTTGATTTTCATTCATTTCAAAATCCATTTAGATGACACAATTAGTTTTACTAACAATTTTCACAATTGGTTTTTCTTTTTTGGTAACGGGGATCAAACTTTGGCCCTTGCACTTGCCAGGTAGGCGGTGGAAGCACTGAGCCAAATCCCCAGCCCACAATTTGTTTTTCTATATTGTATTATAAGTCATTTATTCATTTACACATTCACCAGGTTGTCAGGCATTACTCTACAAACTGCTAAGGACAAAAGAAAGAAAACTAGCGGTCAATGCTCTTTTCGAGAAGCACAGTAAGACATGCTCATGAAGGTTCTGTCTTTAAGGTTCACTGCAACTCACATGAGATAAAGATAGAAACTGGATATTGGAAGAATAAATAGAAGCTTGTGAGGCTGAAAAAAGAGGAACAACATGAACAATGGAGGTGCAGCTAGAAATATGGAATACTGGCTTAAGAGAGAACGGGCATTAGAATGTACAAGCATAAAGGATGAGGATGTAACTCAGTGATACAGCATTTGCCTAGGACACACAAAAGCCAGACTATAAAATGACTTTTGTATCATCAGAATTTTGATATTTACCATTACACCAGTGGAGTATATTAATATCCCATCAGTATATGAATTCTTTCCAGTGGTAAAAAAAGCTGTAGAAAATGTTTCCAGATCCTCAACTTCCATATTCATTTCTCTGTAAAGTTCTCTATATCTGCAGGTAAAGCATTATACCCCTTCTCTAGTTAACCTCTCCTCTCATAATAACATCCCTCCCCCCATTTTTTTGTAAGAGAAAAACTTTTCTTTCACCAATTTTACCATGACAAATTTTCTTGGGGTATAGAAACCACCACGATTTAAAAAGTGAATTTAAAGTATTAGTCTCAATAAGATGGATTTGAGGAACCATAAAGCTTCCTAGGGCATTATGACTTCTTGTCTTACACATCTTTCTGTCAATGAAAAAGTAAGGAACATGAAAAGGAGTATTTTGGCTTATGTCCTAAGCTGTTCTAAATTCAGATATATTGGAGAGTAATGAAGCAGGACTTATATAACAATTTCCCCTGAACTAGTTTTTAAAAGAATCCTTCTGAAGGACAGTCCCATGAAAGCAAAGCAAAACAGTGTTAGGAAGTCAGCACTGTATTTGCAGCTTTGCGACAATTCTCTTTACATTGGGAATGAAGTCATACTTTGTTCTGGTAGAAACTGTGTGTGTTGGTTGTCTGGCGTGACAATGAGAAATGCCTTTTACCAATTAAGCTACTCAGTACCTATTTTTGATATGGAATGAAGGAAATTTGCAGTTCCAAGGTCTGTATGAGAAATCTTTCACAGATATAAAGTTGTTTCTGAGCCTTAAAAAAATATTTTAACAAGAATACATTGAAATTTATAGTATTTAGGTATTCTGAGCCATTTTGAGTCATATATTAAACAAGTTGAGTTGTCTCTAAATGAAAAGAGTAGCAAGTATAATTTAATGGTCTTTTCATGTCCTGGAAAAGGACTTTTGGTGCTAAGACACCAAGAAAACTGAGGACTTTAAAGATACCAAAGGAATAGGGTTGAATTATACCTCTCAGAACATTTGTGACCTTTTTTAGAAATAGGCCTTTTGCACATACAATCAAGTTAAGAAGAAGTCACACTGGATTCAGCTGGGCCTAATTTATGTGAGCACGGTTTCTTAGTGTCTACATATACATGCATGTGCGCGCGTGCGCACACACACACACACACACACACACACACACACACACACACACACATTTTAAAGAAACTAATTAATGGAAACCCTTACTATTCATCCATGGCTACATATTAATTGGGGACAAGAACAAACTAAATCACAGTAAAAGATGCAGTTTCATTACATTGTTTTCAAAATTCTCAGAATATTTATTCATAAACAATAAATGAAACTAAAATCAGATAAAATTTTTAAAAAAATAATTTAAGATACTTATGGCCATAAAACTAAAATTTTAAACATTTAAACTTACATAAATATATGTTGCAGAAAAGACTGATAGGATAATCAATTTATTATTTTTCTAAATTAAAAAATATTTACTTCAGGCAGTGCTGGGGATCAATCTCGGGGCATTGTACAAACTAGACAAGCACTCTACTACTGAGCTTTCCCACTTCCTAGGATTTTTTTATATTACAGTAAAATTCTTTGGGTGAAGTTGCACAGAAATAAAAATTCAAGCACTAAAAGAAATGGAAAATTTCCAAGTGTTAAAGACAGCCTATTAATGCATTTTTATAAAACAGATGATGTTTGGTAAGTCATAATATCTCCAACCCATTGAGCATATTTAAAAATGATAATCTGATTTTTAAACATTAATATTTATAACACACCTCAAATTATATTGTCAACTAAGCTTAATGCAAAAAATTTTACATGAGATAAAAATTTGTGAGGGGGCATAGAATTATTTTAAAAGTGAGCAAACAAAAAACATGAACTTCCTCACACCAAATAAAAATCTGTAAGTGTAAATGAAATTGCTGTGTACAGACTCCTGCACACCCAACCAACCTGTTGAAAACACTTGGTGTAGGACTGTGATCACGCTCCCTCTCTCTTTCTCTTGTGCGTTCCCTTTCTCTGTCCCGATCACGATCTCGCTCTCTGTCTCTGTCTCTGTCTCTATCTCGGTCTTTCTCTCTTCTTGCATAATAGTCCCACTGTTTGGTGGTGTCCACAAGACTCGGCCACGAAGGAGCAGAACCAGTAAGATGGGGAAAAGCAACTAAATTTAAAAAAATAAAATAAAAACAAAGGTTACAGTACTTGAAAAACAAAAGGCACAACAAAAAGATAAAACTTCCACCAAAAATGTCACTAGATTACAACAGAAATACTTTTATAAATAGAAGAGTGAAATATCACATAGTAAATACACGTAACACTAAAATAACACTAAAGGAAGATCCAGCAATAAATTTCAAAGACCTAGTAACTCTTCATTTGACAAGGTGAACAGGAATCAAAATCAGACCATAAACGTTCCAGTATCAAAAAGAAAACAGAATACATTGGGACATCTTAAAGGTGTTGAAATATCAACCTAGACAGATATATCCAAAATATCTTATTTTAAGACTAAATTATGTAATTTATAAACAAAAAGAACAAAATATATAACCAACAGATTTCCCCACAAGAAGATACACTATCAGATACCTTTAAAAAAAAAGGAAAACCATCCTATAAAGATCCAAATGAATGGAAAAAAAAAAAAAGATCTAACATGACAAGAATAAATGTTTGAATAACATGGTAATTACACAAGCAAACCCAACAAATATTCTATCTAATAGTAGAGGGTTTTCTTGAAGAATAAGGTTAATGAATCACAACAGAATACAAGTTAGAGAAAGATTAAAGTGATCTAAAGTGTCTGTTGATAAAGATGTTGATATTCTTTACTACATATTAATTGATATATGTCATAATAAAATTTAAGCATAACCACTAAAAATATTAAAAATGTAGAATTTCAAAACAATATAGAAGAAAACTGAAATTTAAAAAACAGTCAATTCAAAATGACTTAAAAAGGATGGGAAAGGAAAGGCAAATCAAATAATAAAAGATTCAATTGATCAATTAAGACAAAGACTGCTGATTTTTACTTGTTAAAAAAAGTTTATAGTTTAAAGATAACAAAGGTTGAAAGGAAAAAGATGAAAGGGAAAAAGAGAAAATGGTAATACCCCCATAGTCCCCATATGAGTAGCTATATTAACGACAAAGCAGATTCATACAAAAAAAACATTCATTAGTAAAAAATGATGATACTGCATTGGAATGGAAGATGGAATTAACCAAAAGGAGCAAATTGAAATCCCTGGGCATCTAATAATGCCTTCGATTTTAGAGTGGATACTGCTGAAAACATAGGCAGAAATAGGAAAACCCACCACAATAATGGGAGATATTATTCTCAGTAACTAACAGATTAAATAAGTAGAGAAAAAGAACCAAGTACAGATATATAATTTTTGAGTAAAACATTGGTAACAAGGTTAAATAAATTAGTATAACATGAAACACTGCCTATACCAAAAAGTACTTATTCTTCCAAGCATCTATAAAATTTTCATAAAAATATATACACACTTTAAAGGGTTAGTTGTGATAGTCATCATATTCTCTAAATTTCACACATTAAGTCAAATTTAAAGGTTACAGAAAAATAATGCTCATTCACTTCAAATTGAAAACACCATTTCTGATAAAAATCATGGTTCCAAAGAAATCATAAATTTAAATCACTCAGAATCGAACAAGATAAAAACAAGACATGTCAAAAGTTTAGGTATGTAAAGTATTCTTGAGGGAAACTGAGCCTTGTAATGCTATATTGGAAATGACTGAAAATTAACAGCTTTCAACTTAAGAACTTACAAAATATCAAAATCAAGAGACCACAATTAGGCACTGCAAAGATTAAACAAAGAAAAACATTGTACACTCTGTACCACTGCACTTAAAAAATTAGCTTAAATGGGTAAACTTCTATAAAAACTAAAATTTAAAAAAAAAAGTGTCTCAAGAACTCACTAGTCTTATAACTATTAAAGACAGTAAGTCTGTAATTTAAAATTTTCCCACAATACCAGGTGGCTTTTACAGGTGAGTTCTAATAAAATTAATAGACCATTCCAATATTACCAAAATTTCTAGAAAACAGAATAATTTCTTAAATTTCCCATGTGGTTTCTATAATCCTGATACCAAAACCAGTACATAAGACAGTACAAATAATGGGAAATAATAGGCAAACTTGCATATAAACTTGGATGTCAAAATCCTAAACATCAGTCAACAACTACTGTTAAATAGATAATCAGTCATGACTAAAATAGGCTATTCTCACCAATAATAGTATCTTAACAACAGAAAAATGTAGCTATGGAATTTCCCACATTAACAAAACCAAATCACAATAATCTCAAAAGGCATTTGATAAAACTCAATTATCTATTCACAGTTCAAAAGTGCTTGGTAAATTAGGAGAGAAAAGGAATTTCCTGAATTTGATGTATGGTTCTTTTAAAAAACCTAACAGTGAAAATCTAAAAGGATTTCCTTAAAAAGAGAAAAAGGGAGCTGGGCATGGTGGCGCATGCCTGTAATCCCAGCACTCAGGAGACTGAGGCAGGAGGATCACTGTGAGTTCGAGACCAGCCTGGGCTACATAGTGAGCTCCAGGTCAGTCTCAACTGTACAGTGAGACCATGTCTCAAAAAACAAAACAAAACAAAAACAAAAAACAATAACAAAAGAGAGAGAGAGGAAAATGATCAGGATTCCACTTTCAATACTTCTACAAATAGGACAAAACAAACCCAAAAAGAGGAAGACTGAGGGGAAAGTAACAGTATGAAAAAGAAGAAAGACTATCTGAAGGTGACCTGTCTGAACAGACTTAACAAAAACAATGAGAGAAGCAAGGTAA
>NW_022900947.1:39812419-39869469 GCF_012274545.1 Fukomys damarensis | reverse complement strand
AGGGGAGGGAAGGGAAAGGAAGAAACACACACACACACACACACACACACATAAACTCTACCTCTAAATACAAGAAATATAAACAGAATATGTAGTCCAAGTGTTCAAATGAATATACTATTTACAAAAGAAACAAAATTGTATTAGATATCTAAAGCCTAAATCTAACAGGAAGACAGGAAAGAAGCATATGGAAATAATTATAGCAGTTTACTGAAACACATAAAAGAACATTCTCTATAAAAGAAAATACAGTCATTGTTCCTTGACAAGACTCAGTTCTATGAAGATATGAATTCCACAAAAAAAGCTGATCTATAGTATCAATATAATTCCAGTACAATATAATGGACTCTGGAAGCCAGTCTGCATGGGTTTAAATCCTGACAGCTATTTATTATGTGGCAGTGGAGAGATTATTTAAATTGGTTATTCAATTTTCTCATATATATAATGGAGACAATAACAGCACATAGCGTATCTACTTTAAAAGGCTATCAAGATTACAAGAGTATGCCAACAAATTTACTGTTCTTTGTTGAAGGTGGCATATAAGCCAGGTTTTCCAAACCTGCTCTCTGAGAACTACTTGTTTCCTGGGTATCACTTGTCGCATGAGGTGTTTTTCTCATATTAACCTGTGTTTTGTTAATATTTAGTTTTGTCAATGTTTTGTTTTGTCCTAAGAACTATACAGAGAGAAAAAATTTTTTTTCACCCCCTTATATGTTGAACTGCTTCTAAACTGTTCTTTCCCCCAATCCAAGAAAATATCACTGCCATCCCAACCTTTGTACACATCCTGCAGTTCCACAATTTCCTTATGCAACAGGGAGAATGGAGCTTTTCCAAATATATATCTAGTAATTTCACAACTAAGCATAAAATTGGCTCCTCCTCACATTTCTCTGAAAAAGCCCCAAATCCACAGCATATATAATAGGAACAACCAGTTTTACTCCATTTCATTTTATGATGCTTCAAAGGTAACTTTTTAGAAACTGGAGGTTTGTGGCAGCCGTGTCAAGCAAATACCATTTTTTCAACAGAATGTGCTCACCTGGTGTCTCTATTCTCACAGTAGAGTGTGCTCTCAAATTACAACCAGCCTCATGTACAAACAACTTGGATTATAACCAGAATTATAGTTTTTAACTTATAACCAGTCTTGAATTACAACTTGAATGCTGGTCACTTGTGTGACTGTAAACAAAGACTTGCAATGCCAGAAAACCATATGTAAACCTAGGTAAGTGTCAAGTCTGAGACCAGATGGTATGTTTGTGGATGTAATTTTGGTCAATGCTTTATATAATCACTACAATTACTACTATCAAAATAGCACCCAAAAAGCTAGAAAAAACAGCTAAGGAAGGAAGGGAAGGCAAAGAAAGCAATCACAATAAAAAATTTGTGAAGTTCAATTAAAAAAAAATTTGTGAAGAAATATCAGAGTGGCATTAAGTGTGACTAATCTTGCTAATATGTACAGCGTGTTGAAATCTACATCTTGACAATCTTACTGAAAAAAGATTTGCATAAGGAAGCTAGTGTTGCTAAAGGTGTTACTTAAATTAGTAAGTCACCATCGATAGTATAAGAGGAGGTAGAAAACATGGATAAACAAAAGGCAGATGGCAGGTTGTAGCCCGAGTCTGTAATGTGTGAAAAAGCTAGGTCTATAAATGCAATCTCATAAAGGATTATCAATCAACAAGTGAGAATAGTGAAACATTTCATGCCAGTAAGGGGAGGTTGTACAATTTTAAAGCAAGAACTGAGGTACGTTCACAGCATAACTAGGCACACCCACAAGATTTGGAAGGACTGGATGAAAAATTTCCATGGCTCTCAGATGAGTTTTTCCCACCTAATCTAACTCCTCTATTGCTGTCTATGGACCAGCAGGTCATAACTACATTTAAGAAGTTGTACATCAAGGAACTTTTCCTGAAATACTTCCAGATGGTCTCAGGTACAGATTTAACCCTCAAAGAGTTCTAAAAGGAACATTACAACATTCTTTCCTGTGTGGGATTAAGAAATCTTGGGCCAATGTCCTAAGGACACTGAGATCTGCCTGGAAGAAAATGTGGCTTATAATTATACAAGAGAGACTTTTAAAGCTGTGTATAGAGGAGTCTGAGCCTTTAACTGACCCTGTGGTTGAGGACACTGTCACTAGAGCAGATGCAGTTAACAGTGGTGATGTTCAGGAAGCAGTAGAGGAACACACAGAAGAACTGTCTACAGAGGAACTTTAGCAACTTCTGGCTGAGCAACAGAGAATGGAAGCAGAGCTTTCTGAAGCAGAGGGAGAGTATCAATAATCAATGCAACAATGTTCTTCTGAAATAAAGGAAATCCTGAAACAAATGGACAGAGCTACAAACATTTGTAGACAAGACCCACCCAGATAGAGAGCCAATCACTGCATTCACTTGCTTAATGACAATGTCATGTCATCCTAGATAACAGTTAAAGAAAAGACAGAAATAGACAACCTTAGACCAGTTTTTAGTTTTGAAAAGGTTGAGACCTAGTAAGCCAAAGCAGGTCCTACAGTAGGGAATTTATCTAAGTTATATACCACCTGCCTCACAAGCGCAAAGTCCCGAGTTTGATTCCCGATACCAAAAATAAAAAAGGCAGATCCTAGTGGGTTACAGACTCTCCCAAGAGAGAAAGGACACCAGAGAGACAGGTTCTTGATGTTCTTATGCAAGGGGACTCTCCTTCCAAACAATAACCACCTTCCATTTCATCCTCCCTGCCTGCAAGCCAAAGATGTCAATTTGAATGGTGAGTACAGTACAAAATTGTTGTTTCTGGTAAACCAGGCACATTTATAGTTATAATAGTGAATACACTAGGAAAATTATTGATGTTTCTGATAAATTACACATATTTTATAACCCTTTATTATGGAAAGGATTGGTTAAGGGGTGCTTTGAGAGGTTCAGAACACATTGTGGTATTTCCATTATTTTTTATGGGAAAAATAGACTTGACTTCAACCAACTTGAGTTACAACCAGTCCTTATGAATGGAGTTCATAATTAAAGGGTCCAATATATTGCCAATCTTTTCAATGTGATTAGATCTCTTATGGTGATCTGTGCTCAGTGATCTTTGATGTTACTAATGTAATTATTTTGGGATGCCACAAACTATGCTTAATACTATAAAACGGAAAACTTAACAGATATACATACTCTGTCTCCTCTACCAACTGACCCTTCCTGTCTTGCTCCTTTCTATTCAGATCTCCCTATTTCCTGAAACACACCAATACTAAAATGAAGCAAATTTATAACCCTACACTGACCTTGTAAGTATTCAAGTAAAAAGAGTTGCATAATAAAATTGTTATCAGAAGCCCTTAAAATAAATAAAGTTGTTAAAAGTGAACATGAAAGAGGGTCTACAAATGATTCAGAAGAAAGATTCAACTAGGGAAGGGAAAAAGAAAAACAGGTTAGTTTGACTCTATGATTCTACGGACAGTGAAGACTGAGACAAACTGGTGACAAATCTTAAATCATTTTAGGAAAAAGCAAGATACAAATATCTGTTGTGCCATTTATTAATTTTTAAAGTAAAATGATATAAATGGTAATTTTTCTATTAAGTTAATTTGACAGATATATAAACTCAGTTACTCTTTCACTTGACACACTGTAATTACTCTGTAAGATGCTATTTTAAACCACGGGATCATGTTGTTATTATTTTAAAAACACTTAAGTACTTTAATGATTGAATCTAGACAACTAATTACGAATCTGAATCTTGGTAACTAGTAACTTACCATTGCCATATGGAAATGCACGTGCAGAACGACTATCATAACCAGAGGAATGTCCACTGTTGAAGGGAAAAATGTATTTATGTGTCTTTGCAAATACATTCTGAATTTTAATCATTAAGCACAGATAGAAAAACAACAAGGCAAAATAATAACTTTGTTTGTTAGAGGTAGGGTCTCACTATGTTGTCCAGGACGGCTTCAAACACCTGGCTTACATAAACCACCCATATCAACCTCGTGAGTAGACAAGACTACAGGTGCATACACCTGAGCCAAGCAAAATTGAACCTTTTATTCAACCACCATTTAATGATAAGCTTTAATTTTACAATTTTATTTTTAATAGAGAAACCATGAATAATAAACTCAAATTGACTTGGCTTCCAGTGAGATAACAAAGTAACATTGAGGAAAACATAGCATTTGAAATTTAAAAACTAATCTTAAAAAACCTGGTTCTAATAGTTATAAATTGGTAATTCAACTACACTGACATGATCATCAAGTACTACACTTTTTAACATTTTTGAGAAATAAGTGTGATCATTTCCTTTGAAAACGGTATGCATGGTTCCATGTTACTAAGTTTTCATAATTTCAGTACTTTTTCAGAAATACACTATTTTTAGATGTATTTGTCTCTTAAATGGAAATAACAGTTAACTTCCATAAATTAGTGATTCCATCTGCCACGAACTGTGCTGGTACTTTTATCATTAGCTATTTTAATTTTCACAACTTTAACAACCCCTGTGGTATAAAAGAGTCTCAAGAAGGTTATGAGCTATTCCTAACAACACTGTGATTCAAATCCATTGCTGTTAAACACAACACTGATACCCATGAGGGAAATATTCTTCAGTACAGCATCCTAGCTAACATAAACCTTAAGTACAGAGTATTTAAAAATACTGCAGAATGGATCCAAGTCTTCCTTATCAAAGTTGAGATGCAACAAAGTAGCAAAGAATAAAGCACTTTTTCCTTTTTATTAGGGTCCAATAACAGTTGTTCTATGTAATCCACAAAAAAACATGTATTATTCATGATTTCTAGTAAATTGTTTGTATTTCCCCCCAAACTGACTCTAGTCAAGTTTTTAATAATCTAGAGGATTTTTTAAAATCAGAGTGTTACAAGTAAAAGCAAGATACAACTTCAAAATACTATAATTTGGAGCCAAGGATTTAGTTCAGTGATTGCGCTGCCTGCCTCACAAGTGCAAGGTCCTGAGTTCGAGCCCCGGTACCAAAAAAATGTATAATTTAACTTTCTTTCACCCATTTTGATATGAGGCTACAAGTCTAATATGTTATATAAAAGCAATTAACAGATTAGATTTATGAATGAAGAGGCAAGTGCTATGTTTACAAAATTAAATCTTTGAAATTACAGCAAGAATGTATATGTTTTTCTGTCAAAGGACTATCAATTATCAAAATTTCAGAGTGTCTATACTGATTTACCTTTCTATTGTTGGTATAAGAGATGGCGGTGGAGCGCCTGGTGGAGGAGGAAAACCTGAAACATTCAATCATAAGACAAAAAAATTAACAGAATTTGTATTTAATGTCGTAAGTGAAACAAAGTTGCTGCATATCACTAAATTTCTCTGAGGACATAAACGTGCTTCTCTATGTTATAATGGACAGAAAAAAATGGAGCTTAATTTACAAACAGATTTTTGGAGCAATAAAAATTTTAATGAACATTCTGGCCTAACACACAAAGCACAAACAAGGAGTAGTCAGGACACCTGGTCTTATTTTCAGCACCACACACAGCCCATTTTTTATGAGTATGAAAAAGTTAGTCTCAGTGCCTTACCTTTTCCATATAAAAAACAGCAGTAGTATTGTCACCAAATATGTTTTACTTGAAATATTTTAGAAGAAAAGCAAAGTAGCATTTACCTTTAAGAATATTTTGGGTTTTAGATAGAAATTTCCTTAACACGTATAATTTATGAATAAAATCTTACCAGTAAATATATAAATGCTTGAAGCTGAGAACATCTGCCATGAAATAAATTTTAAATAGCACAACCTCAAAAATGACTTTACAAAGAAAGGCATATATGGAATTCTGGATTAGTTTGAAGGAAAATAAATCTGCGCCTTATCAAGAGGTCTGCATTGTCAATAATTTGTAATACCTAAATACCATACCACAGATTATGGCTAAAAGGGATCCTTGCTAACCTACCTTGCACTTTCAAATTCAGATAGGCAATACAGTATTCCAACAAAAGACTTTAAAGATTCCAAACCTCATATGATACCAATTCCTTCCAAGTTTTTAACAACCCTCACTATTAGGAAGTGCATTAAATTATATAACTTAAACTCACACTACAATTCATATGCTGTCTGAATGAGGACAAGTACTCCATTGATGTATTCTCTATTGGCTACATATATGAAAACTCTTCCACTAAGCCGCCCTTTTTAGCACTCTATATAAAACTGAGTCCAAGTTCCCTATATCTCTTCTCAAAAATTCCACTTAAATAAATGTTTTGTCCTGTTTCAAACTATTTCAAGTTTACCATGCTCTTTACTCATTTTGGACCTATAACTCCTCTATTAAACAGCAATAAAAGCAGAAAATTTGGCAATTACTACATTAGTCCTCGAGTCCACAATCCTATGTTACGCAGTTTCACAACCACATTGCTTTTTAAATTAAAAAAAAAAAAAATGCACCAATCCCTTTGACTTTCCCTGGTAAGACTCTTGCATCCACATTCACACACAATCTGTGACCCTGTCCCCATATCTAAATATATACACTCTGCTATGCAATATGAACTTTACTATTTCTGTTTATCCAGGTCATTTTGAATTTAGACTCACTCTTCCAACCATCACCACGTATTCTCTTCATACCCCCTGGCTGTTAATACTGAACTCAGTAAACACACTTGCTAATATGGTTTGCTATGGCACAATAAAAATAAACAACTGATAAAAATGTAAAAAACAAAACCAGGCCACATAAAAGCTCCTACAACCATGCCATCACAACAACAAACAGTTAATCCAACTCTAAGCAACCATCAGACCACTCATTAATTCATCCAATTGCTATAAGGTTCAAAACATATTTTCTCATGACATTGAGTTATACCAGTTGGATTTTAAAAATAAAAAAACTATGATAAAAGTCAAGGTAAAATTACTTTTCTCTTACAGTCAGTACCTTTTATCATCTAAAAAAACTGGTCTGAAAAAATGTTTATAAAAAAATTATTTTATATTCCATTCTGTTTTCTTCACAAATTGATAAGGTGAGAATTTTCTCAGAATATTTCCAAAGAAATGGGTAAGACAGGTGAAGAGAACTAAGTATCTTAAAACTGAAATGAAGCAAAGGCAGAGCTGAAAATAGGACCTTGAAATCCCAAGAGCCTAGTTGATTCTAACCACATCAACACTGACCCTCCTGTAACTATGAGCTTGAAATTTCAAGTTCATTAACAATGATGGAGAAAACATGAAAAGAAGTTTTACCTGGAGGTGGTACAGTTATTGGGATACCTAAAAAACAAGTGATGAAATTTAATATAGTAACTGGATTTCAGAACCTGTTATGTATTTATGCCATCACCAAAACAAACTTTGAAATAAAACCCCTTGCCTCATTATCCTGGCTCAGTCACTCAAAAGAGAAGCATTCTGTTTTCTTGCAGACCAACAATTCAATGTAACATCCAACTTCCCTGATGAAAACCCAGTCAACAACTTGATAAAATTTCCCCTACTAGCTGTAATCACAAATGAAGTTAGACATCAGTTAAAAAGCACACTTGCGCATAGACAAATATCAAACTCCCTAACAATAATGCTAACTAAATTTGATAATCAATGCCTGATCTTGCTTTCTTAACATTTTGATAGGGAAACTGATCTGTGGGTTTTTAATACTGCAAATAGTACAAGGTAATTGAAAATTATGGAATTATTCACTTTTGTAAAGCACAAATGGACTACTGAAATGCTAAAGTTGTTTGACTACTGTTAGCAGGAGTAGGGCAATATTTAATATTTTCCTTAACTTGTATAAGAAGGGGGTAAAGCAAGTAATTCATATATACACACCCCCAGGACACATTAACATAAATGTGGATTATTTATTTCTATAAGCACCAGAAAATACTAATTCATTTGCACACATTATAAATTTTAATAAATTATATATGAACATTGTCAATTTACATTAGCCAGATGTGCCTTCAAATTTATTTACTAGTACTAAAATTAAAGTCTACTTTAAATTTAAGAAACACAAAAGGCAACTTATGTGACATACAAATTTTAACTTTCAGTTAAATTTAAAACAACTTTCTCACGAAAAGTTATGTACCATAAATATGTTCAACACACTTGGGAGTAGTAAATTCTATCTCTAAAATTGTATCAAAATTAGTACATAAGAGGGAGAATTTTAATTCATTAGCTAAATGTATGCAAAAAATGGGAACAATCACTTTCAAATGCTTTCGTGACAATGGAAACTTGCTAATGGTTTAGTTTAAAATGTTCTGACATGCATGTTTAACCAAAGTAAGAAGTTTATACAAAGATAGCAAATCACCTTAACACTTAGCCACTTGATTTAAGCACCAATGCACTAAAGGATACCCTAAGCTTACAAACCCAACAAAACTAAAAAATACATGTAAAGCAACCATCACATTAAAAAAAACCATTAGGATTCCACAAATCGACCCACCTAATCTACAATTGTAACAATTTTCATCCATCCTGAGGTTAACTTGCTTCTTTCCCAACTCACTAAAGAGTCCAGCAGACAGTACAAGCTAAGAGACTCAGATTCCAAACTAAATGGGAAAAAAACAAAAAACTAAAAACTAAACAGGGAAATTAAGGAAGTCAGAGCATGAAATGTTTTTAATATATATTACCTAGTTTTCTTTAGAAAGGTACAAAATTTTTAGAATACTACTAAACTTTGCTATTTTGCCTAGGTTTCAAATTTAAATACATACTTAAATCAAAATTAGCCACCCACTCCATGATACTATAATCCTAAATCTACCTAAATGAAGACATGAGCAGCTTATATTACTTTAGCTAATTCTTATTATAGCTTACCAAAAGGTGAAATCATGGGGGGGAAAAAAAACTAAGCAATTACTAGTCATTTCAAAAATAGTTAAGCTGTAAGACTGAAGAGAAAATAAAGTTTAGGGCAAATTCATAAAAATCACCTAGAACTAAGACTACAAACATAACAAAAGAAAAAAGCCATGTATAGATGTCTTTCCATCATTATTTATCTATACTACAAAAAGCTGCCATGGGCTCTTCTTGTGAAATCTCTATTTCATCTAAGATTGTATTTCAATATCAATTATTTTTGGTAAATGCTCATGGGAACAAGACTGCAAAGTAGATGAAGCATTATACAACCAATTTCCTGACAATTATCAAGAACATTTTCAAAATACAACTGAGAAACTTCAAACTATGACACAATGTAAGGCCAACAACACTGGAAAAAGAGTAGGGAAAAAATATCTTTTCCTGGAAAGCCTCCCTTAACAGTAGTAAAGCTAAGAATTCTAGTGGTGCCAACAATCTTTTGGAAAAGCAGTAATGAAACTCTAATACGCTGAAAACATTATACTGAAACTTAAGCCTGCATCAAGAACAACCTGGAATATTTACATAAATATTGCTAGTCTATTTTCTTAGAATTTCTGACTCTACAGTGGAACCACAAACTATGCGTTCCCACAAACTTCCCTTGATACGCCATGTCGCGGGCTTGGGACCATACTTAGAGAATCACTGGATTAGATTCTAAAATTCTCCCTAATTTCACTACAACAGAACTCAATACAGATGAAATATAACGTTCTTCCCAATTTTTAGCAGATGAAAGCAACTACAAATGACACTAAAGAGTAAAATAGTATGAGCCGGGGACTTAGCTCAGTGGTTCTACTACCTGCCCTCGCAAGCGCAAGGACCCAAGTTTGATCACCAGTACAAAAAAAAAAAAAGAAAAAGAGTAAAATAGTATGTGAACCTATACTATCTGGCACTCTCAGAAAGAGATGGAGAGAGAGAAAATTTAATTTTTCCAGTATATAAATGACTATATATGTATACTCTTAAACGAGAAAGGAAGTTGGGTGAGGGAAGATTGGAAAATCTACTTGGGGAACTGTGGCAAATTAACAGAAAGTCAGTATTCCTGAAAAAAACAAAAAAAAAAACCAGTATTTTAAAAATTTGAAAAAGAAAAATTTGCCTATATTAGAAATTTTCTTCCATAGTGGGCTGTGTAGTCACAAAAAAAACTGAATGAAAACTGTCTATAAACGCATTCTTCATGTATCCATAATTAATTTGTATAACTAAGGCAATGATCTCTGCATCCTGCCATATATGCCTTTGTATTTATCTCCTCCTCTGAGTATGGGCTGGACATTATATTTATAACACACGAAGCACAGCAAAAATGATACGATGTCACTTACATGATGAGGTAACAAAAGACAGCTACTTCTATTTTGCTGGTACCCTTTCTACTGCCATCTCAGCTTGCATGCTTTGATGACGAAAACTGCCATATTGCAGAAGACCACAGCCAAAGGGCTCTCTCAGCCCAACAGCCTAGAAGAAACCAAGTACTTTTAACAACAACAACATGAGTAAATTCAGAGATGAATCCTTCCTCAGGCAAAACTTTAGAGATAATTGTGAAGTCTGAGAAAGACTGAAGCAGAGAAACCAGTTAATCTGTTCCTAGATTCCTAACCAAGAAAAACTGCTCAATAACTATATACTATGTGAAACTATTACGTGCTAGAGTGATTTGTGATGCAGCAACTAAAAACCAATACCTATAATTACTACTTATCTCTAAGTTTAAAAAGAAAAAAAATGGAAGAATTTTGTGTATTTCTGCTTCCTATTTCTTACTAGTAAATTCCAAATCCTATGAAAAGTCTGATTACTTTAAGTCTCAAGATTTCTACTTCAACTTCAAAGATATCAACTTAAAAAATCTGCACAATAGGGCCAGGGATATTTAGCTCAGTGGTTCTGCCACCTGCCTTGCAAAAAGTGCAAGGTCCCAAATTCAATCCCCAGTACAAAAAAAAAAAAAAAAAAAGCACAATAAATTGAGTATAAAGTCCCACTTTGTAAAAATTGTCAAGTAACACCTTTTACCAGAAATGCTTTCTATACATCAAATTTTTAAAAATTAGACACAAAAACACATACACACATACATACATCTCAACTACCACTTACCCTCTTTAAAAAGCACTGAATGTAGAATACTATAAACCATTTCCTAATGATTAAAGCAATTAATTGTGAAGTACCAAAAATAGGATAAAAACCTCAAAGAAAAAAAATGCTACGGCTATAAAACTAAAAGCAACCAACCATCACATTTCATATCCAAAAGGCAAAAAATGGGCCAGGGATTTAGCTCAGTGTTTCTGCTACCTGCTTTGCAAGTTTAAGGTTCAGACTTCAATCTCCAGTACCAATAAGTAAGTAATGAAGTAAATAAATAAATGACAAAAAAGATAACTTTATTATTACTATGAAATGAACAGACTTTCATTTTTTAAGGATCACTGAATCCTCTAATTTATAAAATCTGCAGTCTGCATAAAAGAAAAATTCTATCTTAAAATATATTTGATAATTGTATTTTTATAGATAACATGTAAATTAGTTATCTTTACCAGCTGACGTATGATCACAAAGTGACTAAGGAATAGCATGACATCAGATATTAAGCTATAATTAGGGCTGGGGATTTAGCTCAGTGGTGCCACAGCCTGCCTCGAAAGCACCAAGGTTCTGAGTTCAATCTCCAGTACCACAAAAAAAAAAAGCTATAATTATGTTCTGTAAACTGCATTAGTAATGGTGTATTAAAAATATAACTACTATAAGGGGAGCACCCATGAAGAAGACATTCAAAACCAGGGTCTTAACGAAGCTTTTAAACCCTATGAAATTTGCATTTAAATTAATTTCAATTATGCCCCAAAATACTATTTACTGCAGATAATTACAATTATCCCCTACTTTGAGTTTACTGAAAATGATGGGTTGTATTTGTGTGTTTTTTAAATATAGAAAAACAACAAAAGAGAAAAGTAAATACAGTTTTCAAAGGCTTCAAAAAATTCTTTTTCATAGATACTCATGGAAAATGTGTGCATTTCTGCAAACAGTGCCAATTACTATGAAGTAATCTGGTAAGACCAAAACTCCATAGCACAATAGCTTAATGTTATTTCATACATACTCATCAACAGCTTCCTAGTAAAAAAAAAAGGTCAAAACTCAAAGGTGCTGATACCAGTAATCTAATACAGACCAACTTTCTGCCAAAACAGCAGTTCTCAAAGTTTTTTTCAGGGACTGGTGAGGGGTCTGAGACCCTTTCAAAGTCAAAACCATTTTCATAAAATTACTCAAATGCACAACTTCTTCATTTGTACAGTAGTTTTCTTAAAGCTACATGATTTGAGATAGGTATCATAGATTTAATGAAGAAACAAACAGAACCCTGCTATTCTCATCAATCCATACTATAAAAAGATTTACAGAAGTATAAAACAAGGTCACTTCTCACTAAATGCTTTTTTATTGTTCTAGAAAAAAACAACATTTCTATTTTCCATGAAAATGTTATGTTAACCTGCAATAAGTTTATAAGTATTTAAAAATTAATAAATATCTTAATTTGTTGTAATTTCTAATACTAAAAAAGAGATACAACATGTATAAATAAAAGATCTTTAAGGTCTGCAATAATATCTCAAACTTTAAATAAGTCTGTGACTAAAAAGTTTGAGAAAAACTAAGAACCAGGCACTGACAATCTAAAGGTGCAGGCCTTTTAGGATATGCAGAACAATCCCATATGTGAGCGGGGCTGCTCACCCTGGTTTCCACATATTACTGCTAAGTGAAATCAAGATCTTTAAGAAATTAACAAAATACTTAAATTCATACAATTAGTAGTACTACTTGACTAGCAAAGACGCTGATATAAATGACAACAATCTTTTGGGAAGGAATCAACTTCTATAATTCAGGTAAGCTGAATTTTTTTCATTTCTAGGTAAGCTAGTAAATCCTGCTTTCAAAGCACTGTGTTTGAAAGCACAAAATACCTTGGTTTGTGGTTCAAAGTGATTGGGCTATGTTCAGTAAAACAAAGTTTTTCAACTTAGAAGGATTCTACTCTTAGGCTTGATTTCAACTGTTCTCAACCCCACAAAACCACAGTCACATGGGCCTTAATATTACTTAATGCAACAAGAAATAAGTCAAATCAAGCTTGCCTTCTATTAAAAAAACTCTATTTTAAAATAAGATAAAACTGACCATAAATTAACATTTAAAAGAATGAATTATAAGCCTACCATAGATAAAAAGAAAAAAAAAGAATTCAATGGCTGTGAATTAAGAAAACAAGACACAGGGCTGGGGATTTAGCACAATGGTTCCGCTACCTGCCTTGCAAGCACAAGGTCCCGAGTTCAATCCCGAGTACCACACAAACAAACAAAAAAAGAAAACAAGCCACAGACAGATATTACATGATTCATTTATGTAAGGTACCTAGAATAAGCAAATTCATAGAAGAAGAACAAACATTTACCAAGGCCTGGAGAAAGAGAAAAGCAGTTACTGTTTAAAAGTAAAGTTTTGTTGAGGATGATGTAAAAGGTTTTAGGGATAGATATGGTGATGGTTAAACGATGAACTGCTGTTGTACACTTACAAATGGCTATAATAATAAATACGTAAACTTTACCACACTGAG
The DNA here is from genome assembly GCF_012274545.1 of Fukomys damarensis. Taxonomy (NCBI): domain Eukaryota; kingdom Metazoa; phylum Chordata; class Mammalia; order Rodentia; family Bathyergidae; genus Fukomys; species Fukomys damarensis. The sequence goes on along the minus strand of NW_022900947.1, from coordinate 39,855,818 downwards.
CAAACAACATAGCCTGTAATATCAGTGCTTTCAAGTTTACAATACTGGTTCTAATGAACAAATTATTTCAGGTCAGAATAGCTTTAATACAAACCAAACAAATGTAAGTTAACTGGATCTTTATAAAAAAAAATCTATTTCCTATTTTTGAATTTCCCTAACTTCCCCACCCAGACATATGTACATAGTTCAAATCAGGGAGACACTTTGGGAGGAATGCTTCTAAGGTCTATTATTGTGGTGAATACACATAATCCAATGCTAATCTTTATCTTGACATACACTGATCCATTTTGTTAGAGTTTATATCTAGATGTCTCCCAAGAGCCTCATAGACTCCTAAATGGGGCTTTCAGGTGACTACTGTATTATAGTGTGTTATGGCTGAATTGCTATTAGGAGGTGAGGTTCAGAAGAGCAAGTCACTGGGGGAGTGAACTGGAAGGGTCTATCTCCCTTCCCTTCACCCTGTCTGCTTCCCATCCACCATGCAGTGAGCAGCTTTCATCTGCCATGCTGTCTTGCCTGGGAGCCAGAGAACTATGAACTAAAACATGAGCCAAACAAAACTTCTCTTTCCTCGAATTGTGGTGTTAGTATTTTGTCCCATGAATGAGGGGAGTAAGACACATTTCAGGAGTTAATAAAAATAGGCTTTCTAGCATAATTGCCTGGGTTAGAATCCTGGGTCTGCTATTTTCTAGCTATTGATTAAATTCTTTATAAGCCCTAGTTTGCTCAATTAAAATTAGAATATCTACTTCAGATGTTGTTCTATAATCAAATGAGTAAATACCAGAGATGTTTTTAGAACAATGTGTTCAAAAGTGAGCATTCATTATTAAATATTAGCTATTATTAATCAGAAAAAGACACTAATACATTTCTTAAAAAAAAGATACAAGTTTGTTTTTTTTTTCTGGTTCACGAGAAAATGAAAATAACCCATTTTTTTTTTAAATATAGCAGATCAAGATTAACCATTATTTGTTTTCAAGGTCTTAATGGTATGGCTACAAGGAACATTAAATACTTCTGCACTTCCAGATGTCTCTTGAACCTTTGTTGTACTCTAATACAAAACTTTCTCTTTCTTCATACAAATCTCTTATGGCCAGAAATACTTTGTCCTCTGTGTGTTACTGAGAAAGTTCCATAGCTGTTTGTAGTTGTGGGTTTGGAGGGAGATGAGGCAGTTTATCTTTCCTCTCTGACAACTAACAGTAAAAGTCTTGGTGACAGCTGTCTCTATCACTTCATAATTATTAAGAACTATTTTCTTAAGTGATGAGCCATGTCTGCAAACCTCCAAGCATGCACAGTTGACCATAAATGGGGGCACATCTAAAAATGAATAATGATAAGTATGCTGGGATGAAGTGTAAGGTTGTTCTCTTCCAGGGAAATCTGGATAAAAGGGGTAGCATCCAAATCTAACACTAACAAATATATTAAATACGTTTAAACCAATTCTCGAAAGATTTTTTCTTCTCTTTTCAATACTGATAAAGAAAGCAAAAACCAAAACAACAACAAAAATCCCTCAATATTTCTTTAAGACCCTAAGAAAACTGGAGTACTTTTTAAGGCAAATATGCAAAAAGAGACTCCCTGGTCACAGCTTCATCCAAATCTAACACTAACAAATATATTAAATACGTTTAAACCAATTCTCGAAAGATTTTTTCTTCTCTTTTCAATACTGATAAAGAAAGCAAAAACCAAAACAACAACAAAAATCCCTCAATATTTCTTTAAGACCCTAAGAAAACTGGAGTACTTTTTAAGGCAAATATGCAAAAAGAGACTCCCTGGTCACAGCTTTGACTGCTGCTTGTGATCCTTAAGGTAATTTAAATTACAAAGACTACCAGGGGCCAAGGATTTAGCTCAGTGGTGCCACTGCTGCCTGACAAGTGCAAGGTCCTGAGTTCACTCCTCCATTCCAAATAAACAAACAAACACTAAAGACTACAGAACGTGGCAGAATCAGTGGTTCTGAGGCAATCGGCAACAGAAAAATACAGCTTTGAGCATCAGCATCGATATTCAGCCACACATTACTGATTACAGCCAGTGTAAATCATGACTGATTGTACCAACTGTCAATGTGAAAACTTAGGTTTGGTTTACAGAAGCATACATGTTTATTCAATTAGCTAACATACTTAGGGGGTGCCAAGTGTACACAAGACACTAGGACTAACAACTGCAGGAAAACACACATGAAATGCTTATGCTATACCTATACATACCCTATAATCTCTCTAACAGCTCCCATTCTAAAATAAATAGGTGACTTGCATAGTCTCACCTAACAAATACTTGGTTGTAGTATGAATTGATATACCCCCTACCCCCAGCAAATATGTCGTGGTAAGTTACTATTTAAATCAAGATTAAATTTCACTTTAATCTGCATTCCTTAAATTCTGACAGGACAGCAGAGAAACAATATAATCCAAGAACAAGTATCAAAGGCAATCTGGATGTGAAGCATGGACCTGCAAATTAATATTAGGTAGACTGACCAAGCAAAAAAAAAAAAAAAAAAAATTCAATGATACTCTACAGTATAATGCCATCCAGAAACCAAATATTATCTGAAGATTTATTATTCTTATAAACAGGTTGCATGGCAAAGAAATGAAGTAACTTTAACAATTTTATAAAAAGTAAACTTCCAGATGATGCTATTGCATATCAGCAATATCCTACATACTTTCTGACTATTCCTATACCAATTATTTATTTTTTCATAAATTCACACCACTTTTTTCCTTTAAGAGATGGCTAGTTCTGAACATATAAAAATGTTGGTGGAAGATATTTAGCTAGAATACATGAAAGTTTTTTCATTCTGTCATTTTTGACAATACTCATGAATCTGAAATACATTATGCTAAGTGAAAGAAGCCAAGCACAGGAAAAAAAATACTGCATGATCTCACTTTTATGTGAAATCTAAAAACAAACTCATAGTAGACAGCAGCATGCAAGTTATGAGGCTGGGCAAGAGTAGAAAATGGAAGATGTCCAAGGGGTACAAAGTTTCAGAAAAAATCATGTTCTAGACATCTATTTCAAAGCATGGTGACTATAGTTAATGACTGTGTTTTAAAATTGTTAAAAGATTAGATTTTAAATGCTATAGTGACAGACATGATAATTAGTTTAAAAATCTATTAGACAAGGTAAAGATATATCAAAACATCATATAGTATCCATAAACATGTAAAATTATTTATCAATTAAAAGATTTTTAAAATTTCAAAAAAGAAGCTGAGTATGGTGGCGTGTGCCTATAATCCCAGCAATATGGGAGGAAGACTGCAAGTTCAAGCCTACCCTGGGCAACTTAGCGACTTAGCAAGACCATGTTTCAAAATAAAAATTGAGAAAATAAACAGGGCCAGGGATGTAGCTTAGATCAAAGATCCTGGGTTCAATCCCAGTACAGCAATAATCAATCAGTAAGATTTATAAAACAAAAATTTTCAAATTGCCATTAGTACCTAGTAAAGTTTAAATAGGATTTTAAAGAATTTGAGCATAAGCATTTATTATCACAAACATTAATCATTTTTACTATTACAAAAGGTTCAAAACTTAATTATTCTACATTTTATCTAATTTGTTTTTTTTCTAGAGGACAATGGTTTCATTTAAGAATTACATTAAAACTTCAATACGAATCACATAATCTCTTTTTATTGGTTAATTCTCAGCAAAGATTAAAAAATCACAGACCAATCCCAACACATGGTTTGTGTTCAATTTAACTGTTGGAATAAGAATATCACTGAACTTAAGAAATCACGTCTGGCATAAGCACATCTAACCCATTCTAATCTTTTCCTCTATTTTGATACAACAGATTGTCTAAAGCTGGAAATCACTTTTTGTAACATTTTTCTCATCTTTTTCGAGAGTTGAAATGACAATGGGAGACCAAATGTGATTAGGACAAAAGGCAAAGGTAGTAGCAGATATTTAGAGACATTTATTTGAACACAATGGTTTCTTAAAGCAAGAACAGTTTTCTTGCAAAAGTAAAGAAAGTGACAGAACATGGCTCTCTAGTATGAATTGATTTTTACTTATTGAAAGCAAATCCTAATATATGTCTCTGAAATTCTCATAAGAAAAAAAAACAGCTAATTTTTATTATTTACTGCTGGCATTCTCCAGAAGAAGATAATCTCAACCTTGTTAGGTTCATAAAAAGTTAGTTAAGGGAACAGGGATTAGCTCAGTGGCGCTGTGCCTGCCTCGCAAGTGCAAGGTCCTAAATTCAATCACTACTACAGGGGGGAAAAAAAAAGTGGGGGAATGCTGTAAATATTAAAGACTCACTGAGAAAAAAGTAAGAAAGTCCACTAGATAAAAGTTTAAAAGTATAGCCAGGCATTGTGGTGCACGCCTGTAATCCCAGCACTCGGGAGGCTGAGGCAGGAGAATCGCTGAGTTCGAGACCAGCCTGGGCTACATAGTGAGTTCCAGGTCAGTATCAACTACATAGTGAGACCCTGTCTCAAAAAAAAAAAAAAAAAAGATTAAAAGTATAAATTGGGGGCAGCCCACTGTCCAGTCCCACTTCTGTCTCTCTTAAGGCAGCTTTCTTTCTCTCAATAAATTTTTTCTACTCTTTAAAAAAAAGTAGCTGAAGATATTTTTTAAAATTTTACTACACATCCTGTCTTGTTTAAAATTAAGCAAATGCCAGGAACCTAGCACTCAGCAACAATCACTTAAAAGGAAACCAAACTGAAATTCTAATTTCTATCTCTTTGTAGCATATTCTTTTCTAGACCTAATCCATTGCTAAAAGTATCTTAAATTTTTTTTTTTCAAAAAAAGATAACATTGTTTACATTTCAGAAGGGATTTATATATAAACTATTAGTATCAACTTTAGTTCAGGGATCACGATTATATTTACAGGACAACTCTTCTATCTATATTGTTCTCTATTTTAGAATTACCTTTGTTATGCTGAAATAGAAAGATATATGTATCTATATATATCTATATATATCTATATATATAGATATATAGATATATATAGACATATTATATATCTGTTCCAGTGTAAATGTGTTGGAGATAAAATGTCTATTACTTTTAATACAATAAACCAAGATAATTTTAAACATGTATTTTCACTGTTGAACTAAAAATAAGAAACACACATGTTCTCTTTCTAATTCAAATGCCTTTCTTACTATTTACCTGGTGGTGGAATCAGAGGTGGAGCAGTACTAACAGTTGGAGGAGGTGGGAGAAATGGAGGTGGTGGCAGGTGGGTGGGAGGAGCTCCTGGAGGGAAAAATGGAGGTGGTTTGCTAAAATTGTTGTCTACTTCAGTTGCAGATCGTTCAGAAAGGACCTAAAATTAGAGAACAAGCCATCAGAGATGTGTTTTCTAAGGTTAATCTTATAAGTTCACTCAATGTAAGGAACTAAAAGGCAGTGTAGTTTGCATACATACATATTTGTGCTATGAGCTTATATATACACACAAACATCATACAATCTCAACTACATGCTTTTAAAAATGTTCATATTTAAAGTCTAGTTTAAAACCTGACGCCAAGAAAACTTTTAATTGTAAGTGATAAAAAAAATTCCAAACAAGTACTTTATAAATATAATGTAGCAACTGTAATACTTGTTAACACACAACAGTTAAATATTCAAGTTAAAGCAAAATAATCATTAATCACAGATACCAGCCCTAAGAAATTAACATGGCCACATGTCAGACACTCAACTACAGGAATGCCTGCCATCGCCAGGTGCAGAGAGACTGGAAAGCATTTATCTACAGGCCAGAAGTTAATAGGAAATAAGACGTGTAAATAACTTCTTCCTCTGAGCCATGTAACTTTAAGAACAAAGGTTTAGGGGTACGGTGGCACACACCAGTAATCCCAGCACTCCAGAGGCTGAGGCAGCAGGATTGCAGTGAGTTTTAGGTCAGCCTGGACTACACAGTGAAGTCAAGGAGAGCCTGAACCACATATAGAGACCCCATCTCAAAACACAAAACAAAAATGACAACAACAAAACAAAGTTCATACCTCAAAAATAAAACCAGTTTGGAAAAATGCTGGTCTGTGTGAACAGATAAGCAATGGGTACCATCAGAAGCACCCTAAACCTACTGAATTACAATAGCAAACAAGGTGGTATCTAGTGTACTTTAGACAAGTTGCCTGAGGGATTCTCATGTGCAAACAGGTTTCAGAAATAGCAAAACAACCAACACAATGCTGTATTTTAAATTTACATTTCTTGAATTCTTGCTGACTAAAGCACATCACTTAGATAAATGATCCTCATTTTCATTCAACTCTTCTTACATTTAAATACAATAATTTTTGTAATTTATACTCATAATTCTTAAATTAGGGAACAAAAATGTTTTAAGACATCATGGTATTTTAATTGTAGGGAGAAAGAAATAGAGTTTTATCTTCCATTTTGGAAATAATTATCTTTTAAAACATACAAAAAATTTTCATATAATTAATTTACTGGAAATAATCAAAATACTTTGAACATTTTTTAGGGTATTCAGAAAAAGTTAATAAATGACAAAAAAGGATGGCTAAGCTGAATAGCTGGCAGTCTCTGCTACTGAAGTTCTAACAATTGTGCAATTGACTCATAACTCATTTCCTTTCACTGTCATCCTGAAAACAAAGGAATGCTCCTTCCCCCAGAAATGTCACATTAAATAAATTATAGTTAATATAAGAAATCATGAACAGATTTGAGATCATTTTTTTTTTTTTTTGGTACCGGGGATCGAACTCGGGTCCTTGCGCTTGCAAGGCAGGCCACCAAACCTCTGAGCTAAATCCCCAGCCCAGAGATCGTATTTTAAAGATAATATGGGAATACTATTTGCACGGAAAAGGATACACAAAAATATATTCAAAATAGCATCTTGGGAAGAAAAGGGCTAAAGGTGTAGGGAAAGTGGGAATGGTAGGGAAAAGGTAGTAAGGGAAAGAAAAAAAAATAGGAGAAAATGAAAAAATGGAAATAAAATGTTTGTTAATGGGGAGGGAGGGGGGTGAAGGGAGAGAAGGGACAAGGGGAAAAAATGAGAACCAACACCTGTCATGTAAAGGTACAAGATCCCAATGATGAATGTAACTGTATTGTATACCTAAAATGTGCCAATAACCTCAAGAAAAAAACAAACAAAATAGCATTTTAATTTTGCTTAGTTTCAGAAAGTTCAAGGAGACATTCAGATGATGTTTTTTTCCCAATTTTTTTATCAATGAAACTACACATTAAGTTTAACTATAACAAGTTAAAAGAAAAACCTAAGAAACATCCAAAAATCATAAACTCTAAAAAGCTTTTGTAGAAAAGAGGTGATTGGTTAAGTTATACTTTTTAAATCTCTTCATTACACCAGAAACACCTAACGTATAGCACAGTACTTTATTAAGTAAATTACATTAAATGTATATATAATAACTCAGTTAAAAAACTGATTTTAAAATACTAAACCTGTATGTTGCTGTTTTCATTTGCCCGTCGTCTTCCTTCTACTCTGCTAATAGTTATAGTTTGTCCGATGACATCAATTGCTCCAGGTAATCGCCTATAATATAAAAATTGAACCAATTTAGTTTTCACCTCATTAGATATTTGAAAAAGAATTAAAATTTTAAATGAGAAATAAAATCTAAAATTCTTTGCAATGTATTTTAAAATCAAACAAAGAATTTCACTGAATTAGATCTCATTCCTTTGCAATATGATTTTAAAGACTTCTATTAATAAGCTAGAACCAATGTATCTACCAATGACTATAATAGTAAATTCGCAGTATTAGTATGGGTTTTTGTGTAAGTTACTATTTTTAAACAGTCTCCAATTGAATTTATTTTCTCAGAACAGAATCAGATACCAAATGCTACACAAACTGAAAATAAAATTTGTTGGCCATTCATTAAAATTGTAGCAAATATAATTCTCTTATACAGTCATTTCAAGAACCCCTAAAAGGCTTAAAAAATGTTCATTTTAACAGACACAGGGTATTTTCCTTAGTGATATATTCCAAGCATTAGAAAACATAAAAAGAGAACCAGTTTTTCGTTTCTGGTAACTTGCCTTTAGATAGAACAATTCAAATTTTAAAAATCTCCCATATGTTTAGTCTGATTTACAGTTTAACTGCGTATATGAGGACATGGAAAAATAGTGTACCCACAAAATAATTCTGCAAACTTAACAGGAAAATATACCTAGCAAGATACACAAGTCACTTAAGTGTGGGCAATGAAAAATAGAAGCAAAGTAGATACATATCTCTTCATCTTTCAATTGTAAATAATTCTTCAAAACTTTTTAGAAGTAAAAGTATTAAAGATACATTAGAGCCAGGAGGTGTCACATTCCTGTAATTCCAGCACTAAGGAGGCTAAGGCAGGAGAATTACAGTGAGTTTCAGGCCAGCCTGAGCTACATAATGAGTTCAAGGTTAACTTGAACTACATAGCAAGACCCTGTCTCAAAAACCAAAACCAAAACCACAAATGACATTAGGTCCTTCCAAAGTTTGGAACTTTCAATGACTAATAACAACTACCATTTGCTGTGTGCCTAACCTACACTTAAATTACAAAAATCCCCAACTTAAAAAAATATTTACTGCTAGACATGATGAAGTTAAGATCTAGAGTTATCACTGACCTAAATAAAATGAAATGGCAAAACTAACTTTCAAACCTTAATTGTTCTGATCCCAAAACATCTTAAGATTCCTTTCCTTTGAGAAATGCTTCCCTTCCAGCAAGATAATTCACCTTTGAGAAACTTTGAGAAATGTCTCTGCAAATCAGTGAAAAGTTTATTTGAAGTGAACCTTAAAATGCTTGACAAGTTAATTCATACTCATAAATGTAGCCCTACTATAAGAAGTATAAAACACTTGAAATGTCTTCAACTACAGTTGATATTCACAACCTCTTGCCAAACTGACTTCCCTTCTTTGTAACTTTAATATAAACAAATTTCATGTCCTTCTACTTTTATGGCTGGCTTACTGACTTCCTAGGTTCCCTTATGATCCCAAAGACCAATAGTGATTTCACTCAACCTATTTCTTCAAATATAACTGGGAAATATCTTAATACTGACACATTAAAAAAAAAAAATCCAAATACTGTTAAGATGAAACAAGCTGCCCTCTAAATTGTACCCCCAAAACTTAAAATAATTAAAATTGCATCTAACACTTCATATTAAAGCACATGCCATCAGTCCTCTTAGATTTCAATGCCGTACCAGATATCGTGAAGTCAAGATTTCCCTCATTATTTACTGCTACCTAGACTTCACTGTCAAAAATCTCTACTTCTTTTTTCGACCTGTATTGTGTGTGTGTGTGTGTGTGTTACCGGAGACTGAACTCGGGTCCTATGCGCTTGCGAGGCAGGCCACCAAACTGCTGAGCTAAATCTCCAGCCCAAAATCTCTGCTTCTGCTGTACTATTTCATTTCCTATTTTCTTCTACTCCTATCTCAGGATCTGTCTCCTCTCCAGTTTTGTATTTATTCCCATCAAGACCTAATGCTCCCAAATTTGATTTGCAATTCAGACTGAAAACTCCCTAAGTTATTAAAGCTTGTAAAAATTAAATCTACACATGACACTGTAACTTCTGTCTTTTACCACTGACCTATAATGGTTTTCAAAAACTATGGGACACATGGGAATATTTATCTGCTAAAGTTTTTTTTTTTTTTTTAAATATGGTCAAATAAGTGTAGGTAGATTTTTCCTCAGCTTTAAATGACTGCTAAAAATCCAAAATGGCAAATGCTACAGATTTTGTTATTGTCATGCTACAGACAGAATCCAGGGCCTCGTGAACACTACGAAAGTGCTTTACCACCAAGCTACATCCCTAGCCCAAAATACTATGTTCTAAAAACACACAACTGAGGAATCAGTCTTAACAAGAGTATTTTTCCCCCAGGGGCAAGTTCAGAAAACTGCAATTTTCTACATTTGCATAAAACCTCCTTGCTTAGGCACTTTTACTATACAAACGAATTTATCTTAATCAAATGAAATTTACCATTTTGTTCAAAAATATTTTATGACATGTACATAGTATATATACCAAAGCAGACAAAAGCATATAATATTTAACATGAATAATTTAAATTTCCAAGGGTATTCTGATGCCACACTGTGGAAAACAATACTGAGCTGTATTATTCCATGAAAGTTTTTATCCTGTGTTATCACTCCTCCATACCCAAGGTCTATCCCAGGGCCTCACACAAGCTAGGCTAATGCCCTACTATTGTGCTATATCCCCAGCCCTCCATGAAAGTTCTCGACAGGCATCTTTTCATTTCATAGCATAAAAATATTTACTAAAGCTTCACTTAAGGATATTTGCAATTCAGAATTTCATATATTACAAACTTGTTCAGTAAGGTAGACAGCTAATGCTGTAAACACCATTGTCTTTCTACACTGGAATCAACTATCTAGTAAAAAGCTGAGGAACAGAAAATAACCACATTGGATATCTGAGTTAATCTACAGTTCAAATAGGCAGTGAATATTCACGTGCATTTCTAACTTCACTCTGGGCAAAGGTAAACATGAAAAAAAGACTGAAATTATAAAAGCGTAAGTTAAAATGTCATTATTTTGATGGTTCTGATGTCTCAGGAAGGGTTTAAGGACTGCTTGCAGGTATGCAACAAAATTTGTGCTTGCGAGGCAGGGGGTAGAATCACTGAGCTAAATCCCTGGCCCTTAAGTTTTTTGAAAATGTAGTATATATTACAATAAAAGACACACTTCTAACACACTTATCCCATCATTCTTGCCACTTTCTGAAGAAATTCTAGAAGTCTTTATCATTCCAATTACACTCTTGTGGTTCCTCAATGACCTGAATCAATTCAAAACGTTTATCTATCATGGTAACTTTTATAGTTGTACAGTGCCAGATCTGGTGAAGTTTGATAAGGACACACCATAATGTTTCTATGGATCTCCCTTTCCTTTGTGTGGCACTCAGCAGCAGACTCCACTGGTTTTTTTGTTTGTTTGTTTTTTTGTTTGTTTGTTTGTTTGTTTTAAGGTCCCAGGGATAGAACTCGGGATCCAATGTACTTTTTATCATACCTCATAAAGACATTCAAATAAGAGGACTGCCAGAACTGTTGGAAAAGGATAATGGGATAAGTGTGTTAGAAGAGCAGATATGGTTAAAAGGATTGAGGGGGACTAACATGACTTTTACAGTAATAAATTTTATTTAAACATTTCATATTTTTAATCAGTTCTTGTACTTTAAGACAAAGTATGATAGACTATAGTAGCTTTTCAACTTTACTCACAGAAAACACAGTAATACATTTTGCATAGCCATTCAGAACATATTACATAAAAAACTAAAAGTTTCATAAAACAATGCTTACTAAAGAGGAAAACAGTATCAGTATGACTATTAATGTTTAAATATAGTGGTAAAAAAGCAAAACAAACAATATAAAACCAAGAATATGATTGGTACCATCAACTTTCATAACCCTTACTAATGGATTGCAACCTCACACTGAAAAAGCATTCACATACAGTTGCCAATACCACTTCGATAAAAACAAGTGAATTTCACAGAACTGGTTTGCAAATACCTATCAATGCTGTGTGAAGCATAACAATTCATAAGTCAATAAAAGCAATTAAGCCAAGGGAAGCAAAATAATATGGTCCGGCGACTTTTCTTAATCTTAAGACTTGACCTAAGAGTTTAATACATTTTTGAGAACAGGACTTCTTTTTTTTTAAATGTTCTTTTTTTATTAGTATGTTTGCAGTACATGCATTTTACAATCACCTTGGGGAGTGGGTGCATATACATAATACATGATTTTTTATTTTTTTAATCCCCTTACTCATCCCTCCCCAACTAGCACACATGGTTCTCTAAAAAGGATCAGGAGGTCCCTAAACCTAAATACAACAGACCATACCTTGCAGCAAATTTTCAAAAGAGTTATACTGCTTCACAGAAAGTTCACAATCACTAATCTAGAAGAATGGATGGATGACAAAGCTTTGTAGAAATCCAAGAATGTTTTCCCACAGTAGAACTTCTAATAGGAACTGAGCAGTAGTCTGTAGGAAAAATGAGACTATGGCTATTTCATACAACCAAAACAGATAAGATGTAGTTGTCACCATGTCTAATGCAGGTCATATACTTAGATGGATAACTATAAACAGTCTACATGGAAACCTCTTTTAAGCTACTGTAAGAAAAGAAGTGAGCCATGAAAGACACAGGATGGATTTAAGATTTAGACACAACAATGAGAAGCAGGGACATTTTAGATGTAGAGAAGAGCAAAAAGCAAGAGAAAAAAATGAAAGGAAAAATATTATGTGCAAGATTTCTACTGGGCAAATATGTTATCTATCACTCTGCTTGCAACAGAAGAAGCACAGTTCACCTTTCACAATGATTATCAACCAAAAGACTGTCAAAGAAGCAGTAGAAGGAAAAAACAAACACACGAAGGACTTTGTGCGGCTGTAAATGCTATGCAAATGTCAACTGTCATTATAATTGAATCTACTGTTTTTACTTCAAAATCAGCTAGCATTTGATTTTAACTTTTATGCCAGGACAGAATCAAGTCTCTAAATTAGCAGTTGTCAATCCTACCTATATATCAGAATTGTCTTGAGATTTTAATAATGCTTATGCCCAGCGTGCACACTTGTCTATTTAAAACAGTATCTCTCAGACCTCAGCATCAACACTTTTTTAGTTTCCCAAGTAATTCAATATACAGCTAAGGCTGAAAACTATAACTCTTAAGGAAATATGCAAGGAAGAGACTTACATACATTTGGCTCTCTTCTAGAAAGAATTTAAAAGGCTAGTAAAAATTAACTCTATTACATAATAAACACAAACTCATGCCCATCAGTCCAGTAGTTGAGGTTTTGACAGGATTCAAGATATATGTTTATAATGATCTTTCATTTTTGGAAACTGACAATACTATTTCTATACTAATGTGAATTATACTTTCACAAGAAGAAGAATAATTTTCTCTGTGGATTATGCATAATTTATAAAGAAAATTTAGCATGTTCCAATGCTCAGGTTAACACTTATTAATAACATCCTACCTAGAAAAATAAAACATACATCTAAAATAAAAATCACAGGATTTAAAACTTTATCTTTAGGACATATAATTTTTGTCTTAGCACTTTAGAATTGATAAAGTCTGTGATGAACACAGAGAACCAAATGGAGCTAACACCTCCTGGGTTCCTGACTTTATCATTTGATCCATATAACAGGTCTTTTCACAGTTCAGAAGTTATTTAATGTGTACAAGAATACTGCAAATAAGGTGTAAATCCATAATGATTTTAACAGTTGTGCAAAGAGGCTGTTTTGTATTGTGAAGTGGCAGCACCAGGATTTAGGCTCTGTACACTCAATTTCAAACTCAATGTACCTTTCCCAAGTCAGTTTATTTTTTCTTCCACACAAATATTTTTTATACTTTCTGGGGCCTGAATTATAAAATGTGAAATTACTTTTTAAGGTGTACTGCTCTACTGAAAACAAAAGAAAAAGCCCTGAATGCTTAAATGTGAAATATGCTCAACTCTGACTTACTAGAGGACATAAGTGGACTCATTAATGCAGTCAAGCTATTCACTTTTGTAAAGAGCTTGTGATAAAGCTTTACCCACCGTAATTATGCCTTTGCCTATGAAAGTCAACTTGTCTGAACTGAACCAAGGGAATTTTACTCCTGAATTTGCCTCTTAGCTATCTATGAATCTGGAAAAGCCAAGATCTGCTTTCCCACTATAAAACAGGACTAGCTAGAAATAATTTCAGGATTGAAGAGTTTCCAGAATATATAGTGTAGCCCCAGCAATTTAAAAATGCAGTAAGGGAGATAGAGACTTAGGGAATTCTTCTGAATTCATGCAGGTACTTACTGACTAAATTAGATCTAAAATCCAATCCAATGCTTACATCATGGATGTTTAAGAAAATTATATACAAAGATGACTAATCATTATCAAAAATAGCATTATCAATAGTAGTATAATATAAATCTATTGATTCTTATTATTAGTTCTTATTGTCTAGCCCTTTTAGATTTAATAAATATGCTATCTATATTGCTGGCAAGATTAAATATAAGTCCAAGTGGTTACAGACTAGGTCAAGTTAGCTATATAGAAATTATATCACTGATACAAGTATTCAAACTTTGGATTCCACAGAAAAGTCAAGTGTTGAAAAGCTTCATATATTCCATTCTGTGCTTGTACGATGGATGCAATTTTTCTTTATTTAATCCCTGAAATTTATCTTGGTTCTTCAAACAGAATTTGTGTTAAAAATCAATTAAAATATAATACACATTTTAAAGTCAATGAGTATTAATAAAATATATAAAATTACATTCTTTAACCTGCTAAAGCAACACTGCAACTCTGTTCTGAAAATACAGATAACATATTTTTATTTGAATTAGTTACTAGACATACTTTGAGTATCTTTTAAAAAAATTTTTTACTTTGATATGAAAAACTAGTTTTGAGAATGATTAAATTTATTCTTTACTAATAGGAAACTCTATCAAAGCAAAGTGAGAAGCAATTCTCAGAACTCACAGGGACTATATATAATTAAGATTCTAGGGCTGGGGATTTAGCTCAGTGGTTCCGCTGCCTGACTTGCAAGCACAAGGTCTTGAGTTCAAGACCCTGGTACCAAAAAAAAAAAAAAATCGTTAGAAAAAGAAATCTCATGCTGGGAGTAGGGGTGTATAACTGTAATTATCAGCACTTGGGAGACTGAGCCAAGAGAAACAATGCAAACTGAAAGCCAGACTGGGCCACACAGAGAATTCAAGACCAGCCTATACTATATAGTGAGACCTCATCTCAAAAAAACACAAAGAAAAACAAATCTAAGAAAGTAAAATTTTATAGTTTTCTTCCCTTGTTTTATATAAACCATTATGACTAAAGGCATCTGATAATCCATGTATTTAAAAGTTCTTAAAATAATTAAAAACACATTAACATAAGGTTAACCTGCACAGAAAGCAAGCTTAAAATTCTGAATAACAAGAGAAAAAACAAAATTATCCTTCATATGCCAGATTTAAAACCTCTCAAACTGACTGCCGTTGACAATGCTATTTTCATACCCTAAATTAGTTGCTTTTTATTACAACCCTCAGTAATGAAGTTATGATCCTCATTATAACAGTCTCAGAAAATGGTAATACCTAAGGTTGTATGCTTTGTAATTGGATAATTTAAAACATAAACAAAATTCTATTGCGGGTAAATCACAGGTCAAAGCATAAAGCCAGGAGAGCTGTCAAATACCTATTATCCCAACTACATAGGAGGCTGAGACATGGGAATTTAACATTTTGAATTCAACCTGGACAGCTCAGGAGTAACTGTCTCCAAAGTAAAAAGGGCTGGAAATGTAGCTTAGTGGTAGAGTAAAGGCTTCAGAGTGGCAAAAAAAGAAAAAAAAAATCTACAATCCGGGGCAAATTGTAGACTCAGTGGAACAACAAGTTCAGATTCATACACTATACCTAAATACAAAGGTTGGAAAGATTCAGTGGAGTTAAATTTTATAGCTCCTAAATATTGAGTAGATTTTATCACTAAGTTATGAAAAGCATCTGGGATATTTTAACCAGATGTGGTACAATGTGCAGTGGAGGGGGGGGTGTAAAAAAACTTTACTGAGCACCAGTTTACACGGATCAAGGCAAGTTATTATATAAAAGCCTAGACATATAAGTGGAAAGTCATTAATATGGTAACTAAAAAACTGTCAACTGTACCCCGAAAAACATAATTTGGAAGGTAAAAATATGGTACAGTCTAATAAAAATGTGTTACTGTACTAATGAGACAAAACAACACTGATGATCTAAACATCAGGGAGTATCCAATGTTTAAAAATAGCCTTACCTTAGATCAGGTGATTCGGCCCTCCCATATCGATCCTGCCACTTCCCAACGCTTGAATTGGCTTTTCTGGAGGCAGTACTTGTCTGAGACTGAGAAGAGGTGCTGTTTCTGGTGAGATAAATTTTCTATGTTTTTTCTTATATATTGTTGTCTCTGACCCCCCTTTTTCTGTTTTTTCCTTTTTTAAAATTCTTGACATGCTTTTTCTAAAGTCCTTTAGCATATTTGTACACCATTCTTTTCAAGTTACAAAATATTTGTTATGGTACTAAAACTACAAGTGGAATTTAAATGTAGATGTGTTATCAACATTATAATTATTCTAGAAAGTTTTTAGAAAATATTCTGTCAAAATATTGTATGATGTCAAAATGCATGAGAAAAGAACCAAGGGCTAGATTCAGATTTTAATACATTATTATAGAGAAACTTCTGTGCCTCTATGAATTAATAGCATTCATTTCTGCAGTTTTATACAATTGTACTCAAAATACTGGTACTTTTTTCCCTGTATTCTTTAACATATACATACTGTTAGTGTAAATAGTTAACAGTAACACTGCTGTGTTTCATAAAAACCTATACTATATATTCTATTAAAAGTCCATTTCAAATCAACATGTAACTCTTTCAAAGTAAAATCCCAAAGAAAGTTAATTCTATCCCCAGTGGCATACTCAATTAATAGTTCAACTATTTATGCTCCTGCTAATCCTTTAAAAAAACCATTAAAATACTCTTTAAAAGTAAATGGAAAAATACACATTTACATATTAACTTACTTATGTAAAAAAAAACTCAAGGGAAGAATAAACCAGAAATTAAAATGCAGTTTCCTGATCATTCTATATTCTTTCACATCCTCCTGTCTTTGACTGTACTCTCTCTCTCTCTCTCTCTCTCACACACACACACACACACACACACACACACACACATATATATACACACACACACACACATACAAATTATACCAGTAACTACGGAAGAAAAAAAAATGCCAAAGGTTACTATGAAACAAATTATACTTTAAATAATTAATATTACCACTTTGAAAGAAATTATTTTGAAAACAATTATTTTTACTATTCACCATCAATCTAAAAAAAAAAAAGGGAAACAGAACTTGAGCTTTATTTTACGGAACACACACACACACACATACAAATTATACCAGTAACTACGGAAGAAAAAAAAATGCCAAAGGTTACTATGAAACAAATTATACTTTAAATAATTAATATTACCACTTTGAAAGAAATTATTTTGAAAACAATTATTTTTACTATTCACCATCAATCTAAAAAAAAAAAAGGGAAACAGAACTTGAGCTTTATTTTACGGATTTGGGTATTTTTTGTAATATTAAGAGTAGAACTCCCAAATCTATTTTGTGTATGACTGAAGATTAATCAAATATTTACACTAAAGTTAATGAGAGGTAGGGTTTCCCTATGAGAAAAGGGAGATGTAACATGGAACAAAAAAAGTAAAAAGCTCTGGTATTGAATTGGATGTAAAAGGAAGATATTATGATTTCAATTTTTTAAAAAAGAATATGCATATGACAATTTCATATTGAAATTTCATATTTCATATTGAAATTTTTTTCCTAGCTTTGAAGGCTGCAAAGGCCTGGAAATAAATAATGTCACCCAGGACAAAAAGCACAGCTATTACCCTGATCTTGATTTTTAATTATTATTTCCCACTAAGAGGAGCTACTTCTTGGGAAGCTGGGAAGGCACAAGATTAAGTCTGGAAGATGCTGGTACTGCAAGAGTTAAGGAGTCCTCAAAAAAAAGAGGAGGGGGGAAATGTGTCTGAGGTCATAGGAACAGTTTGAAGAGGCTTCACCAACCAAATTTGGAATAATTTAGCATCAAAATAAATTACACTTTCTATAAATCTACATATATTATACATGCTTTACATATATTGTTTTGTTTATATAACAGAATGTAATTGTTCTTAAGCCATATGTATAAAGCCGCACACACACACACTTTCACACATAAAATGTAAATAAATCAATCTAAGTGAAATAAGTGGAGAATGTAGGAAATCTCATTTTAAAGTAGAATGCCAACTAATGTTGAGAAATAATCACTAGATAATCACTAATTTGCAGTAACTACAGTAACTGATTAAAGTAAAAATCATCAGTGGATGCTGAAATGCTCAGGAAATTGAAGAGGAATGGAATACTGCCACCCACTTTCCCCACAAAATTACTTATTAAATACAAGGGGGAAAATAGTAACTTTGCAGTGCAGAAAGAAACCCAAAGGACACAAGTGATTAAAGTAATCATCACTAATAAAATAATGGAAAAAAAACAGATATAGATCTCCAAGATTAAACCACAAAGGGGGACACATGTAACTTAAATATATGGTATTCCTACCTCAAAAAGCAAAATTTAAACCTAACAGTGAAAAGGTACCAGGCAAATCCAGAGTTATTGACCATCTACAAAAACTGGACTGTCCTCTTAAAATTCAACATCAAAAAATACAACACAAGGTTGGGAAGTTTATATTTTAAAATATGATATAAGTTAAATTTAATGAATGGTCCTGGATTAAAACCTAAATCAAGGCTGGGGGTTTGGCTCAGTGGTTCTGTCGCCTGCCTTGCAAGCGCAAGGTCCTGAGTTCGATTCCCAGCACCCCCCCATTAAAACCTAAATCAAAAAGAAAAGAAACTGCATAAAGGAAATTATTAGGGTAACTGGCAAAATGTATGGCTTAAATATTATTAGATAAAAGTATCTGATGCATTATTAGATTTTTCTGACTTTGACAATCATGTCCTATGACTATTCTAAGATTCTAAGATAAGTATTTAGTACTCAAAGGGAATAATGCCCATAATTAATATTCAAATGGAGGGCTGGGGATTTAGCTCAGTGGCTCTGGCACCTGCCTCGCAAGCACAAGGACCTGAGTTCGATCCCCAGTACCAAAAAAAATTCAAATGGCTTAGAAAAAAATTTTTTCAGAGCTTATAAACCAAATATGACAACATGTTAATACCTGGTGAAATTTAAGTTTTTGTACTTTTCTTGCAACTCTTTGTAAGTTTGAATATTTTTCAAAATAAAATAAAAATAAAAATAAAACCACAAAAAATGAAGGGGGTATAAATGAAGGGACTTCCAGGTGAAATAGTAATATTCTGTTTAATGATCTATGTGCTGGTTTACATGGGAATGTCCAATGAAAAGCTATCAAGCTGTAAATTCATAATGTTGTTCTTTTGAAGTATATACTTCCAAAATGTTAAGTATTATAAAATCTTTTAAAGATTAAGCAGAACATTCTGATACATTAATACTCAATATAACTATTTTAGTATGCCAGTTTGCTGGGCAGTCCAGCAAGTTAGAAATTCAGCTCTTCTACTGATCAAATACAAAAAAATAGTTAAAGTTCCATGCAAACATCAAATCTATACAATAATAATGCAATCTAAGATTTTAGCAATGGAAATACAGTGCTTGGGTCAGTAGTACATTCCTCTTAAATATCCGCTCTGCAGTCTCATATTTTAATAATGATATTACTGTCTTCTCTTTACTGAAGTCAATAAAATTTTACTTCCAAAGACTCTTTCTATCCAATTTTATAAATATAAAAGCAGGAAAAAAGTGTTTTAAGATGAACAGTTCACAATGAATGAAAAATATCCTTCTCAGCAACTAAAGATACATCAAAAAAGTTAATTCTCCTAATGAGCAATCAACAATGTATTTTATAGGTACAAGTGACAGTAATGACATGCTAAATGTTTCTATAGGTTGCAGAGGTAATTATTCATTTGTTTTCTTTAGTAGTGTGAGTCTGCTAATTTTCCATCTTTCTTCTACCTCCATTTTACCGTCCTTTACCAATCTCTACCTTTCCATCTCTCTTTACCCAAATCTCCTAGTTCAATGGTCCAACATTATAATCACCCTCACAAATACATGCTTGCTTTGTCATAGTCATTTGGCATAACCCCGATCCTGTCAAATACAACTCTAATTACCCTTCATGAACATTTGACAAGAGTGAAAAAATAAGCATCAGCAAGTTGCTATGTTTCACTTTAAACCATGGCATTAACCTTAAGAAAAAATGGAAATACATAGCTTCTCTCCCTATGCCATCAACTTTTCATTTTACCGACTCACTGGTTAGCAAATAAAAGTTATGTAATTTCTCCCATCTTGGGGAAAAAAACGTTCTCTTAACCACCCCCCCCACTGCCCTCTAGCTGCTATCAATCATTTTTCCTTTTCTCTAGTTTAATCACATACTCTAACAAAGACTATTTCAGGCCTTCTCCTCTCTTCTCGAACCTTTACCACCCCTTTTCCACCAACTTTATTCTAAGTCTGTACCTTATCTTTCTAGGAAAATAGCAGCAATGAGAATAGAACTTCTAATTGTTTTCATTACTATGATCTTCTTACATATCTGCACTTGGCTCTATATCCTGCATTCTTTGCTGCTAGGAATGAAATGTTTGCTGTCTATGTACCTATGTAAGCTTAACCTCACTACTCACATATCACATCTTCTGGTTTTACTAAGGACACTAATCTATGAGTGTCCCTTTACCTATTCTTTCTTTAATAATTTCTTGTTTAGTAAATAACCTGAGAATTATAGAAAATACCTCCATTTCTTTCATTTTAAATCATCTCCTGAACCCATGCTTTCTTCTAGACATCCGTTCCCAGCCCCACAAAAAAGAGAAGACTGTCTTTAAAATAAAAAGTCTGTATTTTTTCCTAAGTTCTTTCTTCTCATCCTCCCTTGAACCCAATCCAATGTCTTTATCTATACTTCCCACATTGAAAATCATCCTAGTCAGGATCACCAATGACCATCACATTTGAAAATGCAGTAGTTATCCTCAGTCTTCATCTTCTTCACCAATCATTAACGTTTAATATTAATAGTTGGTCATTCCTTCTTAAAAAACATTCTTTAAGAGATACACTGGGGTTTTCTTCCTACTTCAACTAGTCTTTCCTCCTTATTGGTCTCCTCTTACTGATTTATTTCTGGTCTACAAAGGAATGTCCTATCATTTTTGTATCAATACTTATCTTTTACAGTCTAACTCCGTTCCACAACTTCATTTAAATACTATTTATACAACGATTACCCCAAATTTGTTTCTAGCTGATTCTCTTCCCCTCTATTCCAGATATACACATCCAACTTCCCACTCAAATTTTCCATTTGTATATTAAATAGTCATTTCCATTTTATTGTCCTAAACTCTGGATCTTCTCCTTCCAAAAGCCATTCATCCTGTATCTTTTCCACCTCATTAATGAAAAGGCCATCATTCAAACTGAGTTGAGGACAAAATCCTTGGATTCATCCTTGATGTCTTTCTCTTTATAATCCACACCTAATCCATCGAGAGGCTATTGGCTTACCATTTGAAATGTACAGTAGTACGTAACTACTAATTAACCATCTTCACCATTACCAACTTGATCCAAGTCACCATTATCTCTTGCCTACAGCTTCCCAACTTGTCCCTGTTTCTACACTTAATCACTGTATAGCATAGTCTTCTTAAAGTTCCTAATTTGTGATTTCAAAACCCAGGCCAAAATAACAATAACAAAATACAGAAAAACTGAGGCCCAACAGAGCAAATCAAACAGGCAAGGCAAGAAACTAAAAGAAGGTGAAAAAGTAAAAAGAGTCAACAAAAGGCCAATAACATGTCAATAATAAGTCAGTACATATCAGTTATAACCAGCAATGTCAATGGCCTCAACTCACCAATCAAGAGAAACAGACTGGCAAAATGGAATAAAAAGCAAAATCCAACAATATGCTGTATACAAGAAACACACCTAGTGAAAAAAGAAGCCCATAGACTGAAAGTGAAAAGACAGAAAACAATTCTCCATGTTGACAGGAGCCCAGAAAAAAACAGGGGTAGCAATCTTATTTGCAGACAAAGTAAATTTCAAACCAAAACAGATTCTAGTATTATTGATGTAGGACGGTACTGTATCATACCTCTGTGAATGTAAAATATCTTGTACCTGCTTTGTGATACATAGTAGGGACCATGCTTTATCAGAGCTACATTTAATGATATTACTCTAGAATGTTCTCTTTCCAGATGATTAAGATGCTAATAAAAAAAAAAAAAGGTCCCAGGTACCACAACAGCAACAGAACTTTGCTGTTTTCTGGATATTATTCTTTTCTTTGTTATTTTTTGTTGTTGTTGTTCTGGTTGTTTTTAAAACTGATTCTAGTATTATTGATGTAGGACGGTACTGTATCATACCTCTATGAATGTAAAATATCTTGTACCTGCTTTGTGATACATAGTAGGGACCATGCTTTATCAGAGATACATTTAATGATATTACTCTAGAATATTCTCTTTCCAGATGATGATAAAGATGCTAATTAATGCTGAATGTCTATAATTTTGTTCAGATGACTGCAGAACCTGGAAAAGCTGTTGCTGCTACCGATGTATAACATACTATTAGTACTCTTTTTATATAAATATAAATATAAATATATATATATATATATAAAAATTGAATTTTGGGAAACTTTAACGGTGCTGCCAACCTTGGAAAAAGTCATCCCAATTTACTGTGTTGAGTTGGCACTGTACAGAAATGGACAGCCATATTGGTCTAGAAATGTTAATTTATTTTTATTTTTATATTTTTTTCCATGTGTACAGGGGTAACACATCGTATTAAATATGTAAGGTCATATCTACGTGGGTTTGATTACAGAAACTAATAAAGTATTCTCTAAATGAAAAAAAAAAGAATAAGGTAAGACTACAAGAGCAAGAAGCAATTTAAATATGTTCAGGGACCATATTCATCTCCAGAATTAAGGATTATTTTAATGTTACATCATCGCCTTTTCTCTTTTACTTTCCTTTTTAGTTTTATTTTAGGATTCCCTATTTTTAATGTTCATACAGAGATTTCTTTAACTGAAACACCAAATAGTTTCTTTGGTGTGAAAAACTACAATAGTACACAGGATCCTAATGAGATAATTAATAATGTGAAATAGGAAGTAAAGGGCTAAAGGTGTAGGGAAAGTGGGAAGGGTGAGGGAAAGGTAATGAGGGAGAGGAAAAAAATATGAAAAACTGAAAAAATGGAAATAAAGTGTTTGTAAATGGGGAGGGGAGGAGGGGGTGAAGGGAGGGCAGGGACAAGGGGAAAAAATGACAATCAAGAACTATTATGTAAAGGTACAGAATCCCAATGATGAATGTAACTGTACTGTATACCTAGATTGTACCAACAAACTCAATAAAAAAAAAACTGCAAAAAAAATAAAAAGGTACAGAAAAACAGGTGCTTATTTTTAAGTAGTTTAATTAGAACAGTAAACATCTAGGATATCTTCAATCATCAAACACTGTTATGAAACACTTTATACAATTAATTCATTTAAAATACATAACTACAGTGGGAGAGAAACACTATTACTACATTTCATAGTTTAGAAAATCCTAATTTAGCAAGATTAAGGAATTTGCCCCAGGACATACAACTAATAAATTACAAAGCCAGATTCTGAATCCTAGAAGTCTAATTCCAGGGTTCTCAATACCAGAGTATACTGCAGAATACCATAAACTCAATGAAATCAAAGTTGACCTTAAAAAAAAAAATTAAGCCAAAATACTATATATTAAAATTATCAATATTCCTTAACTATTACAAATTCTTCAAACATTTTATGAGATTGAATTTAGTTTAAATAATTAGTGTATGTTTATGACAATCCCTACAAATCTTGAACTGCTTTCTGACATTTAATTATGGTTAAAAGGTCCACAAACCTTTATCTTAGGGCTAAACAAAATACTCCCATGAGGTTTTTTTCCTGCACTAGTATATTATGAAGTATAACCCATTACAACAACAAAAAATTATAGAAAAACGAAAACAGAAAATTACATAAATAAAGAAGTACTACAGGAAGTAAGTGACATGGTTGATAACTAATAACAGTTGGGTTGATTTGTTTCAGGCTCAGATTTAAGTTATCTTTGACCCAAGATTAAACTGCTTGATATCCTTCTCTAATCTTAACTATCATTCGCCATTTTCCCTGTAATGGGGTAGAAGGGTAACTATTTGTCACATTTGAGTAAAATGGATATTTTGCAGCATATATTCCTCTTAAACCTAGTACTTTGTAGACACAAATTTAAGTGTTATCATTTAAAACTAAACAGAGAAAAGTGATTTCAATTTAAAAGATTTTCCAAGTTGAAATTTCTGCCACCTTTTACTAGAATCAGCAAAATACTTGTAAAGCCCAATAGCTCTAGACTTAGAAAGTCCAATAACTCTGTAAGAATAATATGTACAGCGGGTTGGGGATTTAGTTCAGTGGTGCCCCCTCCTGCCTTGCAAGCACAAGGTCTTGAGTTCGATCACCAGTAGCAAAAAAAGAAAAAAGAATAATATGCACAGGAAACAGCAAGATCATTGTTAGCACCTCAACTGCAAACAAGGTAACTACTTCTTCATACACACACATTAACAACTATATAGTATACTTCATTTCTTGCTCAACACGGCTTTTTTATTAAGATGGAATACCATTCTAAACAGTTTTTCAAAGAATTCATTTCAAATAAAAGTGGAATGTTCCAGTTTTTGCTGACAAAACTGGGAGATTTTATAAAAATATAAAGATACCAACTCTTAGAGTAATTGAGTTACAACTGTCTAACCTGCTTGGTGGAAGTCCAGTCTTGAACAAAGATGGAGGAGAAGTAAATTCAGCCTTTGTAGAAGGTAGGGCTGCTTCTTTCTCTGAATTTCCAGTTCTCCCCTGTTGTACCTAAGCAAACAAACAAACAAACAAACAAACCACACAAAAAACTGGTTTATTAGTTTTTTAAATTTACAGCACTCAAACACAATGCCCTTTAGCTATTAGGTTTGTAACATTTAATTTAAAGTTAAACACAAAAAATGTTTCATGGCTAAATAATTATTAAAAGTAACCTATGTTAGATTAACAGGTAAAAGGCACCAAAGATGGGTTATGGGATCAAAATGTCCCAATTATTAAAACAAACACACTTCTGCAGCTGGGCGTGGTGGCATGGCAGCACAAGCATGTAATCTCCGCACTTGGGAGGCTAAGGAAAAAGAACTGTGAGTTCAAGAGCAGCTTGGACTACACAGCAAGACCCTGTCTTAAAAACTCAAAATAATAAAAAAGTAAAAGTAGTTTACACTTTGTCACTTAGAAGTCCAATACATTCTAAGTTTTAGGGACTTTTATAAATCCCT
Source organism: Fukomys damarensis (assembly GCF_012274545.1). Classification (NCBI taxonomy): domain Eukaryota; kingdom Metazoa; phylum Chordata; class Mammalia; order Rodentia; family Bathyergidae; genus Fukomys; species Fukomys damarensis. The sequence continues at coordinate 39,830,436 of NW_022900947.1, read as the reverse complement.
CCAGATCAACAGAAAGAAGTCTAAGACACTTGGTTATGACTCCATGTTTCAGAGTTTAAGAAGACCATGAAGAATCTTCCCCTGCTGTGTTCACTATCCTTATCTAAGCACACAATCGGTGACCATTTTAACCATTCTATTTAGGCTGTGATTTGGTGCAACACCTATACATTCATATCATTTCTCCCATATTCCCATCCTAATTAACAGTACCACCTTGCTGCCACTTCAGTAGACCTAGAAACAAAAAGTTTGTCTGTTTGTCCCTCTCTATATTAACTTTCAAACCAGGCTGTCCAGCATCTCTGCTCCTATCACAGCCTCTCAGTGTGGTCTACTCATGCTCCTCTAGATTGGTGTTTGTGTTCACCTATCTTAAAATCATCAAATTATTAAATTTAAAGTTGCCTTATACTTAAATAAGATCATACTTTATGTTAGGCCTATTTAAATTTTATTGCCCCTGTTTTATTTAAATTCAGTGTCACTTGCTTTCCCCTTGAGGAAAGGCTGAGAATCTCAGATACTTTGACAAATCACTAAATTGATTCCACAGATCATCTCCCTCCCAACTAACCATTACGTGAGAAAACAAAATTTTTGCCCACTTAAGCAATGTAGTCTTATCTCTTATTAATTAGAGCCTAGCCCAATCTTTAATTGACACTTTCATATAATTAGGGTTTAGCATTGAGTTTATTCAAAAGTGAGTTTCACTGATTTTTAAAAAGCCATTTAAAATGTACTGATCCTAATGAAGGATTAGCACTAAGGAAATGGAGAAAGACTTAAATGATTTAACAGACAGTCCACAAGAAACACTTAAAAAAAAAATCTGGTGACAGGGGAAGTAAACATAATTCAGTCCCCAACCATTTATTAACTATCTACTACTTAACATGTTCTAAGATTATAGCCAGAAATACACAAATCTTAGTGAAAAACAAAAAATAGAAGACCAATACCTGGGTGTGGTAGCATATGCCTGTGGCCAGCACAGCACTCTGGAGGTTGAGGTAGGAGAAATCGCTACAAATTTGAAGCTACCTTGGCTACACAGTGCAGTAAGTTCAACACCTGCCTAAACTATACAGTGAAATCTTACCTCAAACAAAAAAGTATATATAAGAAAAAAATAGTAGGTATAAGGTGCATTACTGTCACAGTTTCAGGCATCCATAGGGGCATTCCTTGCAGATATTTGGGGTCAACTACATCATTTAAATTATTGGCCTTTCCTCACTATTCCCACTCTTTATCATGTTATCACTTAAATTTTTTTTTTCATGGGATTTAACACTAGTATTGCCTGAAATTACCTCATTTTGCATGATTTCTGTCTGTTGCCACTGTAATGGAGGATCACTGAAGACATGAACTATGTATAATAAATATCTGCATCCCAAGTACCTAGAAAAAATATCTGGCATGCAATAAATACTCAATAAATATTTGTCATTTAATTAACTGTGGGACTCACCTTAAAATGTTTCTTCTTCAAAGTCCTTCAAAGGACACGGGGTTTATATAATTTGGCATGGATACTTAATTAATACCTATCTTTCGCATTAAGACAGATAACCAGCAAGACTAGGGAGTCTGTGTCTAATAAGTATACCTCATCTCACCACTCAAGCATAATACATTTCCTGGTATAGTCAATGCTCAATTGAAAATGGGAAGAAAAGGAAAAGGATGGGAAAAAGAAGTTGGAGTGAGTTTAAAAGGGATAGATGTAAGAACAGATGCAGTAAGATGGAAGAAATTCTACAGTAGGAGAAAAGGAGAAGATAGGAAGATGGCAGATTCTGAAACATATAAAACTTGCTTGCACTTCCTAACTTCTTTTCTATCCTTAGTTTCTTCATAATATACTCCTTGAACAATTCTGAAAATCCTTACCATTCTAGCAACCATCCCAGTTAATTTGAAGTATTATTAACTACTTAACTACTTGTTTTTCTTTAGACTACACTCAGGATTACAATTCTCAAAACTTGGTACACAATAAGAGAATATTTTATATGACCTAACATTTATGACTAAAAAATGACTGCAATACACTATACCTAATTTTCTAAAAACAGTAACGTGATTTGTTTGGATATCACAAATACAAAGAAAACTTAAAATCTGTAACCTTGAGAAATTAAATATTTCACCAAATTATGCTACCAATGTACCCAAGTTTTGGAATTATTGTTTTGAAATATCTTTGGCTGCCCATCACAGCATCAATCATAAAAGTGTAAATAAAAACAACACCTAATAAAGAAGAAATTCATTAAGTTGTACTCAAACTATTATGCCACTCAAATTATTTATCAAAAAGTTTAACAAAGAAAACATTTAGCAAATAATGTTAGATGAAAAAAGGAAAAGCAGAAAGCCATAACTAAATCATTACAACTATATTTCAAGTAGTAATACTAAAAAAATCAAGGGAACAATACAATTCAGGGCTTTCAAAGCTGATGAAAAAAATAGTATGTGAATGAGCAAATTAAACAAGGAATCTTAAGTCAACAATGAAAGCAAAGGCATATTCATTATCATGGCGGGACCCCAAAGTTTCAGGAACTGACAGCTCCAGCTCCCAGAACATTTGAATCACACCCAGGCATATACTTTCTAGGTAGGCTACTGGAATAATGTCTCTGAAAAATCATTATTACCACAAAAAGGAAAAAATAAAAGTGAAAAAAAACCTTAAGGATACTAACAGGTGTAAAAAGCTTGGTACTATTGAAAAACCTTCAATCAACAAATTCAATTCATGTGCACAGATCTTGCATTCGAGTTTCTGGTAGCCCACTCTAACATGAGTGCATTTCATGGCCAACAATCAACAAACATTTGAGAAAAGTCCAAGTCAAAAGCCAAGAATAACAAACAAAAAAAGTCAACTTGAAGAAAACAGACTACAGGAAAGGAAAGCCTAACAGAAACAAACAACCTATAACTGACATCCTTTGAGAAATGAGGAAGAAAAGATACTGATTGCTGCAAAAAGATAGGACATTACAGTGAGATAATAAAAAATTTCTTGGATATTAAAAATATAATAGCAAAAAAGGAAAACTGAATAAAAAGTTTAAAAGGCTGAAAAAAAAATTCCCCAAAAGAAAATATAAGACAATTAGAAGACTAGTCTAAGAGGGTCAATGTATGAGTAAGATCTCCAACAGAAAACAGAAGAGAAAAAGTAAAACAAGAAAAAGGTGAAGGACATGTGCTTCCAAATTAAAGCACAAGGAAGTGCTTAGTTTAATGGATGAAAACAGATCAAGAAACATAGTAATTGTGAAATTTAAGAACACAAGTAACGAAACTCATACTATATCCTGCCAGAGAAGAACAAAATGTGTATGTGCACACATGGGTGCACATATAAAGAAAAAAGGGTTTTAAGAAAATGTTGTAATTTTTCTTATAATGCTACCCATTCCCAAGTCACTTCTTTCTTGTCCCTTATCCCAAATTATGTAATTATACAACTGTTTCTATACCCGATAGACTATTTTTTAGATCTTAAAACTTCATCTCATTTTACTTTAAAAACAAAAAACAACAACAAAAAACCTAGTCAGGAATAGTAACTCATGCATGTAATCCAAACTATGCTGGGGCAGAGGATCACAGGCTAGCCTGGGTAATTAGCAAGTCCCTAACACAAAAGGTCTGGGAATATAGCTCAGTGTTACAGTACTCAAACTTATCATATGTGAGGTCCTGGGTTGCAACCCCAGTACCTCAAAAAACAAAAACAGAACTCCCCACCATGCAAGTATTTCAAAGGAAATACTTCACCTTAGGAATGTGAATATGTTAATAACCAATGTATGATAAGAACCTAGAGGTTCCTTGGTACTAGCATCACTACTTACTACCATGTTTGAAAATTTACATGATAAGAAACAGAAAAAAGAGGTTGACAGGTTGTCTCTTACTTGACTGAGGAGGAAATTACCTTTGCAGAAGATATGAAAAGAAATCACAATTCACCACTGAGTTCAGGCTTTAGTTCATTTCATTCTTTACAGAACCACAAAAACTCCCTATCTGACCTGACTCCCTTTGTATCTTTTGCATTCTAAAACCCATCCTACTGCCACTTATTTTCTAAAAACCAGAACTATATGCTTTCTACTGCTAAAACAGCTTCCTGCTGGCTACATATATGTTTGCTGGCTAGTCTTTCTCAACGTTGCTCTATTTCCTACAAACCAGGACAGACATAACAAAAAAAGTTTGTTATCCACATTGTTAAATATGCATCCTATTCCCAAATCAATATTTCTGACATTATTACTATTTAAACACACTATAAAGACAAATCAAGTCCTTATTCAGAATCAAATTAATGATAATGGAACAGTCAATAACCTCTCTAATAAAGACAATTCAAAGTAAACTTTCAATGTGTGTGTGTGTGTGTGTGTGTGTGTGTATAATATATATGAAGTATACATACATATATAAAATATTTTCATGATGGCTACCTTCAACGAGAGACCAGACCAAAAGCATTATTTTACTCCATTTTAAAAGTCTACTCTAACACATACAGTATAGTTAGTATAAGGGAGTTGACAGTTTACAATGGCAGTTCTCATTTCCGTATTAAAAAACAAGTACCACTGCCAATACTCATTATTAATCATTATAATCAAGAATAAAAAACTATTTAATGCTCAAGTAGACAAAGAACCTGATAACCATTTGTAATACGGCAGTAGCAGCATCAAAACATTACAACAGGACAAGAATAAATATCTATAGAAGAATGTAAATTAAAATGAAATTCTCTGTACAGAACTGTGTCCAGCAGAGCAGCTATATATCTTCAGACACAGCACATGCACTGCATAAGGCATTATTTCAGTGGACAAAGCTATAGTCCCTCAATGGGCACAGAGTTCCATACACAGATCACAGAAATTCCTTCAGTAAATAACCCAACCTAAAGGCTGCTCCCAGTGTTATTCAATGTAAGAATCAAATGTTAAGAGAAAGAAAGCAAATAGCCAACGAAGTTTCAAATATCAAGTATGAAAATACTATTCTTTTGACTGGGTCTGTGAGACTTGATACCCAAATGGTAGTATCAGCTTTCATATCCCTCACATAAACCTGCTCCTTTTAAATATTAATTTGAAAAATCAATGGCTTTATCCTATTTTTTTGAGTTCTCAAGAGATTGTATAATAGAAAATACCTTAAATTATAAGAAAAATCATAGCAATGATTTCAATGTCATATAGATAACAAATATATCACCATCCTATTTTTTTAAAAAAGAAAATTAGCAAAAATAAACCTCCAATTGTGCGATAAAGGTCAGAATATGACCCATAATGAAGAGCTTAATTTGTTGCCATGGACTTTTATATCCTACAAGCAAACATGTACTATACATAAAATACAATCTGAACATATAACAGAGAATAGTTTTGATTGGCATTTGTTAGTATGATAGGCTATAAATACACATGCTTGCAAAAGTGGAGAAAAAACAACAATCACAAATTTGTAAGTCACCAGGAAGCTGAAGGGTTGGGAAGAAAGGTAACTATAATTCATTTTAAATTTGTCCCTTGAATAGTGGTATGGGAGCAGACTCAAGAACAAAAATGAGAGCAACCAAGGATAATTTACTAAAATTCACCTTAAAAAGATTGAATCTGCCATCTTGCATCTCTGCACCTGGTGTAACTTCCATAGTACAGTCTTCGGCCTAAGTTAAATAACATATTCCCCATTAAGATACCACACAATTTTTACTTGATAGGCCATATAAGACAAACTAGCTATGGCTAGTCTGTGATTTGAAACTAAGAAAATAAGATAATCATTAATGTGAAACTCTAAAAGGAAAGAGAAAACAAACATAGTAAAGACAATGAGAATTTTAAACTACAACACAGCATTTAACCACCTTTACAGGGAGAAGTGACTTATTTGGGACATAAAAATAGGACAGTAAAAAAAGCAGGGGAATTCTGGAATGTTTACTAATTACCGTAATTTTATTTGTAGTAGAAGTAACTGGTATAACTTCAAGTCCCATTCGTATCCTCTTTTGTTTCTCACAGTAAGCTTTCCAAGTGTCTTCATTAAATCCATAATTAAAATAATCAGAAAGATCAGCACCTACAGGTAAAACATACTTTTAATGTACAAATATTTCAACTCTATGCAGCATCAAAAATATGAGCCATAAAAATACAATTTTATAGTTGTATCAATCTCACCATTCCTTCTAATTTTACTACTTCTCAAAATTAACCAGCATAATAGAAAAACACTATAGGGCCAGACATTTAGTTCAGTGGCACTATGCCTGCCTCATGAATGCAAGGTCCTGAGTTTAATCTTTGGTACCAAAACAAAACAAAAACAACAAAAAAAGAAAAATACTACAAAATATTTTGATCAAAATACATAAACATTATCCAAGTCTATAATCAAAGGAATGTTAGGCCACTAGTAAGATTGCATCATACAAGTCCTTAGTACTCATCAATTGTTTGAGGCAAAAGAAAAAAAAAAAAAAAAGACATGAGACGAACAATATTCTAGTATATGGGCTGCCGAAGCAAGCACTAAAAATCAATATTCTAAATTGATGGTCAGAATTACTTTTCTGATACACAAATTGTTATTTAAAATTAATACATTCACAAAAATCTTACCAGGTTTACGCCATGGTTTATCTTCAAAAGAATCCAAATCTACCTCCAAGAGTGGAACTCCATTAATGCTTCCAGGTGCATCAAGGTCTACACCTTTGACTTTGGTTCCTAATGTATAGAAACACAAAATGGTAAAAGAGCTACATAAGAAACAACTAGAACGTACAACAGAAACATTAACATGTTTTACAATTTTTGGCACAATAAATGGCAAAGATTCAAAAAAGGGTATGTTTACTTTTTACCGTAGCCAAAAGTAGGTTAAGACAAACTTTACTGTGTAACTAGAAGATAAAATGGATGGAAAGATTAGAGACTTATTGCTTATAAATAGGGGATTACTGTACCAATAAGAAATTATTAACTTTTGTGTTGTAAATCAGTGTTTTGTACAGCACATGAGTGTAGTAAGACTAACTCTTAAAGGGTTACAAAACAAACACCAACAAGAATAACAGTAATAAAGAATGAAGAATAATAAAGAACTATGTAGCCAGCATAGCTTAAAATTTTTACTCTCTGGGCATTTATATAGTTTGCTGATGTCTGTGACATATGGTTCAATACTATTCTTTAAAAGAGCTATTACAATCTACTTATAAACTATCCAAGACATGTGCCTTTTTTCCTTATTGATATAATTACAAATAAAAATTTTACCTGTAGTTCCATAAACTCTTCCCCCTGTCTTGATGTTAAGATTCACAGGTGCTGTACCATAACTCCTAAAACAAATAAAAATTATCTAAGATACATAAAAGTATATAACAGTAAAATGTACAATGTGTTACTCACATTCATTTTTAGCGATGGAGCTACACCAGGCTACATAGCTATAAATGGATAGAATGACACTCCCACATTTCAGAAAATGTTTTAAACTAATTTAACAAGTCCATCATTTGCTCAATTAAAAAGTCTGATTCACAAAATCTCCCCACTAATTCAGTATCAAACTTCTGAGGAAATCTAGCTGAGAAAGAGTAATTTACATACCTCTATTTCCTTACCTCCTAGTTATTCAACATACAGCAATACTGCAAGAGTGATTTCTTTACCTTGTTACAAAATTCAGTGGTCTCATTTTGGTTCTTCCCACATTTTATATTTTTGATAAAATATCAATTACCCATGGAGTAAAAATAAACTCATTTATATGAAATTAAAAAATAAGTCTGAGGTAAAACCAGAACAGTAGGTGGTCAATTACTGAGGTAACAAGGGAGCAATTTCTAGAATGCTTGTTATGTTTCATATCTTAAATCAGATTTTGGTTACATGAAAGTATACTCTTGAAAAAATTACTGTGTTGTACCCTCTAACATGTGACAGGAAGAAATTATGAAGTTTGACAAACTCATGTTCAAATTTAAGTTTTGTCAGCTATTAGCTGTGTAACCTTGGCCAAGTAATTTAAACTCCATCAGCTTTGTGTACATTTTCTGTAAGATGTCTATAACAATTTTAACATCTGTCACTGTCTATAACAGTTTCTTACTTTCATTCAAGCATCCTCATATAAGCAGAAAAATCAAACATACTAACTAAAATAAATAAGCTTACATATTATTGAGGAAATTAGTTGAGAAGAGGAGAGAAGGAACTGGATGAAGAAGGTATGATTGATTCATAGTGAACAAATGTATAGCTAAGACCCAAAGTTATAGATAAATGGTTAATGGTATAGTTCTCACAATTTATGCATGTTATTTAATTTGGTTCTTTTCCCTCACAAGTTTAGCCACCTGGACTTAGAATGATTCACTGCTTTTGGCCTGCCTAATAATGATTTGTGCTTTCTATCTCCAACTTACTAAATAATGTATGGGACTCAGGCTTAAATTACATTTTCACCATCATTTTTGTGTTTTACCACCCCCCACCCCATACTGGACCTTGCAAATGCCAAGGCAGAAGTGCCCCTGAGCTAAATCCCTGGCCTTACTTTTTGTAAAAAGGAAAATGTAATAAAGTATACAAATAAGTGTAGCTCCATTGCTATAAATGCAAAAAACTATTAAGCAATTATTAAACTGTTACTATCATCAAGCAATATTATCATTATCAACTTGCAAAGTGATTCATTTAATAAATGCCTATTGAGCAAGAAAATTATGTCCTATATTGGTCTAAACCAGTGATGGCAAACCTTTTAGAGACGAGCGCCCAAACTGCAATTCAAAACTCACATTATTTATCACAAAACACCAAAACCACAATTAAACCTAAATACTGAGGTTTAAATTAGAAAAAACAACTCAGACATTAACATGTTTTGTCTTAAAAGAAAAACAAGTAACACATGTGCCATAGGTCTGCTGCCACTGGTCTAGACGAAGGAGGGAAAACAATCTAGATAAATATGTTTCCTGTTTTCATAATCCTTACATTTCAACAAACCAAATTCAGCATAGCAAAAGCAGCTTAGAAATATCAACGCATAGTATGACGAAAATAAATCCTAGTTTGAAAGTTTATTGTACAAAAAAATCAAGGACAATCTTCAAACTGTCCTCTTACAGGACTGCTACAAGAAAAAAAAACTTTATAAAAGTCTAAATGTTTGCTAAAGAAGCTTCTTTTCTTCCTATACCCTAACTGGCTTCTTTTTATTTCCTCTTCTGCCCTTTAAAACAGCATTTTTTTTAATGCCACCAAGACTTTATATTCTTTGAAGAGAAGTTTTGCTGTACAAAAAATCACCCTTAAGCCAATTTGATATACTGTCCAATAGACCACTATTCTCTATGTCTCCGGCTCCACTAAGTGCCAAACATACTTGGGTTTTGTAAAAGAACTTTATAATAAATGTGTCAATTTAAATTGACATTTAAATGTGTTAAATCTATTTTAACTTGTTCCTCTCCTACATATTCAACTTCTTATCCATCCAGCCCTATACAACTACTAGATTAGATTGTCACTTAACCTGGACAACTATAAGTCCATTAGCTAATTTCTCTCAAATCCATCCCAACTACTGCTACTAAGTTTATCTGTCCACATAAACTAATCTGCCTAAAAAACTTTTAAGTTCCACAATGACATAAAAACATTTTAACTGAATTAACTTCACCCATGCCTTTTCATCTACCTCACACAAACTAGGCCCTCCAAATTATCCTTCAACTATGAGTATTTATTTAAGCAGAACCCTTTCTCCAAACTTACCATTTCTCTGCCTGTCTCAAGACTTATTTAAGCAAGTTCAAATGTTACCTCTGGGATATTCAACAGAATATTGTAGACTTTTAACAACTATCAAAGTTTTTAAGTCACTTTGTATATACTTCTAGCACTTATGCTATACTAAAACTGCCCACTTACCTATTTTCCTTACTACTTCTGGAAAATAAGGACTATTTTATCATTTTGTTGTATCCCATCATCAATAAATTTGAAAATCAAACATTGGTGCTTCCATGCAACTCTTATCTAATTAGTTAAACTTATCATTAAGAAAAGCATTTCCATGGTGTAATTTTAATAGAGTTTCTTTGTATCATCATTAAGATGGAAAAATACAAAAGTAAAAGAATCAGTCACTTAAGGTTTGGTATTAGCACACTGTGTTTCTATTTTAAACAACACCAGACAAATTATGTGCTTAAAATGTTTACTAAAAACTTTAAGGTGCATTTTATTACAATACAAAATAGGAAAAAAAGTATAAACTAGATAGAACCTCAGTGAAAACAAACTGCCCTGTATAAAACAAATTATTCCTACTTTGATCTGCTTTTCTTTATGCCTTGCTGATGTATAAAATGAACAAAAGCACATTTCCTAAAAAAAATGCTAGTTTTTACTTTCGCTAACTTTCAATAACTAGTATTCTTTCAACATATTTTGCTCTTTAAATTAGCCTCTAGTCAGGCACAGTAGGGTAAGCCTGAAATCCCAGTACTCGGAGGCTAAGGTAGGAGGATCACTGTTGAGTTTGGGCTCAGTCTTCACTACATAGTGAGTTCAAGGCCAGACTAAACTACACAGACTTTGTCTCAAAAATAAATAAAAAAGGCTCTAAAAGTACTGGGCACAAAATAAATATTTTACCAAATTTCATTTTTCTCACTAGTTTTCTTTCAGTTTTCAAGGGATATATAAGAAAAACCACGCTTTACTTTAAAAAGTCCTATATTTGCAAATTAAATAACTTGATACAACAAAATCTACTAAATATGCCATGAGTACTATAATGCAAATGATAAAGGCTTACTAGTAGAAAGACCTGTGAGTATTAATACTATAAAATTCAACACTAGTTATTTACTTTCCCAAATGGGGATAAAAAGCACATTAACAAGTAACTGAATGTTTTTACCTCCTAAAAAGCTGCTTAAAAAAACTATATAGTCATTTTAATCCAAAGTTGACTATAATAACTGAATACCTTCAATCTTCCTGAAAAAGAACTTTGGAAAAAAGTAGCTTTATTGAAGAAATAAAATATTTAAAAATATTTACGTATACTGATACGTATACTTATAGTATAATGATTCCAGGTAAGGCTGCTTAATGAAATTAATGAAATTATCCCATGATTTTATGTATCCAAGGCACAAATTTTAGTAACCACATTATAGAGCCAATTGGATTCTTTGTTTTTTTATTCATCCAAGCTGGCTTTGAATTCACTATGTTGTCAAGGCTGACCTTGAACTTGCAACAATTCTCCTGCCTTAGCCTCCTGAGTGCTAGGATTACATGTGTACACTTTCACACCCAGCCACAGAGCCAATTTGAAAATCAAAAAACAATGACTAAATTTATACCACCATAACAAAATCACAACACATAAACACTTTTAACACAGTTCCTTTTTATGATTTCTTATGCACTCAATGAGACAGTGACAATCTGTTTAGTTGGTCCAGTTTGTGGAACCTGAGGCTAGTACACTGGCCTAAGAAGCCTAACAAATAATTAATAACTTGAAAAATAAATTATGAAGGCAAAAGTAATACATGTGATACTATTTTACTGGCCAAGAAAAAAATTGAGAACCTAAAGGTTTGAATAAGTAATAAGGTGAAAGAATAATAAATGCAAATATAATTTAAGGTTTTGCAATTCTAACCACAGAATTTGAAACATTTAATTCTTTAAAAATATTTTAAATGCACAAATCAAAAACTGCTGCTTCCATATACCTCCCTAATTAACTAACAGTATGTCTAGGAAAAAATTATCTTTGCTGTGAAATTTTAGTAAGTCTTTTGTATCACACTGAGGTAAAAAATGTAAACACAATGGACTGACAATCTGATATAGACACGATACATTTACTATGTAGTTTTCAAAGACATGTTAATTAAAAGTGACTTACCCATACTGTGGTGCTCCCGTTTTAATGTCTCCTATAGTGACATGGACATCATCCTCATCATCATCACTGTCACTATCACTATCATCTTCAGTCTCAGTCACTTTCTACATCAACATAAACAATTTTAAAATACATTCAATAATCCATTTCAACATTTAAACACTGAAAACCATCCTCTATTTTTGAGATAGTTTTACAGAAAAAAATTACACGTTCGTAAAGCAGCTACCTACAGTATTTCAATTCATTTGCAACTTTAATGTTCTACATGACAAAATTTTATCATTTATAACTGCCTCTCTTGAAAAAAGGATGTAAAGCAATGTAGTAAGATATCCACCAGATAAAGTTCTAAAAAAATTATTTGAGAAATTCTTGGCAAAGTATATAAATAAAGAGGACAACAAGTATAAGACTCACAGTATCAAGGTTTAAAAGTACCACACAGTAATGGAACATCTTGCTTACTCTTAGCATTCATTTACATCTGGAAGAGCCTGTGCAAGCAAATCATTGAGGAAATAACTTGCATCTTTAAAGTGGGGCGATTTATGAATTTTTTGTTATGACTCTAAAAGGCTATTACTATATATACTTAATAATGTATAGTAAATAAGGATATTATAAATAAAATTCCTTCTGTAAGATTAAAATGTACAAATATTCATAGGCTTCCAAAATATCCAGTTTATTAATAGGCATGAAGTTAGGGAGAATTCACACATACAAAAAAAAAAATTGCTAAAAAACTGTAACTTCAAACTTAGGTTTCAGGATTCAATGTTTGCTTTGAAAATCAAGTTCACTATGATCTATCTAGTCAGTAAATCTTTGACTACTCAGTTCTTAGAAAGCACATCAGGCCTTTGTGAATTACAGTTTTTTGTAGTCTCTTCCCACTATTGGTTCTCCTCTTAAGTCCTATCAATGCTTTTGATCGTTCCAAATGAAGAAGATGTAAGAGGCCAGATCACACAGAATACTGGAGTCTATGGTAAATGGTGACTTTATTTTTAAGCAAACTACAAAGTTATTGGTAAAGGCTTTAAATAGGAAATTAACTGGATTTCAAAGGTTTATGCTTATATTACCGGTTTTGGTACGCCATTTTCAGCAGTTTCATCTTCAATTCCAGATGGAGGATTAGCACTACAAACAACAGAAAATACCTATGTCAGGCAATGCTTTTGAAAGTACACAAAGATTATACTACTATTTTTAACCTATTACTGTTAAGCTTTTCTAAAGATATTGTCTCCACTGGATGGCAAGAACAAAGAAGGGAAAAATGTTGCCTTTCTTCCTGTAATTGCTAGTATCTTGCATAAAATAAGTACTTAACATTAGAAGTAAGGACTAGGATGTAGAGCATTTGACTAGCACATGTGAGGCCCTGGTTCCAATCCCCAGGACAGCAAAGAAAATAAAAAGTACATTAGAAGTAGAAAGGAAATGCTACTATAATTTGTGAATGACTTACAATTTGATAGTGGGATATAATTCTAAAACTATTAAAATATCATTTAAAAAGTATTCAACACACCTAATTTTAATCCTAAATTTTTACAAATGTGTACTGTGTGCCAGGTTCTACCGCACCTGCCAAGTGCTTTGACTTTCATGAAATTCACATCTGTGATATGATCACATTAGCTCTTTTTTTGTTGTTATTTTGTTTTTGTTTTGTTTTGTTTTGTTTTGTGGTACCAGGGATTGAACTCGGGATCTTGCGCTTGTGAAGCAGGCAGTGGAAACAATGAGCTAAATCCCTGGCCCCAACATTAGCTCTTTTAATACTCAGTTAACATATATACTTCTGCTTGGTTTCTTATTTCATCAGTCTTATTAAAATAAAATTTTAAGATCTAAACAAAAAATGTTATCTTCATGCAAGAAGGTCCTTGAATTTATACTACTTAGGAGTTAGGGGCATATTTATGATGAATATTAGTTTTTAAATTTTGATGAATTTTAAAACAATTCTGGTGAATTTATCCTTTCACAACAAAAAATTACATATTGTGTAACAGTAAACTACATTGCCATAAGATTCAAGGTCGAAGTTAACCAACAACACTTCTAGAACCATAACTAGATTCTTATATCTTTAATAATTTTAATTTTGACAAAGGGAATTAGTGAATAGCTCATTTTACAAAAAGGAAAACTGATGTACCCAGCAACAAATTTGTTTGGCCCATGTTTCAGAAAAACTTAGAAGTACTTCTAAGAAAGATGTCCAGCTATTGCCATAGGTTAGAACTCTTCATTAGACTTCTAATCTCTTCTAAACCACTTTTTCTGAATTTAATAAATTAAATAAATTTAATCTCTATAATAGCAATTTAGAACACCAGACCTTATGAAAGATGGAAACCAAAATTTTAACTGTTAGATTTTCCTTATTCTAAGGCTTGGCTCAAGGAGACAAGTATCTAACCTTCCAGCACATCTACTTCCTATTTCAATAAACTTCTAGATAACCAGATAAAAGTTCCACTTGAATTTTTGGTTTGGTTTATGTGTACTGAACTCTCACTTGCTTTCATGTCACAAAATAGTATCCTACCTTTACTAAAATTTAAACAGACAAAACATGACAGAGTATATTGCAATGTTAAGGACAGAGTGTTCAGTAACAAACCACTGAAAAAGAAGCTGGGACAATTTCCATTACCAATGATAATACCAAGCTAGATACTAGGTTTGGCAAAATTTCTTTTCCTCATAGACCAACTCTTCTACAAGTTTTAATTCTCTATCACATTACTATGTTAGAAATTTGATAAAATTATAAAGTTTTTCTAGAAAAACAGTATTTTAAAGATAATTTTTTTCCTCATGGAATAAACCTAAGCTTTAGTAAGAAATATAAAGAAGTTTTGACAATAACACTCAGGGAAAGACAAAGATGATTTCTTTACAATACACTTTATTATGCTGTGTACTAGAGAATTAAAGAAAGTTCACTAAGAAAGCAAGTCTTAAGAATTATAGGTAAGGGTGGCACCACACCTGCCTCTCAAGCACTGAGTTCAAATCCCTAATACCTAGTAAGTACCGCAAAAAAAAAAATTGCAGGTAAGAATAAAAATCAATGAAATAAAGACTGCATCATAAAAAAAATATACATTTGATTTTAACTCTACACATTGTAATCAGCTAGTTTCTTGACCAACTAAAGAAATGGTTATGGTGAGAATTTAATCACTTCCATAACTATGGACTACACAAACCTCCAATTTGTGGTTGATATCAGGATTAGGCACTGAGTAAAACACGTAAATCTCAAACAATTTCAGATAATATAGGAATGAAGAAAATATATTTTTTAGCTCTTCTTCCTAAGTTCTGCTTCCTCTTTTCATTTTATCACTCTTGCCATTTTTTCATTATAACAGCTTTATTGAGATATAATTTTCATCCATGCATTTAAAAGGTAAAAGTGAATTTTAGCATGTTCGTACAATGCAACCACTATAACTATCTAATTCCAAACCATGCCCATAGATCACAAAAGATATCTTGTATTATATCAGCAGTCACTGCAATTTTTCCCCTGCCCCAAACACTAATCTTGCCTCTGTGAATTTGCTTATTCTAGACATTTCACATAAGTGAAGTCATACAAGATGTTGTCCTTCCTAACTGGCACTGTTAGTATGTTTCCAAAGTTCATCCATGTTGTAACACTTATCAGTACTTCATCTCTTTTCACAACAGTATTCCAATGTATGGGTATATCACATTTAATCTATTTGTTCATTAGTTAATGAACACTTGGATTGTTTCCATTTTTTAACTATTATGAATAATGCTATGAACATTCATGTAAATACATATGGATGTCTATTTTCATCTTTGCAAGGTATATGCCTACAGATAAAATTGTTGGGTCATATGGCCTCATTAATTGAGAAAACTACCAGACAACTGTCCAAAGCAGTGGCACCTTTTTACAATCCTGCCAACATGAAGGGTTTCACTTTCTCCGTATTCTCATCAACATTTTTTCTTTTTGATTACACAGATCCCACTAGGCATGAAGTGGTATCTCCCTCATGTTTTAAATCCAAATATTCCTTAAATGCTCTTTATTCCTCCATTCATTATTTTGCACACTAAAAAGCTATATGGTCAGAGTAAAGTCAGCATAGCCACATACTTCTATGCATGAGTTGTTATGAAATTTACAGCAAATTTCTGGGACCATGTATATATTCTGTAAATGAAACCTGTACCTTTCTACTAAATGAAGGAAATCTTACAAAAATTAATTCTGGGCCAGGGATTTAGCTCAGTGATTCCACTGCTTGCCTTGCAAGACAAGGTCCTGAGTTCCATCCCCAGCACATACACAAAAAATCAGTTCTACTTTAAGTAAATATAAACTACTGATATTAAAATCAAAGTACATTATACCATCAAAACTATTAATAAATTCTAAAAAAAAAAAGCAGTTATTTTTCAGGGTTCCTTTTTTACTATACTTTCCTTAGTCATTTGATGATTATATTGTACACTCCACTACTGAGGCTCAAAGAGTAAAAAGTTACTCAATAATGAAAAGCAGTCAAACCCTAACATCAAAAACTGTCTTTAAGATACTAGCAAGACAGAACAGATATGAAATTAGGTCCTAAAATAGAAATAAACTTAAAGGATACAATGTCCTCCAACATTTACTGAAAATGTTATGGCCAAGCCAATAATTATGAAATAATTTTAACAAATTGTTAACAGAACCACTGCATCACACGAGTTGTATAAGCCATCAATAGAAATTTCACAAACCTATCGCTTCTTGGCCTTTTGGCTAAGATCAAGTGTAAAAACTGCACTAACCTAAACCTGGGGGGAAAAAAGAAATTTCACTAACCTGGTGTTTTCTTCTTCTGGCCTTTCAACTTCATTTTCATCTACCAAAAAAAACAAAACAAAATAAGGTAAATAAATAAACCAAGCTTTTAAAGGAGGCAGTATTATGAAAATCTGAAGTGATCATCACAAGCACTAACCTAGGTCCTTTGCCAAATCACTGTGCACATGCACGTCCCATGGGCCTATAAGCATATCCAAAGTTAGATCACCTTGTAATTACTTAACAAGACAAGTCTTTTATGGAAAAAAAAAAAATCAGTCTTTACTGCTATAAAATAAACCTAAAAGGTACTAACGATGTCCAGGTATTTGGAAAAGAAATGTCACACATTCACATTTCAAAGTATTACAAATGCGCCCAAGATAATGAATTTTTTTACAGCCTTATCAAATTTACACAACTTAGGAGCTGCACGATGCCCAACGCGTACTTTTACTATACTAGTCTAAATCAATCAAGAATTTATGGGTTTTGGGGGAGGGGTACCCGGGATCGAACTCGGGTCCTTGCGCTTGCGAGACAGGCGGCAGAACCACTGAGTCAAAACCACGGCCAAGAATTTATGTTGTTTTATTTTTAAATTTATGTTTTAGGTAAGAAACAAATATTTTCAACTCTGGTGCAACAAGAGAGATTATGATTGAATGAAAGTTAAAGTCCTTCAAGGGAAAGTACAAGATGCATTAGAGAAAAATAAATATATGAGATGACAATGAAAACTATAAACCCAGGAAACACGAGGTACTTCTATGTGGGTTAAAGAGCAGTCTCTTAAAAAAGAAAAACTTCACCTTAATACAGAAGACATTCAAGGTTTTCTTTATGGGCCATAATACTCCATCTCTTCCTGTCTTTTAATTATTTTTAAAGCATGACTTTCAAACAAGGAGGTACCCCTGCAGGTGCATTCCTCACAAATTGACCATCAAGAAAAAAGACGTTAATTTTACAGCATTCACTGTATTACAGAATGACTGTTTCTGGAAAAAAGGAATAGGGAGACCCTATGGCCACGGGGCAATAATTATGAGACACACCGAGCACATATCAAAAGGGACAGGACAGGCATCTAGTGTGGAGGCGAGACTGCCGCAAGGCCTAGGCTGCAGGA